>NW_023605305.1:41985602-43185602 GCF_014898055.3 Talpa occidentalis
AGCATAACAGGCAGACTGACAGAAATACACTGCTGAGGGGAGCAGTGGGCGAGTCAGGAGAGGTCTGCTGCACCATGTGGGCAGCTCCCTGGCCGGGGTTGGAACTCATGCTGCAGTGGCTGTGGATAGCTTCATAGGTTGCGTTTTAACCCCTTATGCCACCAGAGAGGCCCAGTGTTACATTTTTAAAAGAAAAAAGCCAATTACAAAAGAGTGTGCATTATATGATGTTACTTTTGAAAGAAACACTTAAACACTATACTGGAAATGCTGAATTTTTTCTTCCCTGGGTTTTAGGATTGAAAGTCTTTAAAATTTGTATGTGTGTTTTTCTAATTGTAGACTGATTTTTTCAGAGTGTGTGTTTCCTTTGTAATCTGATGGGAGAGAAACAAATACTACATAAATTAGTAATTTGGAATGCAGGTTGTGGTCAGGGTGGAGTGATAGGGAAGGCTTGTAGGAATGTGGCAGATAGTGGTGGGTGTGGAATGGGGTTGAAAAGACAAGAGGAAGAAGATAAGAGCAAAGTTAGAAAGCCAGTATCTATAAAGTGATAGACACTTTGATTTAAATTGTTGTCTTCAAACTTTAGTATTATGTTTGTGACAAATTGTGAACCTGGAAAGACTGACACTTTTTTAAAACTCCAAAACTTAAAAGTATAGGACTGCCATTTATTGCCTCCTTTTTGAATGTCATTTTTCTCTTAAATATAGTGTTAAGATATAATAAGCACAATCCTAAATTGACTAAAGGAATTATCTAGACAGTTTATATGTTTTTTTAATATATATTTATCTATATATACATGTTAGTTTGATCAGGCAGGTTACTTAAAGTGATATGATTTCTTCAGCAATATTGGCAGAAAGTTGTATAGAAGTACACACAGAGAATGGTTGAATTTTATTTTATTTTTTTAAAGATTTATTTATTTATGCATACAAGAGCTGGGGTACAGGCCGGCAATGCAGGGGGTGAGAAGATTCACCAGAGACAGAGCAGGGAATAGAACAGGCAGATCGATGGAAATACACTGCTGAGAGGAGCAGTGGGAGAGTCAGGAGAGGTCTGCTGCACCATGTGGGTTGCTCCCTGGCCAGCTTTGGGATCGAACTTGTGCTGCAGAGGCTTCATTTGCCTCATAGTGCGGTGCTTAACCTCTTGCGCTACCAGGTTTGCCCCGAGAATGGTTGAATTTTAAAATAATTTTTGATCAAAAAATAGAAAAGCTTAAATTTAATATGAATGACAATTTTTAAATCATTCTAACATACTTAGTGATTTGTTTTTGGCTTATTAACTCCAAGTGTATATCTTTTGCGTAGTTGTAATCATAGTGAGCAATTTTTGTTTTTTTTGTTTTCTCTTGGTATCTTCATCTTCTATTGCTTCATGTAATTTAATGTTATTTCCCAATCTTTATAGTCTTTAATTGGGGTGCCCTAATCTATTTATTTATTTATTTTTATTTATTATATTTATTTGTTTTGTTTATACATGCACTGAGTACAGTCAGAAGCGCGGGAGGGTGAGAGAATTCACCAGAGCCAGAGTGGGGAGCAGAGCAGGCAGAAGGACTGAAGTACACTGCTGAGGGGAGCAGCGGGCGGCAGGAGAGGTCTGCGCACCATGTGGGATCCTCCTCCGGTGGCCGGGGAGCAGCCGGGGATCGAACCGGCGCCGCCGAGGCCGCGGGCAGCTTTGCAACCCAGCGCTCAACCGCTGCGCCACCGGGGAGGCCCGCCCTAATCTATTTAACTCGTACCTAGAGTTGGGTGTTAATAGACTGTTTCCACTACGTTGTAGTGATCTTCATCAGAATCTGTTTTGCTTCATTAGGATCAATTATTAATATCATTACTGCCTCTTTATGGCTGGGAACTATTATAGGTAATTCCTATGTTGTATTTCCTAAAAGGTTTACCAATTTATAGGCAACTAACAACTGGCTGTTTGGTTAATTAATTTATTCAGTAAACACTGATATTCTGCTCTGTGCCAGTTGCTGTTCAATGTGCAGAAAGCCGATAGTTTGATTCTGACTAATTTTCCTTGATTCTAGCCTAGTTCATATGTTTATGTTTGAAGATTTTTATTTTGTGCTTTCCCCATATAGCTAGTGTATCATTTGATTAATATAAATTGTGGCTTAGTATTACGTGATTATTGAATTGGGTAATATTTTAGCTCTTGGAGCTTATAAAAACAAAGCATTTTTGTTTTAAGAAATTCAGTCTTGTTTGCAAAAGTTGCTAGCATTCACAGTATCTAATTTTTATAATTAGCTAAGGATTTTAGTAGGAAATATTTAATTCATAATGTATTAAAAAAAGTAAGAATGTTAGATTAACTCTTTAATAATCTAGTAAATCTAGAGCAACTTAATATAGATTTTTTAGACCATGACAAAATAGATTGTAGGCTAAAACATTCCAGTTACTATAGAATTGTTTAGACCAGTAAGTTAGTAGACTTGCACTACAATTTGTAGTACAAGGGAATGCTTTGTCTACTGTATCAAACTCTCTATTTCTTATTAGTAGCTTACCAGAAAAACCCACAGGCATACTTAAAATAGTCTGTTTTCAAGAAAGAAACTACTTCTTTGTCTTCAAGACACATAAAGAGGTTGGAGGGAGAACATTATGTTAATACTTTAAAGAGATGTTATTTAATCTATTGATATTTGAAATAATATTCTCATTTTAATTGTGAAATGTAGTATTATATAGAGTAGTCTCTGAATTAGGGTCATTAGGGATCTTTATAAGGAATAGTTAAAATTTAAAAACTCACTTAAATTTTAAATAATTGCGGTAATACTAGTTTGGTTTTCATTAATTGTAGTAGCATTTGTTTATGACATTATAGAGGTTTTATTTTATTTATTTTTTTTTTAAGTTTTTTTTTTTTTTTTTTTTTAATTTATACAAGTGCTGGGTACAGTCAGAGGCGTGGGAGGGTGAGAGAATTCACCAGAGCCACAGGGGAGAGCAGAGCAGGCAGACTGACGAAGAACACTGCTGAAGGGACCAGCAGGCGGCAGGAGAGGTCTGGGCGCCAAGTGAGACCCTCCTCCGTTGGCCCAGGAGCAGCCAGGGATCGAACCAGCGCTACAGAGGCTGCAGGCAGCTTCACAACCCAGCACTCAACTGCTGCGCCACCAGGGAGACCCACATTATAGAGGATTTAGGTGCACAGACTTGCGTATCAACATCTGTGTGTGTATACTACATACACACATATGCTTATCACCAAAGTCTAGTTTCCTTTCATAATAATAAAACTGACCCTTTACCCAGTTTGTCCACCACTCTTTCCTAGGTTGTTTCTTCACAGGAACAATTTAAATTTATATAACGTTAGATTTTAGAAGATATTTGCATTTTGCTTTGTTAGTTTGAAACTTACTAGATACAGGTTTAAATTTTCATTTTATGTTTTCTAAAATTAATTAAAATTAATTCATTTTATATATTTTTAAAAACTGGAGTAGGGAAAGCTTAAGATTAAATAGAATACTTAAACTTCTAATAACATGAGAAAAGGTCTTTAAAAAGCAATTTAATGTATATATGGGTAGAAAACTTTTTAAAGGGTTGAAGGACTGACTGAAAGCCTAGTATATAGGATCATAGGTTCTAAGCCCATGCTGAGGTTGAATCCTGCTTCTAACACCTACCAGCTATGTGATCTTAGACAAACTAGACATGTCTGTGCATGAAATTTCTTATCTGGAGAATGAGTGCTAATAGCATATTAATTTATAGGGTTATTATAAGAATTAAATGAGGGTCTGTGCATAATACACATTGAATTAATTTTTCATACTTTGTCAAGCTCAATAAAGTTGGCTGGTGTTATTTTTAATAATTAAATGTTAATTAAATAATAATAAAATACTTTTAAAATCATTTTCACCACAATTTTTACAATAGTTAATTCCTTGGTAGTATGATTTAAGTTCTTATTTACTTTATTCATAGTTTTGTATTTAAAAATTTTTTTGTTATAAGCCTGAATAAAAATGACATTTAGGAAAAAACCATATTTGTATATTGAGAAAAATTTGAAAAGATTTTAATATACTCCTTATGAAAACTGAAAATTGTAAAAAAATTTCTGTACTGTTTAATATATTGAAATTTCAAGAAAAGAAGAAAGAAAATGTCTTACAATTTTGAAAATTATTTTTTTAGATTTATGATATTCAACAGTCAATTATTCAATTGACTAGATTTCATTCTGTATATCTTTGGTGATATAGTCTAACAGGATTTGAGAATAAGGAAAGACTTTTATCTGTCAAGATTATAAACTTTTTTTAATTTTTGTTTAAGGTTTTTTTAAACCAGCATTGCTGTTATAAAATTTAGTTTTAGGAGAACTATAAATATAGAGGAACATTCTTATGGGATTTCATCTAAACCTATTAAAATAGGAAAGATGTTAAATATTGTATAATATATTAAACATTAAATAGGAAGCCTTCCTAGTTTCTTCTGATATCCACTGTTTATACTTATAAAATAACACTCACTGAAGTATACTATAGTAAGAAAGATATAACATGAAACCTGTATTATCTTTCCTCCAAACTTTCAGAATTGAAAAATAATTGGAAGGGAGATGCTTCTTTTCATTGTAAATTGATTCTGCTTGAATGTGGTAATGATTGGCCTAAACTTATAAATAAATCTCTCCATTGAGATGACAAGAGAGGAATTCTGTCCATGTGAGAGCCTAATTAGTTTATGGTTTGTAAAGTAGGAATACATGGAGATATCAAAACATATCACCTAATGTCTTTTTTTTTTTTAAAGGTCCTGGGATCCTAGCTGCTACAAATAAAAATGAATTGGGACTTATAGAACCATCTTCTCCAAGCCCTAGCCCTGTGAAAAAAGGCAGTTCAATTAACTGGTCTTTCCCGGATAAAATAAAATCTCCACGAACTGTGAGGAAACTTTCCATGAAAATGAAAAGGTTGCCAGAACTTAGCCGAAAACTGAGTGTTAAAGGAACTATGAATTATGTAAATAGTCCAGATAATACTCCTTCCTTATCTAAATGTAACTGTCAAGAAATTCATCATACAGTTATTCTACCTTCTGGGAACACAACCACGGCTGCTAAGAGGAATGTTATAAGTCGGTACCATCTTGATACCAGTGTATCTTCTCAGCACAGCTTCCAGAAGAAAACTTCTGTGGGTTCTAAATATTCCTGCAAAGGTGGTTACCTCAGTGATGGAGATTCACCTGAACTTATAGCTAAATCTAGCAAACATGGACCTGAAAACAAATTTGGAAAAGGAAAAGAAATAATTCCAAATAGTTGTAGCAAGAATGAAATAGACATTGATGCTTTTAGACATTATAGTTTTTCTGATCAGCCTAAGTGTTCACAGTACATATCTGGGCTTATGAGTGTGCATTTCTATGGTGCTGAAGACTTAAAACCACCCCGAATAGATTCAAAAGATGTATTTTGTGCAATTCAAGTAGACTCAGTAAACAAAGCAAGAACAGCTTTGCTCACATGCCGGACAACATTTTTAGACATGGATCACACTTTCAACATAGAAATTGAAAATGCACAGCATTTAAAATTAGTAGTATTCAGCTGGGAACCCACTCCAAGGAAAAATCGAGTGTGTTGTCATGGAACTGTTGTTCTGCCCACCTTATTCAGAGTGACAAAGACACATCAGCTGGCTGTCAAACTTGAACCTCGAGGTCTTATTTATGTGAAAGTCACTCTTCTGGAACAGTGGGAGAATTCTCTTCATGGACTAGATATAAATCGAGAACCTGTAATATTTGGTGTTGATATTAGAAAAGTTGTAGAGAAAGAAAATATAGGATTGATGGTGCCACTCCTAATACAGAAATGTATTATGGAAATTGAAAAGAGAGGCTGTCAGGTATTATTTCACTGTGTTTCTCTACTACCTCTATCACTCTATCTTAATTGGCCTAAATTTATAATAAGTCTTAGGGGAAGGAATTCAAAGAAAGGTAAAAAAAAATCTAAAATCTAATTTCTCATTCCTATTCTTTATTTTTATTGCATTACTCTTTAGGGTTTGACTCGTACCTTACCCTGTGTTGTCAGCAATTAAAAGCATGCTGGATGGATACTCAGTTTATGTTGTGATGCAGAGCTTTCGCGGCCTTCTACTTAAATATCAAGATTGCTTTACGGTGACATTCCTGAAAAAGCCAGAGCTGATAACATAGGCAGAGAATCATTCATTTAAGGAATATTTCGGCCTTTTTTGACATTCCTATGGTAGAAAAGTTCCAACAGTAGACCTTACAATATTACTTTACTCCTATCCTGCCTCCCACTCTTTGGAAAGCTTGCTTTTACCCATTTCTTAACTTTGAGATAGCATGGAGGGTGAGAGAGGTTCTAATGAGAACCCATATTCTCTTTTCCTTTTAAATATTAAAGAAGGTAAAAGCAGCCCATTAAAACAAACAAAAACTAGATGTTCTTTGTAACAAGAGAGGTAAATGTTACGCAGTTATTAAGTCTTAATCTTTCTTTATTTTCATTAATACATGTATACACTGACAGTGAGAAACAGTATATCTCTAAGGATATTATTCTGATGTGCAAGTAATTGTTGATAGTCATTTTTGCAACACAAATTAAATCTAAAAATCATTATTATGTCCTGAGGTATTTTTGCTTTAGTGTTAGTTATTAGAATTAATTAAAACCATCAAGGATGGATGAATATCACAAAATCTGAAATGTGATTTATGTGTAGAAATGAATTTGAAATAACTTGAATTTAACATAGAAACTGTTGTAACAGCATTAGTTAGTTGAGTTTTGTAAGAAATTTGGATTCTGGTTTCATCTCTATTATTAACTATGTGATGTTGGGCAACTCAGTCTTTATGGATTTGGTTTGCTTATAACTATTGAAAAAGATGCAGCAGCTTCCTGAAGCTGAAAGTTTGGACATCTGGGCTTTTGAAACCACTTCCGAGATATATATTTCTGTTAAGCCTAGTTTATATTGTGTCTGTGATAATGAGGCCTTTATTTTCCAGTTCAAGTTTTAGTACAATTAATTTTTAAGGGTCTGTTTTTTTCCTCCATATTTTTTTCAGGCAGTGTGTAGAGAGATCAGCGATTAGCTAGTCTTTGAAGCTAATTATTAAACAGAAATTTTTATAATTGAACATTAAAATAATTAGCTCAAATAACACTGTTTACATAGTCTGTTTGCTGAAATATTTTAGAAAGAACAGGTGTATAAGGCTGTTGTGACTTATTTTAAATGCCAAGAAAACATTTTTAGGCTTTTCTTTCTTTTTTTTTTTTTTTACAAAATTTATTTTTTTATTTTATTTTTGATATTAATTTTTTAAATTTTTTACATCATTGTTCATTTTTAAACAATATTTGCTTCCTCCCACCCCCTAGGCTTTTATTTCTATACTTGAAGTTTAGAAAGGTTTATTTTAATAAAGAATTATTGCCTGTTAACTAAAAAGTAAATTTTACAGTTGTACATTTGGAACTATACTTTCAAGATCCTTTTTGTTTTGTCTCTTTTGCTTCCCCTCCACCTCCCCTCTGAACCACATTCACACAGAAAGAGACTTCTCCCTGCCTGCATTTTACAGACTAGCATGCTACTTAAATTTTGTTTACCTTGTTAGTAATTATTTTTGTTTTTTCATCATGGAAATTAAGTTTTGATAGTGACACAAAATTAGTTTGTGGAATGGGCCTTTGCATTTTTCAAATGCTTTGAAGGCAACTGCTGCTTCCAGTAGGGAAAATTACCTTAGAAATTGTTCTCCTGGTCCTTCCAGTACAATTCTATCTTTGATCGAGGCATCAGGCATGTCCAGTAAGGGTTTAGTTAAGAAGTCTGCTCTAACATTAGAATTATATCCTCAAATATATTTTCCTTGAAATATCAATATCTGTTTTGATCTTCCTTCCTTTGTTTACCTTTTAGAGAAATATATTTCTAATTTCAGCTTCAGGGAATAATAACATGTTCATTAATTTATTACTATTGAGATAGTACTTCCTTTAAATTGTTTTAGGTTCCTCGCCTTCTTGAGTTCAAGGGGATATGTCCTTATTATGGGATTTTGTGACACTTAAGTGTGCTTATACCAGAGGAGCTCTATTTGTTGGTTTCTTCTAATATGGTGGCATTTTCTTTGATCTGTTTAATATTTTAGTTTCATTTTCTGGATCATATTTAGTTTTGCCATGTCTTTCTTGAGATGATATAACCAGTATAGCACATGCTAGTCTTAATGTGAATGTACCATAAATGTGGATAAGAGTAGGAAAATTTGAATTTTCTTCTCATTATATGACTTGGTTTCCCATATTATGTTCATCCTTTTGAATATAGTAGTGCCTTGCAGTATCTTCTCTTCGAAATAGTTGTAGGTTGTTTACTGTCTAAGAGACAGTAAAAATACTTGATGACATCATCTCAACTATTGCAGATAACATTTCCCTGTATTCGTTATTGACATTTTCCCATATTGAGATGTACCTTCTATATTCTTTTGTTATGGCTCAGGAGAGTTTACTGTCATAAGTAAACCTGAAAGCTTCATGTGTGTACTCCTTCTTCTGGATCATTTATAGCGTTTTAAAGTGGTCCCAGTTCAAATCCTTTGAGAGCTTCCTTGTTTTTACCTTATTTTTATATTGAAATAATTTCTTTATCCATAATTTTCCTTCATCCAAGGCAATTCAGCTCCCTAAATGGGTCTTTGATGTAAAAGAATAGGTAACAACCACTTATTTTCCTTAATTTTCTTTCAAAAAACTGATTGATTAATACATATCTTTTCTCTTTACAGATACCATGTGACTTATACATACTATACTATTATATATTCTCTTTATCAGATTATCATAATGTGGTTCTAATTTTATTTCCAGGTAGTAGGTCTGTACCGATTATGTGGTTCGGCAGCAGTCAAAAAAGAACTTCGAGAGGCTTTTGAGAGGGATAGCAAAGCTGTTGGTCTGTGTGAAAACCAGTATCCAGATATAAATGTAATAACAGGTAATGCATGGATTTTATTTTATCTACTCATTTTGTAAAGACTACATCTGCAGAAAAGAGAGTTGAAATATTATTTGTATTCTAAACTTAATTTCGTCTTATTCAGAAGTTTTATTTCCCTTCTTTTACAAATACTACTGTGTTGTTTTATGTAGGGAGATACCAAGATATGGTCCCTGCTCCCAAATATTCAACACATTTTGGAGGGAAGTAAGACCTGCATTAAGTTGGTCATAGTAGTTAGCAGAAGAAAAAGAGTACCTTTTCTTCATAGAGGCATAAGTAAAATGTCATCAGAGTTCAGTTTGAATTGAGTTTATGTAATGTTTAGGGCATTTACTGTCTGGTTAGAGAATTTAGATTTATTTACCAGGTAGAGGGGATCCTGCCTGCTAAACAGAGGCATAAAATCTTTAGAGATGGTCTCCAGCAATATTAATTAACAATTCTATGTGATGTATTGAAATTGAAAGGCACCAGAGGAAGGAAACCCAGTTAGGAAGCTTTGGCAATAGTCCCAGCCAAGAGACAATAAGAACTGAGGGAAGCATTTACCAGCAGAACTAAGAAGGAACAGATTTGAAAGGATATGAAGAAAAAAAGACCCAGACAAACAAAAAATTTCACTCTCAGTTTGTTTGGATTCCATTAGCAAAAATAAGAAGCTGAGCGAAGAGCTTTTCCTTTCGTCAATAAATACAGAGGAAGATTATGAATTGGGTTTGTAGTCAAACTTGTATATTGAATTTGAAGTGCTAGGAGTTACAAGTAGTTATATCAAAGTTGAAAATGATCATCTATAGCTAAGTAGAGGATGCAGCAGAATTTGAGCTGTCTTTAAGTTACCCAAGTGGAGGATGTAATCCAATATATAGCATTGAAATACACTTCTAATAGCCCTGAGAGATGTGCATGGAAAATGGCAACTTGGGGGTTATTGGCATGTAATTGTAATTAATGTCATGCAATTATTCATATAGTTTGAAAAGATAAGAACTTTGGGGGATCTCCAAACCTTGGAGGTAGCCAAAGAAAGAAGAAACACAGCTAAAGAGGTTGAGAGGGAAAGAGTCAGAAAGTTTGGAAAACAAGACACTAGAGTTTAAAGACAGTGTGATGCAGTATAGTCTGTGAGGAGATCATATGAGATGAGAACAGAAACAGAGCTTTCAATTTGGCCATTACTAGATTGTTCATAACTTATGGATTTTTACAGGGTTTTTATTCCATGTATGTTTTAATGGTTTTACTTTTTATTTACCAAAGTTGTTTAGCGTATGCTAAAGTAGGGAGAATACTATGACAAAACCCCTTTATTACTGGTTTTTGGGATAAGGATGGATAATTACATAGTGGAAATACCTCTTCTATCATTCTACAAAATCTTTTTATTATTTTATCTCTGAACTCTTTGTCTGTTTATAGAAAAGAAATTATAGCATTTACGTCATTGAACACAATATGAATTGAGCATACTTCAGTGCTTGTATTTGTTAATAGTAATTCTCCCTTATTTGCCCTCAAATTATAGTAAAATAAATAATCTTGAACTTGGATTAATTTAAAAATCTATTTATGTTAATGGTTGTTTAGTAAAGCATAATAGTACTTAAAATATGTGTTTCATGAAATTGTAAAGTTATCTTTTCTGGAAATCTTTTAGATTTTAATTTAATATAATTGCATTATAGGGCAAGTCTCTACCCTGCTACTACCAGGGCATATTGAGTTTATTTGAACTAACAAGTCTTGCCTTGTCAAGGAGCAAATAATGAAATCTTTTTTTTTAATTATGCCTTGGAGGGTTGATAGTGTCTTTATTTGGCAGCTACAGAAATTGCATTTCCACTTTCTAATTGTAATTCAATTGTCCACTGAATGTTGCTATTTATTGCAGGTAGATTTACTGCAAAACTAATTCTTGTCATCTGAAATTGTTCTGCTTCTGAGAATTCGAATTCATTTCATTCTAAAGCTATAGTCTCCTTCAAATTTTTTTCATTCAGCTGTTTTTCACTTCACAAGTTATCTTTTAATTCATTTTTTCCCTGATCTGCTTCCTTCTGTAATAATTTCCTTCTCTAGTCATATATGATTTCACTGTTCATCATTTTAGCCATTTCCATTCAAATGTTCTGAATTTCCTTGCCCCATTGTCCTTCTATTCAACCTGTATAGCAAACATATACTATAGAATGCCATGATTATATTTAAGTTTAGACTGAGTTTTCAAACTAAGGGCTCAGTTTAGAGCATTTTTTAAATGAATATTGTCTATAATTACATTTTTGATGTCAGACATACTTCAGTATTTCTTTATGATCACATCCCATTCTGCCTCTATTGTCATACCTAACTTTCTTATATGTAACAATCATTAATTATTCTTTTCTTTTTCCTCTACCATAGTAATATCTCAGTTAATAACCACTGTGTTGTGTTTGGAATTAACTTCCTCATACCTATTATACATGTTTTCTGTTCTTACCTTTGGTTTTAGGAATTGTTTTATTCTTCCATAATGTAGCATTAGAGATTTTTCCAACAATCCGGTATATATATGTTTAAGGCACATCTCTATTAAGGAGGAAATATATTTCTACAATTCATTTGTTTGCAAGGGTTTTAGATTATTGATATTCTTTCATTATCAATTAAAAGTCTAGAAATGTAATACATAGTAGGAAAAATTTACAATTAATATTAGTGTGCCCTGCCTTCTTAACTGTTGTTTTATTTTTATTTATTTATTTATTTATCTATTTATTTATTTAAAAAAAGATATTTATTTATTTATACAAGCACTGGGTACAGTCAGAAGTACAAGAGGGTGACAGAATTCACCAGAGCCAGAGTGGAGAGCAGAACAGGCAGACTGAGGAAACACACTGCTGAAGGGAGCAGCGGGCATGGCAAGAGAGGTCTACGCTCCATGTGGGACCCTTGCTGATGGCCAGAGATCGAACCGGCCTTGCACAGGCTGCTGGCAGCTTCGCAGCACAGCGCTCAACTGCTGCGCCACCAGGGAGGCCCTGTTTATTTATTTTTAAAGTGAGGTAACATTGGTTTACAACCAATGTTGTAAACCTGTGATTCAGTCAGGATCACACTTAGGAGAGATTTTTTTTTTTTTTAAATTGAGTTAACATTAGTTTAAAACATTGTAGGTTTCAAGTGCAATTTCTCACCTTAGAGTTTTTCATAGGAGAGCAGACTTCATAGAGTATATGTATCAACAATTGCTTACTTCTGAGTAACAAATCTAATATAAAGTATGATTATTGGAAATATGTTTGTATTCTCAAATTGCTTGGATAAAAAAAGGCCAATTACCACAAAAATTTTAAGAAAACAAAATTCTAGTGTTCTGCTTTCTTTTTACATAGTGTTTTCAGAATATTTAATGTTCTGTGTGTTAGTGTTAGTGTTTTCAGAATATTTAATGAAAATAATACTTAATGAAAAATTCACCACACCAATTGCCAACTCTCTCTGGTTTGTTTTCTGAAGGTGTTCTTAAGGATTATTTAAGAGAACTTCCTTCTCCTCTGATAACAAAGCAACTTTATGAGGCTGTATTAGATGCAATGGCAAAAAGTCCTTTGAAAATGTCATCAAATGGATGTGAGAATGACCCCAGTGACTCTAAGTACACAGTTGACCTGCTGGATTGTCTGCCTGATATTGAGAAGGTAAATGTAATTGTAATATGTTTTTCTTGGAAGTTCAGCTAATGATTTATATACTTAGCTCTAGGGTTACAAGTAATTTTCAGGCATTTGTCATTTGTGGCCCTTACAAGTTTAAGCTCTGCCTTTACTAAAATCTCCTTAGACAGAATAATCTAGAAAATGCTTCTTAATAGCGCATAAGTCTAGAAAAAAATTTTATTTTTTAGTCTAGGCATGAATGCTCCCTCTAAGTTTTGAAATTGTTATTTTTTTTTCTAATTTCTTTTTTTAAAATTTTTTTTTAAGATTTATGTATTTATGCATACAAGAGCTGGGGTACAGGCCAGAGATGTGGGGGTGGCGAGAGGATCCATCAGAGACAGAGTGGGGGAACAGAACAGGCAGATTGACCGAAATACACTGCCAAGGGGAGCAGTGGGCGAGACAGGAGAGGTCTGCCTTGCCATGTGGGTTTCTCCCTGGCCTGCTGGGGATTGTGCTGCAGAGGCTTCGGATTGCTTCATAGTGTGGTGCTTAACCCTTTGTGCCACCAGGGAGGCCCTAAAATTGTTATTACATAAAATAGTAAATGTTTATTTTAGAAAAATTGGGAAGATTTAGAAAAGAAAAATGGAAAATAAGTTATCAATATTCCCAAAGGCAAATGTGGTTAACATTTGATTTGTTTCCTTTTAGTATTTTAAAAATAGGGCAACTATTTTGGGGTACATGGCTTAGCTTTAAGACTTAAAACCAACCAATACCATCCCTATCTTCTCCTTCTTCCCAATTGCCCCCTTCCCTGAACCAGTATCTTCAGGTGTCCTGTAGAAGAGATGTAAGGATGACTGCAGAATCAGTCTTAGCCCAAGGTTAGTTGTTTCTAGGACAAAAGGGAAAGAGATGTGACTGGGCTTATCCAGATGCTGCTCACTTAACTACATTCCTCATCAGTGGGGTAAAAAATGCAAGAGGGGTGTTAAGCCCAATGATTTTATTCACTAGTTTACTGTGCTCCTCTGAATATCCTCTGCTCTGTACAATTAGATTAGAAATTACACTTTTGGGTGGGGGCAGGGGAACAGCTATAAAGAGATAGGAAGAAGTAGAAAGGTGGAGTAAAGAGATAATTCCTTCTTCAATGCAAGGTAAATTTATGTGTCATTTTACTTACAAGTGAAGAAATGGTTATCAGGGAATTTAATCTCATGCCCAAGGTTGTGTAATTTTTGTGATCATTGTGGTCTGTGATATGAATTTAGGGTTTCTGGTCTTAAAACTCTCCAGTAACTTCATTTCTAAAAAGGCTACATAATATTCCATGAGCGAATTTGACACAAACACTATTCTTTTTTGTATAATATTTAGATTTTGAACTTATTTGTATATATTTGTACACAGAAATTTAATTTTAGTTAGAATTATTTAGTATAGAATCTCATAGTGGAAAGACTGACTTAAATGATATGAACATTATGAAGTTCTTAATACATGTTTTCTTACTACTTTCCAGAAGGGACATAAAATTACAATTTTTGGCTCTTCTTATTTAGTAGACAAAAAGACTTCTTTTTATGTTAAGCTGCATTTTTGATTTGCTGTTGAGACTGAATCTAATGCATTTAACCAGTTTGTGTGTGCGCGTGTGTGGGTGTCAGTTGTTCACAGTATATATGCTGATGATAACTTTATGAGGTCAATGTGTGTATATGTGAAATGTTTAGTGAATGGAAAAGAGGAATACATATTTATTATTTACATTGTTTTATGATTCACATGTTTAACTGATTTTGATTTTGAAATATCAGTTATAATCCCTAACTTTCCTTCTTTCTTCATTCCTTCCTCACAGCCAAACACTGAAAGAATGTTTTTTCCGACTTTCATCACTTCTTCATGACTCATTTACTACTCAACACATTGTAATCTGGCTTCTTACCCTGCTCTCTGGACTTGTTCTTGCTAAAGCTACTAATCACCTTATAATCACCAAATCCAGGTTTCACTTTTAGCTTCAGAAATAATATATCACTTTGATATTTTCTTTTTGAATAATTTTTTAAGTTAGTTTTTAATCAACAATCATTTCTTCAATTATGAAGCTATATTCATTTTATTTGCTAATGACCAATTATAGGTTATTGCTTCAAATACTATTCTTTTTCAAAATTACTAAAACCTAAATAATCATTCTACTTCTTAAAGCAAGCTCCTTTTCATGAATTAAAAATATTTTTGAAATAAATTTTCTTTCATTTCCAGCTATACTTTTTTCCTTGTTTCCAGTTTGTCTACTTACAATATTTATGAGTTAAGAAGCTCATTGACCTTTTTTCTTTTTTTATATGTAATTTTCTTTTATTTTTTCTTTATATTTTTAAAGATTTGTATATTTATGCATACAAGAACTGGGGTGTAAGCCAGAGGTACAGGGGGTGAGAGGATTCACCAGAGTGAGTGGGGAGCAGAACACGCAGATCTAATGAAGTACACTGCTGAGGGGAGCAGTAGGCGAGACAGGAGAGGTCGCCCATGGGGGTGGCTCCCTGGCCAGCCAGAATTGAACTCACGCTGCAGCGGCTGATGGTAGCTTGATAGTGCTGTGTCTTTAACCCCTGTGCCACCAGGGAGGTCTCTGACCATTTTTTCTAGTCTGGATCATGATAGGAGCTGGCCATGCTCTGCAATTGTTAGCTCCCTAGATTTAAATATGGTAGTCCCCTACTTTTTTTACTGTTGATTTAACTGTATTTAAAAATGAACACACTTACCCTTTGCCCTTTCCATTAAGCCTTTGCTGTCATTTTAGTGGAGAGGAAAATACTGATGATACATTTTCCTAGGGACTCCAGCTGAAATTTGGAATACACTTATGAGAATATTTTATAAAGAGTATATCCAGTATTCCCAGTGGATGCCTGAAACCATAGTATAATATGCTATGTTATTTTCCTATACATATATAAATTAGGCACAGTAAGAGATTAACAACAGTCACTAATAATAAAATAGAACAATTATAAGAATAATATCTTATTGTACCTAATTTTTTCAGACTGCAATGAACTGAAATCATGGAAATCAAAACTGAGAATAAGGGGGAACTACTGTATTTTAACCATTTAATAAATCAAATTTTGATGTTAAAAACTTAAGGTGTCTATGTAATGTTCCTATAAGAAAATACGTTTTAAGTTCTAAACATCCAAATTACAAGCAAATCCTTGAAACAGCCTTTCAAAAATTGACAGATGCCTATCTATATTTTCTACTATAAATTATGTCCTTGAATTCACCCCTGAATGACTATGTTAAGTGAAATTTAATTTAATTTAATTTAGGCAACCCTAAAGATGTTATTGAATCATTTGAAATTGGTGGCTTCTTATCATGAAGTGAATAAGATGACCTGCCAGAATTTGGCCGTGTGCTTTGGACCAGTATTATTAAGTCAGAGGCAAGAGACTTCCACCCACAACAACAGAGTCTTTACTGATTCAGAAGAACTTGCAACTGCTTTGGATTTTAAAAAACACATTGAAGTTCTTCATTACTTACTTCAACTCTGGCCAGGTAAATGATTCTACGGAAATACTGTTTTCTTTCTGTGATAGTGTATTTGAGTTAGTTAATCATTAAATATGCCCATATGTAATTGAAGAAAATCCTTTTAAGATTTTGCTTTTTCAAATAGCTATGTTGATATTTGCCCTTTATATTTCTCCATTTAAATTTCTGTTGTTAATAATATCTTAGACATAGATCTATGTATACATTTTGGATTTAGCCAGATCTGAATGTAAGGACTTGTTTTGTCATTTATTAGCAGTTTGGGCCTCATTGTCTTGTCAGTTGGATTTAATAATATATTTATATAGTTTTTAGGAGGATTAAATAAAAATATATATTCAAGTGCTGAGCAAAGTTTTTTGGCACAAAGTAGATACATAGGACAGATTAATTTCTCTTCTCATTTTTAGTTCAAATGGTTGACAGAAGTCATTTTTTCCTTAAATAGTTCTTCCTGTCATCTTTGCTCTATCATAGTGATTCTTAAAATTATATAGAGTTGAATTGGCAATTGTCTTTTATCTTTCTTATTCATGATTATATTCAGTTATCTTCCTAACATTACCTATCATATAGTTTCAGAACTAAAAGAAGTATGTACTTACTTAGGTCTCCTATGAAGACCCTGTGTTTAAGTTCCAAAATTTTGTTGGGCTGTAGCAAGTCCTATGCCCCTCCCCCTCCTAACAGTACCAGATGGGAAGGTGCTGAGATGCTTAGTGTGCTACACAGTGATAAAAGTACTGGGCCTTGTTGTCAGGCTTGGTTTCAAATCTGGACTATGGTACTTACCAGTAGTGTAGGCTCAGGCAAATACTCAAACTTCTTTAGGCCTGTATTTGCTTTTCTTTAAAGTGTATCTACTTGTTCAGGGTTGTTATGAAGAATGAGATAAAGCATCTAAGGCAATAAACAGTGTTTAGCATAACATTAGCCCCCAGTAAGTGTTCATTGTTATTCTTAAAGCTTTCAACTTTCAAATTTATAAATTTCAAATTTTTCTTTTACATTCCCACCAATGGTACGTAAGAGTTCCTTTTCCCCTACATTTTCACCAACACTTGTTGTTTCTCATCTTTTACATACAAGCTTAAAATAATTTCTGATTTATATTTTAACTGAATTAACTATGTATCATTAGTTACTTTAAAATCCTGAATCTTTGGAGAAGTAGTATGATTTCTACTTTGTGCCCACCATAAGGAATCTCTCTTACAGGTTAAAATTTTGAATGTTTCCTAGCTTTTTCTAGAATGGCTTTAATTCTAAGCAGTAGGAATTGGAAGAAGAGCCCTCTTATTCTACTCACAAGTAGAAACTTGCTTGCCTGGAGGTGCATTAAATTTACTATTAGTACCCGAGTTCTTCATCATTAATTCTGTATTAGTTAACGCCTGCCTAAAATATCACATTGTCATTTTAAGTTTAGAATAAAAAACTTGCTTTACATACTCTGTTATAGAAAAAGTAGACTCAAATTTCATATGTTTTTTCCTTCAGTAACAACTAAACAACTATCTTTCAGTACACATTATTTCAAAAATTTGTGTTGTTGGATTTTAAAATAACAGTCCCTTTTTCTATATCTTATGATTTTTTTCAGTTATAGTTTTTCAGACAAAGGACAGAACAGAAAAATTATAGTTTTGTATTCTAAGTCACTTACTTTTGGATTCAAGAGAAGGCAGAAATCAGGTAGATGGAGTGTAGTTACTGACTGAGAACTTTGAAGGTGACATAGTGAATGTGCCATAAAATATTTATGGGCATTTAGGGGAAGATTCTGGCTTTCTTGCTGTGCATATCTTACCTATTTTTCTTGGATTTTCTTCCACTCTAGAAGTAAAAAGAGTTGGTTTTCCCTCCCCTCCTGCCCTGTTTTCTTTTTACTTTCTTAACCTGTTGTTTTGTGGTGTTTTTTGTTTTTTAATATTGGACAAGAATGTAGTCTGTCTTCAAAGTAATTAGTTAGAGTCCTAACATACTGGCACTGTTGCCAGTAGTCCAGTAGTTTTGTTTTTTTTTTTCCTGATTGTTTTCTCCCAAGCCCTAAATTTCTTTCAAAGCAGTTTCAGGACCAGACTGGCAGCAGGTAGTAGAACAAAATGCAAACACACTTCCATTAAACCAAAACAGTTTTCATTTTTTTAATGTATGGTTCACAAAATTATTGCTTTTAAAATAGGTGTTTTTTTTTTAAGATCTAATTACTGATAGACACCTTTTCACTTTACAGATAAGAACATAGTTTTATAGAGAGTGTAACTCATAGACCAGCTGTTTATTGTATCACTTTTTTTAAAAAGATTTATTTATTTATGCATACAAGAGCTGGGGTATAGGCCAGAAGTGCAGGGGGTGAGAGGATTCACCAGAGACAGAGTGGGGAGCAGAACAGGCAGGCAGACTGAAATACACTGCTGAGGGGAGCAGCGGGCAAGACAGGAGAGGTCTGCAGCTCCATGTGGGTTGCTCCCTGGCCAGGGATTGAACTTGTGCTGCAGAGGCTGTCAACAGCTTCATAGATTGCGTCCTAACCCCTTGTGCCACCAGGGAGGCCCTGTTATATCACATTTTCTATGCTAAATGGATGGATTTGGGGCAGGGTTTGTTTTTGGGTTTTTTTTTTTGGGAAAATGCTAAGATTTTCCATGGTCCTTTTTGTTTTATTTTTCTCATAAGTTTAAGCTGCATGATATCAGGGACTATATTTTGCTCACCTTTATATTCCCAGGTCCCAGCAGAACAGAACGCCAATTAGACATTCAATATCATCTGTTAAGCATGATAGTTACATTATAGATAAAAGATGGGTAATGTGGTAAAAACAAGATAAAATTAAGGTTCTTAATATTTACTACATTTGGAAATTTTTTTTTGGCAACTTCATAGACTGCATTTTTAATTTTATTCTGTTGAAGATAGGTCGTCAACAGTGTTGAGAAACCCAGAAATTTTGGGATTAAAATTGGCCATTTTCTCTGCATATGTAATAGGAAATTGATTTTGCAAAAACTGAATTTTTAGTCTAAATTGATACAAGGTATCAATTTAGTTGGTTTCTTAAGTATTTAATTGGTTTCTTAAATATTTTCAAAGAAAATATCCAAAAATAATGTTGGGTAATGGTTCAACATTTTAAACAACTGGCAGTAAAACTGAATCTGGATTTTGCTGATGAATGTCAGAAAATGCAGGTGAATGTCAGAAAATTTTGAATTCAAAAATGTTTGACTTTGGTTGGCTCACAAACCAGATGACCTCAAGATTAATTGAGTACTATGATAGGGAAATCAATAGGCATGGCATTTTATCACAAAGGTCAGCAATATTACAGAAAATGAAGGGAGGGAAACAAGGAGACTTAATGAAGATAAGCAGCTAAAGGAGGAAAAGGAATGTGAATAATTAAACAATGGAAAAATTCAGATATCCATTCTACAATTACATCAGTAAATAAGTTGGAACAATCTATATTGATACTGATATTAAAGATCATTCTGGAGTTTATATCATGCCTTTTCCTAAATTTTAGATCAAGAGCTTTTAACTACACTTAATGATATATAATAGCCATCACAGAATTGCAGATAAATAGACATGTTGAAAATTTACCTATATACAATTATCAAGTATTTTAATAAGATCTAAGTGAAAAAAATATTACATGATCTCTGAAAAATGTTATCACTATAAGTGGGAGAACTGAACCATATGCATATTTTTTATTATTTTTCATTTATCTTATTTTGTACAAGGAAAAAAGCATTCATTGTAAAGTTAGTGTACTGAAGTATAAAGTTAGTATACTAAAGGTTCCCTGTAATCTAGTGAAGGGAAGTATAGAGAGGCACTTATTCACAGAGAATAACAAGTACAAAATCAAAAGTTTTTAATACTTGTACCTCAACATTTAAATTAAGTTATTTTATATGTGGAAGCTGCTTAGACAAATGTTTTGTTCAGTGTATACAAAAGAGTAAGCAGTAAAGCCTTATTTTCTTACATAGTAATATGTCTTTATGGTAAACAGTAGTGCTTCTACAATAAATTCTTAGAAGAAAGCAGACTTAATATGAGGAATGTAATTTGCAACTGTTAGATTCTTAACCAGAATGGGAAAATAAAATATCTGTACTGTTTTCAGGCAATAAATGAAGACTATTAGTAACTAATGCTGTATAATCAAACTCAGGTAACAAGTGGGCAAGTCTAGTATTAATGCGTTTCATCAAAGTGAAATTTGGGCTGCTTAGTAAATTATGACACTGCTGCTAATAACCACCAAGGTCAGAACTTTTAGAGTGGTCACTTGAGATGCCTTTACCTCATTTTAGATGTTTGCAGACAAAGGAACTTTTTCTTTTTTTTTCTTTCTTTGTTTCTATACCAACATGCCTTGCCTGCTTTTGCTGTAGCTTTTAATTTAGAAGAAGCTATCAGCTTAGCTAATGTTTGAATTATAGTTAGATGATAATAATTAACTTGCACAGAAAATTAACCAACGTTCAAAATTGACTTGTTTTTGGTGATGCTATGATATAGCATGAATTAGCACCACTGAACATGTTGGCTTCTGTCCCTAATCTTAAATTTATATCTGGTGATAGAAAAAATAATTATGGAATGCTCTTTTTGATAGTGTGCATGTTTTTGTTTTAATGCATGTTTGTAGTTGATTATTAAAGGGCTTATCTTTAACTCTATTTTTTTAAGGCCAGTATTACTGTCACTAAACCAAGTGTGTTGTTTGTTTTTAGTGCAATGTGTTACTATCAAAGAATCAACAGACAATTTATTCCCAGAACAGAAGTCTTCTCTAAATTATTTGAGACAAAAGAAGGATCGACCCTACTTGTTAAATTTGAGTGGTACTGATTCATCAAGTGTTCTTAGACCAAAGCAAACCAGATTAGACAGTCCACTGAGCAATCGTTATGCTGGAGACTGGAGCAGCTGTGGAGAAAACTACTTTTTAAATACTACAAAGGAAAATTTAAATGATGTGGATTATGATGATGTCCCTTCAGAAGATAGAGAAAATTGTAGCAAAATGTATGGACCAGATATAATGATTGAACAGCCAATTCCCATGTCTAAAGAGTGCACATTTCAGACATATTTGACAATGCAGACAATTGAGTCTACAGTGGATCGAAAAGTTAATCTCAGAGATCTTCAAGAGAGTATCGATACTTTGATTGGAAATCTGGAACGTGAGCTCAACAAAAACAAGCTTAATATGAGTGTTTGAGATTAACAATTTTTATTTGCTTTTTCACAGTGACTTAAAATTTCAAATCTATTTCCTCACTTTCTTATACCTCTCACAGTGTGTTTTTGTTTTTTTACTATTGAAATACTCAGCTAATTTCTAATAAGCTCATGTGATTCAATTAAAACACTAGCCACTAATATTTTTACTTATTTCATAAGGAAATTTTTCTGGGGGTAAAGATAACTTGGACTTCTTGTGAATATTTTAATAAATTGTGCCAATTCTGTGGAGAAAATTTTTAAATGCACTTCTAAGGTTCAGTAAGTTATTAGGCCCTCAAGGTTTTTGTGCTTTACGGGAACTGCTCTTCTGCAGCTGAACCACCGTGCCTTTTAGAGGATTGGTACAGTGGCCCAGGCCCTTCTGCCGCAGTCTGTGCCTACGTCTACTGCATCATCACTTAGCCACATTTCATTTGCAATGCAAATGCTGCTATGAGAGAACTTTTTATAAATAAAAGTAAAGTTATACAAATATTAATGTATTCTGTATTAACATTCAGTAATTATTTAAGCTTAAAATTAAATATTTTTATAATCCTGAAAATATGTATATATTTATAAGTACATAGATGTATAGATTTTAGAGTGGAGGAGAGGTTGACTGCAGAATCACATGTATCTTTAAAGAATATGTGTCATGAGGCCAAAAATTATAAGCTTAAAAATGTCTTTTCAGGGAAAGAACATTTAAGTTAAAGGAGGAGTTACATAGAAACACTTGAACAAAAACTCTCTATAAGCTTTGAACAGAAATAATAGACGTTTTTCAGGTTCACAGAAAATCACAATATCTCCAGTAAAAAGTCATCTTCTAAATTGAAACCCTCTCACTTCTTAAGGGATTAAATGCCCAGATTTTTGCACTGGTGATTTCGATTAAAAAAAATTTCATGTTTTCTATGCATTTTTATATTCTGCTTTTTAAAACAAAGTAATTATACTTTAAAACATATTTATTTGTAGTAGTGCATTTATAACATTGACTTTATAATTGCCCTCATTTGTTTCTAAAGAAATATTGCCAGCATACTGACATGGTATTGCTTTTTAAAAATTAAATTATTTCGGCTAAGTTTATCTACAAGGGAGTCATTATAGCAATGAACAGCAGTGTTTTAAAATGTAAATTTAGAAGCCTTTTTTAAATGAAATTGGAATGTATTTTTTTAAGTTTTATACCTACAGAATTATAATTTTAAAATTATGAATAATATTTGAATTGCCAACTTAGAGATGTAGCAGCTATTAAAAAACTGACTTCTTGATGTTTTTTAAATGTCAAGGTATTTAACTATTTCTATGCAATATGTATTAGTAATGGAACACATTGTTATTTAATTTGAAAATCCAGTTGTTAAAAAGGTGATGTCTTTTATGTGAAATTTTCATTTTTTAAAGTTTTGAATAACAATTCAAAAGCATATATAATAGGTACAACTATTGGCGAAACAGTCAAAAGAAAGGTAAATGTGTTGTAGGAGACTGTCTCAGTTGTCTTCCTTTCTTGGCTATGTTATGTATATTGTATGAATTGAGTAAGTTGTTCCAGAAATGTAAAAGTTTCATTAAAATGTGATAACCTTGGTGTCATGCTACTTATTATCATAATATTGTCAAGATCATTTATTTTGATGCCATTCTTCTTAAACAGAGATCTTTATATGTTATCTATAAACATGTTTAATAACATGTTTTGTTCCAAATTGAATTTTTTAGAATCTGAAATACTTTAAGAGCTAACTTAGCTTGTTTTATCTGAATGGGAATTGTTTTAAAATTAATCTCTGCCTACTTACATAGGAAATATTAAATAGTCTTTGTCTTATGAATTACTGAGTCATAATATAAATCTCTTTTGTTGACTGCTGTATTCAGTAGTGCTCATTTAGGGTGCTGAAATGTTTTATATGTTAAAAATAGGTCAGAATTTCACAAGTGTTTACATATCAACGTACATAAGATTTGTGTTTGCCCTTGCTATACCTTGCCTCATTTTTTAGAAAAAGATTTATTTTTTTATTTTTATTTTTTAAAGATTTTATTTATTTTTATACAAGAACCGGGGTACAGGCCAGATGCACAGGAGGGTGAGAGGATTCACCAGAGACAGAGCGGGAAACAGACAGACTGAAGAAATACATTGCTGAGGGGAGCAGCGGGAGAGACAGGAGAGGTCTGCTTCGCCATGTGGGATTCTCGCCAGCTGGCTGGGATCGAACCTGCGCTGCAGAGGCTGCAGACAGCTTCACAGTGCACTTCTCAACCACCTGCGCCACCAGGGAGGCCCTAAAAAAGATTTATTTATTTATGCATACAAAAGCTGGAATGTAGGCCAGAGGTACAGGGGGGTAAGAGGATTCACCAGAGACAGAGTGGGGAGGAGAAGAGGTGGATTGACTGAAATACACTGCTAAGGGGAGAAGCAAGGGAGACAGGAGAGGTCTGCTGCACCATGTGGGTTAGCTCCCTAGCTGGGGATTGAACTCGTGGTGCAGTGGCTGGTGATAGCTTTTGATAGCATTGAAACTTAAACCCTGTGCTACCAAGGAGGCCCAAATACATCATTTATTTCTTCATAGAAATTGTAAACAAATGTTGATCTTAATGTTGATCTGATTCAAGTATGCACTTTTTGCTAGAAATGGGAAAACCTATTTTTTATTTTATTAAAATAGAATACTTTCAGGGTCTTCCTGGTGGTGCAGGAGTTATGCCTCAGAACTATCAAGCTATGGCCAGCCACTGCAGCATGATTAGATCCAGGGCCAGGGTGCTAACCCACATGGTGCAGCAGACCTCTCCTATCTGCCTGCTGCTCCCCTCAGCAGTGTGTTTCAGTCAGTTTGCCTGTTCTGCTCTCCACTCTGTCTCTGGTGAAACCTCTTACCCCCTGCACCTCTGGCCTACACCCCAGTTCATCTATGCATAAAAAAATAAATCTTAAAAGGAACCAGAAAATACTTTCATAAAGTTGAATGAATTCCTTCGTCAAATGGAATTCTTCCTTATTAGAAAGAATAGCAAAGATCACTTTAGGCCTCAGGCACTGCAATTAATGTTTTTATTTTTCTCAATGACAAGTGTTTGTTTTAAGCCTGTGAGAAAAATACCTGAGTTGGGTTAACTTGATCCTATTTGTTTGATAAGGCTGTCAGCATGATTTTAGGTCATTTGAGTTAAACTTTCTTTTTTGTTGTTTAATGGAGATATTTATTTAGTGCAAACCTGGTGTTGGCCTCAATATGCTACTTTGACTGGAAACTCTACTCTTTAGAATAAACTCTTCCAAGTAGAGTTTAAAATTTCAACTTTAGAAAAGGACAATGGATATTAAATTAAGAAAAGGGAAAATCCCTCACATTCAAGATGTTTTGTGAGAATTTGGAGACACCAAGCCCAAAGTTCACATATTTTCACAGCTTCAGATATTGAACAGTGACCCGTTGACCTTCGTTCAAGACAAGATGCAGGTAGCCAGCCTGTTTGTGTCTGTTCTTGCCCAACTTTCCCCCCGTAGCCATTATAAAACCCAAGTTTTAACTTAAGAGCAAGTCTGAATCATTAGGTAAGTGAAAATAGCTTGTCGAAACTGGCAGATAAGAAATGTCAGCGCCATCTGAAATAAAGTACTGGCTGTATAAGGTTATGAATCTGTTTGATCTGTAGTCCATGTCAAAACTCACCTGTAAATCCAACTAGCTATAAATAAAAGACATTGATTATGGATACTTTCAAATATAAAATTGAAAATTATGCAGTGAACACCCATGTAGCTACAAGTGAGATTCTAAAGCATCTTATTATATTTGCTTGATTCTATATCTGTCCACCGGGGTCTGTCTCAGTTTTTGGTACATTTTAAGGTAAGTGGCAGACATCAGTATACTTCACAATAAATGTCATATTTGAAGTCCAAAAAATTGGAAATGAACTTTGTGTGAATATAATTAGCCTTTAAAAGAGTCACATAATATCTGAATTCTCTGCAAATCCTAGGTTTCATCATGGTTAGATAGATCCAGCATTGCTATTACTAGCCTCTAAAATGCAATGTGTAATTTGAGTGTCTTGGTTTCCTTTCCATGTTATTTTTGGATATCCTAGATTTCCATCATTCGCAGATAACTTTCATACTTTCTATCACATTCAAGTGCCACATGTTATATTATTTTCTCCAAACATATGGTTGAAATACATTTTATTTATTTTTTTAAAAAGATTTATTTATTTATTTATTTATTTATTTATTTATTTATTTATTTATACAAGCACTGGGTACAGTCAGAAGCGCGGGAGGGTGAGAGAATTCACCAGAGCCAGAGTGGGGAGCAGAGCAGGCAGAAGGACCGAGATACACTGGAGAGGTCTGCACACCATGTGGGACCCTCCTCTGGAGGCTGGGGAGCAGCCAGGGATCGAACTGGCACTGCAGAGGCTGCGGGCAGCTTCGCAACCCAGCGCTCAACCGCTGCGCCACCGGGGAGGCCCTGAAATACATTTTAGAGTAAAACTTCCTATCACTACTTTAAGTGGAAACCTAGTATCACCTGTCAAAGATAATTATTTTTTTTAAAGATTTATTTTTTTTATGTATACAAGAACTGGGATGTAAGCTAGAGGTGTGGGGGTGGTGAGAGGATTCACCAGACAAGAGTGGGGAGCAGAACAGTCCGATCACTGAAATACACTGCTGAGGGGAGCAGCAGGTGAGACAGGAGAGGTTTGCTGCGCCTTGTGGGTCACCTCCCTGGCCAGGTATTGAACTCATGCTGCAGTGGCTGGGGATAGCTTGATAGCACTGAGATTTAACTCGTGTACCTCCAGGGAGGCCCCTAATTATTTTTTTTTTAATACACTAAATTTATAATGTATTCCTTGGGATGCATACTGCACTTTGGGAAATACTGAGTTATAGTCCCTGCTTTTCCCCCTTTTCCTATCATAATTATTGGAATACAATAGAAATCAAAACTGCATTAGAAGGTAGACACAGATACAAAACATGGTATTCTTTGTAAGAGACCAAATCACCACATCCAGACTTAGCCAGTTCTCACTTGGAGCTGGCAAAGGAGTGAGATGAGGGGTTTCCTTCAGCAGGGCAAGGATGGGTCTGTACACAGCCTGGTCAGATTGTGTCCCAGTGGGGCCTGTGTGACCTGTGTCATCAGCCCCAGCAGCCTTGCGCTGGTAGGAACAGTGTCAAAGCCCAGTGCTTGCAGCTTGAACTCCTAGGGTGTTCTCACAGCTGTAGCCCTGACCATATTTCCTTCTTTATTTTGTTTTCCCTTATACTTTGAACCCTCTCTGCCAGCATATCCTCCTTCCAACTATCTCTCTGTTCACATAGGTATGGCTCTAGACCAGCAACACACCTATCTTTGGCTTCTGAAATTAGAACCAAGACACAGGAGCAAGGCACATCGAGATCAAAATAACCAGATTTACTGCTGACAAAGGTAAGCTGGAGAATGCAGCTTGGGTGTACAGCCAAGTGGGCTTCTTCCTGCACACCTGATCTGGTCTGTTCCACTCTGTCACTGGCATAGGTGTTTAAAAACAAGCCTCTCCTGGCAGGAGTAAATCCTGTCAGAGCTATAAAAAAGACATATGTGCATTACCAACCGGCTGGCTTGGTGCGTGAGAGAACACAGAAGGCACCCAGCCAAAAGCCCTCAAGTCCCGCTCAACTCATCACTGAGTGAGTCACAATTGTGACTTGCAGAGCAGTAACCAAGGGAGTCAGAGAAGCTGGAAGTGACCCTCCCATACTCTTTCCTCTGGGAGATGAGGTTCCTCCCTTGTATGGCAATATGAGAACAGGATGTTAACCCCTAACAATTACCTTCTATTGCTTCCTCCTATAGTGACCAGATGTCACAGGATGAACTTTGGGGTCCTTCATCAAATGGAACAAGAAATGGAAATGCTGAACTAGTGTTGGCAGCCAGAAACAACTTGTAAAGATTTCCCAGGTTAATTGCTAGACAATTGCTGCCATTGAGCACCCTGGCTAATCTTTAAAGTGGCCCAAATTGAATATAGTCTCACTTCTGAGAAATCTTTTCCTCTTCAAGCCCCTGTGGCTGTGTGCCAGCTCAGGCACCCTGAGTCTCAGATATCCCAGTCGGTCTCGCCTTTCCCCCTGTGCCCAGTAGGATTCACCTTTACCCCCAGGAGAAATTTTCCTTCCTTTTTTTCTATAGTCTCACCTGGAAGTAGACAGTCAAAATATGGTCTGATTAAAATCTAGGTTTGATGGTAATGTTTATTTGTACTTTACTTTTAAATGAAAGTGTATTAAGTCTCTTTAAAGAATATGCGTGAGAAAATGTCAGAGAAACTCTTCTTTCTCAGTTCTGTTAGCTGTGGACTCCCTCTATACTGCTACTACAGTCCCATGTCATGGTCACTTCCAAAAGATTGCCAGATTTTGCATTAGCCATTTCTACTTTGTTTCTCTACTTCCATCCTTAGTCACCACCACAGAGTAGCACTTAGCTATTTCCTTCATGCATTTATACAAGTCAGAGTCACAAAGGTTACAAAAGTTGGGCTTCTAGCAAATCACTTAGTGGAAATTTTATGAAAGTCAGAACTGCATATGTAAATGTAGGCAAAAATAATACATGAAAGGCCTCAACTAGCCAAAACAACTTTGGAAAAAAACAATGTTTGAGTACCAATACAATTTGATTTTAAGATGACTTGTAAAGTGATAGTAGTCAAAACAGTATGTCATTGCTATATGTCATCAGGATAGACAAAAAAATACATGAAATACAATAGAGAGTTCAGTAATAGACCAACTGATTTTTGACAATGACAATTCAGTGAAGAAAGGATAGTCTTTTCAACAATGGTACTGAAACAATTGGATATTTACATGCAAAAAAAGGTATTTTGATCCGTATCTCATACCGTACATAAAAGCCAACTGAAAATGAATCGTAGATCTAAATATAAAGCCTAAAATTACATAACTTTTAGAAAAAAACCTTGGGTTATCAAAGATTTATCAGGTCATCAAAAAGATAATCCATTAAAAAAAACCCTGTATAACTGATGATCATCAAAAATTTAAAATGTCTGCTTTCTTTTTTTAAAAAAAGATTATTTATGCATACAAGAACTGGGGTGTAAACCAGAGGTACAGGGGGTGAGAGAATTCACCAGGGAGAGTGGGGAGCAGAACAGGCAGATCTACTGCATACATTGCTAAGAGGGGCAGTGGGCGAGACAGGAGAGGTCTGTTGCGCCATGTGGGTTGCTCCCTGGCTGGCTGGAATCTGATTTGTGCTGTAGTGGCTGGTGATAGCTTGATAGCTCTGTCTTTAACCCCTGTGCCACCAGGGAGTCCCTGGTCTGCTCTTTGAAGTCACAGTTAAGAGAAAGAGAAACCAGACCACAGACTGGGAATAAATGTTTGCAGGTATCTGATAAAGAACTTGAATCCAGAATATATGAAGAAATCTCAAATATATGGCACACTTTTTATTGTTTCTTTAGAGACAGATCCTTTTATGTGTCATTTTATATTTTATCCTTTTGTTTCACATAGAGAAATTAGTGAATTTACAGATAAAATCTTTGTTGACATTTCCCTCCGCCCTTGGAATCTTTTTATGAGCTCCTGGTGGACTGACTAATGGCCCCAGAGATGTCTATGTCCTAATGCTTAGAACTTATGAATGTTACTATATATGGCAAAAAGAATTTTATAGATATGATTAAGGATTTGAGATGGGGTAATTTTCCTAAATTATCTAGATACGCCCTAAATATGACAAGTGTCCTTATAAAAAGGAGCAGAGGACCTCCCTAGTGGGGCAAGGAGTCAAGACTCAACCTATGAAGCTATCTGCAGCATGAGTTCAATCTCCGGCCAGGGAGCAACCCACATGGTGCTGCAGACCTCTCCTGACTCTCCCACTGCTCCCCTCAGCAGTGTATTTCAGTCAATCTGCCCATTCTGTTCCCCACTCTATCTCTGGTGAATCCTCTCACCCCCCACACATTTGGCCTGTACCCCAGTTCTTGTATGCATAATAAACAAATCTTTAAATAAATAAATAAAAAGGAGGCAGGGGGAGATTTGACTACAAAAGAGGAAAAAGTGGTGTGAAGATGCAAACA
This sequence comes from Talpa occidentalis, assembly GCF_014898055.3. Lineage (NCBI taxonomy): Eukaryota > Metazoa > Chordata > Mammalia > Eulipotyphla > Talpidae > Talpa > Talpa occidentalis. The sequence goes on from NW_023605305.1 coordinate 42,015,336, forward strand.
GAGATGGAAGTGACACAGCGATGAACCAAGGACTAGCGCAGCCATCAGAAGCTGAAAGAGGCTGGGAATGGATTCTGCAAAGGCGTCTTCAGCAGCCAGCCCCGCCCTGCCAATGCTTTGATTTTAGTTCCATTAAGACTCAGTGAAGACTTCTGACCTCCAGAATGGTTAGAAAACGAATTTCCATTGTTTTAAGCTACTGAGTTCATGGTAATTTGTTAAGAAATTAATACAGCCCCTTACTTCACACTCCTCTTTAATTTTTTTTTTTAATAGAGGCATGTTTTTTATTTATTTATTTGTTTGTTTTGTTTACACATGCACTGGGTACAGTCAGAAGCGCGGGAGGGTGAGAGAATTCACCAGAGCCAAGGCGGGGAGCAGAGCAGGCAGAAGGACTGAAATACACTGCTGAGGGGAGCAGCGGGCAGCAGGAGAGGTCTGCGCGCCATGTGGGACCCTCCTCCGGAGGCCGGGGAGCAGCCAGGGATCGAACCAGCGCGGCAGAGGCCGCAGGCAGCCTCGCAACCCAGAGCTCAACCGCTGCGCCACCGGGGAGGCCCCCTCTTTAATTAATTTTTGCAGGTTATTTGTTATTGTTCTTTTTTAACTTTTTCTTTCAGTGAGTCCTTTTTAGACATTGGCGCAAAGCTATATATTTAAAATGTGATTAAAAAATGAGTTTATAATGGTCCTTCATGGTACAGGTAGGCGCTCCCTTACTCCTAAACTCCCTTCCCTACTTCTGCTCTAGCTGTAAACAACTAGGGCCTTGCATGGATATGGTCCGGCATCTTCGAAGTGTAGTTACCCTCCCAGCCCCCACTCCAGCTTTCCTTCCAACTCGGTGGTTCTTGGAGAAAATGCGTGTCAATTTTGGACACACACACATCCCTCAGCTCCACCCCCCAGGACATTTAACAATGTGTGGACACATTTTTGTTGTCACAGTTGAGGAAGTGCTACTTGTATCTAGTGAGCAGAGGCCAGGAATACTGCTAAATGTCTTACAATGCAGAGGATGTCCCTCATAACAAAGAATTATTTGACCCCATTGATTATAGTGTCAAGGTTGAGAAATTCTGTTTTACTCTTTCATTCCCAGCTCAACTTCATCTGCCTAACTCTTCAGGCTTCTGTTCAGAAGGTGCTTCTTCAGAAGCAGGTAGGTGAGATAGCCTTTCTGCCATTGCTTGTTCTCCTGTGACTCACCTTTTAGGCAATTGATTCTTATCCCTGGCAGTGTCTCTGTCCTTTTACAGTCACCATGGGCAGTTTTTACATGCAGGCAACACTGAGAACCCCTGCTTAAATGTGGGTTCTTTAGGGGTGGGTAGCATAGATAAAGCCAGCTATGTGTTTCCCAGCTTAGAACACTGTTTTATAATTGCTTGCAAATCTTCATTCCTTTCCAAGCTATATATGCTTGGGCAAGAGTTTTGATTATACAAAGTAAAATACTCAAAGGCTTCAAATATATTTCTATAATATCATTTATTCTTTTCCTTGCATGACATTTTTTAAAACTGGTTTTTTTTCTTTTTATAAAAATCGTTTACTTTTAAAAATTCAAATAACAAAACCCTTCAAATGAAATGGAAAATGCAAAAACAAAAACAAAAATCATCAGAACTTTGAATATCCCAAATTTGGTTGATGTTGATAATTATGTTGGTGAATATCCTTTCAGATATTCTCACAGTTAAAATGAAATATATGTAGAGTACATATGACATGACAATGGGATCATATATTTTCTGTTATTTACTTTTTTTTTAAGATTTATTTATTTATGCATACAAGAACTGGGGTGTAGGCCAGAGGTGCAGGGGGTAAAAGCATTCACCGGAGACAGCGTGGGGAACAGAACAGGCAGGTTGACTGAAATACACTGCTGAGGGGAGCAGCAGATGAGACAAGAGAGGTCTGCTATGCCATGTGGGTAGCTCCCTGGCTGGGAATAGAACTCAGGCCATAGGGGTGATAGCACTGAGACTTAACTCCTAAGCCACCAGGGAGATCCTTTATTTTCATCCTTTAGAATTATCCCTGGAAAACACAATCTACATTATTTATATTTATTGAATATATTTTCACGTCATATTTGCAAACAAGAATGCATCTGGAAGCAGTGACACTTCATTGTTTCCCCAGTACTCTGCCAAGGTTGGTTTCTTTAGTGTTTAGCATTCTACTCTGAGGGTGTGCAGTTGTTTTCCATGAGCCTCTGACCCTCAAACAGCTCATCAGACATGGAAGGAGTGAATTCATCACACAGCATTTAATTTGCTGAGATATTTGACTTCCAGGTGGGGGCCTTGCCTGGTTACCTAGTAGCTAATCTGGCAATGGCAACCTAGCAACAGGTGGAAAGCTGCTGCGCCAGCGGTACCAGGGTACAGGGCACACAGAGATGTGAATTATTTACAGTGGTGGATTAGTGAAGCTGTGGAAGTGTCCCCGGGGCCACTGTGTATTGCAGTCAATTGCCTTTACCTCTGAAGCAAACACATAGATATGTTTATCTAAGGAGCAGAAAAATAGACTTGTTTAATTTTACAGTTTTTGGTAAAAAATCAATTTGTAAAGCTGAATGACAATTAAACTTAATCTAAATAAATAAAGTATTTAATTTCGGAGTAGCTGTAAGCATTTTAAGTTCTGCAAAAAGAAAAAAGGCTACTGTTCCCATTTTAAGTACTATATTCAACATGTTTGGTCTCATATTAAAATGATCAAAGGCTAATATTAAATTAGACATGTAGAATCACTGCTTAAGTCATATTTGAGCATGAGAGAATTCCCATTATCATTACTAATAACAGAAATATTAAAATAGGAGATTAATAGTGGATTAAGAAGAAACATGATGGTTTTCTGGGGGTGGGGGTGGGGCCGTGTGTACCTGAAACTATGCAAGAAATAGAGGTAACATATACTAAGCGCCCACTATGTGCAGGAACTTTACATGCACGGTCTGTATGAGGTAGGGATAATTCTCATTTTACAGGTAATGTAAGTAAGACTTAGAGGACAGCACAGCTTGCGTAGGTGATGAAACTGAAGGTCAGAATCAGGTCTGTTTGCTAGAATCTCAAGCCCCTGTTCTTTCACTGCACTGTATGCCAGTCCAAAAGACATAAGGGCAGAAAAAAATAAGACTGGATTGTCCCACAGTACAATTGGAAAGGAATGGGGAATAGTGGATAAAGCTGTAGCTGTGGTGATTGGAATGCTACACACCAGTTAAATTCATTTTCATCACACCTTCTATTCCCACACCAGGCAAATCTTAAGATAGCAACAGCAAAGAGACCCTTGAGTAGTGGGCTTATTTTTTTTTTTTTAAGATTTATTTATTTATACAAGCACTGGGTACAGTCAGAAGCCTAGGAGGGTGAGAGAGAATTCACCAGAGCCAGAGTGGGGAGCAGAACAGACAGACCGACGAAACACACTGCTGAGGGGAGCAGTGGGAGGCAGGAGAGGTCTGCGCACCATGTGGGACCCTTGCCGGTGGCCGGGGATCAAAACGGCACTGCAGAGGCTGCTGGCAGCTTCGCAGCCCAGCGCTCAACCACTGCACTACCGGGGAGGCCCTGGGCTTATTTTTTTTTTAAAGATTTATTTATTTTTATACAAGAGCTGGCCAGAGGTGCAGGAGGGTGAAAGGATTCACCAGAGACAGAGCGGAGAGCAGAGTAGGCAGATGACCAAAATACACTGCTGAGGGGAGCAGCGGGCGCGACAGGAGAGGTCTGCCACGCCATGTGGGTATCTCCCTGGCCGGCCGGGAATCGAATCTGCGCTGCAGAGGCTTCACAGCTTCACAGCGCTGCGCTCAACCTACTGCGCCACCAGGGAGGCCCAGTGGGCTTATTTTTATGTGTCTCCTCCTATATCCTAGGTGCTACAGGACACACCAGGAGGTGCTTTGCAGAAGGATGAGTGCCTGATAAGCAGATGGGGCAAGAGCCCTTGAAACTTGTACTATGACTATGACCCCATTGGTGGTCTAGGCTGGAGTAAAGATAAGACCTGGAAAAACTTAGGTTAGTAACACAAAATGAAACTGCTGTACTAAGCTGATAGGAACTGATAGCAGAAGTAAGATGAACCCCATGTTTACTTTCTATAGTAAGACTATTATAATCATGTTGTATTTGTAAATCAAGTAAAGCACCACGGAAGCTTACTTAACTGCTTACACTGTGCCAGACACCATACTGAGCTCTTTCTTCACAGCCATGAGGCAGACATTATTCAATAGCCATTATCCTTTATTCTATGGTGATAAAACCCTGCTTTTGTTTGTGACCACAATGGGCCCGCCCCAGGTAAGGCCTTATGTCATGCAGGCATGATACTTCTGTTCTCTGTAGTTTATTTCTTTTGCCCTAAGGGGCCACACAGCCCACTTATGTCCAGAACTAAGCAGAAGTCTGCTGGGTGCAGTTGGGAGACTGGGAGACTGATTGTGCATCTCCTGAAGGTCAACAGGCAGAATCCCTTGCCCTTTTCAGGTCTTTGTACAAATGTCACTTTCCCTGTAAGAGTACACTAAATACCCTACTTAAAAATGTAGAGACAGAGGACCCTTCCTGGTGGCCTAGGGGTTAAGTCTCAGCATTATCACAGCTACTACCTCCCCTGCCTTAGAAGATCCCCAGCCTGGAGCTTAACCCACAACGGGGCACAGCAGACCTTTCCTGTCTTTCCCACCGCTCCCCTCAGCAGTGTATTTCACTGGATCAGCCTCTTCTGCTCCCCATTCTGAGTCTGGTGAATGCTCTCACCCCACCCCCCCCCCATCTCTTACCAGTTCTTGTATGCATAAATCAGTAAAAATAAGTCTTTTAAAAATTTTAAAAATGGTTAATTGCAAGGTGCACCCTGGGGCATTCCAATAATGATAACTAACACGTGCTGGCTACCTTCACTTTATGCAGTGCTCATTTACCCCTTATAAAAGTGTTTCAGGGCAAATCCTCTCAATCTGACTTGATGGAAGGGGAATCTGTCCCACAGCTACAAGTCATCTGTCCATAGGAACATAGATGAATCAGTGTTCACATGGATCTGACTTTTGAAGTAAATAAGACTTCAAGTTTTATTTCTTCTAGCAACTGAATATATAATTACCTTGGCATCATCCTTTGTTTTCCCTTCTCCATACAATCATACTTTCATTTCTATTTTCACATTGAACTGCAGAACAAGATAGTCTAATCTTTTACCTTGGACCATTACTACTGGCTCCTAATAGGATTTCCTGCCAGAGACTCTCCCTGCTCTAATCCATTCCTTATCTTCCTAAAAATAAAATGATTATGTCACCTTCCTGCTTAGCCCTTCCATTAGGACCCTGTAATCTGCAAATTATAATCCAGCTTCTTTAGCTTGGATTATAAGAGTCTTCACAACCTGGATCCTAGCTGCTTTTCTACTCTCATCTGCTCCTCTCCCTGCAACCTCACTTTCCACACCACCCAATCCCCTGTGACATCGAACCTCTTCTTGAGCTATACCTCTCTCACAGTTCAGTTTCACATGCTGTTTCCCTTTTGTGCCCACACTTGTTAACCCCCCAGTAAAATATTTACTAGAAGATGTGACGGTAAATACCAAGTCTTTTTTACATCTTGGAGGCAAAATTTTCAACTTTTCACCATTAAGTATGAGATTTGTTGTAGGATTATTTTTAAATTACCTGCATTTATCTAAAAACAGAAGGAAGTTCCCTTCTTTTTACACAAAAGAAATTTTATTTCACAATTTTTTTTTTTACAAAGAAGAATTTATGTTTGTTTTATCATGAATGGGTATCAAATCTTGTCAAATGTTTTTCTGCATTTATTTGATATCAAATTCTCTTTTAATCAATCATTGATTTCTACTGTTTACCTTATATTCCCTGGACATGCCCAACATAATCTTCAATTGGAATACTTCTTTGAAACATTTATTTCTGGATTCATTATCCTAGTATTTTTTTTATATCATTATTGAGGAAACACTGATTTACAGCACTGTATATGATTCAGTGGTACAGGGTCATACCCTTCAGGTCTGTGTTACCACAAACACCCACTACCAAGGAACCTATAGTCCTCCACCATAGTCCATTGGACCCGCTCCCCTTTTGCCTCCCCCACCATTCTGGAATTGTTGCTACTTTTTTATTTAGTATGTTTTATTTAGTATGTATTGCCCTGCAATCTGTCCAGTGACCATTGGGGAGCTCTCTTTGGAAAGGAGATCAAAAGCAACCTGATAATTAGCAACAAAGTTTGATCTTCTGTCTGGGCTCAGGGGCTCTGAATGGATGTTGAGGGCAGATGGAGAGAAAGTCTAAGGTTCTGCATTACTATAGGAAAGTGAAATTTTTATTATCAATAACTTTCATATTCAGCATAACATTTAGTACAAAAATCAAAATGGGTCTTTACAATTCCAAAGGTTTTAATAGCAGTGCAATAAAAAGCTATGTTGGGCCTCCCTGGTGGCACAGCGGTTGAGCTCTGGGTTGCGAAGCAGCCAGCAGCCTCTGCAGCGCCAGTTCGATCCCCAGCTGCCCAACATGGCACGCAGACCTCTCCTGCCACCCGCTGCTCCCCTCAGCAGTGTACCTCGTCAGTCTGCCTGTTCTGCTCTCCACTCTGGCTCTGGTGAATTCCCTCACCCTCCCACACTTCTGACTGTACCCAGTGTATAAATAAATAAATAAATAAATAAATAAATAAATAAATCTTTAATAAATAAATAAATAAAAAGCTATGTTGATAAATAACACTATTTATTGTTTAGTTTGTGAATTCAACTTACATAATAATGACTTACTACAAGAAAGTCCTATATAGCCCTGAAAACATTCCTACAGAATACTTCTCTAGATCATGTCCATATATGACCTCACCTCTTACAACTTGAGCAGGTCAAGATTGATAAGGGTACTCCTCTCCAGGTCCAAATAACTCTCGTAGTCTAATTTCAATTCAGCCTCCATATGTTCTTTTGACTTCTGATATATTTTCTAGGAGGGAAAAAAGAAACAATCCCTCTAAAACACTGACAGCTGAAAATACTGAAGGGAGAGAAGGCTCTGTTTTTGAACTGGCTGCAGCTTTCTGGAGGGGGTTTGTGGGAGAGTGGGAAGGGATCTTTTGTGCCCTGTCAGGGAGCAGAGCTGCCAGCGCTGAAGAAGGGACAGACAGAGCCTACAAGGGTGAGCAGATCCAAGCACCCCCTGCAGGTGGAACAAATGGAATTTGTTGGTGGGTTGGATGTGGGCTCAGAGGGGATTCCAGGCTGGCTTGCAAGCTCTGCGGCTGACTGCGGGAGGAGCATGTTGAGGGCAAAATAGCAACAGGGACCAATTATTCAGCTAATTTACCGAGTGCCACTTGCTGAATAATCTGTTCTGTTCTTTGATCTGTTCATGTTTGTATTAGCACTACTCTGACTTAATTACCGTGGAGTTTTAGTTCATTGTGATCTTTGCTGGGGCAGTCATGATTCTTAAAAATTTTCCTTCTCAAATAGGTCTTCTTTCAGATGAACTTTAGAGTAATTTCACCTTGGTGTGTGTCGTCCTTGGGGTGCCTTTGCTTCTCCTCCTCTGTCCCCTCTTCCCATCCTGTTGCTTTCCGGTGCCTTCTAATTTGTTACAAACTCCTCTCTTCATAGAGCCATCGAGAGGACCAGTACTCTCAGTTTATTCTAGTTTCTTCAAGAGAATAATTTTTTGAAATATTTTCCTTCTTTGGGCATGGTGTTCACAATGCCTGGCATTCCCCTCCCCATTGTCTGCTATATTCCTTCCGTGTTTGTTTTGCCCTCTGCTAATGTTCACTTTCTCAGATTCCTGTTGTCTAGTAAATATGCCTATTTCGTAGCACTGTGAGGATTAAATTTATAATTAAACATGTCAAGTCCTTAGAATAGTGCCTGGCACCAGTGAGCTCTTAATATGTGTTAGCTACAACAATGCATTTACAAAAGAGCAGGACTGTGAGTAGAAAAATGTTCCTCTCTGTCCACTATCCTTTGTAACATTTGTGACAGAGTCCTTACCATTTTCTGTCACTTTTGTATATAAGAAATATTTGACAATCCAGGCCAGCTGAGAGTCAAAGTGGAGACTGTCCCTGGAGACCCCACTACAGTGTCCCCCATGTACAGCTCTGCAGGAGCCACCTCCCGCTTAGAAAGTCCTGTCAGGCTTCTGACTTGAGCCTGGCTACTTTGCAAGGGTCCATCTGGCCTGAGGACAACTTATCCTCCTCACTCTGTTATCAGTAGAAGTGCATTGCCCACCCGCCTTCTCTCCGCCCTCCTGTCAGAACAGCTGAAACCAATCTCTTGCTTGAAGACATTATAGGGATCAGGCCCTCATCCCTGGGGCCCTAAACTCCCTTCTGACATTCTGCTCTGCTCCCTTGGTGACTCCTAGCCCTGGCCACTGCTGCCACGTGTCAGACACCCATTGTCCATCCAGGCCAGCTACTTATTTCTAGTGTCGTCTCTTTAAGGGTCTCCTCATAGAGTCTGGCACTTCAGAAATAGGTATTAGGGAATATATGCTCTTTGACACTCCCCCTCTAAATCCCCCCTTCCAGTCTTTTCCCCATAACTTGTGCCTCCCCCCTCCCCCGTGATGAAGCCTGGAAGGTGGGCTAGATGTTGCAGAATTCTTTTGAACTCCTCCCTCTTCTAAGTCCCACACAGATGGCCTAGCTCATGGGTCACATGGAAACGGCTGCTTTCCAGCTGTGGTTCCTCAGCTAAAATTCCAATTAGGAAAATTCCCATTTCTCATGCTGTTAGAGATGTAATCACTATTATTTTTCAAGAAGTAAGCTGCATCTGGACTCAATGCTTATAAAGAGATGGGTGTATGATTTTCCTCACATTTGTGTGCACATAAAGAAAGACTTGCCTTGCTGGACAGATATGTGACCTCCCCTACTCTCTGTCCTAATACTAATAGTGCATATATACTAGCACTTCCTATGTGCCAGTCATTGGCCAAGTGTTCAAAATATTTTACTCATTTAATCCCTACTGTAATCCTCTGAGGTTGCTGTAGTTAATTCCCATTTTCCCTTATTACCAGAGGTTGCTTATAAGGAGATATTTCTGACTAACATCAGTTGTTTGTCTTTAGTGACCCTTTTCATGCTCTAAATGGAACAAAGGAGCCCTTTTAATTCATTAATGTATCCACAACTATCCAGAGAAAAATGTGAGAAGAAGCAGTTCTACTTAAAAGAGGATACCATATCAAATGGAAATGAAGTTATGAGGAGTTGGAAAAGTTTTGGAAATTTAAAGCATGATAACAAATTCAAGATATAAAAACAGTGATCTCTTCTTATCCACATGGAGTATGGTCAGGGCCCCCAGTGGGTGCCTGACACCACAGATATTCCCAAACTCTAGATATACATGTTTTTCCTATACATACATACCCATGCTAAAGTCCAAGTTATAAATTAGGCCCAGTAAAAGATAAACAAAAAATAACTAATTATAAAACAGAACAATTACAATCTATTGTCATAAAAGTATGTGAATGAGTTTGTTCTCTCTTTTCCCCTGATAGTATCTCTCTCTTTTTTTTTTTAATATTTATTTATTTATGCATGTAAGAACTGGGGTACAGGCCAGAGGTATGGGAGGGTGAAAGGATTCACCAGAGACAGAGTGGGGAACAGGACAGACTTGACTGAAACACACTGCTGAGGGGAGCAGCGGGCGAGTCAGGAGAGGTCTGCTGCACCATGTGGGTTGCTCCCTGGCTGGCCGGGGATTGAACTCATGCTGCAGTGGCTACGGATAGCTTCATAGGTTGTGTCTTAACCCCCTGCACCACCAGGGAGGCCCGATAATATCTCTTGTATGTAATATTTTTGGATTGTGGTTGACCGCCGGTAACTGAATCCATGGAATGGAAACTGGATAAGGAGGGACTAATGTCATATAATATTCAGGTGTTTGAAAGTATTTCACATGCAAATTATTTCTGGATTATCTACAATTCTACCTGCTTTGATGAGATGTGGATAATTAGGGGCTGTTACTATGTTACTTTAACACTCATAGTGATCATGGATAATAGCTTGTGTGGGGAAGGGTGAACGATAATCTCCCACAGCAGAATTTCTTTTTTTTTTTAAAGATTTATTTATTTATGCATACAAGAACTGGAATACAGGCCATAGGTGTGGGGGATGAGAGGATTCACCAGAGACAGAGTGGGGAACAGAACAGGCAGACTGATTGAAATAACTGCTGAGGGGGGCAGCAGGTGAGTCAGGAGAGGTCTGCTTCGCCATGTAGGTTGCTCCCTGGCCGGAGATAGAACTCATGCTGCAGTGGCTGCAGATAGCTTTATAGGTTGAGTGTTAACCCCTTGCATCACCAGGGAGGCCCTCCCACAGCAGAATTTCAAACAATGTCTGTGAGTTCACAAAAGAACAGATCGAGACCTTTTTTTTTTTTTTTTGGTATCATGGGAAAGCAATTAAAAGTTAATTAATTGGTATCTTTTAAACCTTGTCATCACTCACTGACCAGTGCTTTGGTCATCTGGTTTTATTATACTAATTAGTATCTATCAATAAGTGATAATATTAATGTGCTTGCCAAAGCAGTGCATCAAAATCTCCCACATTCTTGTGTTTTTGATTGAAGCCTAGATTCTCACATACATAATTATGTTGGAGGAGGCTATGGGCTAAAAGGAAACTATAGTTGGTATCAATGAAGAAATTGTTGGTGACAAAAGGAAGGGAATGAGCAAGAGAAAAGAAGAAATATGTACTGAGATGATCTCAGGTGAGAAAGAAAGAAGAACTGAAGTCACAGAATATTTAAAGGTCCCAGGGTTCCAGCAGGCAAAGAAAGATCAACAGAGAGACAGAATTCATATCTGAGAAAGAGGAAGCCAGGTGCTTTCAGACCTTTAGATTCCCTTTAGATGCAATTCACGGTAGATGTGGGCTGTACCAAAGTATCCTCTAGCTCAACAGTATATTGAATATATCTAGTATGCATATTATAGGATTCATGTCTCTTTGTCTATACACTAGCACCTGTTTAATGACAATCTATTTGTCAGGTTACTTAATTGAAAGCCTTACTGCAATCCTGAAAGGTAATTATTAATATTTGCACTTTAAATACCAGAGAGCAGAAGCTTGGCAACAAGGAGAGCCTTGCTCAAGATCTCATAACTTGTCAGTGGTAGAGTTGGGATTGGAGCCCATCTGTCTTGATTCCATAGTCCATTCTTCTTGTATTATCCATTTTAATGAATTTATTCACCAGATGTTAAATGTCTATCCCAATGAAAGCATTTAAAATTTGAATCATTGACTCTATAAACGGTGTATAGCAAGGACATCAGAAAAAACAACCATTTGATTCTCATGAGACCAAGAGAAAAATGTGAAAAGATGTACTTTTCCTACTGAAGCTATGGGGCAGGTCAAATAAAAATATCCAATGGGGTTAAAGGAAAGAAATTTTCATTTCCAAAATTTAACTTACAACTTTTTTCTTCTCCATTTCCAGCTCCATTTCTTTCTTTTCTTGCTCACGAATTAGTTTGCGCTGTTCCACATATTCCAGGTGCTTGACTTCTCTTTCAAAGTAGTGGTTTATACTTGATGCCTGTTAGAAACAAAGTCCCGGGAGGGAGAAGCCGACATGAAAGCCTCTGTGTTTTCTACAAGGTTCTGGAAGAATTCCTGCAGCTTGTAGGAGTACCTACTTTTGGATACTGCTCCCACAGGCACTAACTCAGACGCTAGTTTGCTAAGGTTTAGAGCACTACAAATAGAGGATTTCAGGAAGAAAGTAGGGTTAGAAGAAGAAAGCAGCAAAAAATTTCAATTTTCTAGAAGAAATATTCAAGGATTGCTGTCCCCCCACCCCCGCCCCGTTTACCCCCCCTTTCATTCTATTTCTAAGTTTTACATCATCAACCAAACATGGCAAACCCACATGAGGATATCAGCTTAGACCCTCAAGGGACTAGAAGTAGAGCTGACTTCCTGGTGTCCTGGAGGACTTAGCTTGTAGACACAAGCAGGAAAGTCAGCAGAAACCTTGGTAAGGTGACCAGGGGAGAGCAAGCTTTCAGTCCTCTGGTTACTATGCTGATGTTCTTGGGACTTGCAGCAGATTGCAATCTTTATATTTAATTTTGGTTATGTGTATTCCTACTCATTGATTTTCCTTTTATAACCTCATGGCTGGAATTGTTTGAAACTCTTGTTGGTGGCTAGGGAGAGGCAGGATATTGCCACTGCAGACTGCTGCTTATAGTATACCAAGTTGCGGCAGGGTGGGGTACAGGTGAACAGTGGAAGGATGCATGAAAATGTCAGAAGAACCCTTGGGGAAGGGTATCATAGAGTAGGGTCCCATGCTTCAGTGGCAAGCTGAAAACAACATCCTTTGGTTTTGAACTCCCAGATCAATTCTTCTCTGAATCTGCACTTCAATCACTTGGCCACCCTCTTGTCATATTTGATTTTTCCTAGATTTGAACTATTTAACTCATACAATAGAAATATATATCCCCATTTTTGTGACCATATGATTCTTTTGTTCTCTCATAAAGTCAAAATGTTGTCATTTCTGAACATACTTTTAAAACATGCCTCAGCAATATCGGGTCACATAAATCCTTAAAGCCACAAGTTACTAACCTCATTGGTGGAAGGGTGACTTAACGTCCAAGGAATTTCTAATATATGCAGGGTTCCGTAATAGTCAGCGATGGCTATAAATTGCTGCTTAGCTGAAAGATTAAAAACATAAGGAGGAAAACAACTCAGCAATTAGAAACTCATCCTAGAAGTTAAATATGAAATATGTGGTTTTGGTCTCCTGAGGGACTTGGCTGTGGTTACAAATGACCTTGGCATCTTCACAGACATTCATGACTGGGAATCATGTTAACATGTCCAAATCATTTTTTTCCAGTTGATAATATGAAAGCTGAGACCCTGAGCCTTTGTCAGCCACCCTGGCCGGCACAGGAGAAACCTACATGGTGAGGCAGACCTCTCCTGTCTCACCCCTGCTCCCCTCAGCAATGTATTTCAGTCAGTCTGCCTGTTCTGTTCCCCACATTGTCTCTGGTGGATCCTCTCACCCCCTGCATCTCTGTCCTGTACCCCAGCACTTGCATGTGTACATAAATAAATCTTTAAAAAAAAAGGAAATAAATTACTTTTCTATAGATACACCTTCCTATTTCTGCTTGTTCTATTTTATTTTTTTCTTGGCAGTGTATTTCAGTAAATCTGCCTGTTCTGCTCCCTACTCTACCCGGTGAATCCTCTCCCCCTGCACTTCTGGCCTACACCCCAGTTCTTCTATGCTAAATAAATAAATATTCTTTATAAAACACACACAAACAAAAACTAAAGTTGAAATAGCTATATGACCCAGAGTCATTTGCTCTCTTGGAGAAAATTTGCCTGAGAGTGTCCCGGGGAGAGCCTACGAGTGATAAAATAACAAAAATATGTGCTACAATGAAAAATTAAAATACAAAACTTATTCTCTTTGGAAAACAAGCAGCAAAAGATAGGAAAAATGACAACTATTCTGGAGAAGATGAAGATGGTTTTTGTTGTGTGGTTCAAAACCAGCCTCTGCTTGGCATACCAAACATGTTTCAGAAATAATTTGTTGATGAAGAAAATAGTTAGAGCAGCTCTGGTCATATCCAAGACTTGCATGCAAGAGAGAGTGAAAGGATGGGGAAAAAAAGGGCAGTTTTCCAGATGAAAGTCAAAATGCTCCTGTGTTGCACAAAAGAGGTGAAATGACTTAGCTGGTTTGATCAGAACTGACATACCAGAAAACGTCCAGGGTTTGATGCTGGTGATCATAGTTATACAGATGTTTTGTGTCAGAGTTGGCTCATGGGTTTTCTCCAGAAGGTCCCAGATATCAATGTATCCATCTTCTCGGCCTATATAGAAGACTCCAGGCCTAGTTAGGGACCAGTGTCCTGAGGTGTATCTTTTAGGTGCACAGGATGACTGAAGTAGGGGTCCACTCTTTAAGCAAAAATTTTGGAAGACAAATCACAAGCTTTTGTTATCACCTGAGGGATATTTATATCTTTAAGTACAAGTCAAAAATGGCTATGCTCGCAGAACAGCAAACTTATATCTACATGGTCATCTTTTTTTTTTTGGTCGCATTTTTATATAATGCCAACTCTTTTTTATATGTTCTTATAATATCTCTCCCTCTCCCTTATATTACTGGCTTGATACAAAAGATCCATCCTTCCAACTGAGTTGTTGTTCTGATAATCCAACTGCTGCTAAAATTTATTGCTATTTCTATGGAGATTTATTGCTATTTCTATGGATATTGGAGGCTATTAGATAAAGTTACAAGGAAATTTTGCTTGTACCTATATTTTGCTGGCAGGTATAAAGTTTCCCATGTAAACAGCTTGATGGCCAGAAAATGCAAATGGGAAGTCAATTCCGTCTGTGAGCTGCAGCCAATGGCTTATAAATGTTACTTGGAAAAGACTGTAGAATAGCAAAGCATCAAAATATCATCTCTTCTTTTCTCTGCCATGGGGTAATTCACTCTTTGGGAGATTTTCATAGAGAGAGAAGATCAGAATGTTTCTCCCCACTGTCATGTTCCTTCAGGCAACCAGGTATGGGCATTTACTGGCTTGTAAGCCTGAACTAAACCCCAGTGCTCTCTCCTACCCTCCAATACAAGCCCAAGAACCTTTCCTGCAGGGAACAAAGAATGTTACAGACTCACTCTCTAGAGGTGACATTCCAAACCAGTTCCTTGGCACTTTGCCTGGCTCTTTCAGATACTAGTAACCATGTTCCTAGTCCTGCATAGTCTTTAGACAATCTTGCCTAAATTTTCTTTATTTTTTTAAACATAAAGGTAATATTTGCTCATTGTAAAAAAAAATCAGACATGCATAAGTATACTGGGATAAAGTAGAAGCCATTGTGTGGATACTTAAGTAGTTTCCAATTTTCTTAATGACAAATGTGTATGTATATTAATATACATACTATTTTTTGAGTATTTGTGCAAGTTACAGTCCCAGAAATTCAACTTTTACATTAAAAAAAATTCATAATTTACTCAAAGAATATATTTATATTCCAGCAGTGAAATACATTCAGATTTTTATAATCCTAAATTACTCATCAAAGAACATATACATTTGATGGGTCAGTCCCATCAAAGGCACTGACCAACCTACACCCTTACTTCATTGAATTTGATCAATGGCCCTAGTGTTTGGAAGCTTAGCTCTATGTGCCTGGCTCTTGGTACTTCCTAATCCTGACTCCCCAGGTTCCTGACACTGTCTTACTTTGGCCCACATATGTCTCTGGACTGCCTGGTAATGGCAGGTAATGCCTGGGAATGCCTTAGCTTTCTTATTCTCAATTTCTGCACCTGCTGACACAATACTGGTACAGAAACAAAAATGAATGACCCAGTGTTTCTCCTTGGACTTCAGGTAGTCATGAGCACCCCACCTTGTGAGTGTTAGGGAAAGGATAGAGGATAGACTGGGACTTTCAGTGGTGAACTTAATGTAGTATGTACACATGTAGCTTTTTTTTTTTTGTGGGACCCTCATCGGCGACCGGGGAATGAACCTCGCAGCGCAGTGCTCAACCACTGCACCACCAGGGGAGGCCCCACATGTAGCTTTTAAATGAAGCACACCAGAACCATATATAATGTTGTAATGCAATGTTACTTCAATTCAAAAATCCAACCAAACAATACAAGAAGTGAACTTTTACTAATAAGTACTTTCATAAGTACATGATAAAAAAAGACTCAGGTTTCCAAGAAAAGGGACTTATAAATGTTGTTTACTTCCCTCAGGACAGCAGAGCAAATTGTGTGTTTTCAAAAGGCTTACAGTGGTTCTGTGGACAGGCCATCTGTTGCAAATTTTCTGGAAAGTGTTCCAAAAGCACTGTTATGTCAGCACAGTCTGTTGTTCCTATTGTCTTTCTCAGGCTCACACACAAAGGACCACACACCCATTCCTCTGTTTTGTAGGCAACTAACCATGACACCTTCTTTCCAGATGGCCACGTTCCATCCCCCAATGGTAAGAATAATGTCCTTGTAGAAAGGTGATCTTTGAACGGTGTGGACGGCTCCATCATGGACGGTGTAGAGACTCACTGGCTTCTTTGCTGTTGGAGTAGAAAAGATCATTTTATCTTTAATAATACTGTTTACCTTTCCACCAGAAGTATGGACAGACCTGCAGGGGACAGACAGGTCCAGGAAAAGTAGATCTGGGGCTCCAGTAATGAGGTCCAAATTAGAGAGAGAACCAGAGGTGGGTTGATTGAATTGGTCAGTCCAGAGATTTTCCCACCAAGGTCACTTTTCAGGCTCAGAGAAACACATTAATTCACTCAGTCAACAAATATTTGCAGATTACCTGTACATGCCAGGTACAGTAGATGGCTGGGTAAACAATGGTTAACACATAAATAAAATCCTGCCCTTGTGGCACTTACAGTCTGGTGGGAATGACAAATACTCATAATAAACAAAACCCAAAATAATGAAAAATGTGAAAGTGTTATGAAGAAAAAAAATTTATAAGGAAGAACGGCAAAGGACATTCATAATTTGGACTGTGTGGTCAGAGGAGGCTTCTCTGAGGATGAGTCATTTGTGCCAGAGTGACAGTTCAAAAGGGGAAGGTTTGGATGTGAGGGAGATTTCAGACAGAGGGAGCAACATGCAGCAAAGTCCTGTGGAGAGAAGGGTTTTGCAGCTTTATAAATTTGCGGAAGTCAAGAGGGCTAGAGTTAGGTAACTCTCGTGTGAGAAACATGAAATGAACAGAAACAAAGAGGGCCCTGATCATGCAGGGCCTTGGAAGAAAGGATTTTAGATTATATTCTAGATGTAAAGTATTTTGATGAGTTCCTCAGTCCTAAAATACTATCTGATTGACATTTCTAAGATTTCCCTGCTGCTGTGGGCAGGATGAATTAGAGGCAGGCAAAGGCAAAGCGAGGGAGCACAGGAGGCTGTGGCGCTTGTCTGGCTGAGAGAGAACAGTGGTTTGGCTGGAGGTGCAGTGAAGAGGGGTAATCAGCAATTTTTTTTTTTTTTTTATACAAGCACTGGGTACAGTCAGAAGCACAGGAGGGTGAGAGAATTCACCAGAGCCAGAGCGGGGAACAGAACAGGCAGAGTGACGAAATACACTGCTGAGGGGAGCAGCGGGCGCGGCAGGAGAGGTCTCCACGCCATGTGGGACCCTCGCCGGTGGCCGGTGGCCGGGGATCAAACCAGCGCTGCAAAGGCTGCAGGCAGCTTCGCAGCCCAGCGCTCAACTGCTGCGCCACCAAGGGAAGCGCAGGAAATCTTATCGAGCTAGAATCCGAGTCTTTTGGAGATGACTTGCACAGGAGTGAGAGCGATGAAGTACTGAAAATGATGGCCAGGTTTCTTAAGAGCCACTGGCTCCATGGAGTTTCCACTTGTTGCAACTCTAGAGAAGCAGGTTTGTATGCCAAATCAAGAGTTCCCTTTTAGTCTCTGCCCAAGCCTGAGGATCCTCCCACTTCCCTGGTCTGATTCCCCCACCCTTGCTTGGGTTTCCTTTCCCCCAGGCCTGGCTGGGGGAGCTGACTAGTCTACACTCCCTGCTGCCCACACTCACATAACCTTTCCTCCCTTTTGTTCTGTGAAAGATCTTCGTGCCACTCAGCAATGAAGGGAGCTGTCTTTACGTTAGTAAATGGTGTGCCAGAGCCCTCAGGCCAGATTATTATAAGAAAATTATAATAAACAAACAAAAAAGTAGTTTCCAGAGTCATTATCTAATGTAGGGTTCAGTATAATGACATGGTTAAGAGCACATACTCTGAAAAACCGAGCTCATAGATACAGATTAGTGATTTCCAGAGGCAGGGATTTGTGGGGGTAAGAGGAGGAAGGGATGGGCAAAATGGATAAAGGGGATCAAAAGGTATAAGCTTCCGGTTCCAAAATATGGGAATGTAATGTATAGCGTAGTGGCTGTAGTTAATAACACTGTGTTGCCTGTTTAAAAGTTAAGAGTAGGGCCTCCCCGGTTGTGCAGCGGTTGACTGCTGGGTTGCGAAGCTGCCTGCAGCCTCTGCAGCACCGGTTCCATCCCCGGCCACCGGTGAGGGTCCCACATGGCGCGCAGACCTCTCCTGGCCCCCGCTGCTCCCCTCAGGGTGCACTTCGTCAGTCTGCCTGTTCTGTTCTCCGCTCTGGCTCTGGTGAGTTCTCTCACCCTCCTGCGCTTCTGACTGTACCCCAGTGCTTGTATAAATAAATAAATAAATCTTAAAAAAAAGTAATTTATAAAAAAAAAACTTGTTAAGAGAAATTCTAATCATGAGTAAAAAATTGTAACGATGAATGGTGATGGATGCTAACAAGACTTATTTTGGTGATAAAGTAGCAAGATATACACATATTAAATCACATTGTACACCTGAAACTAATGTTACTTGTCGGTACTTGAAAAACATTTTAGAAGTTATGCGAGGCAAAACACTAAAAAACACTATAGATTAATCAAAATGAAATTCTAAAAAATATTCAGGTAGTCCACAGAAAGTCAGGGAAAAGAAAAGGGAGAAACCAGCAAACAAACAAAAAAATATAGAACAAAGATAAAAAGACAGACTTAGCACTGTCAAAAAAAAAGAGCACAGACTTTGGAAACAGACTGCCTGGGTTCAAGACCTGGCAATGCCACTTCTTGTAACTACATTACAGGGTTGCAGTGAGATCACAAAATGAATGAGTTAGTCACCTGCTGCTCCCCTCAGCAGTGTATTTCAGTCTGCCTGTTCTGTTTCCCACTCTGTCTCTGGTGAATCCTCTCACCCCTCACACCTCTGGCCTGTTCCCCAGTTCTTGTATACATCAATAAATCTTTTTTTTAAAAGATTTATCCATTTATTCATACAAGAACTAGGGTACAGGTCAGATTCACGGGAGGGTGAGAGGATTCACCAGAGACAGAGAAGAGAACAGAACAGGCAGACCGATGAAATACACTGCTGAGGGGAGCAGCAGGTGCGACAGGAGAGGTCTGCCACGCCATGTGGGACCCTTGCCGGCTGACTGGGATCGAACTGGCGCTGCATAGGCCGTGGACAGCTTCACGGTGTGGCGCTCAACCAACTGCGCCACCAGGGGAGGCCCCATAAATAAAAGATATGAATGAGTTAGTTAAAGGTAAGTGCTTAGAAAAGTGGCACACAACACACTCTGATTTCTGAGTCGAGTACATGAAACCAACATGTCACCTGTCGTCGGTTGCCTCTCTTAGCTTGTCACTTAGACCTCTGGGAATTTTGCTTGACTTGACCTTTTGTATCATAACACACATCCGTCAGGGTAATCTGTTTTTCAGAGGTTTCTTCTAAGAAGAGGAAATTCTCCTTGTGTAATGGCACATTTGAGGTAAGAACATGGGGTTCTCAGCAGATCAAGAGGGGCTGGGTTCAGAGAGTGTCTCATCTTCACTTGGGAATCCTGCAGGCTGTTTGTGAAAGACATTAGGCTGGTAGCTCCTAGGGAAAACCCTGCCAGTTCACAGACTCACTAAGCTAGCAGTGTACGCTTCAGAGTCTACACGTCAACATTCCCTGAACTTCAATCACCATCCAATGGGAATAGCAGTGCCATTGGGCTCTTTGCTTTACAAAATATTCGACTGATGATCTTGAAGCATTTTAAAGTATTAAAGTGGTGTGGTTTTAAATTATCTTGGAAGTAGGTGGTTGTAGTGTTAAGGCCAGACAGTTGACTTTTCCTTTTTGTAATGCAAGTGCTTGACTTAAGCTTTGATTGCCAAATCATCCACTTCAAAGAGGGCTATCTTGAATAAACACACTGCCAGTCACGCAACTAGATAAAGAGCCAGGTTCTCTCCCCTACTGAGGCTCCTTTGTCTCAAAGATCTTAGTTGATATTGATAACAGACTGTTTGGAGCACTTGGTTTTATTTTTTTCCTCCCATGCTTTACATTCCTGCTCTTAGGTTTTAATTTCACCAATCAAGAGTGAATCGTAGGCTCCCAACCTTGACCGCAAAAAAAGGAGAACCCTAGGCTAGAGTGTTTGAGTATGTGCTCCTTGTGCCCTTTTTTCTACAACCTCACTGTGTGGCCCCAGGTGTGCAGGGAAATTTCCAGATCCTGTGAATAATAAAACTTCCCCCACCCATCACTAGTTTCCTGATGGTAACTGCTAAAAGGTGTCTTGTAATCATAAGACCCACAGGGCTGGTCCAACCAGAACACTGGTTATTGATAGGCTGAGGTGGCACACCATTGTGATTAAAGCTCTTTTCCATTTGTTGAGTATATCAAATGCCAAGAAATTAAAAGCAACTCCTCTACTTCCTGACCAGCTACATCCCATTGGTCACAAAGTTCTGGCCTGCTGACCCCTAAGTCTCTCTCCCTCATATTCCCTCAATTCTTTATCCGTTATTATGTCTACCCTTCAGTCCTCACTGTCTCTTATCTGGGCTAGATCAACCAATCATTATGCTTCCATTATAAGTCCCACCAATAAATTAACCTACCCCTACCCTTCTGCTAAAGAGATTTTCTCTTATAACTGTGGCTTTAGGATCAAGTTCAAAGATCTTAGTAGGACGTACAAAGCTCTTTGCCATCTGGACCCAGATGTCCTTCTTGGTACCACCTCTGTTGTCGCTGGCCTCTGTGTTGCTGTGATCTGGCCATGAGCCCTCCCTGTCTCCTAATTGTCTACTGCTCTTTTGAGTTTCCATGTTTTTGTAATTGTTATTTTTTCTACATGGATGTCTTTTTCCATTTGGAAAACTGCAATCCACTCTTAAGATTCAACTCAATTCTCTCCTTCTCCAATAGGTCCTTTTCTTAATAGCCTAAGAGTCCCTTTCCAGTTTGCCATCTCTTTTCTTTTGCTTTCAACTATAATTCTAATACAATTTAATGTCACCATTTTACCATTTGTTCAAGTGTTTAGCTTTTCTAATAGATCATAGAATTCTTTTGGGGAAGGATAATATCTTGGTCATCTTATATCCCCATTGCCCAGCACATAGTAGGTCCTTAACTGTGATTATGAATGAAGAATCAGTGAAGTATCATTTCTGACATGCATGTGTATAAATGTGCACTCTTGATTATTACATTTATTGTCACTGGTTGTTTTATAAATGGAATAAAATCCATTTAAATATATAAATAACTACACCAGTTTGTCATGGGTCCTCTCAGAAGCAATTTAGAAACCTGGCTCCAGGAGTATCTGTGGTCCCAGACTCTTGATTTAGATTTCTATGCAAACCTGAGTGTGACCCTCATATCTTGGCTCAGCTGCCAAGAGGATGGGCCCTGGACCAGTCCCAGCCCCAAAGAAGGGTGCTACTGTCTCTTCCCCCAAACAGTCCCAAGGTCTTCATAAATTAGTTTATAATTTGACATGGACTTATTTAGCATTGTTATTTTTAAATTAAATGACTCATTTTCTCAGCCCTTTAAGCATCAATACATCAAGTATTTCTCATTTTTTTTTTCAGTTAAGGTCTAAGAAAATCTGTCCTATGTATTCCTATCTATCTATCCATCCATCCACCCATCCTATTTTTCCCCACCACCATCCCGCATATACTCTTGATCCTTCTCCCTCTTTTCCATCTTAACCTCAGAAACCTCAGTGTGGTTATCAATGTCTGCTGGTTTATAACTATTTTGCCTTATCAGTTCATCCATTTGCTTCCTTATATTACTCATGTGTGAAGTCATCCAATATTTGTCTTTATCTTTCTGACTCACTTTTATTATAAATGAAAGGGAATAGCATTCCATTGTGTGGATATATCATGCCGTCTTTATCCAATTTTCTATCAGTGGACACTGATGTTGCTTTCATATCTTAGCTGTTCCATATCTTAGCTGTAAATAATGCTGCAATAAACATCATGGAACCTATAATTTTATGTGTATGCTTTCACATTCTTTGGATAGTGTGTCTCAAATATTTTGATGGGAAAACAAATTAGGGGGTAAACCTTACTGCAACCCACATGCAGATTCAGTAGACCTGGGAAAGGACCCAAGATTCTCTGCTTCTAACAAGCTCCAGGTGACAGCGGTGCTACTGTCTGAAGTCCTCACTTGAAATAACAAGTGCAGAGTCAGAGCCTCAGGTGCCTTCCCACCTGTTAGCAAAGCCAGGGCTACTAAACACTTCATAGAAAAGGAACAACTTATTCAGAATGAGGCAATCATCAGCACTTACCCACGAGTCGGCCAGTTTCAGGGTCTCTTTCCATTTTCCAATCTGTGTATATTACTTCACCTTCCTAAAAATAGAGGATCTTGATGAGTACAATAAGAGACAAAAGACCTCATATTCATGTGCTAAGACTGTAACGCAAACACAAAACAACAGGTTAATTTAATCAAACAATGATTTGGTACTTGGGGGGGAGGGTGTCAAAATGATTACTTGATTTATAGTGAGTAAGAAATGAATTTGTTGAGTTTTTATTAATGCAAAGAACAAAAGCAATCCACCACACAAGTCCCAACTGCTGGATTCCCAAAGTCTTTGTTAACAGAACATTGTCCTGATGGACTGAAAGCTCCAGGAGGAAGGTATCTGGCTTGACTTACTCAGTGATTATTCTCAGTATGTTATGAAGTTAGTGCTTAATAAATATTTGTGGAATAATATAGTAATATTATAATATAGTACAGGATACATAAGGATACCCAAAATACCATACATGGTATATCTAGTTCCACTACAGCCATTTTAAGGAGAGGGAAGGCAGAGGGACCTGGGGTGGAGAGAGGCAGAAACAGCCACACAAAGGGGAGACATAAACAAAGCCAACAAAAGGCAGAGGAGGAAGAAGCTTGGAGAAAATATTTAATCCTCTGCCATCTTACTGATGCTTACAATGACTTCCCTTTATGCCAATTTTTTTTTTTTTTTTTTTGCACTGGGTAGTAAGAAGAAAACAGTTATTAAGGGTATATAAAGAGCTAAGAGGTCTCGGAGCAGTGGATGGATTGGTTTGTACAGGCAAGAGAAGGGAGATGGGAATACAACTGATATGTGCAAAATGAAGGATAAAGTCTTTGGGGCATGGTTCACTCATTCACTCCTCTGTGCCTTTATGCATCCATGTTCTGTTCATTAACAAACAAGAACTGTGTTTGGTGTTGGAAATTCAGATCAGAGGCAAAGCCCTCCCTCCACTTTTGGTGCAGTCTAAGGGAAAAAACAGTCTGGTGTCTGTCTAGTTTTCAAGTCTGGTCTATAGCTCGTGACACAGTGCCCCTAATGTTGCCATTTGTGGAGCACCCAGGATTTGCCAGAGCTCCTAGGAGCTAATTGTATGTTAGCCCAGACCTCACCAACTTCCTGTATATGAGTTATTTTAGGTGTTGCCTCTCACAGCTGGTACACGGCACACTGATATCAAACCAAATCAAAGAGGAATCTGGTGAACTAGGCTAATAGCTGTGTGTAGAGTGCCCCGTATATCATCAACCATCTAGCTGGAAGCCTTTACATTCTTCTCCATCCTGTTACCTCATTCTGAGGATCACAGTTCCTGAGACCTCTGTGTTAACATTCTTAGTCTCTTCATCTCTGGGTTGGCCACCTAAATCACCTTCAGGATGGGCCTCTCTGCTTCCAGGTCTTCACTCCCTCACACTTCAGCCCTGAGCCAGCCAGCCTGGGTCCCAGAGGGACTGTTCTTAATCTCTCTAAGCAAAGCAGAAGCATCAATCGTAATCCCAGTGACAGAAGATGGTTGCAATGGAATGTCAGCCCCACAAGGGCAGGGAATTTCATGTCTTAATCATTGCTATATTTCCTGTGGCAAAACAGTGCCTGGCATCTATTAAATGCTCAATTAAATGTCTGGTGAATGGTGGAGGACTTCCAACCAGACAAGGGCTTGGAAGGCAAGAAGGAGTTAGTGTAAATGAAGAATGACAGAAGCACAGTGGAGTGAGGGAGGGAGACTGGTGCAGATGGGGCTGGAAGGAGCCAAAGTAGGCAGGTGCTGACTGGCCATGGAACAGGAGATTGGATTTTATTCATGTCATTGCGACTTTCAAGGAGAGGATGTCAAACTTTCATTTGTTTCAAGATCTGATGGCTATTTACCTTTCTAAAGTTTTGATTCCCTGCCTTACTTTAAAAACTTTGGTGTGTACAGAGGTAAACACGATTCCATTTCTGTAAGGTACAGAGAATAGTCAGATTCGTGGACACAGAAAGTACAATGGTGGTTGTCATGGGATGGAGCAAAGGAGAACAGGGAGTTACTGTTTTAATGGGAACAGAATTTGAACTTGGGATGTTAAAAAAAAGTTCTGGAGAGGGATGGTGGTGATGGTTGCTCAATCATGTGAATGCACCTAATACCAGTAGGCTATACATTTAAAATGGCTAAGATACTAAGTTGTTTATAATTTGTCACAATTAAAAAAAATTAGGGCCTCCATGGTGGCCCAGGGGTAAGTCAGCACTGTCACCTCTGTGGGCTGAGTTCGATCCCAGCCAGGGAGTTGACCCACATGGCACAGCAGACCTCTCCTGTCTCACCCACTGCTGCCCTCAGCAGTGTATTTCAGGAGTTCTGCCTGTTCTGCTCCCCACTCTGTCCCTGGTGAATCCTCTCACCCCCCATACCTCTGGCCTATACCCCAGTTCTTCTGTGCAAAAAAAAAAAAAAAATCATAAAAAATTATAAAATATTTAAACTTTGGTGTGAAGCCTTAGCTATAAACACATATCTATTTAGTAGTGCCCCTGGTTTACCAAATGAGATTCAAATTCCCAAATGAGGGATAAAACCCCTTGGGTTGGGCCCAAACCTTGCTTTCTTGCCATAGCTTTCCCTCTGACATCAAAATATTTTGTATCTCCTGAGGAGCCTGGACTTCTATAACTCCAAAATATTGTTCACAATGTTACTTCCTTTGGGTTTATATTCTCTCCCTGACCTTTCAGGTACTTTCTTGACTCTGATCCAGCCAGCTCACAGGTCACAGGTCACACCTAAAGTGTGAATGCAAATTGCACTCATTGAGACAGAGTTATAGCATTTTCTCCATGGATGTGTGGCTGGGGAGAGAGACACTTTATTTCAGGGAAATAGAGTCATGAATGAAAAGAACTTTTCTGCCTCCGTATAATTGCAGCTAAAGTTCTAAGCCTTGTTTGTTCATTGATAAGATAGGAATAATATTATGAACTAAGATCATTAGGAGTAAATGAGATATAATATAGAAAACATGTGGATTAGACTCTGATATATAGACAATGTTCAATAATGTGAGTTTCCTCTGGTCAATATTGTAGGTGTTAAAAAATGGCAGCTAATGTCATAAAATATATCCAATTGTTATTTTTTAATTGAATAAGTTTTCTTACTGTTTTTCCTACTAGACTGTGCTATCTGACAAAACAATAAAATTTCTTAGTAAATCTCTAAAACTTAGCTTGTTTTCTTCCATATGGTATAGGTGTTTGAAAAAGTATACAGATTGATCAGTAAGTTATTAGCAAATAGGGCCATAACTGATTTATAGTCCATATTTGTTAAGGAACACTTAAATTATGAATCTGTATGGTATTAATGTTAAAATTTTAAATGCAACTAAGTAAATTAAAATATGAAAATGGTATTCCTATTATAAGACCTCATGATGCAAATATGGACAATAGAAGTTGCAATCAGACATCTTAATATAATTTAAAATATTGATTTTTAAAAGCATGTTATTATAACTCACCTCTGTTCCCACAAAGAACTTTGTGGAGAAGTCCTCTAATGGCTTCAGAAAATTGTTCAGCCCTGCTTCCAGATTAAGGTACGGGTTCATTTCTCCTGTCTTTGCTGCTTTAGTCTGAGTTAGTATCTTGTCTTTCAAAAGAGTATGGATAGAAGCCCATAGTTACAATTAAAGATCTTTTAAAAGATGCTTAGTTTTCACACACCTGCCCCATACCCTCTGCAATGTGGTGGTGGACATATATCTAAGCATTTTAGACTTTAATTTAGTGGTAGAACACTGTTTTTTCAAATCAAAGCTTTTAAGGAACCCCCAGCATATAAAATTGATCAAAACCCTACTGCTCTGGTTAAAGTGTTTCACGGGTGAGAAGGGGAGAGTCCTCAGCCTGCTTTTTAGGGATCTAAAGTTTCCATGGTACATTGTGGTAACTGGTTGTTCTTCTCACTTCTTGTATGTCTATATTTGTCTCCTTTTTCATACTTGGGAAGTTTTCTTCAATTCTCAACTTGAATGATTTCTCAGACCCTTTGTCTCTCTCCAGTCAACTGATAAGGGACCAATCACAAAGATATACAAAGAACTCACAGAACTCAACAAAAACAAAATAAACAATCCGGTCAAGAAATGGGCAGAAGAACTTAAAAGGCATTTCTCCAAAGAGGAAACGCAAATGGCCAACAGGCATATGAAAAAATGTTCAATGTTCAATATCCCTTATTATCAGGGAAATGCAAATCAAAACCACATTGAGATACCACCTTATACCAGTAAGAATGGTACATGTCAAAAAAAAACTAAGCTACAACAAATGTTGGCGAGGATGTGGTGAAAAAGGAACACTTCTACATTGCTGGTGGGAGTGCAAACTTGTCCGACCACTATGGAAAGTTGTCTGGAGGTTCTTCAGTCTACTAAAAATGGAGCTACCATACGACCTGGCAATTCTACTCCTAGGGATCCACCCAAAGGACACAAAAACATTCCTTCAAAGAGCACCTGTACACCTATGTTTATTGCAGCCCTATTTACAATAGGTAAAACCTGGAAACAACCCAAATGCCCAAAAATAGATGACTGGATCAAGAAAATGTGGTATATATATACACAATGGAATATCATTCAGCAATCAAAAAGATAAACTCATGCCATTCGCAGCAATGTGGATGGAGCTAGAAGGAATTATCTCAGTGAAATAAGCCAGAAGGAAAAAGAAAAATATCGGATGGTTTCACTGATAGCAGGAATATAGGGGAACCAAATAAGACATCAGTGTAAAAAAATTACAACAGTACAAAACACAACAAAGGAAAATCAGTCAATTATAAATCAGAGACATACTGCAAGGGAGGAGGAGGGAGAGGGATCAGAGGGAAGGAGGGAGGAGCACAGGGGACTAAGGTGATGGTGCACAGGTGCCTTGGTGGAGAAAATCTATGGGGACTACACCGGAGGGAGTGGGGGGAAGCAGATATTGTTTAAAAATGAACAATGATGTAAAAAATAAAAAATAATTAATATAAAAAATAAAATTTAAAAATTTAAAAAATTTAAAAAATAAAATAACTAAAGTTTCCATGGTACAGATCTTGAAAATTACTTTTATATCACATATATCATTTCAGATTTATTTACAGTAAAAAGTAGACAGAAAATATCTTCTCTGGGCTCTACCTCTCTGGATATCCTCAATAAGATTTTGTAGTGAGAAACTCATATCATCCTTATTCAACTGGCATCATGTGGAAAATTTTCAAACAATTCAAGATTAGTCTTTAATTTCTAAAAAAACCCTGTGTAAAATGTTTCCTTCTTTGACAGAAGTACAGTGTATGGGACAGAATTTAAGTTTTTTTGATTGGCTCAAGTTTATTATCAACATCAATGATTGTGTTAAAACTAAATTTTGCATGCAGAGTAAGAGCACAGCTAATCTGGGGCTGAAATTCAAAGATCACCTCTCACTTCTTTTTAAAAGTGCCATCTTATTTTAAAACAAAAGTCTTTTTATTTATGATTTAAAATGAATAAGTGTTCTTTATTGAGGTCTTGGGAAAAAGAGAAAATCATAATGAAAAAGAAAAAAAAAATCATCCATTAGCATGTCTCCCAGAGAAAATGGCAGTTAAGATATTTCCCTTTAGTATATTTTTCTCTAGTTACTTTCCAATGAATACAAACAGATATACTTTTTTTAAATGGAGTATTTTAATTGTGTGTCCTGATAGCATATTCTCTTTAAAGATATTTCTCAGGCATTTTGCCAAGTCACTCACTATTTTTTTAAAGTTTTTTTTTTAGAGGAAAGATGGTGAGGAAATACATGCTTACAAAATCCTTCTCACCACAACCTTCTGGTTATGTGACCCATGGGAAAATAAGTAAACATAACAGCCAACCAACAAATATATATATATATATATATATATATATATATATGTAAGTGTGTGTGTGTTTTTTTTATATATATACACACCCCTATATATATATGGAAACCAATATAGTAGAAGAAAAATTCAGCTATACTAAATTAGATATTGCATTTCAAAAACCTTTGGCATAATTCTGGACCAAAGTAAAAAACAATTATCATGATTTAGAATGTACAGTCAACCAACACTTCCTTAGTCTGGGATCTACATATTTTGATTGTTTTCTTTCCCTACTAGGTAGGGCTTGAAAAACAAGTATCAAAATAAGTCATACTGGCAGCAGGCTTTTAAATAGCTTTATTACAAACTGTTTATCAACATTTCAAGAAATAACTAGCTACATTCAATCATACTGTCCTTATTATGTCATTCATAATACAGTTAACAAGAACACAAAGACATTTTGCAATCATTTAGTATATGAAATTAAAATTACTAAAATATTTATTTTAAATTCTTATTTCAATGGTCATTTTCCACTTTTTAAATAATATACATGAGTATATTGGAGTGGGACATATCTATAATGTGTAAGTAAATGTACATTCAATGGGAAAATGTATTAAAAAATGTTTCCTGAGAGGGTGCACGATGGAAAAGGTTGGAGTCCTCTGGAATGTGAAGGAAGAGACAATGTGAGATGCCTAATAAAGATTGACTTAATTATCCTGCGTGAGAGACTATATTTGAGGCCTGAGGAGAGAGTCAGGGATGACTCAGGTTAGGTCTGTTTTATTCACGGGACATGGGTGGAGTAGGTTGGGTTCCATCCAACCCAAGAGACATTAAGAAGCAATGAGAGATGGAGGAGTCTCAGCGGAGATAAGAGAGTATTGTGTTATAAAAGGGAGCATATGTGATGTATATGATGTACATGACTAGGAAAACACACTGTTGAAGTCTGAGGCACATTCATGCTGAGAGGGCAGCAAGGTGAAATGGAGCCAGGAAAGAAAACAGGAGAAAAACTGAAGTAGCAGAAAATCACAAAAGCCAAGGAAGGTGGGAGATTCAAGAAAAGAGGCCTGGTCAACAGTGTTTAAAGTGGTAGAGTGAAGGAAGATGTGGCCAGAGAAAATACTACCAGCAACTGTTTTTATTCAGACATAACTGGAATAACTTTGAATGTTTACTACTTTCAACATCATCCTCACAGGTCATGGGTTTTTCCACTACCAGGAGTAACAATAATAGCAGCTACATTTATTGAATGTCTTACAACATGTCAGGCATTAAAAAAGGCAGCCTACACGAACATTTCATTCAGTCCCCACAATAACTCCTAAGATAGCTAAGCATTAATCCTTTCCTGAGGATGAGTAAACTGAAGTTCAGAGAGTCTAACTTGCCCAAGCTCACACACATGGTGGCTAACATTTATTGTGAGTTGATGATGCGTTATTCTTAGAGTTTTGCATGCATTAACTCATTTTATCTTCACAGGACTCCATGAGATAGCTACCTTTATTATTTATTTCCCTTATTTCTCTCTCTTTTCAAAGGGTTAAAAAGAAGTAAGGCATAGAAACAAAATTATCCAAACTGGTCATAACAATTTTGACATCAGGATTTGAACCCAGATCATCAATTCCAGAATCCACACCTTTGGCCACTATGCCACATTGGTTAGAAGACTACAGAACAGGCTCTGAAGGTAATTCCAAAAACATTTAGAGCAAAGACTTCTTCATTAGAATAAATATAGAAATTCTTAAATTGACCACCTTTTTTTTTAATTAATAAATTTTATTTTTATATTCCCCATACAATTGCAATCCCCCCATTCTGACCCCAATCCCTCTCCTCCCGCCCCCCACCCCCCAAAAAGTGTCTCTGGTTCATAGTTTTTGTTGATTTTGATTTTCACTTTCTTATAGTTATTCATTTTCCTGGTCCCTTATTTAAGTTTTCTAGATTCCTGCTATGAGTGAGACCATCCGGTATTTTTCTTTTTCTTTTTGGCTTATTTCACTGAGCATGATCCCTTCCAGCGCCATCCATGTTGCTGCAAATTGCATGTGTTTATCTTTTTTGAATGCTGAGTAATATTCCATGGTATATATGTACCACATCTTCTTGATCCAGTCATCTATTTTTGGGCATTTGGGCTGTTTCCAAAGCTTAGCTATTGTAAATAGTGCTGCTATAAACATAGGGGTGCAGGTGTTCTTTGGAATTGATGTTTCTGTGTTCTTTGGGTAAATATCTAGGAGTGGAATTGCTGGATCATATGGAAGCTCTATGTGTAGTAGGTCCAGAAATCTCCACACAGCTCTCCATAGTGGTTGGACCAGTTTGCACTCCCACCAACAGTGCAGAAGAGTTCTTTTTTCTCCACAACCTCGCCAACATTTGTTGTTGCTAGTTTTTTTAATATGTGCCATTCTCACTGGTGTAAGATGGTATCTCATGGTAGTTTTGATTTGCATTTCCCTGATTGCAAGTGATGTTGAACATTTTTTCATATGCCTGTTGCCCATTCGCATTTCCTCTTCAGAGAAGTTTCTTTTTAGCTCCTCTGTCCATTTCTTGACTGGATTATTTTCTTTGTTGTTGTTGAGTCTCATCAGCTTTTGCAGATTTTTGTGATCAGTCCTTTATCATTAGTGTTGTGTGCAAAAATTTTCTCCCAGTTGGTGGGGTTTCTCTTTGTTTTTGTTATTGTCTCTTTTGCTGTGCAGAAACTCTTTAATTTGATGTAGTCCCAGCTGTTGATCTTTGCCTTCACTATCACTGCTTTGGGTGAAGTGTCTGTAAAGATGTCTTTGATATGCAAATCACGTAGTGTTTCGCCTATATTTCCTTCTATGTATTTTATGGTTTCAGGTCTTAAGTCTAGTTCTTTAATCCATTTTGAGTTGATTTTTGTATATGGTGTGAGGTAGTGGTCAAGCTTCATTCTTTTGCATGTAGCGACCCAGTTTTCCCAGCACCATTTATTGAACAAACTTTCTTTGCTCCAATGCATAGTCTTTTCTCCTTTGTCAAATATTAGTTGACCATAAACCTGTGGGTTTATTTCTGGATTTTCTATTCAATTCCATTGGTCTGTATGTCTGTTCTTGTTCCAATACCATGCAGTTTTGATGATTATGGCTTTGTAGTAGAGTTTGAAGTCTGGGAGTGTGATGCCTCCATTCCCTTCTTTTTTTTTCAGGAGAGCTTTGGCTATTCGGGGTTTTTTGTGATTCCATATGAATTTCATCAATAATTGTTCTATTTCTTTGAACAATGACATTGAAATTTTGATTGGAATAGCATTGAATCTGTAGATTGCTTTTGGTAGGATGGCCATTTTAATAATGTTTATTCTCCTAATCCATGAGCAGGGGATGTATTTCCATTTCTTTGTGTCTTCTTCTATTTCTTTTAACAGTGTTTTATAGTTTTCTTTGTATAGGTCCTTTACCTCTTTTGTTAGATTTATTCCCAAATATTTGATTTTTTTTGTTTCAATAATAAAAGGGATGGTTTTTTTGATTTTTTCTTCTTCAGATTTATTGTTTGTATATAGGAAGGCTACTGACTTTTGCGTGTTGATTTTGTATCCTGCCACTTTACTGAACTGATTGATGAGTTGAATTAGTTTTTCTGTGGAGTTTTTTGGGTTCTCTATGTATATTATCATATCATCTGCAAAGAGTGATAGTTTGACTTCTTCTTTTCCTATTTGGATTCCTTGGATGTCTTTCTCTTGTCTTATTGCTCTGGCTAGGACTTCCAGTATTATATTGAAAAGCAGTGGTGAGAGTGGACATCCTTGTCTTGTTCCAGATCTTAATGGAATTGCTTTCAGCTTTTCACCATTGAGAATGATACTGGCTGTTGGCTTGTCATAGATGGCCTTTATGATGTTGAGGTACATTCCTTGTATCCCAAGAATTTCAAGGGCTTTTATCATGAATGGGTGTTGCACTTTGTCGAAAGCTTTCTCAGCATCTATTGATATTATCATATGGTTTTTATATTTATTTTTGTTGATGTGTTGGATAACGTTGATTGATTTTCGGATGTTAAACCATCCTTGTGTCCCTGGAATGAATCCTACTTGGTCGTGGTGAATTACCTTATGGATACACTGTTGGATTCTGATAGCTAAAATTTTATTGAGGATTTTTGCATCAGTGTTCATTAGGGAGATTGGCCTATAGTTTTCTTTTTTTGTGTTGTCCTTGTTCGGTTTTGGTATTAGTGTAATGTTGGCTTCATAGAACGTGTTAGGTATTATACCTTTCTTCTCAATTTTTGGAAGAGTTTGTGAAGGATAGGCACCAATTTGTCTCTGAATGTTTGGTAGAATTCATTTGTAAATCCATCAGGTCCTGGGCTTTTGTTTTTGGGGAGGTTTTTGATTACCATTTCAATTTCACTAATTGTAATTGGTCTGTTTAGGTGTTCTATTTCTTCTTTATCTAGCTTTGGGTGATTGTAGAGTTGTAGGAATTTGTCCATCTCCTCTAGATTGTTGAACTTGTTTCCATATAACTGTTCATAGTAGTTATTAATTATTCTTTTGATTTCTGCTGTGTCCGTTGTGATTTCTCCTCTTTCATTTATTATCCTATTTATTTGTGCTTTCTCCCTTTTTGCCCTTGTGAGCCTGGCTAGGGGTTTATCTATTTTATTTATTTTTTCAAAGAACCAGCTCTTGGTTTCATTGATCTTTTGGATTGTTTTTTTAGTTTCGATTTCATTTATTTCTGCTTTGGTTTTTATTATTTCTTTTCTTCTACTGGTTTTGGGGTTTTTTTGTTGTTCTTTTTCTAGATCTTTGAGCTTTGAGATTAGGTTGTTTCTTTGAGTTCTTTCTTGTTTCTTGATGTGAGCATCTATTGCTATATATTTTCCTCTTATTACTGCTTTTGCTGCATCCCATACATTTAGGAAATTGGTGTCCTCCTTGTCATTCAATTCAAAGAATTTTTTAATTTCTTCTTTTATCTCCTCGTTAGTCCAGTGGACTTCCAGTAGTGTGGGTTTCAATCTCCACGAGGTAGGAGAGTACCTTGCCTTCTTTTTATGGTTTATGTCTAGTTTGATGCCTTCATGGTCAGAAAAGATGGTTGGTATGATTTCAATCTTGGTGTATCTGTTGATGTTTGTCTTGTGCCCCAGTATATGATCGATCCTAGAGAATGATCCGTGTGCGCTTGAGAAAAATGTATACTCAGATTTTTTTGGGTTTAGTGTTCTATATATGTCTGTTAAGCCCAACCACTCTAGATCCTTATTTAGAGCTTTAGTGTCTTTACTTATTTTTTGTCTTGTTGATCTATCCATTGTTGATAGTGGTGTGTTGAAGTCTCCCACTACGTATGTGTTTTCTCTGATGTCTGTTTTCAGAGATGCCAATAGTTGTCTGATATATTTTGGTGCTCCTTCGTTTGGTGAATATATGTTAATGAGTGTTATTTCTTCTTGAAGTATTGTCCCCTTGATCATAATGTAATGACCACTGGGGTCTCTTTTTATCTTTTTAAGTTTGAAATCTGTTTTATCTGATATGAGTATAGCTGTTCCTGCCTTCTTTTTTGGTCCATTTGCTTGTAGAATTGTTTTCCATCCTTTAACTTTGAGTCTATTTTTATCTTTTGCAGCTAAATGTGTTTCCTGGAGACAGCAAAAGGTTGGGTTTTGTTTCTTAATCCAGCCTGCAACTCTGTGTCTTTTTATTGGAGAGTTTAGTCCATTTACATTTAGAGTTAGTATTGATATGTTAGCATCTGTATTTGCCATTGTGTTTGTCTTTCCTTTGATTTTATTTATTTATTCTTTTAATAACTTTCTTTGGCCTTCTTTTGTTGTTATTCGTCCCTCTGAGGTTTTGGCTTTAGGACTCCTTGTAGTATTTTTTGGAGTGGGGGTTTAGTCGTAATAAAATTCCGGAGTTTCTGTTTGTCTGGGAAGGTCCATATTCTTTCTTCAAAGAGGAAGGAGAGCTTTGCGGGATAGAGTATTCTTGGTTGGCATCTGTTTTCTTGGAGTCTGTTGACTATGTCCCTCCACTCTCTCCTTGCCCGTAGTGTTTCTTCAGAGAAGTCTGATGTCAGTCTGATTGGTTTCCCTTTGAATGTTATCTGTTTCTTCCCTCTTGTTAGTTTCATTATTTTTTCCTTGTCTTGGATTCTTGGGAGCTTTACTATTATGTGTCTTGCTGTATTTTTCCTTTCGTCATGGAAGTTTGGTGTTCTTCTTGCTTCTTGTATATCAATTTTCAGATCCTTCTTCGCGTTTGGGAAGTTCTCTTCAATTATATCCATGAATATTTTCTCTGTTCCTACATCTCTCTCCTCTCCTTCTGGGATTCCTATAACTCTTATATTTCCTTTCCTCATGGAGTCAGATAGTTCCCGAAGTCTTTCTTCGGTCTTTTTCCTTCGTACTTCTCCTTCCTTTTCTGTTTTAGTTCTTTTTATTTCTGTGTCTTCAAGAGTACTTATTCGTTCTTCCATTTCATCTATTCTGCTTTCATTGCTTTTCCCAGAGTTCTTTAGCGTCTCCATTAATTCTTTGATCTCCTGCATTTCTTTTACTTCCCTCTTTAGGGACTCAATTTCATTCTTCTGGTCATTAATTATTTTCCCCTTATCATTGTTTTCCTTTATGACTTCTGTCAGTTTTTTAATCACAGCAATTTTAAATTCTCTATCTGGAAGGCTCAGAAGTTCTTCCAAGTTACTGTCGTTGCAATCTGGTAGATGGTTTTCTTTTTGCGGTGTGCTTTTTTGCTGAGGAGTTGCTGGGTTGCATGTGGTTTTTCTACTCCCTACTGCCTGTTTTCTAATTTGCCGTATTCCTTGTGATACTGTGTTGCTGGTACTGGCCGGCATCTTGGGCGACCTTCCCAGCTCACCACTGGCTCCTCTGGGGAACTTCTGCTGGGTTCACAAGTCTCCAGCAAAGAAAGGTCCCTGCTCTGTCTCCTCGGTGAGCCTTCTGCTGGGTTCACACAGTCTCCAGCAAGAAAGGTCCCTGCTGCAAAATGCCGGTGCAGGGGACGCGCTCCCCTGCATGCCCGGTCTGCCCCAGCGGTGGGTGCTGCTCTCCTCTGGGCTGGAACTGCAGTCTAGAAGGTGCCCGGCGTGGGCAAGCCTCCCAGCTTACCTCTGTCTCCTCGGTGAGCCTTCTGCTGGGTTCACACAGTCTCCAGCAAGAAAGGTCTCTGCTGCAAAATGGCGATGCGGGAACGCGCTCCCCTGCACGCCCGGTCTGCAAATTGACCACTTTAGAAGGGCACCTTTACGGATCTAACATGGCAGGCAAAGGGTGCCTCACTTATGGGCACTAGATGGCAGCAGAACACCAGACACTGAAGCGGAGATTGGCTCTCAAGCGTATGTGCTGTAGAATAGGGTGAACTTGTGATTCACAGTCAAAGGAAAACCAGTATTGGGTCAACAGACAAAATGTGGTCAAGAAGTGTGAGAGTGTATTCTAGGGCCTCCGTGGTGATGCAAGGGGTTAAGGTCAGTGCTATGAAGCTATCCACAGCTTCTGCAGCACAAGTTTGATACATTGCCAGGGAGCTAACCCATATATGATGCAGCAGAACTCTCCTCTCTTCCCCGCTGCTCCCCTCAGCAGTGTATTTCAACAGATCCACCTGTTCTGCTCCCCACTCTGTCTCTGGTGAAGCCTCTTACCACCACACCTCTGACCTGTACCCCAGTTCTTGTATGCATAAATAAATAAATCTTTTTTAAAAAAAGAGTGTACTCTAGTTAAAAGGTCCAAGTCTGACCAGAGTAAGTGACTAGCCAGCAGTGTCTCTGAAGAAGATCCAAAATTGAGCTTTCCTAGACCCAAAAATAGCCCACTGACTCCTACCAAATAAAACATAAAGCCTAAAATAGGATTAACATATAGTGAAAGCAGGAATGATATGATAAACATATAGTGTGTATAAAGGAGGAAACTTTAAATACCTTTGTTAATAATCAGAAGTCATTACCTTGTGTTTTATACAAGTGATGGTCTTCCCCCAGGCTTATCTTGGTTGGGCAGTGATCTAAACTTGTGTCACCTTTAGACAGTTTTATCTTTTGGGAGAATATATAAGAAAGGTTATTTCCATATATCCTTAATTTATCAATGGATGATTTATTCTTGCTTTTTTCCTTCTGCTTCTGCCCCCAGATTGCCATGTCCCACTTCCTCCTCCTTCCTTAGATTTCTAGTTTCTTTTCCCCATGGAAAGCATAAACCACGGTTTCTAAAACTGTGCTGCTGAAGGGAGCTTGTCTGAGCACTTGTTTTCAAATCCCAAAATCTCACGTGCTGTTTAATTTTGAAAATATTTTGTGTTCTATTCCATAATACACCCTTGTTAGTTTTCATATAAAGTAATGGTTCTTTCCCCTACTCCTTAAATATTTCAGCTAAATGGAGCTCCAGAATATTATGCAGGAATCTTGCATCTCCCTGGCACATACTTGGCCCCTTGGGGACCCAGGTGCCCCTAAATTCCAGAAGTAGTCGTGGGTCTTCCCCAGAAGGGGAGATGGTCACAACTGACATTTTCCCCTCAAAGTTTCTGCCCCATTTTCTCCATCAGGATATTCATCCACTCTAGTTTCAGTTAATCTCAAGTGAGTTTTTGTTTGTTTTTTAACCTACTTGCCTCTCAGTAAATCTTACCCCAGAAGATTTCTAATTCTCTCATTCTAATTTATAATTTCTAGTTCCAGTTACCTCAGGAATATTATCACTTCCCTGTGCTCTCTCGTCCATTAGAAGCAAATACACAATAGGATAACTTTAGTTATAATTATCAATCAAAGTAAAGTATTAAGTTTGGAATTAGTCTGAAGAAAAAGTAATCAACATCACAAGTTCACTCAAATTTTCACGCCCATCCCATTCATAGCCATATCTTTCTTAAATTAAAGTTGCTTTTCTTTGAGCTTCGCCATTCATCAATAAGTAGAAATAATCTCTCATTTAATTACTTTTCAGTTTTGTTTGTTCATAGGTGTTATGTTGCTCTTTCCTACTATTGCTATGCAAAATATGCAAAATTTTGATTACAATAGAAGACCTAAAATTAGGTAACCCCCCCAACTTGAGATCCTATAATTTATAAGCAACTGATGTACAATTGAGTATTCATAATACAAATTATTTGTGTGTTTTGACTTGCTCCTACAGGAGCAAATATTAATTCCAAGGTCACAGTAATTGTAATTTCTGGTTTGATATAGGCCGGCAAGCATCATAATAACTCTCAAAGCACTTATAGGTTGAATGAATACATGAATTGTGAAGTTCCGTATTCATCTGAATTAAAAAACTTTTAAAGTATGCATTAGTACCTATGTTTATGTATATAAGTTATACAGTGTATGTAAGCAAACAGGATGGATTAAAAAAACTCCCTGTTATTTACCTTACTGAGAGGTTTCCAGGAGAGATCTAGATGTAAAAATGTAGAGGGTACATCAAAAGGAATTTCAATAACCTCTTCTTTCTTTTTCTCTGTTGTTTGGGGGGTTGAAACTTTTTGTGTTCTGATATCCCAAAAACATATTGTGCTTTAAAAAAAAGTTCAACATTTTTGAAAATTAAGAACCAGTATATAAATTATTGCATTAATGTTAATCATGCATTCATCTTAAAATGAATAAATGATGAAAGGTAATAAAAATATTAAATGTTTTTGTGTCATCAAAGCGCAAATCTCGAAGTAAATCACAGATCACATATGACATTTTAAATTGTTTTAAATATATTTTATAGCTGGTTTAAAACTGTTTTTCAAAATTACATGGCTCTTCTTGAATTTTATTTATAGCTTTAAATTACATGATATGTGAAGCAGTTTTGTTAAAGACAACTTCAGTTAACCTTTCCCTATAAATCACATACATTCTTTACTAATGGATCCTCTTTTATTCTCATTCTATAAGATCATATTATGGCTGGAGTATAGAGGTTAGATTTGCTGAGTTTTCTCTATAATTTAATTTTTCTAAACGAATAAACTTTTTTTGGGAACTTATCAACATTGGATGGAAATATATCCAGAATATTCCAAAATATTTCCAAACTCAATGGCCATCATTATAAACAACAATCAAGGGACTGTGTCTTCTATATGGAACATGTGATTTTTTTTGTTTGTTTTTTTTTAATAAATTTTATTTTTATATTCCCCATACAATTGCAATCCCCTTATTTTGACCCCAATCCCTCCCCTCCCCGCCCCCCACCCCCCATAGAGTGTCTCTGTTTCATAGTTTTTTGTTGATTTTGATTTTCACTTATAGTTATTCATTTTCCTGGTCCCTTATTTAAGTTTTCTAGATTCCTGCTATGAGTGAGACCATCCGGTATTTTT
This sequence comes from Talpa occidentalis, assembly GCF_014898055.3. Lineage (NCBI taxonomy): Eukaryota > Metazoa > Chordata > Mammalia > Eulipotyphla > Talpidae > Talpa > Talpa occidentalis. The sequence continues at coordinate 42,053,987 of NW_023605305.1, forward strand.
CTTTTTCTTTTTGGCTTATTTCGCTGAGCATGATCCCTTCCAGCGCCATCCACGTTGCTGCAAATTGCATGTGTTTATCTTTTTTGAATGCTGAGTAATATTCCATGGTGTATATGCACCACATCTTCTTGATCCAGTCATCTATTTTTGGGCATTTGGGTTGTTTCCAAAGCTTAGCTATGGGTAAACAGTGCTGCTATAAACATAGGGGTGCAGGTGCTCTTTGGAATTGATGTTTCTGTGTCCTTTGGGTAAATACCTAGGAGTGGAATTGCTGGATCATATGGAAGCTCTATGTTTAGTAGGTCCAGAAATCTCCACACAGCTCTCCATAGTGGTTGGACCAGTTTGCACTCCCACCAACAGTGCAGGAGAGTTCCTTTTTCTCCACATCCTCACCAACATTTGTTGTTGCTAGTTTATTTTAATATGTGCCATTCTCACTGGTGTAAGATGGTATCTCATGGTAGCTTTGATTTGCATTTCCCTGATTACAAGTGATGTTGAACATTTTTTCATGTGCCTGTTGACCGTTTGCATTTCCTCTTCAGAGAAGTTTCTTTTTAGCTCTTCTGTCCATTTTTTGACTGGATTATTTTCTTTGTTTGTGTTGAGTCTCATCAGCTCTTTGTAGATTTTTGTGATCAGTCCTTTATCATTAGTGTTGTGTGCAAAAATGTTCTCCCAGTCGGCGGGGTTTCTCTTTGTTTTTGTTATTGTCTCTTTTGCTGTGCAGAAGCTCTTTAATTTGATGTAGTCCCAGCTGTTTATCTTCGCCTTCACTATCACTGCTTTGGGTGATGTGTCTGTAAAGATGTCTTTGATGTGCATATCACGTAGTGTTTCGCCTATATTTCCTTCTATGTATTTTATGGTTTCAGGTCTTATGTCTAGTTCTTTAATCCATTTTGAGTTGATTTTTGTGTATGGTGTGAGGTAGTGGTCAAGCTTCATTCTTTTGCATGTAGCAACCCAGTTTTCCCAGCACCATTTATTGAACAAACTTTCTTTGCTCCAATGCATAGTCTTTTCTCCTTTGTTAAAGATTAGTTGACTATAAATCTGTGGGTTTATTTCTGGATTTTCTATTTGATTCCATTGGTCTGTGTGTCTGTTCTTGTTCCAATACCATGCAGTTTTGATGATTATGGCTTTGTAGTAGAGTTTGAAGTCTGGGAGTGTGATGCCTCCATTCCCTTCTTTTTTTTTCAGGAGAGTTTTGATTTTCGGGGTTTTTGGTGATTCCGTATGAATTTCATCAATAATTGTTCTATTTCTTTGAAGAATGACATTGAAATTTTGATTGGAATAGCATTGAATCTGTATATTGCTTTTGGTAGGATGGCCATTTAATAATGTTTATTCTTCCAATCCATGAGCAGGGGATGTCTTTCCATTTCTTTGTGTCTTCTTCTATTTTTTAACGGTGTTTTATAGTTTTCTTTGTATAGGTCCTTTACCTCTTTTGTTAGATTTATTCCCAAGTATTTGATTTTTTTGTTTCAATAATAAAAGGGATGGTTTTTTTTTATTTCTTCTTCTTCAGATTTATTGTTTGTGTATAGGAAGGCTACTGACTTTTGTGTGTTGATTTTGTATCCTGCCACTTTACTGAACTGATTGATGAGTTGAATTAGTTTTTCTGTGGAATTTTTGGGGTTCTCTATGTATATTATCATATCATCTGCAAATAGTGATAGTTTGACATCTTCTTTTCCTATTTGGGTTCCTTGTATGTCTTTCTCTTGTCTTATTGCTCCAGCTAGGACTTCCAGTATTATATTGAAAAGCAGTGGTGAGAGTGGACATCCTTGTCTTGTTCCAGATCTTAATGGAAATGCTTTCAACTTTTCACCATTGAGAATGATACTGACTGTTGGCCTGTCATATATGGTTTTATGATGTTGAGGTAGGAACATGTGATGTTTTGAGTGTCAAATTCATGGGGCTCTTTCTGAGACCTGAGTCAGCAATCCCTTTGATTCAGCAATGTCATTACTTACTAGTTATATGGTATAGAATATTGTTTTATTTATATATGTCCATGCATATATAACAAACACATATATAGTGAGTTATAGATCAATAACATGTTTTCCTTCAGAGCCTCTATTTCCTCTCTCTGTATTTTTCAAGGTTGTTGCCAACATCAAAGTAGTGGACTTATTAAAGCACCTAGTAGAATACAGGCATAAGCTCCTAATGATTTTTTTTTTCTAATAGATTTATGTTGTTTCCTTAAGCTAACCATGGTCAATTTCTATTGCTTGCAACCACAGAATTTTATCCAATACATATCCATGTCTTCCTGTTTCTATTGGGTCAAAGCTGTTTAGATGGTAATATTTTGGCAGTACTGGGATGCTAGATATATACTATTACTCTTCAAATTGCTTACTTCATTATGATTTCTTTGTTGTACAAACAGGGAGATACAAATTTACTTAAATGAACATTATTCAACATAGTTACCAAATTGTTTATCAAAACTTTTTTATAAATATGCATTAAAAATATAAAACTTCCATTTTTAAAAAAGCTTTCCCAATTATGTCATAAGCCTATAGTTGAAATAAAACTGAATGTTAATTAATATATACTGCAAATTTACAAAAATGAGAATATGAATAAGCAGAATAACTATGGACAATGTTACATAACATTATCAAGTATGAAATCTAGTTCATTCTTTTTACAATATTTATAGCTATAAAATATTTTTTAAAAAGCCAACAAAATGTATAAATCCTATCCTTGAGTTAAATGAGGATTATTTTCATGATTTAATTATATTCTTCACAAGAATTTTAGAACACCGTTTGTGAGGGTAAATTCATTTGTGAGAGTAGCCCTTAGGTGACCAACAGCTTTGATTTTTGGCAGATTTTGGGAGCCAACAGCTGATAGACCTTGTGCGGCTCTGTAAGCTCGTGTTTCTCCTTTTCTGTGTAGAAGATCTCACTTTTCTGGCTCCAGGGCTTACTCAGCTGCTGCTTCTTGAAATAAGGTCAGTAAGTTCTTTTGGGATTTTCACATCACTGATAATCAGTTTTGATGGAGGTGGCAATGACCTATTTATGGTGTGTCCTGAGCTGGGGAACTTGATTGAGGGACAGAGGTCCAATCACAAGTAGCAAACCACTGCTCAGTTGCTTCCGGAAAACCACCCTCTTGCCTCTCTGGTGCCCTGAAGGATGATCAGATTGGTCCCAGGAGTGATGCAGGCTTGCAGTTTTCCCGAGTGCTGACTGGAGGGTTTTTGCCAAAACTCAATAGCTTTTCAAGTGCATTTTCAGGCAGACAGATTCTAGTCATTTCCCCAAATGGTTTTACGACAGTAGCAAGAACCTTCTCCATCTTTTTCTTTACAATCCTGGATTTAGCTGCTCAATACTTCTCTTACAGAACCTTTCTGGAACACACAGCAGATTGGGAGAATCTGCCAATTCATCTGAGTAGGGCAGGGTTTCAACTGCAGTGGGGCTTCCCCATTCTTGGGGGGATTGGCCTTGGCCTTCTGAACCTCGCCACCAGCATCAGCCTGCTTGGCTGCAGTGTCCTCTCTTTAGTAGCCACCTTCTTAGCTTTTTCACCCACCATCTTGCAAGATGGGAAAGATTATATTAATTTTATACTACAATAAAGTTGGTGTAAGGTCAGGAAGGGACACGGTGCAGGTTTTCTAGGATCTAGCAGACCGGGTAAAGGAGGAGTCAGAGTCCTTAGTGGCTTTTTGCAGGTCTTTTTATTGGGATTTACCCGGTACACAGCAGGTAAGGGTGCTGGGGGGCCGGGAGGCTGGCAGGCCTCCCAGCCCCCAGCAAGTCTTCATTCTATCTGAGCTCTCTGGTCTTCTCTCAGCTTCTGCTTCTCTTGCTTCTCTCTCAGCTTTTCTTTCCGCTTCTGCTGGCGTCCCCATGACGCCGCCCTTAAAAGCCCAGTCTTAGCCCAGGTGAATCCCATCTACCTATGCCCACACCCTACTCCAGGTGGCCGCCATCGGGCATGCATTCAGGACCGCAAGGATCCATCATCTATCCTGATGGTGGGAGGGCAGAAAAGCCTGACATTTTTCCTTACCCTACAGTTGGTTTTTTTTTTTTTTTTTTTTTTTGTGGGAGCAGTCAGAAATTTAGAGAGAGAAGTATACAACTCCCACAGGGGAGGGGGTCACCTGCGTGGTACCCCTAGTTACTACAATAAAGATTATTTAAGGAACAGAAGAAACTTCTAAGAAAATATACACAATGTGTGAAAACATAGTAGATATTCTTTAAAATAAGACATACCAATCAGCTGAACACGTGACAAGTTGGCAGGCTATCCCACTTCGATTCTCAAAGACAGAACCCAATCTGTTTATCTATTTTTCAAAAACACAAGAAGTTAGCTGTGTCCCTAGAACAGTAATGACCTCTTAATTTTTTTTTTACATTTTTAATATTTTCCTTGCTTTAAATTTTATTAAAAGGGCATAACATTATCAAAGAAATTTGATAGTTTTAAAATGAGATCGAAGACATCTATTCTTTTCCAGTCTTTTTTTACAGAAACACTTTAATATAGTTTTAATTAGCATGCATATAAACTTCTATCCAGAGCTTTTTTAGTTGATTTGAACATTTACCTATATACTCATAAATCATTCCAATAATTTTAGAGCATACTTATGACATTAAACATATTAATATATTGTATTTTCATTATCTATTATTATTAGGAATGTAGATTCTTTCTGTTTTTCACTGTTGATTGTAAGCCTGAATAAAGGAGATTTTATGAGGTGGTTAAGCAGTTAGCATCATTAAAAAAGAGATTGTTGGCGCGCAGACCTCTCCTGCCGCCCGCTGCTCCCCTCAGCAGTGTACTTCGGTCCTTCTGCCTGTTCTGCTCCCTGTTCTGGCTCTGGTGAATTCTCTCACCTTCCTGCGCTTCTGACTGTACCCAGTGCTTGTATAAATAAATAAATAAATCTTTTAAAAAAAAAAGAGAGATTGTTAATTAAATTAGATCCCAACAGCGTGCGGTAAATGCTGTGGAGCCTGAATTCCTTCAGTAATTAGGCCCAACTCTGGTAGCCCCCAGAGGATTCGAGGGAGGGTTAATGACTCCTTAGGGTTCTCTAAGGTCCAAAATGCAAGGTTTCTTGGGAAATGAGGTGAAAGACTTTGTGGCAAGTTGTGAAGGTGCCACTCTGGGATCAATGGGGACCTGTCTTTCCCCAATTCCCTACCCTTGTGGAACTCATGAGCAAAATAGTAAAACACGAGAGTGATAGTGGGAGCGGCAGGAGAGACCCTGCAGGCAGCAGAGGAGCTGGGACCCTGCAAATCTAGGCCAGGGCTGCAGCCTGAACCAGCTCATGTTCAGGCAAAGGCTGCAGCTTCTCCTGGGGTCTGATCAGTGCTCCCCAACCCCGAACTTACTTTGCCCCTTCCTCTAATGAGGCTTCCCGCTGAATGAGGTGAGACCCCAGAGATGTGCTTGCTCTGGGGTTTTATGTTTTAATGATTTTTAAGAACTTAATAATAATACAGTAGTTTGGGAAATGGAAGGCTTTGTTTTAAAATTTTTTGTTTTAAAGATTTATTTATGCATACAAAACTGGGGTGCAAGCCAGAGGTACAAGGGGTGTGTGTGTGTGTGTGTGTGTGTGTGTGTGTGTGTGTGAGAGAGAGAGAGAGAGAGAGAGAGAGAGAGAGAGAGAGAGAGAGAGGATTCACCAGAAAGAGTTGGGAGACGAACAGGCAGATATTGGAAGCAGTGGTTCCATCAGGAGAAGTCTGCTGTGCCATCGGTGTTGCTCCCTGGCCGGCTGGAGATCGAACTCGGGGATCAAACTTGTGCTGCTGTGGCTGGCGACAGCTTGACAGAGCTGTCTTTAACCCCTGCACCACCAGGGAGGCCCCAGGAAATGAAAAGCTTTAAAATGCAATAAATTATTCTACCTTAGAAATCTTTTCCAATCATATTTCATGGATACACTTTGACATGATTTAAGGTGTACATGTAATTTAATCTTAGGACACAAATTGGGTTATTTCTTAGTATGACACCCCAAAATTTGAATTACTGGCCAAGAGTTTGAACATTCGGATGATTTAAGAATCATATTGACTAATTACCTCACAAAGGATTTTTGTTGGAATAGCAATGTATACTGATTTCATCATTTCACCCTTTTTAACACAGGGTATGATTTGAAATTTTCATTTAAAAATTAAGTAGGACCCAAATAATACACTACTGTTGTATTATTATTTCTTTGATATTGAAAAGGGCAAATGATTTTCATGTTTATCTACTAGTTATTTTTCAGTATAATTGTCTTTTGCTTATTTAACGAAAAATTTGTATTTACTACATTTGAGGCAATGTTTTCTTTCATTTTGTTATTTGCTCTTTGCTTTTCATTTAGAAATTAACATATATATTTTTTCAACATTAATTAGCTTAGAAAATGATCCCCATTCCAGAAATATGATATTCTATTCCAATTTGTTGTGTTTTTCCTGTGATTGGTTATCTTTATTTAAATTTATAATCATCTGCATAAATTTGTGTGTATACTGTGTGTTGAAACGAGTTCCTTCTCCTGTGTTATAACTTCATTACCATATGTTAAATATTTATAGAAAACAAACTGCATCTGGGCTATAGATTTTGGTCTGTAATAATGTTTGAAAATATTATTGCTTTGCATAATCCATTTGAATACTTAGTAGGTTTAGTTAACTTTCATAACTCTAATATTCTGACAACTTTTTATTTTAATAGCTTCATATTCTTTGATAATCTCACCTGTTAATTCTGCAATTGAGCCTTTTAATGCCTAATTAAAGTAAGCCTTTAATGCCCTGAATGAAACATTTGGAGATTTACCAGTCCCAAATTCCCAAATACCAGACTCTGTCAGTCAAGTACAGAACTATAAAATCAAACTCCACTACTCACTCACGGTACCTGTTTTCGCCTACCAGGCTTAGGCACCCTCAGTTCAAGACTACCTTGACAAATTGCAGATTACTGTCTGCCACAGAGCTTCAGAGTTGCAAGTATGCTCCAAATAGCTGAAATCATAGATTTAAACCCACAAAGCTTACAGGTGTATAATATTTGCACTCCATTTTTACTTATCAAGCCTTCTTCTTTTCCACTATTGTATTATATCAATAAACCACTGAAGCTGAAATCTTGGCCTTATTCTCTTCCCTAGATCAGACTTGGTCCGATAATAGTGACACAAGGGTTTGATGCCTCATTCCTGGTTACTTTACAATTTAAGTGTAAATAAACTGTTGCCTCAAAACATTCTCTTTGAATGAAACATTCTGAAAAGTTCAGCAGGAGAACAATCTGAAGCCACTAAAACTCACCTCAAATGTTTCAGGCAGCCAGTGTATATCTGTAATTGCTTTCTTATGTCCGTTTTCTATTGAGGAGACTGCGCAGTGTCTGATGTACTCTACTTCTTTATTGCTGTCTGGTTCAAGGAGAAACATAGGCTGGAAAAATGTTTAAAAGAACGTTACCTGCTAATTTCAGAATGTTGATAAATGAACTCATGCTTTCCGCATTCCAATTTAAATTAATGAGAAACATCAGTTCAAAGGAAAAAACATAGTATTGCAACATATTATATATTTAGGTAATAAGATTATCCACTTGCCCCTTCAGTGTATCCTAAGATTTTTATCTCTAAGCTTAATAAGAATATTTGACCCACTTCCCTAACTAATTAGTGAGATCCCATTTTTGAAGGATTATTTCTCTGTAAGCACAGAAGGTCACAGCTTTTATTTCTTGTTAAGAGACCTGTGGATGTTATGGTCAAAGAACTGGGGGTGAAAGAGATGTACAATATGGTGTGTAAGGACCGAGTTGGGAGCTAAATCCCCTAAGCAGACTCCATGGCTTCATAAAATCAGCATATTTTTATCTGAAAGGATTGTGGACCTTGCATTTCATCCACAAGACAAGCAATGCTTGCTTGAGCTGAAGGCACAGGCCCCAACTCACAGGTCACTTTAGGCAACTCACGTGGTCCTTTTATTTTACTTGACAACAGTATCAATAAAAAAGAACTCGTTTCTGGAAAGGACAGTGCCACTTGTTTTGTGGTGTTTATAATCAAGGGCCTGCAGAGACGTGATTCTGAACACCCCAAAAGCAGCTGGGTGGGCTAGGGAAATAAGACTTTTCTTCCCCTATCGAGTCTCTAGCTTGGTAAACCTGTCATGCACTTTTGAATAAAATCCTCAATGGATTTTATCTTGTAAATGAAACTTGTAAGTGAAAAGTTCCACAATGCTAACCTTGAGGGTGGCCTTTTTACTTCTACCACTGCCGGTCTTACTGTTATCTATGCGCTCGGCATGTGCGGTTATATCCCATAAAACGATCTAAAACAGAAATAAATGCCATTAAGGTGTATTTTCAGGAAAGAGCTATTTGGATCTTTATTTTATTTTTTTCAAGAGAAAAGGTCAACTTTCAATAACATAGTATGAAGTCTACAGCCAGCAGGATCTTAAAGATTTTTTTTAAACCTCTTAGTATGTACCCTGATATAGCAGTCACATCCAAGCATAATAAAATTTGGCCTACATCTTAAATAAATCAGCAACTGTTAAACCTAAGATAAAAAAGAATGATTTCTTTTCTATAAAATTGTTTTCAGTGCTTTGATTTTTGTGCTTGCGTTCGCCAATGCAGTGATTTTTTTTTTTTTTAAATCTAAGATAAACATGTAAATTCTTCTGCTTTGGGTAATAGTTCTTCCTCTGTTTTTGGGAATGTGCATGATTATGGAAACAGCTGCCTCAGACCCATAACTTAACTTGAGCCCTGACATCATGTCTGATATATCTTAATACCCCAATTCCTAGCATGGTGACTGGTACAATTTGCATGCCTTCCTTCTGCTGAGTTCAAGCCTTAAGTTAAAAGAAAATTCCTGCTAATCAAATGTGTTACAGAATGTTGTCTAAATTAATAAAATCCATAGTACCTGTCCATTTATGCAGCCTCCAGCAATGATATTAGGGTTGCTTGGACAGAATTGGAAGCAGAAGATGTCATCTGGGCTTTCCAGCATTAACTTTAAAAAGACCCACAAATACAAGAGAGAGTGAGAAAACTTAAGATCATGGCTAGAAAGCAGTATGGAAACAGTCCAAACTCTTAATTTTATTACTACCTAATCTTATATGTACACAGAGTGCATTCCTGGATTCTACCTCTGGACTGAAAACTGCTTTTGCTGAATTTAATTGTGAACCTCGGCCATGCATATGAAAGCAGGTATGTTCTCAGGGGACCCATGTCTCCCCTCCCTACACTCCATGGGTCATTGCTAGGGCATGTTATAATTTTTTTTTTTTTTATGAGCAAAGAATCTATGAGTTTAATGTTTCTGAAAGTGTGGAATGCAATCTGTGAGGACAAGATGTTTGTCCATTTTATTCCCTGCTGTATACCTAGCCTGGCAACTAGAATTAAAATTCATTAATGAGGGAAAATGAAGGTCTTACCAGTGACAATTGTTCAAATTTTAAAATAATACCGAACCCAAAGGGGAGCAAATGTGAGTGTTTGGAAGAAGCCCTGCAAGGAATATGCCAGTGTGAGTGTGAAGGAACAGGTATGTTAACCCAGGTTAGCACCTGAGCTGCTGTTACTATCAAACAAAAACGCTTGCAGGGTTATTGTTTGTTAAACATATGGACAAAAACCTAATGACCAAGATGTAGGCCCAGAGGCTGTTGTGTTGGACTGACAACACTGAGCCAAAGGGTTCACACTGATTTTGGAGTAAATGACCTTGGTGATTTAGTACTTTGGATTCTAGAGACATCTCACCTTTTGAAAATAAAATCTTTTAATAATCTCCTATAGTTTTGACTAGACCAAAGACACATACATTTGCATTATTTCTTTAAAAACTAATTTGCTAAGGGCCTCCCTGGAGGCACAGGGGTTAAATTCTCAGCACTATCAGTCTATTGCCAGCCACTGCAGCCTGAGTTTGATCTCCAACCAGGGAGCTGACCCACATGTGTCAGCGGACCTCTCCTGTCTTGTCTGCTGCTCCCCTCAGTGTATTTCAGTGGATCCACCTGTTCTGCTCTGCACTCTGTCTCTGGTGTATCTTCTCACCGCCTCCCACACCTCTGGCCTACACTCCAGTTCTTGTATGCATAAATAAATAAAAATAAATCTTAAAAAATAATAATTTGCTAATGCTTTCAAAGTTATTCTTAGATGGAGAGTTTCTTTCCTCTTCCTCTGCTGGAAAGTTCAGCCACACTTCCATGGTGTGGAGCAGAAGTTGTTCTACAAACTAGAAAATGTTAGAGAACTCCAGTAAGAGAATGTCACCACATTTATGGTAAGTAGGTAACAAGAAAAAGCGAGATATGTCATTTTGATCTCTGGATCTATAATAATGAAAGTACTTAGAATTAAACTGCCTTAATTCAGATGAATTAGGGAAGAAGGTCGATGGGGAGACTAGGGCTTACTAAGGGAAGCCTTACTTACTTTATGGAATCAAAATATTAGTATATTTGGAAAAAAAATTAATTTAAGGCAATCTGGCACTTCTCCTCATGAGCAGAATTCTTCTTGAGCAGATAATGGAAGTAAAGCTTTGTGGAGCAAATTCAGCCTTCAGAAGTGACGACTAGCTGTCCCCACCATGGCCTGCGCATGCTCTAGGGTCATACTGGCCCCACCCCACTCCATCGTCATGCATTTTTTCCCCTCCCCCTCCCTTTCCCTTTCCCGCCCCCTCTTCCTCCTCCTCCTCTTCTTTGTGTAGAAGAACTGGGGTGTAGGCCAGAGCTGCAAGGGCATGAGAGGATTCACCAGAGACAGAGTGGGGAGCAGAACAGGCAGATCTACGGAAATACACTGCTGAGGGGAGTAGCGGCCAAGTCAGGAGAGGTCTGCTGTGCCTTATGTGGGTTAGCTCTGTGGCCGGGATAGAACTCAGGCCATAGAGGTGACAGTGCTGAGACTTAACCCCTAGGCCACCAGAGAGTCCCTCATTGCTTTCTTGAGGATCATCTCTACTTTTGACCATCACCTACTAGTGATCCTTGGAATTGAGGAAATTCCTGGGAAGCTAAGATTTATTTGCATTTCAACAGTTATTATTTAAATAAAGTTCACAAAAAGCCTCTATTTTAAAATTGGTTAAACACTCTTCTTGTAATCTTTTTTTTTGAAAATAAGATGCTGATTTGTTCAATAAATTATGTATAAACTTTAGTTTTGCTCAAATTGAATGATGGCAAATTTTGAATTGAAGCAAGCCTAACTTTCTAAACACTAAGGGTTTATAAAACACTAAGGGATTATAAAATACTTGACAATTAAATCTGGTGAACACACATGTGAAAGTAGTATTTCAAATTTTAGACTAGGTGAGCAACTCTCCCTAAGTACCTGAGGATGTATGGGATCAGAGAAACTCCAGAAAAGGATCAGTGATGGCTGCAGCAATAGTTTACCAGAAAAGTGAACTCTCTCTTCAAAGGCGAGCCGCACAGCCACAGACACAGCTATTAACCCTGATTGGAACATAAGTGCTCGTTAAAATCTGTAGCAATTGTACATGGAGATGTGTTCTAGGTTTTACTCTTCTACATTGTCACTACTCTATTTTGATGAATTTGAGCAAAAACGTTCTCTGGAAGACCAGGCGTTCTCTTCGGACTCTTGTTTAATATGTAGACAGTAACCACAAGAGACTTATTTAGCATTTTAAATGTGGTTGGTCCAAACTGAGATGCTCTCTTAATATAAGATAAGCAATAAACCTCAAATATTTAATGATTTAAAAATATTTTGCTTTTTCTGTGAGTAAAGGGCAAATGTGGCAAGGGGAGGAAGTAAAAGCAAGGGTGAGGATCTCACTCTTTCCATGGTTTGCGGACCTATCTCCCTTGACTCCTGAGAGCTTTAGAGGGGGGTAAGTCTCTTATCTTCTCCAGTAATCAAAAAGGGGGGATGTCAGAGACAAGGAAGTCAGTCCTGGGAGTCCAACAGGTCCCGCTCAAATCTAGATTCCATCTTGCCTCAGCTGGTGACCTCAGCCTGCCACTTCCCTGAGTTGAGTTTTGGTCCTTGTAACATGGACATGAATGTGGACATCACAGTCCGTGTTCCACGGAGTTGGTGGGAGGTCCCAAGACTGAGAGAAGGTGCAGAATACACTGGGCAGGGGCCTGGCACTCAGCAAGTGGAAGTTGTATTAATGAAATTGAGCTGGTTTGGAATCTGACATATGAAAGCAACAGACCATTTCAAAGCTACCACGAAAGGGAAGCCCAGTCATTTCTGTCCCCATAGCTAGCCGGGGCTCACCATAAATAACTGGGTGCCAGGAGACGCAGGTGATCATTTTCTCCGTCAGGTTATGAAGGTCGGTAAAGGACTGGTATTCTTTCAGGTGGGTGTCGGTCTTGTCCCCAAAGGTGCCTTCTTCTTCTGCCAGGTTTTTCCAGTCGTCAATAAATGTGTTCATGATTTCATTTTGCTGCAGAGCTATTTCAACACTATTTTTTTGAAAAACACTGGTTTTTAGTATTCAAGGATTATATCTTTCAGCAGCTCCTCCCATTTAGCATATACCAAAAGAAAAAAAAATTCCCAATTAATTTGCTAACTAATGATTAACCTATGTGAAATAAATGATTTAACAGAAAAAAATATTCACAGTGTTATGCTACTCAGAGCTTCAAAGAACTTGCTGTCTTGAGGCCAGGATGCTGTTAGCAGACAACCTCTGGCACCTACCCCATCTACCTGGGTTTCCAAGACAGGGCAGAGTCTCCCCAGGCTAGTGACTGAGCACTGATGCTGAGGGGACACCAGGGCTTGGCCTGTCCTGCATCATTCAGGACTCTTCCAAAGGGCATCTCTGCTCTGGAGCTCCCTGTGGGTTGGCTGAGATTTTGAAGCTCTTTTTTAAAAAAAAAATTATTTTTGTATTGAAGAACTGGGATGTAGACCAAAGCTGCAAGGGAGTGAGAGGATTCACCAGAGACAGAGCGGGGAGCAGAACAGGCAGATCTACTGAAATACACTGCTGAGGGGAGCAGCAGGTGAGACAGGAGAGGTCTGCTGCGCCATATATGAGTTAGCTCTCTGGTCAGGGATCGAACTCAGGCCATTGTGGTGATAGTGCTGAGATTTAACCCCTATGCTACCAGGAAGGCCCTGAAGCTCTTTCTGTCTGATTCTGCTCCCCTTTCTTTTTTTCAGTGTGATCCTCCATAACCTCTGCTTTGAACTTGAGCTTACTTGCTCCATGAAAACCCCAAACTGACAGAAAAGGCAATTTTCTTAGTCATATGCAGTACCAAATTATCACCTATATTATTATACCAATATATATGTAGGATTATAAATATAACAAATATATATAGTTCAAAACAACAAATAAGAGATTCTCAAGGGAAGATTTGGAGTATAGAGATTTTAAGTTTAGAAATGTGTGTGTGTGTGTGTGTTGGTATTAGTTGACACAGTGGCCGAAGGTATGGATGTGTTTAACTCTATTTGGAAACCTTTTGCAATGCATGAGACAGTCCCTAAAATGAGGAATTAGCTAAAAGTGCTAATATTGATTTTTTAAGAAATAAGACTCTGAGTGCTAGGCTAATCCCTTAACAATTTAGAGCAGATCTAACAGACTCTATCTTAAAAGTCATTGTAACATTTATTGTCCCTTTACATGCTCAGGTGTGAAATCTCGACTCACACTCAAGGCCTTTGAGAGCTGTCCCCAGGAAGTTCATATGCTCATTAAAGTATGGATAATCCTGTACAGGTCATGTTTATATCCTGGAACTTCAAGATTTAAATCAAGTTTTACACAGAAGCACTGACTAGCATTTTCAAAATCTTACTTCTTTCTGTTTCAGTGAGAATGCAAAAGGAATTTCCAAGAGAGGTTGCTTTGGCTTCTAGATTCTTGCCCCTCTGCCTCAGTGGGAAAGTAATTCACATGGGAAAATGAAGACAGTACCTTTTCTCTGGTTTCCTGTTTCTTAGTTTCATGGCACTCTACCACGAGTTTCCTATGAGTGATGACTTGGAGGCTGGAAAAACTGCTGTCTGAGTTAAAGCTCATGAGTCTCATACTTACGTTTTATTTTTAAATTTAATATAAAATTTTTACCTTGTGGTCACATTATTAAGAAAATCAATCAAAGACTTTGATTGTCCGAGTGTCTCTTTTTCCTCTTCTGAAAATTCTCTTGCATAATATTGGGTAGCTGCATTTTTGGGGTATGTCCTAATATATTAGAAGAAAATTTAACCAAAAATGAGTTCAAAGACAAGCAAAATTAGGAAATGACAGGTCAGAGGTTTGTCTCTGTGACAGTATTAGGATATTATTCTGCCTTTTGATTTCTATTCCCCATTACTATCCTCCAGGTATGATTAAATAAAAAATTCTATGCACCTGGTGGTTTCATCAAAGAAGCAACATCAGGAAGAATCCCTCTTAGTTTTTAAATGTGGCTTTGTTATTTCTCAGAAAATCTATTCACTATTACTTCAGATTTAATTTATGTTTTAAACTTTGAGCTTTCAAACTTTGAGTTTTCATTTGTTTCCTCTTAAAGTGCTTCTAAGAATTCCTGGTATGTGGTAAGAACTCTGTAAACATTTGCTTTCACTGCCACTACTCTTTGAACCTCATTTTTAATTTTTATTTTTTTACTTCTTCCATCATAATCATATATCCCATTTTCCCCATCTGAGACTAGCTACCTTCCTAATTTCCTCATCTCAGTAAGGAGTACCAATATTGTTCTAGTCACCTAGATTTGAACCATTTGAGTTCCTTTTGATTCAGATCTTTATTTCATCTTGTGGGTCAAGACCTGCCTCATTTTTCATTTATTCACTTCATATATAAAGAAACAGCTGCCAGTTATTATCAGTCAGTATTCACTGAGAGCCTACAAAATCTAAATTCCCAGACTCAGGGGTCCTATAATTGGAAGTTCATTGTACTTTCCTAATCTACCTCCTCTGTCTGCCCTGGTTGATTCATCTGTCACTTGTTTGTATCCTGACAGTAACGAAAAAAGTCTCTGGCTTGCTTGGTTTAGATATTTGTCTCAAAATCTCAGGTTTCTCAACCTAATCTCGAAGCTCAAAGATCTAGAAAAAGAACAACAAAAAAACCCCAAAACCAGTAGAAGAAAAGAAATAATAAAAACCAAAGCAGAAATAAATGAAATTGAAACTAAAAAAACAATCCAAAAGATCAATGAAACCAAGAGCTGGTTCTTTGAAAAAATAAATAAAATAGACAAACTGCTAGCCAGGCTCACAAAGGAAAAAAGGGAGAAAGCACAAATACACAGGATCATCAATGAAAGAGGAGAAATCACAACGGACACAGCAGAAATCAAAAGAATAATCAGTAACTACTATGAACAGTTATATGGAAACAAGTTCAACAATCTAGAGGAGATGGACAAATTCCTACAACTCTACAATCACCCAAAGCTAGATAAAGAAGAAATAGAACACCTAAACAGACCAATTACAAGCAGCGAAATTGAAATGGTAATCAAATACCTCCCCAAAAACAAAAGCCCAGGACCTGATGGATTTACAAATGAATTCTACCAAACATTCAGAGACGAATTAGTGCCTATCCTTCACAAACTCTTCCAAAAAATTGAGAAGGAAGGGACAATACCAAACACGTTCTATGAAGCCAATATTACACTAATACCAAAACCGAATAAGGACAACACAAAAAAGGAAAACTATAGGCCAATCTCCCTAATGAACACTGATGCAAAAATCCTCAATAAAATTTTAGCTATCAGAATCCAACAATGTATCCATAAGATAATTCACCACGACCAAGTTGGATTCATTCCAGGGGCACAAGGATGGTTTAACATCCGAAAATCAATCAACGTTATCCAACACATCAACAAAAAGAAATATAAAAACCATATGATAATATCAATAGATGCTGAGAAAGCTTTCGACAAAGTGCAACACCCATTCATGATAAAAGCCCTTGAAATTCTTGGGATACAAGGAATGTACCTCAACATCATAAAGGCCATCTATGACAAGCCAACAGCCAGTATCATTCTCAATGGTGAAAAGCTGAAAGCAATTCCATTAAGATCTGGAACAAGACAAGGATGTCCACTCTCACCACTGCTTTTCAATATAATACTGGAAGTCCTAGACAGAGCAATAAGACAAGAGAAAGACATCCAAGGAATCCAAATAGGAAAAGAAGAAGTCAAACTATCACTATTTGCAGATGATATGATAATATACATAGAGAACCCCAAAATCTCCACAGAAAAACTAATTCAACTCATCAATCAATTCAGTAAAGTGTCAGGATACAAAATCAACACGCAAAAGTCAGTAGCCTTCCTATACACAAACAATAAATCTGAAGAAGAACAAATCAAAAAAACCACCCCTTTTATTATCGAAACAAAAAAAAATCAAATATTTGGGAATAAATCTAACAAAAGAGGTAAAGGACCTATACAAAGAAAACTATAAAACACTGTTAAAAGAAATAGAAGAAGACACAAAGAAATGGAAAGACATCCCCTGCTCATGGATTGGAAGAATAAACATTATTAAAATGGCCATCCTACCAAAAGCAATATACAGATTCAATGCTATTCCAATCAAAATTTCAATGTCATTCTTCAAAGAAATAGAACAATTATTGATGAAATTCATATGGAATCACAAAAAACCCCGAATTGCCAAAGCTCTCCTGAAAAAGAAAGAAGGGAATGGAGGCATCACACTCCCAGACTTCAAACTATACTACAAAGCCATAATCATCAAAACTGCATGGTATTGGAACAAGAACAGACATACAGACCAATGGAATCGAATAGAAAATCCAGAAATAAACCCACAGATTTATGGTCAACTAATCTTTGACAAAGGAGCAAAGACTATGCATTGGAGCAAAGAAAGTTTGTTCAATAAATGGTGCTGGGAAAACTGGGTCGCTACATGCAAAAGAATGAAGCTTGACCACTACCTCACACCATACACAAAAATCAACTCAAAATGGATTAAAGAACTAGACTTAAGACCTGAAACCATAAAATACATAGAAGGAAATATAGGCGAAACACTACGGGATTTGCACATCAAAGACATCTTTACAGACACATCACCCAAAGCAGTGATAGTGAAGGCAAAGATAAACAGCTGGGACTACATCAAATTAAAGAGCTTCTGCACAGCAAAAGAGACAATAACAAAAACAAAGAGAAACCCCACCAACTGGGAGAACATTTTTGCACCCAACACTAATGATAAAGGACTGATCACAAAAATCTACAAAGAGCTGATGAGACTCAGCAACAACAAAGAAAATAATCCAGTCAAAAAATGGGCAGAAGAGCTAAAAAGAAACTTCTCTGAAGAGGAAATGCAAATGGCCAACAGACATATGAAAAAATGTTCAACATCACTTGTAATCAGGGAAATGCAAATCAAAACTACCATGAGATACCATCTCACACCAGTGAGAATGGCACATATTAAAAAAACTAGCAACAACAAATGTTGGCGAGGATGTGGAGAAAAAGGAACTCTTCTGCACTGTTGGTGGGAGTGCAAACTGGTCCAACCACTATGGAGAGCTGTGTGGAGATTTCTGGACCTACTAAACATAGAGCTTCCATATGATCCAGCAATTCCACTCCTAGGTATTTACCCAAAGGACACAGAAACATCAATTCCAAAGAGCACCTGCACCCCTATGTTTATAGCAGCACTGTTTACCCATAGCTAAGCTTTGGAAACAACCCAAATGCCCAAAAATAGATGACTGGATCAAGAAGATGTGGTGCATATACACCATGGAATATTACTCAGCATTCAAAAAAGATAAACACATGCAATTTGCAGCAACATGGATAGCGCTGGAAGGGATCATGCTCAGCGAAATAAGCCAAAAAGAAAAAGAAAAATACCGGATGGTCTCACTCATAGCAGGAATCTAGAAAACTTAAATAAGGGACCAGGAAAATGAATATAAGAAAGTGAAAATCAAAATCAACAAAAAACTATGAACCAGAGACACTCTATGGGGGGTGGGGGGCGGGAGGGGAAGGATTGGGGTCAGAATGGGGTGTTTGCAATTGTATGGGGGAATATAAAAATAAAATTTAATATTAAAAAAAATAAATAAAGTAAAAATAAAGGCTAAAAAAAAAATAAAAATAAAAAAAAAAATCTCAGGTTTCTTTGGTAATGACACATAACTTCTCTCCTTCCTGTCTTGTCCTTTCTTCTTGGTATTTCTGGGTCTCTGCTATCCTAACTCTCTACCAAGACTTGAGCATCAGTTGTCTTTCTCTTCACTACCTTTTGTTCAGGCCTGTCTGTTCATCTGCCTCCCTGGTGTCTCACCCATTTCTTATCCTGGTCCCTGGTAGGACCACCTACTTTTCTGTCTGCCTCTGCTATTCCCTCCATTCTCCCCAGACTGGTCTCCTCGTGGTCCCAGGCAAATGCTCTCCTTCCCACCCCCTTGAGTTGTTGAGATAGTTTTTAAATTTGGGGCTGTTTTTCCTTTCTCTGTATCTCCAAATCATATTCAACATCATGGTCTACCATCTATAAATTTAGAAGTGTTTCAAAATAAGAAGGAATCTTTTAATCTAAAAAAAATGCCTGGCTTAGCTAAATATATCTTCACATTTATACAGTATGCAAGCCTAACTCAAGGGCCCAGAGCATTCCCTCCACAATCCATTTCATATCCGTTCATTCACTGGATAAATTTTAAAGAATTGCTATATGAAATATTATGGTTTATAACCGCAAGAGCCTCTGGATCTAAGACATACAGGTAAGCAGATGAGTACAATATGGCTCATCAGGCCCATCATAAAGACACCTCTAAGCTCTGGTGGGGTCTTAGAACTGGGAGTGATCAACTCAACCTGGTGCTTCGAGGAGATCACAGATGTGGGGGTACTACAGTGAAGGGCATTTTATGCAAGAAACAATGTGGGCAACGGCAGGAATATGCAGAAAAGCAGGTATTCTGGGAACTGGAAGTGGGGCAGAGGATTAGAGCACAGAGGGCTTGTTTGGGGATAGGGTCACACAGGGAGGAGGGAGACAGAAGGTCCTCATGGAGGAGGGGGAAACTTATATGCCATCCTAAGGGCTCTGGGTGTGTCAGGGAGCCAAAGAAGAGATTTGGGCAGTAATATAACACAATCTGATTTGATGTGTGAGAACAATCACTTGGTGGTCGAATAGACCAATTAGGAGGCACTGATAATACCCAGGAAAGAATAACCAGGGCCTCCCTGTGAAAGCACCACTGTAATTATTAATAGCATCACTCGTTTTCCCACTTCATAGACTTTACAGTCTTACATAACTGTATCTATTTTTCTATTAATATTTTAAAATGCATTATGGAACATAATTAGTCTCTGGTGATCTATGACATCATTGTCAACCATTTCTATTTATTATGAAGATCTCTCAAAATAATAATGGACACTGCTAGATTTTATTGTAATTGGCTTTGAAAGTACATAAATCCATGCTTACCATCTTGTCTGAGTACTTGTGTCATTGACATTGGGGACTACTTGCATGCCAACATCTTTCTCAAGTTGCTTAATGGTAAAATTTTTGTCTGGATAGGATGTGCATTCAATATAGACATCTTTTACACTGGAAGCATTCAGATCACTGAACTTAATCTTTCTACCAAATTCCTCTCGCTTTCGAGAAATCATGTATGTAATCTGCAACACATGCAAGCAGTAGAGTTAACACAAGTCGCTAGTGAAAAACAGCCATGTGGTAGGCAAGGATGGTGCTCTGATCCCCTTGGGTTCCTTTCCATACTCTCTGTCAAGCCCTCCGATCGTGTGCCACCACCAGCTGACGTTCCACAGAGGACACTTTCTCCCTGGGTACAAAGAACAGGACATGACTGGCAGCTTCTATGTTAACCGGCAATGGTCCAGTAGGAAATATACGTAAGTCCATCTCCTTTGCTACTGTTTGGGAACCACTCTGGGTGCAATTTACCCTCCAGAGTTCCCCTAGGGGTTTCAGGCTGAAATCATCCATCCCTCTGCCAGACTTTTGCTTGAGATCACACCCATGCAGGACTTACACTACACCCCTTCCTGCTTTTCCCAGTCTCTTATGGGACAGTTTCATAATAAACTATTCTCACACAAAACTTCGTCTCGGGGGCTATGCTGAGAACATCACCACTGTGTATGTTTCCTAGGGTTGCTGTAACCAAGTACCCCAGATGAGGTGGCTTAAAATAGGAATTGATTTGCTTGCATTTGTGGAGGCAGAAGTCTGAGACCAGGATGTTGGAGAGTTGGTTCCTTCTGAGGGCTCTGAGGGAGAAACTGTTGCCTCTCTCCTGCTTCTGGGAAGAGTCAGGATTCCTTAGTGTTCCCTACTGTTGATACAGCACTGCAACTACTGCCTCCTCCTTCAGATGGTGTCCCCCTGGGTCTTTGTGTCAGGTGTCTTATAAGGACCCCAGTATATGGGGTTTGGGCCCTCCCCTAGCCCCAGTTTCAATATAACCTCACTTGAACTAATTACATTCTGTAATGACCCTATTTAGGGTTTTGACATATGTTTTTGGGGGGGTACACAATTCAACCTATTACACCTGAGACGATGCTATAAAAAGAAAAGCCTTATCCCCATAGCATATAGCACACCTTACAGACCCCTCAGGTCTAAGTGTTATTTAGCTACAGTGAGGTAATAAACAGAAATCAGATTCAAGCCCCTGACCTGCTTTGTAGGTTCTTTCACCGATTCTTCCTCAATTTCTTTTTCACTGCCCAAAGAAACCCATGGTTTAGAGACAGGTGGCTTGTAAATATACATGTCCTCAGGAAGATGCTCTTTAAATTCTTTAAGTTCATCCTGTTCTTCTGGCACTTCTGGTGGCTAGAGTAGAATAAATAGCATTCTAAAATATATGACCAAATTTAGGTTACAGCCCCCTGTGTCTATTTTACAATAGATTTTACCTTTACATACATTCATTAAACACGTTGTTATTTTTTTTCCTTTTCCATCATGAGGGAGAAACTAAGCTAAAAATAAAAGGAAGAATGGCAAAAGGGGAACCAGAGGTATGGAATGAGGAGCTGCTGAGTTCTAGATTTGCTGTTTCCACTCTCACTGGGTCAATGAAGGGAAAATAAGTAGGGTATTTTGCTACCCTGGGAGGGTTGATTTAATTCACCCCACATTCACTGCTCCCCTGTTCTGGGTGCCAGAACTGGAAGTCAATCCCCTGGAGACAGGGCTGAGCAGGAATAATCATAACCATGCTTGGGTCTCCCCTGGGGGTGCTGCTTCCTTTTGATAATCAACAAATTGCAAGGGCTTGGGTGTGCTTACATTTAAATAGTTTTCCTTGCCCTCTTCAGTTCCAATAAGATAAAAGTTAAGTCCATATTTGAAGTCTATGTCATAAACAATCAGAAGCTCATCACCAGGATAGTCCTACAAGAATAGAATCAAAAGAGAAAGTCAGTGTTCAATAGTCATTGAGTTTATTCAGCCATTGACACAAAAGTGTGATTCCTATAATCAATCAATCATACAAGATAAGCATAGTGCTAATCTATGGCTAGTAATCCCAGATGGCCAAATTATTTTATTAACTTAAAAAACTCGTAAAACACATGGTTCCAGGGAAATTTGCCATGCAATTTTATTTGTAACAGGAAAACAGCATTCCTTATATTTGGTGTTGTGTTCAGTAGTATGTTTGGATCCAAAGCAGGTCCAAAATTATGAATTAAACAATATAGGAAAATAAGGGCAGATTGTTATTTTAGTCAAAATTGGGCAAGGATGAGCTTTTCTGGCTGTGAATTAGATCCATCATTGACAGGACTGCTTTTTGCAGAGAATGGTCAGGCAGGATCCCCAAGAAGGCATGGACAAGCTGGTACAGGCCCTAGCAAGGGGGAATGCCAGATTGAACTCAGCAATCTCTCCCTCTCTGGCTTTGTTACTTTGTATCCGGAATTTTTTTGGGTAGGACTGAAGCATAAGAGGCGTGTTGTACTACCTGGACAATTTTTTTGACTGGGTAGAAATCAGACACTGCAGCTCTGTTTCGAAAGTCCTCAAGAATAGCTTCTTTTCTGATGAGTTTATAAGGTTTTTCCTCTGTGACATCTTGATCTATTCGGCATTTAAATAGTTCCTGGGTCATGGTAGTTAACACTAAAGGATAAATTTCCGGATGACCTGGGGAAGCCGAAGTGGATTTGGACATTAAATGGAACCACTTACATTATTAGCAATAGGAAATGTGCAATTGTTTGCTTTAATAATTTAAATATTTTTAAGTTCGCTGTTGATCATTGTCTCAGTTAAAATTTTGAAAAACTTAAGTCACTGTTCTTATTTTTAAAGTAAGAATATCCATCATTAAAACAATCAGGAAAAAAAAGAAAAAATAGTAGTTATCCATACTACTACCTCTCCAGAGAGCTGCTCTATTAATAGTTTTGCTCTGTTTCCTCCCTGCCACTCTGTATACAGGCTCTTATGTGAATTTCTAAATCCTGCCTTTCATACTTACCATTATGTCACAGCTATTTTACTATGACATTCAATAATTTTCTTTTAACACATTTAAAAATGCTCTTGCCTTTTGTATGAAATAAACACAAGAACATTTAGCACATCTTAATGTAACTCAGAAGCATAATTTCAATGGTTCTGTTGTTGGTAAGCATTACATTTTTTCTCATTTGTTTCCAATGATTAGAAATGATTCTACTAATAAATATCTACTTCGTAAATATTTATCGTATTTCACATTATTTTCTTCATGACCTTTTTTTTTTTTTTTTTTTTTTTTTGGTGGGACCCTTGCCGGCGGCTGGGGAATGAACCGGGGCTGCAGAGGCTGCTGCAGAGGCTGCAGGCAGCCTCGCAGCCCAGCGCTCAACCACTGCGCCACCAGGGGAGGCCCCACATTATTTTCTTAAGATAGCTTTTAAAAATGAAATTTTTGGTCTAAAGGTATGATCACCATTTAGGCTCTGTCAAAACTTTATTGCTTTCATTACACGCTCACCTCTCCCTTACTAGGAGATCTGGTTTCCTATTTCAGAGAAAATCCTGTGCTTGTACAGCACAGAATCCTGTTGAGTCCTTCAGACATGCCCACCAGCTGATCAGCCCTGGCATGGCTTTTCTGCCCTTCCCTCCACTCTGGAGGCCTGCCTGCCTCTCTCCACCCTCGTCAGCCATTGAGGACCCATCAACTTTCCCCTTCTCCTCACCTTTCCCTCACTCAGTGCTATTTTTCTTCACCATGCTGATTTTCTCCATGGTCTCCCATGATCCTATATGGGAACCTTGATCCTATATGGTTATCTCTGTTCCCTGGGGCTCCTTTTCACAGTCAAGCTTGTTACTCAACTCTCCACATTTTTAAAGCTACTAACTTCCCAATTAGGTTGTATTAGCAAACCCTTGGAAGTAGGGAAGGAAGTGGGGGTAGGGGATCACTTTTCCCTCTACTGGTTCCCCTGTCCCTGGATTGCCCTCAGAAGAAGAGGGAGGCAAGGTCAAGAGGCTTCTGTTGCTGTTTTTCATGTCCCTTACCCCCCACTTCAGGCCAAACATGGATACAGTCTGTAGCAGCAGCAAACCCTGGGACAGGAACATAAATGACAGGATATCGTTATGCCTCCAACCAGCCCTGTCTTAGCTTTCGTCTCATTTTTTAAATCTTGTCAACATCGGCTCCCACACCTCCAATCTCACTACTATGATTACCCCGCAGAGCTTCCTTCCCCAAATCCAAGCTCCCAGGGTCACAGAGCCTACCCCCACCTTCTCTATCCCTACACTCCTAGATGCCCTGACACCCTCCCTCCTGATGTTCAACAGGTGTACCAGCAAAGGGGGTGGAAAGATGTGGTCTCTGAAGTTGGAATTTCGAGTTTATTTTCCCATAAAAACATTTACCTTTGACCCTAGTGGGATGATAATACAGGTAATTTTGAGGATTTTATTGAATATACACATATATGTAAAAATATATTCCAAATTGCAATCAGTTGGCATAATAAATATTTGGAATACAAGTCATCCATAGGACAAACTGCTCGTTTATATTTCTCTAAAAATACCAACCCCAACACCTAGTACATAGGAGAGGCTTAAAAAATAAGTGTTGATTTGATTCACATACAAGTAATCCTCCAAAACACACTGTTCAGGAGAATTTGTATAGTGTGAAATGCAGAGTAAATGTTCTGCTGTTTTGCCTTTGAACACCACTAGGTGGAGCTGTCAGACTCATGCCGAGCTAGGGCTGAAGAGGCCGAGCAGTTCTTCAGAACAGAGATATTTACAGAGCCCAGAAAGCCGGAAAGTGGGCTGCCATGCGAGAAACTGGAAAGACAGTGCCCGAGATGGTGTTTGTGGCACCTGCCCCACAAAACACACTTCAAATTCTATTAGCTTTATTTTTCACAGATATGTTCATTCCACACCAACTGAAGTTTTTCAAGAAAACTTTATACAGGATCAAAATTCCTTTATTTAGAAGTTAGTAAAAGTAATTTGTCGATCTGAGGCATACAGCGGAGGGTGGGGGTCAAAACAAGGGAGGGAATAGCACAAAGGTCTATGGTGATGGATGGTGGGTGCTATGGTGGTGGAAGAACACCTTAGGGGAGACATCAAATACCGTACAAAAATGAACAGAGATATCAAGCTATTGCCAGCTACTGCAGCACAAGTTCAATCCCTGGCCAGGGAGCTAACCCACATGGCGCAGCAGACCTCTCCTGTCTCACTTCCTATCTCACCAGTGTATTTCAGTAGATCTGCCTGTTCTGCTTCCTACTCTGTCTCTGGTGAATCCTCTCACCCCACCCCCTCCCCGCACCTCTGGCTTACATCCCAGTTTTTGCATGCATAAATAAATAAATCTTTAAAAAAAAATTAAAAACACAAGTAAGACTTTTTCTAACTGCAATGAACAATCAGTAATAACTGAGGATAACCTATAGCTAATAGACCACACAATCCTCCCTCACTCTAGTGCCTTCATTCCTACCCCAACAAAGTCAACACAGCAAGGCCTAGTGCTCCTGGCACCCCAAAGGATGTCTGGCTACCAGTTAGGCTTTGAGACTAACTGAGCCTCACTGAAGTCAGCACCCTGGGTCAATAATGAGGGTGTAGTAATCAGCAACGAGACAGCTATGGACTCAGCTGAGTCCCGAGCAGAATGGAATGCTGGTTGCTCCAGGAGGATGAGAAAATGTTGGGCCAGAGGAGGAAGCCTACGGGGCATCCTGAAGCTTCTGGAAGTTAGGTCTATTGGCTATCAGTTACCCGCAGTTATTACTGATTGCTCATTGCAGCTAGAAAAAGGCCTACTTGTTGTTTTTTTAAAAAAAATTATTAAATTTATTTATTTTCTTACCCCTCTATTCATTTTTGTACAGTATTTGATTTCTCCCCTCAGGTGTAGTCCCCTGTAGTTCTCCCACTGCCATAGAACCCACCATCCATCACCACAGTGCTTTGTGCTCTGCTACTAGGGCAAGACCTGTTGATCAGGTACTGGATTGGGGCGGTGAATGAATAATAATGCAAGTAAGTGACAGCCATGTCAGTTATAGTAATTTTTATAGAGCACTTACTATGTGCTAGGCACTGCTCTAAGCACCTTATGTGTGTTACTAATTCATTTAGTCTTCACAATGACATTCTGAGGTGGTTACTAGAATTGTCACCATTATTTTAGCTAAGGAAACTGAGGTGGATAGTTTATGTAATGTGGTGGAGGTCAGTTGCTGAGAGTTGGAGATGGGAGAGCTGGGATTCAAACCAGGGTCCCTTACTATGCAATAGTTTCTAATGTGTGAACATAGCAGAGAAGGTTCTGCTTGTTTTCAACACATAGTTTTTGTGTGGTACATTCATTAATTCAACATATATTTGTCAGGCAGGCCCCCCTGCTCCTGTGCTACTTCTGTTAGGGGACCCTCCTCTCACTTTCTCCCCACCTCTGCCCCTCTGCTACCCTGACCAAATCAGCCTCATATCTCTTCCCTGGGTTGTTACTACAGCTTCTGACGAGAAACAGGAACAGTTTAGCCATTTGAGTAGCTAAAAAAAGAGTTTGGAGGAAAGTGAAGGTGCTCAGACACACACACCTCCTCCAGCCACAATCACCCAGGATTGCAGTGTGACCAATCACCACTAGCAGACCTCTCCACCAATCAGAACTGCTTTAATCATGGCAAACCTGACTTGCATAGAGCAGACAAGCGTGTGCATTAATCCATCCTTTTGGTTTATACAAGTGCTTCCCATCTCAACCAACTGGGGCTCATAACTCAAGGGCTGCATGTGTTCTCTAAGATGCAGTCCTAATAACACACACACACACACACACACACTTATATTTTGCTTCAAACAGATCTCCTTTCTGGGACAACACTTACTAAGCAGTGTCTGCTTCTCTGGGTGACCCTATAAAACATAAGTCAGTTAGCAGCACTGCTCCACTTCAACACTGCCCATGGCTCCTATCCCACATGATTAAAAATCAAAGTCTTTACAGGGGCCTTATGGTTTTTAAATCTTTTCCTCCACCCTCACTGTTTCTAAACATGAAGTGCATCTTCTAAGACAACTCTAACAAGAAAGTTTCAATATCAAAAACAAAAACAAAGAGTTCTGTTGGTATATGATTATTTAACTTCTAAAAATGGTAACAAAAATAGTTTGCTTTTTAAAGCTCTAATTTATTTGGTTAAGAATCAGCCTCCTTCCTTGAAATAGTGGTATCTTTCATGATATACATATAAGTTTTGCCCATGGGAAAAGTCTGAAAAAAATTGTTCCAAAAAAGTAAATAACTTGCAGACTTATAAGACTTTATAATTATGAAAGGCCTCTCACTAATCATACAGAGTTGGATTTTTAAGAACTCCTTGATCTAAGTCAATTTTCTCAGTTTAAGATTCTTCCATTCTTCTTAGTCTTCCCTAAATTTATTTTATATTCTAACTGACATGATGTAATTTTACCCCATGTACATTTTGACCAATAGCATCAAGTTGTAGTATTCTTGCTGGCTTTTGCACATAAAATATTATATAGCTGAGGACATAAATTCTAAATTGTATTTCTACTTACCCATGTTTGCCATATTTAGAGCTTCTTGTTCTTCATTAACTGGAATATAATAAAATGTCAAATTTATGTTTGGAATCAAGTATAGATCTTATTATTGCAAGCTTTTATTAAGCCTTAAAACACAAAACTCATGTACAAATATATGATGAAGATTTAAGCCATTTCATGAATAATTCAGTAGACTCTAAAAAATTGCCTGTCACAGAATTATCTCTTAATGATATATTTGCAGGGTCGTTCATTATATGGCATTTAATTGATATTATAATGAAATGAAACAAAAATAAAAATAAATCCCCACATTTGGAATTCTACATATTTGACTTACTGACAGCAAAAATAGTTGTTTATTTGATACTTAAACCCACAATCATTTTGGCTACTAATATATTTATATTATTTCATATTACATATGTATACATATATACAAATACTAACTTGATAAAAAAAATCCCATTAATGAATAAACAATCTTACCAGGCAATGTATATTTCTCTTTTTTGCGCTTTGACTTTTTTGCCACACGTGGACGCTTGGTTTTTGGAGATTTTGGAGCCATGGCTCTGACTTAGGCTTCACAAAAAGATAATATCGTTAGTAAATTATGGTTTACAGTTTCATATAATAAACATCATTTTGTACACACGAGGGTACACTTTGCTCAGTTTCTCCTTGGGCTACGTCAACATATATCTTTAAAGAATAGGTGTCCTGTGACTAAGACCTATTGCAACCAGAATCTTACTGGTGAGATCTTAACCATTTCTGTGGGGCCATTCAGGAGAGACACAAGGAGAGGACACTTGAAGTTTTCCGCCACAGGCCTTGCCATGGAAGCAGGAGAGAGGACACTGGTGCTACCCCCACCCTTCCTGTAATGAGACTTTCAATAATCCATGAGAGATGATGGTAGTTTAGATCAGGGAGGTGAGATCTGGTGGGATAGAAAAAGTAATTGGATTCTGGAATATTTTGTAAGCAGAGCCAATAGGATTTACTGATTAGTTGGACGTAGGATCTGAGAGAAAGGAAGGCATCAAAGGAAGACTTCAATGAGTTTGGTGTAAGAGACTGAGCACAAGCATAGGGTTTCTGTTTATTGGGCTGCAGAGCCCGTAGAAGACCATATTGGAAAGGAAAGAGCAGGAATTCAATTTTGGAGCTGAGCAATTTGACTCTGGGAGGAGGGAGTTGATGTTTTCTTGCTTATTATTGTTTCCTCTGTAAAAAGCACAGTGCACACACTTAAAAAATATTGAATTAACGATTTCTCGCCCCCCTCCTTTTCCCCCATTAACTTTCTTAGCTTATGGATTTCCAGTTTGTACAAAAGACTTTGGCCTAAGGACCTGTGGAATAACTTTTATGCATGCTGCAACCGTTTTCTATTGTTGCAGTAACATATTACCATAAACTAAGTACCTTTAAGCATTACCAATGTATTACTTTGTAGCTCTGTAGTCAAAAGTCTGACAGGGATCTGACTAGGCTAAAATCAAGGTGTCAATAAGACTGTGTCCCATCCTTTCTAGAAGTTCTAAGGAGAATCTATTTCCTTGCCTTTTCCAGTTTCTAGAGGCCACCAGTATTTCTTGATTGGTGGACTCTTCCTTCCTCTTCAATACCTGCAATAGCAGGTTAAGTTTTTCTCACAAAATATATTCTCCACCTTTCTTCCTCCTTCTTTTATAGTGTTTACATGGACCCACCCATATAATACAAAATATTCTCTCTATTTTAAGATCAGCTGATTAGCAACTTTAATTCCATCTGCATCCTTAATTTCTCTTTGCCAGGTATGTTCTCAGTTTCCAAGAATTAGGAGGTGCTGCTTTTGCATTAATCATAAACAGATAAGTCAAAATTTTACTCATGTAAGCAGATACTGTATTATCACTTCTCCCTTTGAAATGTCTCCTGACTTCCAAACTCTTCTCTCCCATAACATCTTCTGGTTCACACTTTCAACATGTTCCCCTATATCAGGAGTTCCTAACAATTTTGTGCCATGAACTCCTTTGGCATCCTGGAAAGCCCATGTTATCAAACTAAAACATGGGATTAAACTGTATGGTGACTGATGAAAACAAAACTTCTAGTGTCATCTCAGTGACAAACATAACATAGTATATATGAATGCTTATTAATTAAGGCCATACACCAGAAACTTATATAATGTTATAAACCAATGTAATATTTCAATAAATTTTTCAAATCATGGGATTCTAAGGGATACAGAATATTAAAATATAGTTATCAAAAATATTTTAAAAATTATGATCAATTCAAATCAAATTATAAGATAGGAATATCAAATAATAACATCTAGCAGTGGTTCTAGTTATTACCTTAATTTTGAAGAAGTGAGTAGCATAAAAAATATAAATTATATCCTGTTATATGAAAAAAATTATAATTTCTTTTGTGCCAAGGTCACAGTTCCTACTAACACTACTGTTTGGTTATGAAGAGTGCACAGAGCATACATTTCAATCAGTGGTTTGTAAAAATAAACAAGTAGATTTTTTTTCTACCCATGGATTCCGTACCCCCACTCTCCAACTAGATCATGGACATTTAACTGTCTCCATTCCAACCAGAGCTGTTACTCATGGGGCAGGTCTTCAGAGCTTCTCTTTCTAAACTACAGATATTAGCAAGTCACTTCCCTGTATATTGAGGAACGTAATGGCGGGGTGGGGGGGTCTCTATTATCTAGAGTGGCATTCTCCATAGTGTAGAAAAGCAGTTCATTTGCTATCCAATTTTCCTGGACCCACTGTGATTCTGAAAGTCTGGGCAAGTCGGGGCTCTGTGTTTTTTTAAATTACCATGAGGCAGCCTTGGTGGTCTATAGACTGGACTTTGCAAAACTGGATAGAGCCATACTTGTAAGCACCACCTTCTTACACCTTTCACAGTCTTCCTAGCCACACCTACCCTTTCTGTTCTACTGGCATTTCATGGGCTTCTATTAATTCTCCAAACAGTGAGTACCTTCTTATTTCCCTCTCAGGGCAATCTCCTCCCTCCACATCCCTCTTGCTCAATATCATTGTCTCTGCTTGCATTAATCTTACTTGTTCTTCAAGGCTTAACTCCAATACAACCCTCTCTCCAAAGACTCCCAACTTACTCACTTAGGTGAACACAATCTTCTACCTAACACTTTTTTTCTTTGTTTTTTTTTAAGGTTTATTTATTTATGAATAATTAACCAGGGTGTAGGCCAGAGGTGTGGGGAGTGAGAGGATTCACCAGAGACAGAGTGGGGAACAGAACAAGCAGACTGACTGAAACACAGTGCTGAAGGGGGCAGCAGGAGAGACAGGAGAGGTCTGCGGCGCCATGTGGGTAACTCCCTGGCTGGCTGGGGATCGAACTCTTGCTGCAGAGGCTGAAGATACCTTCACAGTACTGTGCTTAACCCCTTGCGCTACCAGGGAGGCCCTACCCAACACTTTCTAATTACACTTTAGTGTGTTTAATTATGCCTGACCTCTACGATGGCAGAGGGTCTCAAATTCAGAACTGCCTGAAGATTGTTATGAATTCACTCACTATTCAGCATACACTGTGGAAAGGAAACAGAAATTATTGAGTAGCAATTAAGTTCTGGAGATCACTACAGGAATAAGGCAAGGGTCTTACTTTCAGAGAGTTAATGTTCCCCCATCACCTTCACTGTTTATTCATTACAGTCCTTTCTGAAGGTGCTGAAGACATCTCAGCCCACTTTACTTCAGCCCACATTAATCTTCTTTGAGTAACCAGGATCACGCTGTTTTTATATTCGTTCATCCATCCATTCAGTATATGCTGAGCTCCTACTATGTGCAGGCAACGTGACAGACACAGAGGCTATGCCACCTCTGAATAAGATGTGGTGCCTTCCCTCAAAGTTCTTAGAGTGTCGTTAACTGCTCTCTCGTTGCTATTTTTGCCTTCCTGGTGAGGCTGGAAGTTATTTGAAAGCAGGAGGGATAGGTTTGTACGTTTTTGTAATCGTCATTGAATGCAGCACATCGCTGACACAATGAGAGCTTGGGACGCTCTTGAAAGAGTAAAATAAGAACTTAATTGTTTTTCCAACCCTCCTTTCCCGTTCAGAGATTCCCTTACCTGTTACTGCTAACCCAAAGGGAGTAGAAGCCTCTTTACAATACCCTGGAGGAAAGCTCCTTCACAAGCTGGAGTTGGGAGTTAGATTCTCTTGAAAAACAAGTCTCAAGAGCTCGAACAACAGCAACCCAGCAGGCGGTTGCTAAGACGCATCCGTTGCTTAGACTAAGAAAAGAGGCGTCCGCTCTGCTGAGATTGACAAGGGCCTTCACCATACAGTGTCAGCTCCCTAACAGCCCCTTTCAGTGCCGGCTTATGATTGGTTGACATGACGTTGACGTCATGCAACAGGAACCGGAGTGAGGTCCTCAGTCTTCAGCTAGGAAGGGACAACTTAAGCAGTTTAAGTGTGTTGCAGGCAGTGGTCCATACTGACTCCAGCTCTGACTCGGTCCAAACCCCACACCTAGTGTAACGGTACTCAAAGACAATTCGTCTAGAGTGTGGTCGTTTGCAACAAAGGGTGAAGTGAAGATTGAGGACTTGAACCCCTTGGGGCAGCCACCCTCCTTACGGGAGTTGCAGCTGGGGCCCTGCCAGGAGTTACCCTAGATTCATCTGTGAAAGAGAGAAACTCGGGTTCAATCAGATGTCCTAGAACTTCTAATGTGTTCATTTTCCAAACCGAAAGTATGAATCTCTGCGGACAAAGATGAAATCTCAGAGTAATTCCAAGGCTTATTTTATCTGTGATTATGAGTCCTGTGGGACTCATACGGTGAATTTAATTTCTATGAGCACTGTTTTCCTTCTTTACTTTAAAAATAATTGTAACATCTCAATTTGTAAGCCCGCAGCATTTAATAAAGCAGTGCAATTGACTGCTGTAATTGTCTAAATTAATTTTTACACCCTATTTAATATTTAATTGAGATGAGACTTGTAGATTCATAACATGTTAGAGACTTAATGATCCTATATGAGATGATGTGGAGGAAGGTCAAATAGATTCTTTCCAATTTCTGAATAATTTGTGTCTGCAAAATGCAAGTAAATTTTACTAAATAAATCATTTTTTAAAAAGTAGGAGGAGCATTTATCCTTCCGACAACCTTATCTCAGGTTCTTTTGCTGACACTGACACTGAGAGAATTGTTTTCCTGGGGCGCAGTCCTTAGACTTCTTTTCTCGGTTTTCTCCTGGTGGCATTATATTGATTCCTTTATTCTCCATGAATCCCTCCAAAAACAGCAGTGAACTTCCATTTCTATACTCTCAGTCTTATACTTCTCTTAAGCTCTACACCTGAATTTCCATTACCTCCTGGAAATTTCCAAATACATTTCTAGTTTAGTGTTTAATAGTTGCCAGATGAAAATAATAATGAATAAGTAAATGAATTAATGGCTGAACCATAGTCATCACAACTTAGCAGAGCTTTCAAATCAGCTCTTTGTCTTTACAGACTTTTTTCCTCCTTTATTTTCTACCATAGTTAAAAAACCACTGTCTATCAGTTTGCAAAGCTAGAAATCTGTCATCCCTGACTCCACAGCCAACATAGCACTAAGTCCTGTTATTTTCTTTTCCTAAAGATCTCTCCAATAATCTATCTCTTTTGAGCCATCTTCATGTCTCCGCCTTATACAGGTGGGCACCATCTCTTACCTAGAGGGTAGTAAGTCTTTTGACTTGATCTGTTGTCTCTTCTCTAATTTGTCAAGTTGTAACAGCATTCTAAAAAAGAGATTGAATGCTGCCATCACCCTGCTTAGATATTCATAGTCTAGCATATGAAACCTTGTATAAGCAGAATTCTGGAAGATAATAGGTTGTATTCCTAACCTCCTGCCTCTCTGCCTGGCTAAACCCACCTTCTACTCTAGTGCTTCTCAACTGAAGCCGGTAAGAGCAGGGGAGCCTGAAATTGTAGGGGTGTTATGGATTAGTAATAGATTGACCACTGTGGTTATTATTTGAAATAGACTTCTGCAAGTAAGATTTATTTCATTAAAAAATCTCATAAAATTTTTGCATTCTGTTCCACAATGTGTTCATGCTATTTTCATTTTTAAGTGTCTGAAATCTTTCTATGAGCATATATATCAATTATATCTCAATGAAACTGGAAAACTTGTTTTATATCATTATTAGCTAGATTTGACATGCAATTGAATAAACTCAAGGAAGCCCCAGGAAATTGTGCCATGCTTATTCTGTGGTTTTCCACAATCCCTGGCACATTGCTGCACAGACTCAGGAAGGACAACCAGAGAGTTCTCTGGTTATGCAGAACTCTTGACTGTTGTCCCAGAACGCCATGCGCACTTTCACAACTTCACCTCTCTTCACCCTGCTGCCTCTACTTCTACCTCTGCCTCAAATTGCAATGCTTTTCTTGGTCTTCATTATTTGGTAAACTCCTATTTATTTTTCATTAACCACCTCATATATCACCTTCTCTCTAAAGTCATCCAGGCACCCAACAAAATAATCATTCTTTTCTGATTTTCTATATTAAGCATCACATTATATTTCAGTGGTTTGTTTTTATTTTTTTAAAGATTTATTTATTTATGCATACAAGAACTGGGGTGTAGGCCAGAGATGCGGGGGAGGAGGGGTGAGAGGATTCACCAGAGACAGAGTGGGGACCAGAACAAACAGATCTACTGAAATACACTGCTTAGGGGAGCAGCGGGTGAGACAGGAAAGGTCTGCTGTGCCATGTGGGCTAGCTCCCTAGCTGGTGAGGGATATAAATCATGCTGCAGTGGCTGGCAATAGCCTGATAGCACTTGTCTTTAACCCCTGCGCCACCAGGGAGGCCCTGCAATGGCTTATTTATACAATGTCTCTCCTACTGAAATTTAAGTGGGAATGGTGTCTCATTCCTTTATATCACTATTGGTTTACACAGTATTTTACATGGATATTTAATAAAATATATTTGGATTATTTAATTGACAGGTTATTCGTGAAAGCTAATCTTTTGATAGAGGATGTTCTCTAACAAAAGCTTCTTTGTATTCTTCCAAAGAATTTCCTTTTCTTGCAAAAAAATTCATAATACTTTGCAGCTGCATTTAAAGAAGTAAAGATTAGAAACTTGTGATTTCAGTGAGACACCAAGCCTCTCTGCCATCCATTCTTTAGAGATTCCCCCAAGGGCATGTCCATTTGGAGGGATGAGTCACATGTTACAACACCAAGAAAGTTAGAAGTTGTAGCTGAAAATACTTCTCTGATTATTTAAAGACATTTTGAGAAGTTTCAAATTGGATATACAGAAGGGTAATCTAATGAATTATATATGAGGTGGTTTTTAGTGCATGATTCTCCCACCCCTTTTTGAGAATTAAAAAAAAAAAAAAAAGACCTCCAGAAACCAGCAGATGGAGACCCTGAATAGGAGTCTTTATTCCTTTTGTTTGTATGTATCAGAATGCCTGGGAGGGAGGAGGTGGGTGGAAAGGAAGTGTCCTTGTCTGAGTTCTAAACTGCTGGAATTCTGACTTGTTTTCAAAGTGCTTGGGGAAAATATCACAAGCTATTTTGCAGAAAGAACTAAGCAGTACCCCAAAAGAGTCAGAAATGAGAAAACGAAAAGTCTGACCTGGGAATAAAGCTTTACCTTTTGAAGGAGAGGGACAATTGTGACAAGTCTAGAAAATATGGTCTAAAACTTCAACAAGAAATTGGAATATGTCGACACCAAAGTAAGGAGAAAAGCTTTTTTATAACTTCTGCACAGAATGGCTTGGGTCACATGGGGTCTAAAAAGGACAGAGCCACCCCCCTTCTCTTCCCCTCTATGTGGTCCCTACAGGTGGTCTGCAGGCAATGAGCAGTAGCTGTCTCTAGAGAGCCAGTGCAGTAGCTGAGCAAGAAATGCTAGGGGAATTTACATGCATTCTATTATATTAATTAAAGGTCATCATTCCTTTTATTAGACTGATTATACACAGGTAGGAATAGGTGCAGAGGAGAGGGAGAGGTTAAGTAATTCCCAGAAGGCAACCAGCAAGTAGTACAGGAGGGAATGTGGACTCCCTTAGAACTCCAAATCCTGTTTTTTCCATTCACCAGTCTACTTGATTCAGTTCCAGCTGGGGTTAAGTGAGGGTCACCATTTATGTTGCAAACCTTTTCAAAATTCACATTGTTCCTGAATAATCATGCATTTCAAATGTTCACTGTCCATGATGACTTCATTGTTATCATAAGGAGATAGTGTTATATAGATATATACAGGTGTTAGAAATTTACTTATATTTTCCAAATTGCATTTGAGAATTAAATGTGCCAAGCCAGCTTTTGAGTATCTGCCTTTTGGGATTCAATTCTTATACCCCAGTGCAAGAAAAGCTATTTCTATTTATTATTATCCATGCAACTGACTTTGGACTTAAACAAGATTTCCTATTATATCTGACATTTTCTAGGTATAATTTGCCATACTACCTGTTATGAAAATTTAGTGACCTTTACAAACTTAACTGTGGCCAAAAAAACAACAACAAAAAAAAAACTACCAAAACAATCGAAAGTGGCTGTAATTAAAACCAAGTTTCCTGACCCATGCCTGATAAGGAATACCTTAGGGTTTCATTTTAAAAATTTTGAAGAAGGAGGTTACGGCTGGAAGTCTACTCTTTAAAACAATTCAATGATATTTGTTAAAGATGATAATACAGAACTTACTTATAGGGAATTTTACATTGGGAGAGCTATGAGGCTTAACTTCAAATACACCACCCTCTGGGAATTTAAAACCCTGGGCTGTGGGTAAAAAGTTACTAAGAGAAAACAACAGGGGTAGGTGGTCAGGCTAAACCCACCTAACAGGATTCTAGCTGAAAACAGGCCAGGGCAATATAACCTGGGGGATGGTAGGGGAGAAGAAACCTAATAAAGTATTGAGGATGGTCAGATTTTGGGACTAGGGTTAGGTTCTGGTTAAACTGATTTAGGGTTATGACTAAAACAGGATTTTATAAGGAAGTGCACGGAGGTAGGAGCCCGACCAAAGTTTGACCAAGCAAAGAATCTTTGTCACTATCTCAAGTATTTCACATTTCTTGTAAGAGTTTTCCAGCGCTCTTTGGGTCCCAGCACCCAGTCTAGAGGAGTCTGGTCAACAGTCCACTAATTTCAGAGCAATTCTTGGAAAACGGAAAGCGTAGATGGGTAACAAGACTTAGACTGCTGG
Source organism: Talpa occidentalis (assembly GCF_014898055.3). Classification (NCBI taxonomy): domain Eukaryota; kingdom Metazoa; phylum Chordata; class Mammalia; order Eulipotyphla; family Talpidae; genus Talpa; species Talpa occidentalis. Next base: position 42,090,516 of record NW_023605305.1, read on the forward strand.
TGGGGACTGTGCAAGCACACGCACCCCAGCACTTTCCATCCAAACTCTCCTTCACCCTCCACAACGTATGAACCAAACCCACCAGGAGGCGGGGCCATAGCGCATTTAAATCCCCGAGGCCAAGCATTTGCCCCTCAAGGCACAAACCCGGGAGCAGGCTTGTGCTTCAGTTTATGGAAACTGGAAACAGGAGCGATGCGAAGGAGTGGGGGAAGCTGCTGAGAGGACGGGAACAGCGATGGGCTCATTCAGACGACCTCCTTCGCCCCACCTGTTCCCCTGAAAGGTGGCCCAGAATGAGTGTGTAAGGTGATGCTGCCCTGGGGAGGAGGGTCACGAGTTAAAGCACCGGAAGGAGCGAGGATGCCCTGGGCGGCGACTCGCGACCTCGGGAGCTGGTTGGACTGCCCTGAACTGATCTTCAGAGACTCCCAGAGCTACAAGCAGACATGCAGCGTCCACCTGCGGCCGAGAAGACTTGAGGCCTCCTGGGTCCATTGCTCTCAGGGGTCACCCCAGTTTTCCCTCGCCCGCACCCCTCGGCGCGCACCACGTCGCAGGTGAGCAGGGCTCGGCGCCGCTGGGAGGTGTCAGGTGTCGTGGGAACCGTGCCCACGGCGTTCGGGGAGGGACAGCGATGTCACCAGCCATCGGAGACCCGCAGCTGGAGGGTCGACGCCATGGAAGGGACGCAGGTGGGCGCAGGGTGCGAGCTGCGGAGGTTTGGCACAGCGCCCGCTCGGCCGCCCACTCAAGGTCAGTGGTGGCGCACGCTGTCCCGGGCCTCCGGCAGGCAGGAGCGAGTTGTGGGTGGGGAGATCGGCGCGCCCGGCACTTGGGGTGAGTCCCGACCGTAGCTTCAGAGGCTGGGAGGCTCTGCCGCGTGTCCCCAGCCCAGGCGGTCGCCTCCCGCTTAGCCTCCAGTAGGGAGCCGAGGACCAGTCGCCACCTGCTGTCCAGTGTCTGGTCGGGGAAGACCTAGGGAGGGTGCCCGTCTCGGAGCCGTCCGGGGCTCGAAGATGGTCTTGAAGTTGCACGAACAGCCTCTCCAGACGCGGCTTGTCCTTTATTAGTGGTGTAGGGGGCTGATGGAAATAAGAGCTGAAGCTGGGGTCTCTGGAGCTCACCAGGCTCTGGCCTGGAAGGAAGACGTGCTACTGCGGGATGCACTTCAGGACAATCGGGGTGGCCCCACACTCTGCCCCGATGAAATACCAGCCTGGTAAAGTCGGTTTGAGAGCTTGCCAGCCAAAAAACCCAAACAGACCAAAAACAAACAAACAAACAAACAAAACAAAAAAACCCAACCCCGAAGGAAAATAGAAAAAAAAGAATATGAGACCCAAGGTGTGTGTCTCGTGGTTTCCTGAAGAATGGAGGTAATGTTACTCTGAAGTCAGCTATGAGGCTTTTACATTTATAGAAACCCCCCCCCCAGTCTTTCTCTGATTTTCTGCAGCTCGATCCAATTAAACTAACCATCGTCATGAATAAGCAACCTCTGTGTTGGTTTGTAGATGCTAAGAATGAGACTTAACACCTCAGATTCTTCCCTGTGTCTCCACGGACCCCACATCCTGCATAGTGCTTCCTCCTGGGTGGGTGTGAAGGACTGTTTGCCAACTGTCCTTCCGTGGCTAGGGGTCTGGACAGGTTTTTTTTTTCTTCCTTAATGAGTTTTTATTGATCCTATCTTTCAATAATTTTAAATATACTGGGTTACATAAAATATTTTGTTAACATTAATTTCATCTTTTGTCTAATATGGCTACTAGTTACTTAAGTGGCTTGTTAGCATAGTTCTAGAATGTTCCTCCATTATTAGAACAGACCCCAAATTTCCTCTTCCTGAACTGTACACTTTCTTTCAATTTTATGTGAGGAATAATTATGTACTTTGGTGAAACAAAATTTGCAGTTTTTAATGTGCACACCTGGAAGGGCTTTTGTGACATGATATTCTAACATTTGTAGCAAGTTCTGCATGAAAGTCTTGCTTTTGGGACTATTTGGTGCTTTGTGCTAAATATATTCATGGTGGTGGCTCATTTTCTCTTTATTCCTGTGGGTTACTGTTACACAGTGTGTGACTAGCGTGTTTAAAGTTTAATTTTCCCTGTATCGAATAGGAAGAATTTAATTACCTCTTATCTGTAATTCACCAACATACTTCATTATTAACACCGTCAATATGTTTGTGTTGATTTGTTAGTTTTGATTAACATAACACCACCTTTGTTTTAAATTCCAGAGGTAAAACATATTTAAAATATCACACCTTTTTGAAGAAATATGTTCTTGAGTGAAAATCCTAGGGATTAATAATTTCTCTCCCTTATGTCCTTACCTAAGGAGTAAAGACATAACACATTTTAACAGCATTTTAACACACATAAGCCATACTTTTGTGAGTCCAATCACAATTTCATTTTGAGGGCATTGCATATATGTTTTCTGATCAGCCATATTCTTATTAATATTTCTGCTAATCAAGAGTTTTAAAAAATTTCCCCTGGACAGTTTTCAAAGCCAGTATCTGCTGCTTAGAGTTGCTGAGCTTGCTAAGAACGCTTAAATCAGAACAAAATGTTGGATTCTAGACTTGGAAAGCAATGTGCTACCTCAACCATGACTTGTCAGATATTATATGACTGTGGTTTGAGTCCTTCCCTCCCCACTTTAATCTCTTAGTAGGAGTTATAAAAATAACAGAATCAGAATTTTTTATTCTGTGTAGATGGACTCTACTCTCTCCAATAGCTTATGGTATTTTATTTTGAATAGGTCTCCATAATATCAATATTAGTTTGAGGGAAAATCCAAGATAGGTCCCAGATTCTGAATTAACTTCTTTGTCACTTTGCAAAAGCTGGCTAATAAGACAGTGAAAATGTCCCCTTGTTTTCAAAGGAACAAAGGAAATAATAGGTAGGAAATACTTTGAAATATAAAATGTGCTACATAAAAGCACTTTCAGTAAAAAGCAAATATGGAAGTGGCTGATTGGGATTTGGACTAAACTGAGCTCTGCATGCCCCTTTGTACAACAGTAGGTTTTCCTGGGCTCTCATTGCTTCCTAAGAAACTTGTTGGCTATTTAAGAAGCTGATCTGTCTGCTGGGGTGGTAAGGTAAGTGGGGCTACTTGTTTAGTGTTGGACCCTATGAATGGCTTTATTTGCATTTCAATTTAATGGTCACTAGAATCATATGAGGGTGGGTATTGTTATTCCCATTTTGCATAATAGAGAATTGAGGCTCAAAGAGACTGGCTGAGTGACTTGCCTAAGGTCTCAGAGGTGTCATATATATTATTATATACTATTATTGTCTACATTTATGTAATACTATCTATATAGTGTAGGGGCAGGAAGGACCACTGAGCAGGTTTTCTATGATCCAGCAGACCGGGAAAAGGAGGAATCAGAGTCCTCAGTGGTTTTTTGCAGGTCTTTTATTGGGGTTCACCAGGCATGGCAGGCAGGGGTGCTGGGGGCCGGGAGGCTGGTAGTCCTCCCAGCCCCTAGCAACGCCTCACTATCTGGGCTTTCCGGCCTTCTCTCGGCTTCTGCTTCTCTTGCTTCTCTCTCTGCTTCTATTTCGGCTTCTCCTCGGCTTCTGCTACTGGCATCCCTGTGACGCCGCCCTTAAAAGTCCAGTCTCTCAGCCCAGGTGTACCCACTTCAGGTACCTGCTATCAGGCATGCATTCAGGACCGCAGGGTTCCCTCATCTATCCTAATGGCGGGAGGGCAGAAAAGCCTGATACCTTTTACCCACCCTACAACTAGGTGTGTACATGTAATCTTAGTAATTACTAATAGGAGCAGCCCTGGTATGTGGTAACTTTCAATTGAGTGAAAATTCACTTAGTAACTGAAACAAATAGAAAAACTTCTGAAGTACAGTTTAGAACAAGGGTGCTTATTTGAAATTAGATTTGTTCTATCTCTTAACTTCTTGCAATAGCAAATATAGATTTGTGCCTTTTCCTGCAGAATGGAAACAGTTTTTTTCTTTCCTGTAGAGATGGCAAATCCTGAGGTAGTAATAACTAGCTGTAGTCCTCGCGAAGATGAAAATCACTGCACTTTTAACCAGCACACATCCCCTTCTGAGGAGCTTCTATTAGAAGACCAAATGAGGCGGAAACTCAAATTTTTTTTCATGAATCCTTGTGAGAAGTTCTGGGCTCGAGGTAGAAAACCATGGAAACTTGCCATACAGATTCTAAAAATTGCAATGGTGACTATCCAGGTAAGCATCTCAGATCATAAGTTTGGCAAAAGTCTCTTTTAAGAGGACTTATGGACAATGGTTTTAACTTTTAACCACATGTATGATGGAGAACAGTAAATAAGGAGTTCTTAAACTCTTCCCTCTACAATATTTGTGAAAGAAGACCGGGGTTTTATTTTTTACATTTTTCCTTTTTGTCTTTCACTAAGTTATCATTTTAGTCACATAATCCTAATTAGTTTCCAGGAAAAGAAAATTTTAATGTTTGACTTCCAATCAAGAGATTTAGCTAAAGGTTTCTAAATTGGCTATGGAAATTAGATGTTGCACAACCAGAGGATTCTTCTCCTTCCTAGTTGGTTTCCTGGGAATTTTCTCTCTGTAAACTTCAAAGGTTTCTGTTAAGGCAAGTACTTGGATTCTCACAGCCCAGTGATCATGGGAACCTTGCAGTAGAAGAATGTGGAGCTATCGAAAAAGGAATGACTCATTTTAAGAGACTTTGATTTTGCTGTCCTTGACTTAAATTTTTTTTTTTTTGGAAACCATATTGTGTGCTCCTTTATAAATACAAGTTGTGATTTACTCTATGAAGATGTGTTTTTCTGCTGGTGAAAGTAATTATCTCTGTTAAAAGTAAAAGGGCAAAAATAAAAGTGGACTTTAATGGGAAAAATAGATGTGATATGTTTGTTATTATCACTTTCTCTTAATTTGGGGAAAATGACATAAGTAAATATACATTGGTATCTAAGTAGAAATGTTTTTTAAAATTCTGAAATCACTAATGATTATTGGAAACAAATGCTTAAATTGTTAGAAGCTAAGGTGATTTCTTTAATTATATGAAGTTGGTAGAATTCTTGGCTAACTTTCTGATACAGGAGTTTTGTAAAGGAAACTCATATTTGAGTGACTATTCACCTATGTTGTTTTTTGTAAGCGAGGGGGAGGTACTCATATATTTGTATCAGTTGAATATGATAGGTATTCAAGTGATAGCTAGCACTTGAATATTTGTTATGTTTTGAGCTAAACATTTTATAGGCATCATCATGTTCGACTTTAAAAACAAACTTGCTGTTCAAGGTATCTCCACTTCACAGATGAGAACATTGAGACTTAGTAAAATAACTGGTCATAGTCAGGAAACAGGAAGAGTAGGACTGCAATTCAAGCTCAGATTTCATTCCCTTTTAAGATTTATGTTCTTACACTTTTTAGGGAGCTCATCCAACCTGTTTCCTAGGGTGGTCAGAGAAAAATTGACCAATGCTCTTAAGGTAGTAAGCCTGACAATAGTAAACATGTAAAAAGCATATGGGTAAGGTTTTTTTTTTTTTTTTTTTTTTAAGGAATTGAGGGCTTCTAAATTGCAATGTTTCCTATACCTGAGCAATCAAGCAAGTATTGCATAAAGACAACTTTATAATTGAGTAAATAAGGATGACTTAGTGATGGAGTTCCTCTTCTTGGGAAAAAGAAGGTAGTCTGTCTGTGAAGTTGGAGATTTTGTGTCTGTATCAGCAAAAGAAAGATGTCTACAGTGATAGGCATCCTAATAAAAGCTTCTCTTCTCCCACTACTGACTCTGGCTCTGAAGTATAGCAATTCCCTCTCTGCCACTGTACTCCTGTCTGCCACCAGGTCCTTGAGGCAAGGGAACATTGTCTTCTCGTATCCTCAGTACCTAGTTCAATGCTGGCATGTGGGAGGTACTCATTTATTTGAATCAAGAACATCTTTGGAAATTCTCTGGAGTTTTTTGATCACCAATTTCAATAGATGTGAAATACCTGGAACACCAAGCTATCCTCTAATTGACATATAAGTAGGACACTTAACTTAAAGAGACAATTCAGAAGTGGGGATAGAGTTAGGTGGAGAGTGGTGACGTGTGTAGTACAGGGTATACCTCACAATGGGAGGTCAGCATGGGGCAGATCCATCTGTTCTCTATTTCCCAGTCACACCCTGGATCACGTTTTGTAGCATGGCAGGATGGATAGCGCTTGGATTTAGTCTGTTAGATGAGTTCAGATGAGTTCAGTTTTCACTATGTACATGGAAGTGATGTGGCTTGAAGAAATTAACTTCTCTGAACCTTTCTGTACTCATTTCATTACTTTTTCATCTGCTGACTTGCTGACTTTTTCTTTTTTTTTCTTCTTTCAAGTTGGTCTTTTTTGGGCTAAGTAACCAGATGGTGGTAGCTTTCAAGGAAGAGAATACTATAGCATTCAAACACCTGTTCCTAAAAGGATATATGGACCGAACGGATGATACATATGCAGTGTATACACAAAGTGATGTGTATGATCAGATCATCTTTGCAGTGAACCAGGTAAATCAAATATGTACATTCTTTATTTGGAAGAAAGCACAGGAGTGGAAAATTGTAGTGTTGTGCTTGATAGAAACCAACATTCAAGTGTAGAAGGACAAATATTGATGTAATGACATGTATAAATGTATAAAATTTTTTTTATTTTTAAAAAAGATTTACTTATTTATGTATACAAGAACTGAGATATAGGCCAGAGGTGTGGGGGGTGAGAGGATTCACCACAGACAGAGTGGGGAACAGAACAGGCAGATTGACTGCAATACACTGCTGAGGGGAGCAGCGGGTGAGACAGGAGAGGTCTGCTGTGCCATGTGGGTAGCTCCCTGGCCGGGGATCAAACTCGTGCTGCAGTGACTGCAGCTAGCTTCATAGGTTGCATCTTAACCCCTTGTGCCACCAGGGAGGCCCTGAAATCACTTTAAAATTGTTATTTCAAAATATTGCCAATAAAGCTAGGAGTCAAGAAAGGTTTTTGTTTTGTAACAGAGAGACAGAAACTTCAAAGACTTAACTAAGAGAACTGGAGTTAGGATTTGGCATGGGAACCTTAAAGATTTAAAATAATTAGCCCATGACCCTGGTTGTGAGTAGTCATTAAGTCTTCAGGGTTTAATTAATATTTTGGAGTTTCCTTAACAAATAATGAGATTATTAATTTTGCAGACTCATATGATTTTGTAGAAAGTAGCAACCAAGACCTTAAAGTTCATTGTAAAAATAAGTAAGGCCTTTATGTGATCTATGACAATGACTGTATTGTAATACTCACCAACTGCCCCAAAAATAGTAAGCTTGTTTTTTGACTAGTAAAATTCCTTTTCTGAGTTTCTAATCAATTTGTTTTTGCTATCAACAGTTCCTTTTGAAGAGCCTAAATATCTTATTTCAGAGGTGTCATTGAAAGTGTTCTTGAAGTCAGTTACTTCTAGACTGAATTTGTTTGCAGACTGCATTTCAGAATTATAAGTCTTCCTCAAAATATTAGCATTCTGCAATCATGCCTCTTCATTATTTAGAGATAATCTATGTACTGTAAGATGGTAAACTGCTAGGATAAAATCTGAATTTATGATACTAAGGCTTTCTGTTAGCATGTAAGCAATGCTTTTGTTAAACATTTAGTTAGTTTCAATTTACACAATTGTGAACCCTTATTCACTCTTCTGTTTCTTCTTGGTTTAGTGTTGGTAAACTATAGTGTTCTAGAAATTTGTCCATTTTTTCAAGGTTATTGAATTTATTGGACTATGCCAAAATTGGTATCAGGTAAAACCACAGGGAACTACAACTAATACCAGGCAGGGGATCAAAACTGATAACTGGGCAAAACTGAAATGAATGTAACCATCTTGTGAGTTCTATAAGGAAACTAGATGTGGTGAGAGGCCAGGTTGGAAGCAGGAAGACCATTTCAGAGGCTTAATTTATCCAGGTGAGAGATGCAGGTGGTGTGGACTAGGGCAGTAGCAGTGAAGACGATGAGATGTAGTCAGACTGGTAATAATTTGAAAGTAATGTGTGATTTCCAGATGGATTGGAAGTGAAGTATGAAAGAGGGGGAGGGAGTAAATGGTCATTCCTAAGTTTTGACCTGACCAGCTGATTGGCTTACAGAGTTGTTTATTGAGAAGGGAATTATTGTGAATGAAGTGGTTTCTATGTACAATTATGTTTAATGTTTTTCTTATATACCATAGTGTCATGTAGAGAGATTGCTATCCAAGTTTGGAATTCAGTGCTGAGGTCAAGAAATGTAAAATTGGGACCTCCCAGGTGGTGCCAGGGGTAAGACACAGCACAATGAAGCAATCTGCAGCCACTGCAGCATGAGTTAGATCCCGGGCCAGAGAGGTGACCCACATGGTACAGCAGACCTCTCCTGTCTCACCTGCTGCTCCCCTCAGCAGTGTAATTTAGCACATCTGCCTGTTCTGCTCCCCACTCTGTCTCTGGTGAATCCTCTCACCCCCCGCATCTCTGGCCTGTACCCCAGTTCTTGTATGCATAAATAAGTAAATCTTTAAAAAATATTTTTAAAAAAAGAAATGTAAGTTTGGAAGTTGTCAGCATGTAGATGGTGTTTAAACATGGGCCTGAAATCAAGAGATCATTTATGGAGAGAGTATAAATAAAGAGGTCCTAGACTGAATCCTAGGGCACGTGGAGATGTAGAAGTTGATGAAAAGAGGATTCAGCAAAGGGGCCTGAGAAGGAGCAGTCTATATCTCAGAAGTCAAGTATCCCATGAAGGGGAAAGCTCTCAATTGTTCAAACACCATGGAGAAATTAAGTTAGGTGAGGAGTGAGAACTAAGCAACAGATCTGGATCAGTATGCTCACTTGCCAGTGAACTCAACAAAGCTGAGCTCAACATTCATCCCACAGACCGAGATTATAAATGATTTCTTTCATTTATCATAGTGTGTTTCACATGTAGCTTTTTTTTTTTTTTTTTTAAGATTTATTTATTTATGCATACAAGAGCTGGGATACAGGCCAGAGATGCAGGGGTGGGGGCGAGGGCGGAGGTGGGGGCAGAGGAGAGGATTCACCACAAACAGAGCCGGGAACAGAACAGGCAGACAACCGAAATACACTGCTGAGGGGAGCAGCGGGGAGACAGGAGAGGTCTGCTGCACCATGTGGGTTGCTCCCTGGCCTGCCAGGGATCGAACTTGTGCTGCAGAGGCTGCGGATTGCTTCATAGTGCAGTGCTTAACCCCTTGCGCCACAAGGGAGGCCCTCACATGTAGCTTTTAATAGAATTTTTTTTTAAAGATTTATTTTTTATTTATTTATACAAGCACTGGGTACAGTCAGAAGCACGGGAGGGTGAGAGAATTCATCAGAGCCAGAGCGGGGAGCAGAGCAGGCAGACTGACAAAGTACACTGCTGAGGGGAGCAGCGGGCAGCAGGAGAGCGGGCGGCAGGAGCAGCAGGCGCCATGTGGGACCCTCGCCAGTGGCCGGGGATTGAACCAGTGCTGCAGAGACTGCAGGCAGCTTTGTAACCCAGCGCTCAACCGCTGCTCCACCAGGGAGGCCCAATAGAATTATTTATGAACCCGTCCCGCTAAATTATTTATTCCAAGAGACAGATATCACATCCTTATCTTTGTATCACCAAGGATACCGAACCACATTGTTCACAGTCAACTCTGTGTTTTCTATCTGCACATACCCATTGCTTTCAAGTTGACAGTTATTTCAAGATACCACAAGATTCATTTGTAAAAGTAACATTTTATTTTATTTTACTTAGAGGATTCAGTAGGAAAAGGGAATGCTGCTATAATAATAGTGACTAAACTGTATTCTTACAAAGGTAAAGATAAAACATAATTTTTTAGAAAAAGCTTCTTGGCTAGCCTGAAACAATTCTATTCCACTTCCTTTGTTATAGTAGTAAAGTAGAACTATGACTTTACAGGAAATAGTTCAAACGTAATAAAGGGGCCTCCCTGGTGGCCTAGGTGTCAAGTCTTCGCTCTGTCACTTCTACTGCCTAAGTTCCATCCCCAGCCAGGGAGCTAACCCACAAATGGCACATCAGACATCTCCTGTCCAGGCTGCTGCTCCCATTAGCAGTGTATTTCAGTAGATCTGTTTGTTCTGCTCCCCACTCTGTCTCTGCTAAGTCCTCTTATCCACTGTATCTCTGACCTACACCCCAGTTCTCCTATGCAAAATAAAATAAAATAAAATTTACACTGACTGTAAAATCAGTTCCTGAACATAGTTCTTTAAAGGAGGAAAGACTGTCAAGGATTGTATGGTTTAGGTCTTTTATTTTTCAGATAGGGAATAAGAGAGAAGCTCTGAAAGTCTGTAACTTGCCCAAGGTACTAAAATAAAGCTAAAGCTAAGAACTTTTATTCACTCGTGCTCTGAGCACCCTCCCCTCCCCACCACCCACCCTCCTGGTGTTTCACTTAGTCTGTATGTCAACATGAATGTCTTCACACAGAGGAGAGAGAACTTACTAGTTTCTAATGTAGGGAAGGAGGGGAACCATGGCTTCATTTCTGCCCTGGGTGGTGTACACATTTTCTGTTTTTCTTTTTGGTTGAAGTACTTGCAGCTACGCAACATCTCAGTTGGGAATCATGCTTATGAGAACAAGGGTGTGGAGCAATCGGCTATGGCAATCTGTCAGCGCTTCTACAAGCAAGGAAACATCTGTCCTGGGAATGACACCTTTGATATTGATCCAGACATTGAAACCGGTGATGTTCTTCTAGAGCTAGAACGTCCATTTTTAACTCCTTGATTTATATTTAAAATTAGTCATTTCAGCTCTGAAGACATTGATTTGGTTCAGTCTATTAGGTTACAGTAAGAACCATATAGGAGTTATTATGTGTCAGGTACTGTTCTAAGCCCTCTACTACAACTCATGCATGTGCATGTGCACACACACACAAACGCACACACACTACAGAGTTTGTTATTATCCTTTTTTTATAGAAGACTAATGTATGGCTCTCTGAGGTAAGTGATCTTTTCATTTTAGAATTGGTAAGAGACAGTGTTTAAATTTGACCCAGTGCATCTGTGCTCTTAACCACTATATTCCACTGTGTCTCGTGCTGGATAAGCCAATTAAATATTCAGACACTATCTTTACAAAGCATTATGCTTGCAAACCCTTGATGTATATAACACCCACTCCGTAGCACTTAACTATTCAGTATCTTTGGGGGAGAATGAGAACCAGAAACTGGAATAACACAGTTAATTCTTTCTAACAAAGTTCTATTTGCAGTCTGTACCTAAAAGTTTTTATTGAATTAAAAAAAATAAGTATTCAAATACTTTTCGCAACAGTCACTGTGACTTTTTTCTTTCTTTCTATTTTTTTAGAAGGACAGTAGAGTTCTGATTAGTGAATACCTTCTAAAATGCTTTCCTTTTTAAGTGCCTATTAAGGAAAAATTGTCAGCACATTAAAAAAAACCAGTCTCTAAACTTAGAAAACCTTGACTTAGGCACTACAAATGCTTCAAACCTATACCTAGGGTACAAAAAAAGGGTGGAGGGACTCAACGTTTAGACTTAAAAAGACAAGAAGAAAGAGAACATTTTATGGAACGCTAATGAAAAAGTGTTCAGACCTTTGTCTACCTTCTACCTACTTCAGAAATGTCAGAGAAATTTATGTCTTAAAAACAACTGTCGTCATTCACAAGTGATACTGATTAACTTTTAAAATCTTAACTCAGAAAAATACTAGAATGGGAATAGCTAGTCTTAAATATATTATCCTTTCTAGGTACAGTTTTATCTTAGGTGCTATCATATATTTTGTTCCTTTCTATGGCAGAATGTTTCTTTATAGAGCCAGACGAACCTTTCCACATAGGAACACTAGAAGAAAATAAACTCAACTTAACACTGGATTTTCACAGGTAAGGGAAGCAGATAGGAGTAGCTTGTTTGAGTGTATCTGTTTCACTGCACTGAAGCCTCCTTTGTTTTTCAGACTCCTAATGGTGGAGCTGCAGTTTAAACTGAAGGCCATTAACCTTCAGACTATTCGTCATCATGAACTTCCTGACTGTTATGACTTTACCCTGACTGTAAGTGGGGACTGGACTGAATTTGGTTCTGATCTGGGGAAACAATTTTTTTTTTTTATCTAGTTATAGGTTTCATCTACTTTTATTAAGGTGTGATGATCAAATATGCAAGTTGTTTCCACTTGAATGTGCTTAGGGAAGCCTTAGGACAGTTGGCTCTGTTTTGGTGTAGAAAACTTTGGACTCTTTGACTACCTGTTTTCTGCACCTCAGCGTAAGTTCTGTGAGACTCGGGACCTTGCTTTGTTCACTATTGTGTCTCATGTGCCAAGAACAATACCTGGTGGCACAGAGTTGATGTTCAAATACAAAAGGAACAGGAGTTTGTAGGTGCTGTACAGCTGGTTCTTACTTAGCAGTGCATGGAGAGCTGGTTAAGGTCACTGCCAAGGGCTCTTGTTACTAAGTTTCCTTACTGTGGATGTTTGCTGACTTTGGTTATTGCTCACAGTGCGTTTTGTTTTGCTGCCTCTGAGTCTCTGGGTATTTTCTCAGCTCACCCTGTCACTACTATGTTGTCTGTATTCCAGTTGCAAATGGTGCTTTAATGGTCTATAAAGAGCACAAGATGCCTCTCAGTAGAATTTGCTACTGCATGAAGTTCAGGGTCAGTGACCCAATGTTGTGTGGGCATGTATGCCAGACAGCGTTGGTACAGCTCACCTTCATATGATCTGGATTTTACTACTTCAGCAGTAATTTGTAGCAAAAGCGATTTCCATGATATTCAGTTAATTAACTGTGAGAAATCAAGCTTTCAGAGATTGTGGTTTTAAAAAATTCAGAATATAGTGTATATAATAATTATTCATATGATTTAACAAGAAAAAGCACTAAAACTATGACTGCTTTGATTAGACTACATATTTTGATACCAATATTAACCAGCAAGTTATGAATGTGCAATATTACTTTTTTTTAATTGAGCTATTTTCCAGGCTCATCCATCTTTTCTTCTTTCTTCCTTCTACCTCCCTACTCCACAAATTGAGAAATAGTACTTTTCAAAATTTGTATGTACCTTCAAGGCTTAACTTAACTGACACCTCCTTTATGGACCCTTTTGTGATTCTTCAGTTAGAAAGTACATTCTGCACTCTGAACTCCTAGGTTTTGTTTTTGTTTATGATTTTATACTTGTATGGACTTACCAACTTCTCCATTGTTTTAAAAGTTTCTTGGTGTTTATCATCAGCTCTACTAGATTAAAAGCCCCTTGAAGGCAGGCACCATTTTATTAAACTTTAAAAAAAAATATTTTATTTATTTATATTTATTTTACATCTTTTTTTTTTTTTTTACAATGTTTGCTTTCTTTTCTCAGGTGTAGTCCCCATAGAATTCCCACCACCAATTCACCCATGCACCATCACCATAGTCCCTTATACTCTTCCGGCCCTCATTTTGATCCCTCTCCCTCTTCCTCCCCTGTAGAATGTCTCTGATTTATAGTTCTGTTAATTTTTGTTTTGTTCTGTTGTGTTTTTTATTGTTATAATTTTTTCCCCATGATCCCTTATTTGGTTCCTCTCTCTCTCTCCTGTAAGTGAAATCATTCAATATTTTTCTTTTTCCTTCTGACTTATTTCACTGAGCATAATCCCTTCTAGCTCCATCCATGTTGCTGCAAATGGTATTAGATAATCTTTTTTGATTGCTGAATAGTATTCCACTGTGTATATATACCACATCTTCTTCATCTAGTCATCTATTTTTGGGCATTTGCGTTGTTTCCAAGTCTTACCTATTATAAATAGTGCTGCAATAAATACAGGGGTGCAGGTATTCTTTTGAATTAATGTTTTTGAGTCCTTTGGGTAGATCCCTAAGAGTAGAATTGCTGGGTCATATGGTAGCACTTTAGTAACCTTTTCATCCCTCAAAGAACATAGTAGGTGACTCAAATATCCATTGAATGAATAAATGGAACACTTGTGAAATTCAGATCTATTTCAATGATTCCATAGTGTCAAAGCAAGATGGCCTGTTGACACATGCAGATGTCACATTTTTGTCATTAATGTAGAATCATATCAAGTTATTCCTGCACAATGCAGGAAAAACTGTCAGTTGGGCAGTGCATTTCATGGAATTATAAAATTATATCCTGTGAGGTAATTTACAAATAAAAAACATCAGGGCAACTTCACTGTTATAAGTAACATGATCCAGGGCAGCTTACATGCAGGACTTTAGAGTCTGACAAGCCTAGATTTTTTTAATCTATTTTTTTCACATTGTTTTTATTGAGGTAATATTGGGTAACAACATTTTATATGATTTAAGTGGTATAGGTTCGCAATCTTCACTGCCTTTACCACCAAGGCACTCAGTATCTTCTACTGTAATACATAGGGCCTCTCCATCAGGGTGTTCCCCCTTCCCTCTCTGGTAGCCACCAACTTATAATAAGATTTCTAGGATTTATTTTGGTTTAGTTTTTCTGTTCCATGTTTTATTTCTCTGTATTCTACTTGTGAGTGAAATCATCTGGAATTTGTCTTTGCAAATGTCAAGATTTCCTCTCTTTTTTATAGCCAAGTAGTATTCCATTATGCGTGTGTGTGCATGTGTGCATGCTTTCACGTGCAACATCATCTCAATCCATTCATTTTCCATTGTACATTTAAGGTGTTTCCATAAACTAGAGAAGTCTACATTTTCATTCCAACTCACCAATTAGACTTTCATAGCACATACTTTCATCTTTTTTCTTCTGTGGTTCTTTTTGGATAGTTACTATCCATTGTCTTCAATTTTTGTTCTCCCCTATCTAATATGCTGTTAGTTCCATCCATTCTTTTTTCTCCTTTGAAGAATTAAGATTCTTTTAACTTGCTGAGATGTGATTGGCATTAAGCCGAAGTTTATTTACTAAACAGATATTTAATGAGCAGTTACCATTATAAGATCCTGAGGATTTTTGTGTGGGTAAACATACTTTCTCCTTGGCATGGATTTCTGACTCATTGAAATAATACTGAGCATCTTCCTTGTGTGAGGACATGGGCTGGGTCCTCCACAGCTGTGGAGATGGGCAGACACTGATAATGCCTGTGATTGCTTGTTAAGGAAAGAAGCTTGTAATCTAATGTGAGTTATTAGACTCATTAAATTTATTTGAAATCTTATATCTGAAGTGATATCTGATTTTCCCCATGAAGAGACTTCATTAAAACTCACATGACAGATTTTTAAAGAACTTTTTTTCATTAGGATTTGGGAGAGAAGGCTCTAAAAATAAACAAAAACAATGTTAATTCCTTTCCCTTCCTCTCCAAGTCCCTATATGGGGAAGTAGAGGGAATGGGGAAAACAGAAAGACTATGAAAGGCATGACTTTGTTCTACTCGTGTCTGGTGTCCTGAAAGAGTTATCCTGAGAGCAAGAGAAAGCTGTTGATTCCCAGTGACCACTTTATAATACATCCCATTCTAGAGTGACAGAGGCCTGGGCTAGAATGAAGTCAGAAAAGCTTCACCTGAAATGTCTCAAGACTAAAATAATGAAACTCTGTGTTAGTAAGGATTACGGTAGCACCAAAAATCTGTCCCCAAGGTCCTTCTAGCAGGTAGGGAAAGCCCCTGTTGTATCAGTTCTTGTTCATATCAAAAGGGCAACTTAGTGTTACTTAGAATTGGGGGTGGGGGGATTCTTGTTTTTAAAGTTGTCCAGAGTCTATATTCTCTCCTAGAAACTGAATTTTAGAGACTAGAAGTTCTTTATATAACATCTAGTTTAACAATTTCAGTTCACGGAGAAATAAGGGAACTTCCCAAGATTGAAAAGAGCAACAGGTTAGGGATGAAAATCTGGGCCTCCTATCATTTTGAAAGAATTGTTTCCTAATTAATACACAAATGGATCTTGGTTTCAAAAACTATGGGTATGTTTTTGACCTTTTCCCTCTTCTTCACAGATAACATTTGACAACAAAGCCCATAGTGGAAGAATTAAGATAAGCTTAGATAATGACATTTCCATCAGAGAATGTAAAGACTGGCATGTATCTGGATCAAGTAAGTGATGAGTTTAACGAGTTTTCAGAATGGTTATTAAATTACTCAGGAATTCATGGAGAATCAAAGGAAAGAATTGGACCATTAGGCTTATTCCATACCAAAAAAACAAAATCAAAAAAATTCCCAACCCCCCCAGCAAAAAAACCCCACATATATGACTAAACCAATATTTATTGATGAATACATAAGTATTCATCTACATTATCCACATTTTAATATTTTAAACGTCCTTCAATAGGCAGCCTTTCCCTGCTCCCACCCACTCCACTCCACATAACACCTCCCCCTTTTTTTTTAACAAATAAAGAAACTAAGGCTCTGAGATGAATCTTAGTGTCTGTGATCATACAGTCAGGGAGAAATCAGGTAGGATCTGATTCTGAAGTATCCTGTAGATTGTCCTTGTCTTCTGTCCAGGTTAAAATGTAGGCTAAGTGAGGAAAGTCTCTATTCCTAGAAATATGGATGCAAAATCAGATACAAAATGAGAATATTGCTGAGAATTTTGGAACTGAAATAGAGAAAATTGGAAAGAATTTATGTATCTCATTTTCTAGTCCCTTGTAAGTAACATAATTATATGTTGTGCTTGACTTACTCAGTAGATCAAGAGTTTTCAGATTCTGATGAGTACAACAATCATCCCATTTTTCTGCTAAAATGCAGTTTCTTCAGCTCTACAAAAGACAGTCAGTCAGAGGTCTGGGGTGGGGCTGAGGAATGTGCAAATAAGCCTTATTCACCCCATACATGGATAATAATTGCCTAGGGATTTTTTGTGATTAAGTTATAGTTCAGAAGTAGTAATGAGGAATAAGAGTAAATAAAATGAAATTTGGTCATTGTAACATTTTTTTTTCACTAGTGACTTCCTCTTAAATCACAAACTTTTATTTCAATCACAAAATCACTTATTTAAAACACACACCTGTTTTATCCTGTGTTACTACATCTCCATTAACTTTAGAATAGGGAAAATGAGAGCTTATAGAAGTTTCTGGCACACAGGCTTTCTCTCAAATGTTTGCTTCTTGGTTTTTCAGTTTTTCTAAAGTATATTTAGACATCGGCATAACAATTGGATACCTGGCAAACATTAATGGAATGCTTCATTACAGAACTAGTCTTAATGCTTTATCTTTTTGTCAGCATAGAGCAGTCTAATTATTGAATAGAGAGCAGCTTTGTTGCAGAACAGCTGGCCCTGAGCTGTCTGCCTCCCCCTCACCTGGCTCCATGCATGCTGGCCCGACTCTCATTGCAGTTCTCCAAGCATCTTTGCCTGGTCGGCTCAGTCTCCTCACTCAGGTCTCAGCCAAAATCCACTGCCTCCTTGGTGAAGCCTTCCTTTATGATGCAGTACGAATGAGCTCTCTTCTCCCATTCACCAACCTCCTTCTTCGAAAGCTATGATTCATTGCTCCTGAAGAGTTTTTGAATATGCAGTTTCTAATTCAGGGTATAGAACAGGACAGGAGAATGTACATTTCTTTTTTTTTTCAGTTTATTTATTTATGCATAAGAACTGGGGTACGGGCCAGAGGCATGGAGGGGTGCGAGGATTCACCAGAGAGAGAGTGGGGAACAGAACAGCCAGATCTACTGAAATACACTGCTGAGGGGAGCAGCGGGTGAGGCAGGAGAGGTCTGCTGCGCCATGTGGGTAGCTTCCGAGAGATGCTGGGGATCATTAATATAGAGAGCAGGGTGCTGGGGACAGACCACACAAGTTTGAATCCTATCTTTGTTGTTCCTTACTGTGTAACCTGGACAAGTTCTGCAGCCCCTCAGGGCTTCAACTTTTTCACCTGCTCAATGAGGATAGTCATGCCCATCTCCTGGATAACTGTGAGGATCAAAGGAGGCAGTACCTATAAAGTGCTTAGAACTTTGATTGGCAAGAAATGCATTCAACACACTGGCGATTGTCACTCCTTTACTTCCCATCACTTACTCCTGTCTGAAATGTTTTGTTCATTCACTTGTTTCTTTCTTTGCTTGTTTTGCTGTAGTTGAAGTTCTATGATAATGGGGGCTTATTTGCCTTGTTCTCCACTGTGTCCTCAGAATCTAGAAAAACACCAGCTGCAGAGTGGACACTCAAATATTGGGTTGTCAGAAAAGTCATGATGCATTTTTGCATACAAAACAGAAAAAAATGTGTTATGACTTTTCTGACAACCCATAATTATACTTAGTATATTTTAAGAAGATATTTAGGGAGAGGCTGACTGTATTAAGAACAGAAGACCACAAGCTATCTGAAGTTTTTGATTGATAGTTTTCAGAAAAAAAGAACTTTTAACTTTGTTTGAAAACCAATAAGAAGAATTTATCAGGACTTTTTCCTGTGTCCTCTTTGTGGGAAGAGTTTGAATTATCCAAAATTCTTCTAAAAAGAGCATGAAGTATCCATATATAATTAAAAATACTTCTGAAGGGCAGATTGAACCAATGGAAAGATACCAGGTTTTGAACAAGAGGCTCAACTGCTTGAATGTCAATTTTCCCTAAATTAATAAATTTAACATGATCCCCCTCTCTCTCAATTATCAGTAAGATTTTTACTGGAACTTGACAATCTGATCTTAAGGAATATATTAAAAAGTAAATAAGCAGGAACACCTAGCAAAATTTTCAAAAAAGAGTAATAATAGGTCTTTGGCATAGGCATTAAAACACAAAAACATCAAAAAGGTAAGCTATGGAACTTGAATACATACAGTAATTTGATACATGAAAAAGATGCATTTCAAGTCACTGGGAATGATAATTTGCCCTTTCGATCAGCAAAAGCTCAAGATTACTCATGTCCAGTGGTAGAGAGGATGTGGAGCTATGTAAACACGCAAAATCTTTTTGGAGAACAATTACTAGAATTGCTGTTTGGAGACATATGATCTGTGTTAACCCAACAATCCCACCTGTAGATACTGGCTCATGAATCATTTGCACTTGTGGACACAGACGATTTGTAGAACTGTTTTTAGTGGAGAAAATAGATTACAGTCCAAGTGTCCATATAAATATTGTACATTTATAATGCAACGTGACAATTAAAAAAGGCTAAAAACGAAAAGAAAATTAGAAGTAGAAGTTTCCATTTAATGTCCTCCTACATTGAGCATATAATCCTCTTTCCTTCCAGTTCAGAAGAATACTCATTACATGATGATCTTCGATGCCTTTGTTATTCTGACATGCGTGGCTTCATTAATCCTCTGCCTTCGATCTGTGATTAGAGGGCTTCAGCTTCAACAGGTAGGAATTGTTGCTTTCTAGAAATGCGATGGATATTTTGATTTAACAGGGAAATTCACTCTGCTTTCCTTTTCTCCCTGAAGGAATTTGTCAGTTTCTTCCTCCTCCACTATAAGAAGGAAGTTTCTGTTTCTGATCGAATGCAATTTGTCAATGGATGGTACATTATGATTATTATTAGTGATATATTGACAATTATTGGATCAATTCTGAAAATGGAAATTCAAGCAAAGGTAATTTTTTTTCTAGTTTTGCTATCATTAATATCAGATAAATGGTACCAGAATGTGAGAATCAGTAGAGTAAGTCATTTTTTATTCAAACATTGTATCTCCCTTCTGTACCAGTCAGGGTGGGTTTCCAGCTTGGCCATTCACTCGATTTCACAGTCATTCAGGGACCCATCTTGTTTCTCTGCCAGTCATTAGGGCCTTGTCTGGACTGCATGATGTTGCTGGGTCACTGCATAGATTGCAGCCCATGGGAAGGGAAAACCATCCTATGGTGTAAGTTCTCCCACAGTTGTATAACTTTTGCCTGGAGGTGACTGATATCCTTTCGGTCCACATCCCACTAGAGACAATTTAGTCACATATAGCTTCCAGGGACCCTGGCAATACAGGCCAGACCTGTGCCTGGGAAGGAAAAAAATGGGGTTAGGTTGACATTAAGCAGCTGCTACCATACCTGAGCTGTAGCGTATGTCATTGAAATAGAGGGTTAACTTTAGGGAAAAGAAGAGAAGGGGTGATTTGATTTATAGAACATCTTTATTTTTTACCACCCTCAACTATTTCAATGAGCCCTTAGTGGTGTCCAACAACCTCTCCACTTTTTTCTAGACCATTCACTCCCCCTGTCTTATAAATGTCATGTGTACTGTCTGTCCTGAAACCTCTGACACTGCTGTCCCATCCTCACTTACAGCTGATGATCTTACTTCTGTTTCATAAACAATTGAAAAAATTGAACAGCCACAAACTCCCACTTCTTTTATCTACCTGCCAGCACCAGTGTCCACACATTGTTTTTCTTTTGCGGCTTTTTTCTGTGTATTATTCAGGCTTCTGGGTTAACTTTGCCACAAGCCCACCAGACACCATCCCGCCTTGCATAGCTCCAACTATTCTTCTTTGTCCTGCATTATCAGAGTTCCTGTTATTATCCTCTCATATCATATCCATTATCCATAGTTTTTTTCCTCCTCTCTAAAAAGACCAACTGTCAACCTGTTTCTTCCTTCGGCCACATTCCCATTTCTCTCCCCTTATAGAAAAAGGTCTCAAAAGAGTAGTTAATCTTGTTTCTGATTCTGCTCCTCCCATTCTCCTGTTTACTAAGGCTTCCCTCCACAGAAAGTATTCTTTCCAGTCACCTCCTTGTTGCTAACCCCAATAATCAAATCATTTATCTATTGACTGTTCTTTTTTTTTTTTTTTTAAAGATTTATTTACTTATTTATACAAGCACTGGGTACAGTCAGAAGCATGGGAGAGTGAGAGAACTCACCAGAGCCAGAGTGGGGAACAGAACAGGCAGACTGATGAAATACACTGCTAAGGGAAGCAGAGGGCGAGACAGGAGAGGTCTGCCGCGCCATGTGGACCCTCGCTGGCGGCCGGGGATCGAACCAGTGCTGCAGAGGCTGTAGGCAGCTTCGCAGCCCAGCGCTCAACCGCTGCGCCACCAGGGGAGGCCCTATCTATTGACTGTTCTTAACACTGTAAGGGCAGAATCTGTCAGGGAAGCAGGCATCACTCAGAGAGGAGGGAAGTTCTTTATTTACATGGGTGGGCCTTACACCTGAAGGCCCAGGGAGATCTCTCTCCAAAGTCTGAGCCCCGAGCAACTAAGTTACAGAGTACATATTAATTAAAGCAAGGGGGCAGTCATCTGGGAATGCATGAATCAGGGTGTGTGTTCCCTAAAACTTTCAGTTTACAGGCTATGTTCCAACTGTAGCTAATCAACAGGTCAGCCTGACATTTTCCACTTCAACACCTCTAGCAGTCCCTCTTTGTTGATGCAACTTTTCACTGGGCTATCACTTACCTAGTTTCTTCTAAGTCACTGGTTGGTCTTCTGACTTTCCTTTACTGGTTCCCATTCCTCTCGCAGATCTATTAAAGTGACAGGGCTTCAAGCTGAAGTGCTCCGCCAACTCTTTTCTGCTACTGTCTTGGTGATCTTATCCTATCCCATGGTATTGAGTAGTATCTTTTTGTCCAGGATTTCTGAATTTGTATCTTCAGCTTGGAATTTTTCCCTGAACTCCACCCTCACAGCCCAAACCTGCTTCTCTGTGGCTTTTTTAACTTTATTTAATTAATCACATACCTATTAAGACAAAACCATAAATACATCCTTGATTTCTATCTTTCACCAATCCTCTCTCACCCACATCTAATTCAAGAGGAAATCCTATTGGTCTACCTTTGAAAATCACCTCCTCACTTCACCACTACCAGCTTCACCATTATTCTGCATAAAAGGCAAAGTTATGTAATTACCCTGCACTACCTGCCCCCTTACCTCTATGGCCTTCCTCGCCCCATCACTCACTCCAGCCAGACTCACTATCTTGCCAGATGTCTTCCTCTTGGAGACCTAGCTCTTGCTGGTTCCTGTACCTAGAAATGTCTTCCTCCAAATTTTTGCTTGGCATGCCTCCTTGTTTCCTTCAGGTCTTTCCTCAAATGCCTCCTTCCCTAATTATTTAAAATGCAACACCACACCCATTCCTTAATCCCTTCCCTTGACTTTTCTCTTCAGCATTTACCATCAGCTAATGCACCAAAGGTTCCCCCCCCATCAAGATTTATTTATTTGTTTGTTTGTTTGTTTGTTTGTTTATTTGTACAAGCACTGGGTACAGTCACAAGCGCAGGAGGGTGAGAGAATTCACCAGAGCCAGAGCAGGGAGCAGAGCAGGCAGATGGACCGAAGTACACTGCTGAGGGGAGCAGCGGGCGGCAGGAGAGGTCTGCAGCCATGTGGGATCCTCCTCTGGTGGCCGGGGAGCAGCCGGGGATCGAACCGGCACTGCAGAGGCTGCGGGCAGCTTCGCAACCCATTATTTCTTCCCCAATTGTGTTTCTGCAATATAATCTGATTTTTTTCCCCCTACTCTGTTTTAGAGTCTAACAAGTTATGATGTCTGTAGCATACTTCTTGGCACTTCTACCATGCTGGTGTGGCTTGGAGTCATCCGATACCTTGGTTTCTTTCAGAAGTACAATGTAAGGAATTCCATGGCTGTCCATGCTGTTGATATGTCTCTCTTGTAAAGTTACTGCACTGCTTTGGCTGAAGGACAAGGGATTCTAATGACCTCTCTTGCTTCCCCAGCTCCTTATTCTGACCCTTCAGGCAGCATTGCCCAATGTCATGAGATTCTGCTGCTGTGCAGCTATGATTTATTTAGGCTATTGCTTCTGTGGATGGATTGTGCTGGGGCCTTACCATGATAAGGTACAGAAAAGCAAATTTTTTTCTGTTGCTATTAAACTCTTAAAACAGTGCCAATGACTTGTTATCCTTTAAAATGAGCTCCTTTTTTTGGTGAACCAGCCTTAAGATGTTGAGGGTAGTATGTCATTACCATGTTTATGAACTGATAAGTTGTGACCAACTTAAGAGGATGATTAATTCAACTCTTTTTGTGGAGTATGTCGGCTAAGTCCTTTTTATCACCCCTGAAGTTAAGTTTAATCTGTTTGATTCATCACTATGTATTAGAGTAATCTATTTAGGTAAGCCTTCTTGAAATGTGACCGCATTTCTAAAGTCGTACAGGGAGAAATTTGTAGGAATATTTGCAGTTTTTGTTACCAGAATTATAGCCTTTACTATAATACCATTTTCTTTAATGGGGTGAATTTTGAAATTAGAAGCATGAGTGTGCATGGTTGGGACCTTGATTTCTCTGCAAAAGCATATCAAGAATCACTTTAGACCAAGGTAAAGGGAAGGGTAAAGCTTGACATGGAAGAGCACTGAGGGGGCAGATCAGCCTGTGCTGCCTTTGGTTCAGCCTGCTTCTAGTAAGAGGAGTATGCCGAAAGGCCTGCTTGTCCCAGGAAGCATAGTAGGCTTACACATGTTATGTGTCTCACAAAGCAACTGCTTATAGTTGCCTCAGGTTATTTGTTTGAAAGGGTATTTTGGCATATCTGGACCCATTATTATTTTTTAAAGACATTTATTTATGCATAGAAAAACTGGGGTGTAGGCCAGAGGTATGGGCGGGGGTGGGGGGTGAGAGGATTCACCAGAGACAGCGTGGGGAGAACAGCAGATTTTACTGAAACACTGCCAAGGGGAGCAACAGGCAAGACAGGAGAGGTCTGCTGCACTATATGTGGGCTAGCTCCCTGGCTGGGGATCAAACTCAGACCACAGTGATGATAGCGTGATAGTGCTAAGACTTAACCCCTAGACCACCAGGGAGGCCCCTAGCCCCACTATTTTTAATGGGGTGTTATGAATGAATTTTCCATTGGGAAGGAATGTGGAATATAGTAACCTTTTTCTCTTTTTCTTTTTCCAGTTTCGTTCTCTGAACATGGTCTCTGAGTGCCTTTTCTCTCTGATAAACGGAGATGATATGTTTGCCACATTTGCAAAAATGCAGCAAAAAAGTTACCTGGTTTGGCTGTTTAGCAGAATTTACCTCTACTCATTCATCAGCCTCTTTATATATATGATTTTAAGTCTTTTTATTGCACTGATCACAGATACATATGAAACGATTAAGGTAGGTTCATCAAGAGCCACACATAAGTAGCAGCATTTTTCTAGATCTTGTAGAGTGACAATAAAATGTTGTGCCTTGGGGGCAAGGGAATTGATGGAAATTTTTATTTCTTCAGGGTAAAGAAGAACTTCAATTTTAGATACTAAGAAACAGAAATGAAGGAGAAATAGAATTTCTAGAATGTTAAAAGTTTTGTCTATCAGTAGTTGTGCTTTTTCAAACAAACTTACTAATCTATTATTAGAATTATAAAAATATAGGGTGAGTGAAGCAGGTGGTATTTCAGAAAGCCAAAATTTTGTGGGGAACTTTTAAAATTCAAGTTTTTTTAAAAAAAGATTTATTTATGCATACAAGAACTGGGGTGCAGGTCAGATGTGGGGGGGTAGTGAGAAGATTCACCAGAGACAGAGTGGGGAACATAACAGGCAGATCTACTGAAATACACTGCTGAGGGCAGCAGCAGGCATGACAGATGAGGTCTGCTGTGCCATGTGGGTAGCTCACTGACGGGATCAAACTCATGCTGCAGTAGCTGCGGATAGCTTCATAGTGCTGTGTCTTAACCCCTAGCGCTACGAGGGAGGCCCTGATTGCAGATCTTTCCTAGCCAGATTACATGCCAGAGATCTTAGACCCCAAAGTGATAAGAGACCATTAAACAAAAACTGTCTGTCCAGATGACTCCAAAAGAGTGTGAAGACTAGGGGCGCCCTTGTGGCATTCAGATCTTTGTCCAGATAACAAACCAACTCAGGGCTATGCTGAGGTCTTCAGAGAAAGGTGAGGAACCCCCAACCCTCAGCTTCCAGCACCACCACTGTTAATTACATCATCTAAGCTTCTTATTTCCTGAACCATGTTTCACCCAAGGTGCCTGCTTACCCTGACCTTGAAAGTCATGGGGCTTCAGGACAGAGTGGTGACAATTTCTCAGACTTGGGACAGGGCTGACTGGATTCTCCCTGGAAGGGGGACTCAGACTCAGATTCAGCAGACCCATTTTGAGTTAAATTAGACCCACAAGAGAGCCCAGGAGGGCTCCTTAGCCAAACCTAGAAGTGACTCCAGAGGCCCGATCTCCCTGAAAATTCTTGGAAGTGGCTAAACTATTCCTCTAGAAAGATCTCCTCTCCCTGTCATATGATCCATTTTGAATTTAAAATAAAACCATTTTCGGGCCTCCCCTGGTGGCGCAGGCATTTGAATGCAGCACTGTGAAGCTGTCCGCAGCCACTGCAGCATGGGTTTGATTCCGGCTGGCCAGGGAGCAACCCACATGGCGCAGCAGACCTCTCCTGCTTTGCCCGCTGCTCCCCTCAGCAGTGTATTTTGCCAGTCTGCCTGTTTTCCCCGTTCTGTCTCTAGTGAATCCTCTCACCCTCTCCCACATCTGGCCTGTACTCTGGTTCTTGTATGCGTGAATAAATCTTCAAAAAAAAAAAACAATTTTTTTCAAGAACTTTTGTTAATGAGAGTTATTTTGTTCTTCTTCTGTATAGCATTACCAACAAAATGGTTTCCCAGAGACTGAACTACGTATGTTTATATCAGAATGCAAAGATCTACCCAATTCTGGAAAATACAGATTAGAAGATGACCCTTCAGTATCCATATTCTGTTGTTGTAAAAAGTAACTATCAGGATTATCTGTACCCTAGAGGACAATATTACACGTTCCTGAGTTGGAAGACAATATAGATATTTTAAGATTGGGTGTACTATGTTTGAAGGCTGTTATTGATATTTTGAACAAATTGATGGCTGTAATTGATTAAGATCTATGTTTATATATGTACTTTTTTGATATTTAAAGGGCAAGTTTATTAGGGAAGGGATAATACAGTTAAAGACACTTGCATAGACACAAGCAGGCAGGAAGAGCTGCCCCAGAAGAGAGAGGTTTGCTAAGAGAGGGCTGCATGGTTGTAGGCAGGAGGCCTTAACAGGTTATGGGCAGGCAGGAAGGCTGCTGCCTGCCATACAGAGGGAGAGAGTTGGTGAAAAGAGGCACCTGCATACTGACAGGTGGGCAGTGGGAGTGCTGCCTGCTTATATTTTTAAAAATGATGTTTAATATCTACAGTTTTATGGTTTTTTTTTAAACTAACATTGATGAGGTAAGCTACTGAATTCTTGTTCTTTCTTGGTCATTTTGCAATCGCTTTAGAATGTGTTCTCTCTGCCGCTCTTTATTCCAGGTCTTACACTCTTGCTTCCAGCTATTCCGACTGTGCAGATTGTGTCATCATATAAAACCATGGTCTGACAGTGATTTCAGGCCACTCACTAGCCCTGGCCTGTATAGCTCTCAGGGGTCTATCCCTAAGAGACAGATGGTTGTTGTATATCCAGTAGTCGCTGCATTTAAAAATTTTCTCTGAAAGGGCAGAATAAGAAAGAAACAACCATTATCAACTAGTAGTTTGATATTTGGTTCTGGAGGACAATTGTTAGCTGATGCTGCTTTTAGCTCTGATGGGAATCTGTTTTTGTTTTTAGTATTCATTTACAGGTTTTCTTTCTTCCAGTGTTAAAGTACAAAGTTGAAAAATTATCCTATACATGTCTGAAAATCAAAGCACAGATCAAATATGTATTCCATCCCACAATGATTATTTTATTAGCACTTGTGTGGTCTTGTGAAAGCCATGTGATGGACTATGCCTTTCATTTAATCTCACAGAAAGAAGAGTGGTGTTTTGGGGTCAGTGGCTGTGGTTTCACAGAGGGGTCTACTAATATTAAACCATTTTGGAAAACAATTATGTTAACATTTTTTAAATGGTTGGGAAATGTATACATTAAAAAAGATTCCAGAGACAATTTTTACTTCCTGCAATTCACTGATTGGAAGTTGCATAGATTTTTACAATGTGAATATTTGTTTTGTATATTATTCTGTGACTTCATCTCTATTCAAATACAAAGGAATTCAATGATGTATAATAAAGCTTTCCTCAAAGCAAACTTTTTTAAAAAGGAAATTGATTTATTTGCTTTTTTTTTTTCAAGATTTTATTGTTATTTATCCATACAAAAGCTGGGGTGCAGGCCAGAGGTGGGGATGGTGAGATGATTCACCAGAGACAGAGTGGGAAGCAGAACAGGCTGATCTACTGAAATACACTGCTGAGGGGAACAGTGGGTGAGTCTGCTGCACCATGTGGGTTAACTCCCTGGCCGGGGATCGAACTTGTGCTGTAGTGGCTGCACATAGCTTCATAGTGCTGAGACTTAACCCCTTGTGCCACCAGGGATGCCCTGCATTTTATTTTGTTATAAGGACTAAGTCAATATTGCCTTGAGTCACTGAAATCTTATTAATTATAATAATGATCATAATAACTCTGGGTATTGAGATATGATGTCTGCCAACACATGTAACCTATTTTGTAGTACCTGTGACCTTTTGAAAATAAAGAATCTAAACCTGTAGGTGAGGATGTTTTGCTATTTATATTTGCAGCACAATCATATTTGGAATTTAGTAAATGTGAGTTTTGAAGCCATGTTTATTATCTGACAAATACTTTTACTTTACTCCTTGTGAGATTTTTGGACTAACATTAAGACTTCAGTGGAAACATGAAACCACTGGCTCAGTGTTGGACTTGGGGTTTGGCTTTGTCTGCAGGTCATAATATCTCTGCTGTGTAATTACAGCCAGTGGCTTGGCTCCTTCACATGCTGTCCTACTTCTGCAAATGTTCTTACTGTGACAGGAGTCCCTGATAAATCCTAAGGCCTAGTTTTTAGTAATGAGGCCCATAAGAGAATACCTCTACTATTTCCTGAAAGAAACAGTAGTTGCGTTTTTTTAACTGTCCCCAAACTTGTACAATGGCTTGACCTGGATAGACAAATGAATTATAGACCAGTTATTCCAGTATTATAGACCAGTTATTCCAATATTCATCTTAGGTATGTACATGTATATTACAGAATGTCAAGGTAAGTTTTTTTTTAATATTTTATTTTATATAATTCTTACATCATTTTTCATTTTTGCACAATGTATGCATTTTCATTTTGGTCATATTCCCCACACAATTGCACCTCCCTTATTTTGACCCTACTCCCTCCTTCCCCCCGCCCCATAGTGTGTCTCTGGTTTATAGTTGCTTGTTGCTTTTGATTTTTTTCTTTATTATAGTTAGTCTTTTTCCTGGTCCCTTATTTAGGTTTTCTAAATTCCTGCTATGAGTGAGACCATCCGGTATTTTTCTTTTTCTTTCTGGCTTATTTTGCTGAGCACGATCCCTTCTAGCTCCATCCATGTTGCTGCAAATTGCATGGGTTTATCTTTTTTGATTGCTGAGTAATATTCCATTGTGTATATGTACCACATCTTCTTGATCCACTCATCTATTTTTTGTGCATTTGGGTTGTTTCCAAAGCTTAGCTATTGTAAATAGTGCTGCTATAAATATAGGGGTGCAGGTGCCCTTTTGAATTAATGTTTCTGTGTCACTTGGGTAAATACCTAGCAGAGGAATTGCTGGATCATATGGAAGCTCTATGTTTAGTAGTTCAAGAAATCTCCACACAGCTCTCCATAGTGGTTGGACCAGTTTGCACTCCTACCAGCAGTACAAGAGAGTTCCTTTTTCTCCACAACCTCGCCAACATTTGTTGTTGCTAGTTTTTTTTAATATGTGCCATTCTTACTGGTGTAAGGTCATTCTCACTGGTGCAAGGTAGTTTTAAGAACAGTGAAAGGAAGACATTTTTTCTCCCAGGCTACTAGAATGGGGAATCAGACAAGGTCAGGGCTGGCCTTATGTTGGTGAGACCCATTTATCGAGGTTAAATTCTCTGCCCCCTGTTCCCAGCATAATGATTCTCAAGTCTGTGGGCACAAGAATCATTGGGGGAGTTTGTTAAAATTTTAAATGCCCAAGTCCTACCAGGAGAAATTCCTATCTGTCAAGTCCTAGGTGAATGTAGACATCGATCTTACACCCCACGAAAAATAACTCAAATGGATCATAGTGAATATGTAAAATGCAAAATTGTAAGACTCACAGATGACTTAGGAGGAATCTATATCACCTTTTTAGATACAATGCTAAAGACATAGAGCAAAAAAAAAATGTTTAAGTTAGACTTTATTAAAATAAGAATGTCTGTAAAAGTCAACATCAAGGGAATGAGGAGACTTGCCACAGATTAGGAGAAAGTGTTTGAAAGGGATATAGCTGAGAATGGACTGTACTACAAGATATACAAAGAACTTTTTATAGTCAATAATATTAAAACCAAATCCAATTTAAAAAACGTACCAAACAGGGCCTCCCTGGTTATATAGAGTTTAAATCTATCATTGCGACTGCCTGAGTTCAAACCCCTGCCAGGGAGCTGACCCATATGGTGCAGCAGACCTCTCCTGTCTCTCCCACTGCTCCCCTCAGTAGTGTATTTCAGTAGACCCACCTGTTCTGCTTCCACTCTGTCTCTGGTGAATCTTCTCACCGCCCCCCACCACTACCTCTGGCCTGCACCCTAGTTCTACGCAAAATAAATAAAATCTTTTTAAAAATGTGCCAAACAGCTGAACAGACACCTCATCAAAGAAATTATACAGATAGCAAATAAGCATAGGAAAGGGTGCTCAACATCACATGTCATTAGGGAACTGAGATTAAAACAATAAGATACCAGTACACACTTAGCAGTACACATTAAACAATAACATCACCAAATGATGCTGAGGATGTGGAGAAATACAAACTCTTGTTTCTGGTAGGAACACAAAGTGGTATAAGCACTTTGGAAGTGTTTAGTAGTGTCTTAGAAAACTATACTCTTTCTATACAACCCAGCAATTGTGCTCCTTGGTATTTATCCAAAGGAGTTGAAAACTTAGGACCACACCAAAACCTGTATATGGATATGTACAGCAGGTTCATTTATAATTATCCAAAACTTGGAGGCAACCAAGATGTGCTTTAGTAAGTGAATTGATTAATAAACTATGGTACATTCAGATAAAAATATTTCTGTTAAAGTCATTGAAAATTGCTAAGTGAAAGAAACCAGTTTGAAAGGCTATATGATTCTTACTATAGGGCATTCTGGAAAAGACAAAGCTATGGGAACAGTGGTTGTCAGGGTTTGAGGGTAGGCAAAGAATGAACAGGCAGAGTCCAGAGGATGATTAAGGCAGTTTCTTAATCCTTTTGGGCTGTTATAATAAAATAGCATAGACTGGGTGACTTAAAAACAACAGGATTTATTTCTCACATTTCTAGAGGCTGTGAAGTCCAAAATCAAGCCTCTGGTAGAGTTGGTATCTGGTGAGAACCTGCTTTCAGGTTTATAAGCAGCTGTCTTTTGCCATGTCTTCACATGGTGGAAGGGAGCCAGGGATTTCTCTGGGATTTCTTTTATATGGGCACTAATACCATTCATGAGAGCTCAACCATAATGATCTAATCACCTCCCAAAGCTTCTACTTCTAAATATTATTAATTAGGTATTAGGATTTAACATATGAATTTGGGCAAAACAATTCCATACAATGAAACTGTTCTATATGACACTATAATGGAGGACATATGCCATTATACATTTGTCTACACCCATAGACCATATACCATTATATATTATTGACACCACAAGAGTGAACCCTCATATAGACTATGAACTTTGGGTGATGCTCACTGATTGGAACAAATGTACTACTCTGTGTGGGATGTACAGTGTGTGAGAGCTGGGGCCAGGCAGGGAGTGTATGAGAACTTTTTGTACTTTCTGCTCAAGTTGGCTGTGAACCTAAAACTTCTCGAGGAAATAAAGTTTATTTTTTAAATTAAAATAAGAATAATATTTCATGACATGAATCATAATCACTCTCTTTTGCCTACTTCTTTTCTATGTTGGCCTTCACAAGACAGCAGCAGAAATTTGGGGTAATTGCAACTGACACAGTATAGGCCCCATCCCAAACCTAAAATATTTATTATCTGATCCTTTATAGAAATGCTTGCCAACCCCTGATTCACAAGAGAGTTTGCTTAAAACTGACTTAATTCACATAGGAGACTGAGCTGCCTTCTGACATAAATTTGATACAATGGACTTTGATGTGAAGGATAATACTAAAATATTATAGAAAGTGCAAAAAGAA
Source organism: Talpa occidentalis (assembly GCF_014898055.3). NCBI lineage: Eukaryota > Metazoa > Chordata > Mammalia > Eulipotyphla > Talpidae > Talpa > Talpa occidentalis. The sequence goes on from NW_023605305.1 coordinate 42,121,850, forward strand.
TATTTGGCACCCAGGGAGAAAGACTTCTTAAGATCACAAAAGTGGGTCTCCCCGGTGGCGTAGCGGTTGAGCGCTGGGTTGCGAAGCTGCCCGCAGCCTCTGCAACGCGTGTTCGATGCCCTGCTGCTTCCCGGCCACCGGAGGAGGGTCCCACATGGCACGCAGACCTCTCCTGCCACTCGCTGCTCCCCTCAGCAGCATACCTCGGTCCTTCTGCCTGCTCTGCTCCCCGCTCTGGCTCTGGTGAATTCTCTCACCCTCCCGCGCTTCTGACTGTACCCAGTGCTTGAATAAATAAATAAATAAATCTTTAAAAAAAAAAAATCACAAAAGCACAGGGCCTCCCCTGGTGGCGCGCTCAGCGCTTGAGCGCTGGGCTGCGAAGCTGCCCGCAGCCTCTGCAGTGCTGGTTCGTTCCCGGGCCGCCGGCAAGGGTCCCACATGGCATGCAGACCTCTCCTGCCTCCCGCTGCTCCCCTCAGCAGTGTATTTGTCAGTCTGCCTGTTCTGTTCCCCGCTCTGGCTCTGGTGAATCCTCTCACCCTCCCGCACTTCTGACTGTGCCCAGTGCTTGTATAAATAAATAAATAAATAAAATCACAAAAGCACAGCTGTCAGTGTTAATATCCTTAATTTTCGTTTCTTGAGCAAGAGATGCACCAGTGATGGCCCTTGGGAATTTGACTGCATGGCAGATTCTTCTGAATTTCTTCTGACTGTCCCTTTTAGTGTTTTGGTTTTTTTTTTTTTAATTTTTTTTTTTTTCCTGTAGAGAGCAGTCCAGTTTATTTGTCGAGGATTCCTTTTGGAAAGGAATGCTGGAAAAAAATAACATAGACAAAATTATGAGCTAGGTGAAGAATGATGAAGATATTTATAATATCTAAGCTGGCAAGGGATTGATAACTTGATTTTACCACTTACGTATGAACAAAAGTTGGAAAGGAAGTGAGCAGTAAATAAATATTGTAAAAGGCACCGTTCTTTCTCTTATTTTATTCTGTTCTTCCACCACATAAATTTCATAGGGAATTCCAGTCTGCCTATGCCAGGAAATTTTTGCATTGTCATTCTTTGCCTGTCTTACATTTCCTATACTACCTTTTAAAAAAAGCTTTCTCTTTCAACTTTGTAAATCAGTGAAACTGTTAGGGGGAAAGGATGTCCTGAGCTAATTCCATGCAGGCTTTGTGGACTCCACCCCCACTCCAGACCAAAGCCATCGGGACATTGGGAAAGACAAATCCCATCACCACCAAAGGGAAGGTTGCTGGGATCTGAGGGTGGAGTTAAGCAGCCAGGTTTGGTATAAAAACCAAACACGTGGGCCTTGGGGTCTCTCTCTCGCCTCCTGGCTTCACGGCTGGTGGCTCGCGGCCAGCTCTCAGAGAGCCATTTGGGATTCCAGATCGGCGGATCGGGTAGGACGCATTTAAGACTTTATCTCCTACTTTTCTCCCTGAGTTGTACATTTTCTCATTTCCCCTTCCCTTGTAAATAAACCTTTTATTAACCTTTTGTGTGTGCCTGCAGCGGAGTATTAATAAGTCCCTTTTAGCGCGCAGGTGAGGACCCACAGTCAGGCAACCTGTTTTGTATTGGGGCTGCCCTGCAACAAAACTTTCATATGAAAGCAACCTGCTACAGAAATTCAAGACCTCTGGTTTGTAAATTTAAAATGCCATATCAGGTCTCCCCGGTGGCAGAGCGGTGTGAAGCTGTCCGCAGCCTCTGCAGTGCTGGTTCGATTCTCGGCCGGCCAGGGAGAATCCCACATGGCGTGACAGACCTCTCCTGCCTTGCCCACTGCTCCCCTCAGCAATGTCTTTGGTCTATCTGCCTGTTCTGCTCCCCACTCTGTCTCTGGTGAATTCTCTCACCAACCCCCCTCCCTGCGCCTCTGACTGTACCCCAGTTCTTGTATAAATAAATAAATCTTAAAAAAATATTTAAAATGCCATATCATAGTAAACTATTGAGCAAAAGGTTCTTGTACTATTTGGTTACTGATCCTCACAATATGAGTCAGAGTATATAACATTTGGTACTATGATATACAGAAAGAATATGCATGATTAAAAAAACAAAGTACAAAACACTGACTTTTGTAAGCACACCAGTGTCACACCCTCCTATAGGGTCTGTCACCACACAAAGGGGATCTTCCCAATCTGTCTGGACCTGTAGGGCACCCCTGATGAAACAACCTCTGAAATAAGGCAGTCATTGCCAGTTGGAAGTGACGTTCAAAAGAGGGTGAATTATGCATGCTCTTATATAGTAAATAATTCTGCCCAACTGCTTTTAACCAGAGATGCATGGTTAAATAATCACCCCCAGAATGTTCTTTGCCCTAACTAAACCCACAGATCTTTTAAACACTTGTTGATTCAAACAGCTTGAAACTTGAGACTTTCTCTGCTGCTATTGCTATCAGGTAAAGAGTAGCAGGACTGTAACTTTCTGGCAAAGAGGTTGTCAGCTGGGTTTAAATGTCAAGTCAACATTATCCTTGACTGAACATGACCTTTGGGAATGTGCAAGTGACCCTCATGACTACATTTCATGATCAGCAAGTGATGATGGTCCTGCCACATTTCCCCCAGGCATCTTCTTTTCGTGTACTGAGAGAGAAGAGCAAAGGTGAGTGGGTTTAGGAGCCTGGCTACTCAAGCTGTGAGGTCTGCTACATCTCTCTGCCCTGTTCCAGGGCCACACTGACATCCACTCCTGAGCAGGAAGTCTGCGCCTGCTTTTTTTTTTTTTTTTTTTTAAAGATTTATTTATGCATACAACAGCTGGATTACAGGCCAGAGGTGGTGATGGGGTGTGTGTGTGTGGGAGGATTCACCAGAGACAGAGTGGGGAACAGAATAGGCAGACTGATGAAATACACAGCTGAGGGGAGCAGTGGGCGAGTCAGGAGGTCTGTTGAGTCATGTGGGTCAGGTCACTGGCCGGGGACTGAACTAGTGCTGCAGTGGCTGCGCATAGTTTCACAGTGCTGCTACTTAAACCCTTGCACCACCGCTCCTGCTTTTTGATGCGAGTGAAAATGCCACTCGTTTTCCCTTGCAGCATGCGTCTATAGCATAAAGTCTCTGAGAACTAAACCTTGCCATCGAGTTTTATGATCATGCACCTTACAATAAATACTTGCTAAAAGAATGAACTTGTCAGCTTAATATGAAAAGAAAAGCAGCCCCCTCCCCCTGCTGGCCACCCCACCCCACCCGCCGCTGCCGGGGGCCCACAGCACCCAGCACTCGGATTGGCACGCAATGTGCATTTCCTGAAAGCCTCAAAACAGAAATTACAAAAGAAATGGACAAACGAATGATGTAGGAAACAACGAAAGAAATGGAGAAACTAAGGGAGCCTTGGAGGCGGGGAGTGCCCCGCCCTGCCGCCTGGGGGCAACGTGGAGGACACTCGGGCTGCACCAAACTGACCCGCCCAGTTCCTTTTAGAAGGTGCTTCTCGGCAGTCTCATCTACCCGCAGACACCCTGGAAGGAGGTAGAGCTGCCGGCCGTGTCGCGGGGCACCAGGGACGCGAGCGCGGAAGCCCCAGGTGGGTGAAGTCACCGCGGCCCAGGCAGGTGCCGCCGTCCGACTCGGCCTCCTCCTTCTGCCCCGCGGGAGCCGCACCATGCCTGGCAGCGCGGAGGCGCTGGACATGCCGGTGTGGAGCGGAGTCTACTGCTTGTCCCAGGACCTCAGCTGCAGGTCAGTACCCCTGGAGGCGCTCGGCTCCGCCTTCAGGGTGCCCTTATATCCTATGATCCCTCCAAGGGGACCCTGGACCCGCTCTCCCGGACCTCTCCGCGGCTCTTCACAGGCGCTTATCTCCACCCCACCTCCCCGGGCCCCGGATAAGTTCCGCTTCGCCGACTCCAGTCTCCGGGGCGGCGGGAGCCTGCTGGGTAACTGGTGGTAAAAGTTCCTCGGGGCCTCCCTAGCGGCGAAGGGGTTAAGTCTCAGCACTATGAAGCTATCGGCTGCCACTGCAGCACGAGTTCGGTTCCGGCCAGGGTGCAGCAGACCTCTCCTGTCTCCCCTGCTGCTCCCCTCAGCGGTGTATTTCAGTGAATCTGCCTGTTCTGCTCCCCACTCTGTCTCTGATAAATTCTCTCACCGCCTCCCCCCCACCTCTGGCCTACACCCCAGCTCTTATATGCATAAATAAATAAATATTTAAAAAAAAAGTTCCTCGGGGTATCAAGCTCCCCCCCGCGCGGTGGCAGCTCAGGGCGGCCCGGGAACATCTGGCCACGCGCAGCTCGCGCGGGGCGCACAGGTCAGTCGGCAGCCATCGCTGGGGGCGCGCAGTGCCCGGCTCACCCCGCTACCCGCCGCGCCTACGCTCGGACGCGGATGGGCGCGCACCGGGCGGACGATGGAAGGGTAAGGGAACGGGGCTAAGAGGGGGCTCCGCCCACAAGCGCTGCCATCCAGGGGAGGCGAGCCTGCCAGCCCGAGGTACTTGGGCTCTGAACGTGTTTCCCGGCTTCGTATCCTGCGAGTCGTGGAAAGTTTGGAAGGCGGAGGCATGGCCCGGCAGCCTTATCGTTTTTCCCACACCCGGGCGGCAGAGAGAGGATCAGGTGTTTTCAGGTTAACCGTCAGGTGAGGCCCCTGCGCTGCAGCTTTCAGGACATCTCAGGAGAAATCCTCATCAAGTGAATGGCTTTACCGTACTTTACCGTCCTAAGCTCGAACTTTCTTGACGCTTTGGAAAGGCTTGTAGTCACTGCTTGCTTGGTTAAGTGAGGCTGGGCTTTGCCTTCCGGAACAAACAGGCCTTTTCCTCAGGTGGGAGGGTTGTAGTGCGGTTAACCCCAATTCGTCTGCCTTTATGAAGAAAGGTACAGTTCAGCCAGATGGCGCTGCCAAGGGGCCCCACCTCCGCGGTCAGAGGTGCAATCAGCCAGCCCCTGCAGCGCATCTGAGGCCCGGTGGGGAGTACAAACAGACCTTGGCTCCCTTGCCCTGCTCACCAAACAAATATAGTGGTGGGCTGACTGCAGAACTTTCTTAAAATAGTATGAAGACTCTCCTGGCCTTTCCTTTCTGGCGTTCTCAATATTTTATATGGACTGAATTCCAGCAAGGAGCCAGAATTCAAGAGAAGAGTTTGCTTTATTCTTGGTGGCTGTCTAGAAAAATGAACTAATTTCAATCAAGTGTGACATATTTGAATTCACGATTTGAATCAGAAGACAACTTTGGTGCAACTTTTCTGGACAATTGGGTTCCTGTGAATGTCACACCAAAATGACTTGGCGTCACGTAATATAAACCATTTCTCTTAATACTTTTAAGGGGAAAGATGGGCAGAAATTATCCATTTGGTCCATCGGCCTTCACCCTAAGGTAGAAAGCAAATGGACTCTGGGCTTCTTTACTGTCTTCTGCTTGGAGAGATAAACTGGCTTGTACCCATGGTGGGTGTGGTATATAATCTTCCAGGGTTTTTTTGCCTTGACTCAGCTATTTTTCTTAGCAAATTTCCTTCAGAACTTAAATGTTGTTGTGTTGTGTTGTTTGTTTGTTTTTTTTCATTTTGTTTTGATTTAAATCATATCCAGTGAGTATCTTCAGAAACTCCCATTCTTACAGGTGGTGGTGTGTTCTGCTTGGCTTTATAGATGACATACACTTACTTGGGTTTGCACATAATTTGCTTTCCAAAAGATTCAGATTTGAAATAGCTATATTTGAATAGCTGAAATGGTTGGACAGTACCCATGGGGAATACACATTGTGTGTCCTCACAGACTGAGAATGGAAGAAGGGATCAGTACAAGAGAGGTGGGAGTGGTTGTCTAATGGATATCAGGCTATGAATTCTGATATTTTCTGTTGAAGGAACTAACTGTGGGTTCTCCCCAGAGGTGGGATGTGAGCTTCACACTTTCAGGAACTGCTCACCACCTCCCTGAAGTGCTAACCAAACATGAGTTTAGCGGAATCTGGTAACTTCTTCGCTTGAGTCAGGAGTCTCTTGAAGTGTTAGCTGCTCCATCCGCTTCATACTTTAAAACTAGTAAAACTCCCATTATTGTGAACTTTCTACCAGCACACCCTCCTCCTTAAGCAAACCTTCCATAAGTCATTTCTGGGACCTGGACTCAAACACAGGTACATTTTCCATACCTCCAGAGCCCATCATAGTAGCATCAATTTTATTTAATCCCCTACACTTCAAATTGTTGAATCCTAATGAAGTGTTTGGGGAGGCCAGATTCTTTTCTCCAAAGGAGAAGCATATCAAAAGTGTTGTTTTTAACAACAACAAAAAATTCATCCATATATTTTAATGATGTGTATCAGAAGAGTAGGGAAACAAATTTTGAATAGAATGGCAGAGAATACAGAACTGAAAGTCAAGGATGATTGTAATAACAATCTTGCCTCTCAGTGAAGTGAAACCCAGAATAAGATAATTTTTAAAACTTAAAAAACCAGGTGCCTTCAGCTTTCACAGTAAAAATAGTGGCCAAAGAAAACTCCTTTGACTATGAAAGATAAAAAGGTACTCTTCCCTGAGGCTGGGCCGTTCTCTTTAGGTGAGACCTGGGGTCCAAGTTCCACGGGTCACTTCTGAACCATGAATCACCCTCCAGCGAGTGCTGACATCACACATTATGGGCTTCATAGAGAAAAGTAATTACACTTCTAGATTTAATTTTCTTTATCAAACGGCTGTGTTCTTTTCAGTATCAATTTTTTTTAAAGCCGTGCTTTGCTTTAGAAGCTTGCTGTTTGCCTTGGCAATCATCTGGGGATTTTTCTTACCCCTCTCCTCAGCTAGCAGAGTTTTTTACTCTGTTCTGAACTTGGGTCTCTGCCTCCACTTTCTTTTCCCTGTGTGATAAAACTGATTTGTGTGTATGTTGCATGTGTTTCTTTCCTTTCAGTTGTGGGGACTACTCCTTTGAAGTTTGTTTCTTGTTATCAGCCCGAGTTAATACTCAGCTAACAGGGGAACAAAAAATCTGCCACCCCCAAATAAGTATTTGGCACAAGGTTGATTTCATGGAAATCAATCTGAATTGAAGACTGGGTAGAGGTTACTTTTGAAAGAGATAGTTGCATGTAAACTTTTGTAAAGGTGTATACCTGGAAAACCTAATCTCTATCATAGGAGAAGGCAGAACTTAAATCTACATCTTTGTTTACTGTGCCTTCCCCAGTAGCCTCCCTAAGTGACCTTCTCTTTCCCATCTCCCCAAAGTCCTTCTTCACTGAGTTATTTAAGATGGCCTCTGAAGTCACGTGGGTAAGCTAGTCATGCTGCATCTCTCTCATGTAGACAGGAGGTATACATTCTTTTTGCCTTTTTCCTTATCAGTCTGTTTGCTTATTTATAAGCCTGGGAGAATCCAGAGGGGCACAAGATGATCTCCTTTGCATCCTGCCAACATCTGGTGGTTTCAGCCAAAAACACTTGTCAGGCAATAATTGGTGACTAGTGAGGCTAGAGAATCTGGCAACTTGTCTTTGTCGTAATTCCAGAAGACTCAGTGTCAGTGTCAGTGGGGGATTTAAAAAAAAAAAAAAAAAATCACCTCATCTGTGTAGTAACCAGAGGAAATCCCTAGAGATAGAGTAACAAGGGATTTCCCAACTGACACTTAGGTGGGCTAGTCCAGAATTAAAATCTATTCATTCAGTGCTTTGAGGGAAAAAAAAATGATTAGTTGTAACTCTGTAGCACCTTTTAACCTTATATTTACTTACAGAGAGTCAGAGAGTCACCATCATTACCCTGTTGAATACTTTCTGCAAATGTTATAGGAAGCAAAATGTAAAGAAATGCCATAATGCCTATCATCTTCTTCAACTTTAACTGCATTTGGAGTCCTGTATTGTGAGAAATGGAGCTCTCCTTTGTCTCTGATCTAGAGAGCTGATTCTTCAGAATGTGTTTTCCAGTGTGTTTGTTGGGGTGGGGGCAGGAGGGAAAGGTTTAGCTTGTACAAAACAAGCAGAACTCAGTGTCATTTTTAGGGAAATTCATGAAAGTTGCAACTTGGTCATCTTTTATGGGTATCTCCAGGAGAAAGTGAAAATATGCCTGTGGTCTTTCTACTCAATGTGCTTTAAGATCAGGATGACTATGTCATTTATATTCTGAGGACTGTGATGAGAAGGTAACCAAGGTTTCCTTCTTTGACTTTTTTTTTCTTTACTTCCTTTAATTAGAAGCCAACTACCCCAGAGTCTCAGCTAATTGGGCTTTTTCCCTCCTTCTCATATGATTTTTGCATATCATGAGACAATCAGTTCATTGTAGGAAATGGTATATTTTTAAAACTGTAGGTATTTTGGGGATTGATATAAAATCTTCCAGTTGCCAGATTGTCCTATAACATTTAGCCTGGGGCCATTGTGGTGCCATAGAAACTCTAAATTTTAGTCTGTACTTCCGCCCACTTTCCACCCCCTGACACACCACAGAGAAACTAAAGGCAGGAAAATACTTGATTACTGGTATGTGTTATTAAGTTCTTCATTTTTGAAAAAGCTTATTTTAAGCTCATAATGGTAACTGAATAATTCATATGTTAATCACCAAAAATCAGGAAAATGTGGAAAACTCAAAGAAGAAATAAAAAGATGACCTTTAATGCTACTTCACAGAGATTACCAAGATTAATTTATGCTTTATGTGCTTCTGGATTCTTTAAAATGTCTACATACAGATAGTAATGTTGACATTTTGTTTCATTTTAATTTTTTTTAAAGATTTGTTTGTTTGTTTGTTTGTTTATTTATACAAGCACTGGGTACAGTCAGAAGCGCGAGAGGGTGAGAGAATTCACCAGAGCCAGAGCGGGGAGCAGAGCAGGCAGAAGGACCGAAGTACACTGCTGAGGGGAGCAGCGGGCGGCAGGAGAGGTCTGCGTGCCATGCGGGACCCTCCTCCAGTGGCCAGGGAGCAGCGGGGGATCTAAGCGGGGCTGCAGAGGCTGCGGGCAGCTTTGCAACCCAGCGCTCAACCGCTGCGCCACCAGGGAGGCCCAAAGATTTGTTTATTTATATGTATACAAGAGCTGGGGTACAGGCCAGAGGTGGGGGGGTGAGAAGATTCACCAGAAACAGAGTGGGGAGCAGAACAGGCCCATCACTGAAATACACTGCTGAGAGGAGCAGTGGGTGAGACAGGAGAGGTCTGCTGTACCCTGTGGGTAGCTCGCTGGCTGGGGATTGAACTCGTGCTGCTCTGGCTGCAGATAGCTTCATAGTGCTGCGACATAACCCCGTGCACCACCAGGGAGGCCCCCAAAATGTTGACATTTTAGAAAAATAGGATCCCAATATAACTGCTTTTTAACTTAAAAAATGTAAGAATAAGTCATAGACCTCTTTAAGTCAATACAAAGTTACCAAAGGATTGCAACTAACAATTTATATGCTATTTTTTCCCAATCGAGATAATTTAGAAATACAAGGTTACATCCTTTAGGTGTATGTTACACCATACCTACCAGCAAGGTACCCATAGTTCTCTCTCTTTTTTTTTTTTTTTTAAATAGAGGCATGTTTTTTATTTATTTATTTGTTTGTTTGTTTTGTTTATACATGCACTGGGTACAGTCAGAAGCGCGGGAGGGTGAGAGAACTCACCAGAGCCAGAGCGGGGAGCAGAGCAGGCAGAAGGACCGGAGGTACACTGCTGAGGGGAGCAGCGGGCGGCAGGAGAGGTCTGCGCGCCATATGGGACCCTCCCCCGGAGGCCGGGGAGCGGGCTGGGATCGAAAGCCACAGAGGCCGCGGGCGCAACCCAGCGCTCAACCGCTGCGCCACCGGGGAGGCCCTAGGAACCCATAGTTCTCCATCATTGTTCATGTGCCCGCTCTCCACTTTAGTGTCCCTCCTCCCTCCCCCTCTGGTGACCTCAATTCTATGGTCAAATTTCTAAAGTTTGTTATTGGTTCGATTTAACTGGTCCTTTGTTTTGTTTCTCTGTATTCCACATTTAAGCAACACCATCCAGGATTTGTCTTTCTCTTAATAATTTATTGTGCTTATTATTCAAGTGACAAGAGTCTATATTTTTTTAATAGCTGAGTAATATTTCATTGTGTGTATATACTGCATCTTCCTAATCCACTCATATGTCTTTGGGCACTTAGGTTGTATACAAAGCTTGGTTATTGTAAATAATGCTCCCATAAACATAGGTGTGCACCTGTCCCTTCATATTCATGTTTCTGTATTCTTCAGGTAGATAACTAGGTGTGGAATTGCTGGATCATATGGTAGATCTGTGTTTCTAATATTTTAAGAAATCTCTGTACTGTTTTCCATAGGGGCTGGACCAGTCACCATTCCCAGCAACGGTGTAAGAGGGTTCTTTTTTCTCTACATCCGTGCCAACATTAATTGTTTCTGGACTTTTTGATATGGGCCATTTTGACAGGTGTGAGGTGGTATCTCATTGTGGTTTTGATTTGCATTTCTCTGATGATAAGTGATAATAATAATTTTTTTTCATGTCCCTGTTGGCCTCCTGTAGTTCTTTTTTGGACAAGTGCTTTTTTAGCTCTTCTGCCCCATTTTTTTTCCTCCCATTCAGTAGGGTGTCTTTTTGTTTCAGTGAGTTTCTTTTGCTATAAGAAGCTTTTCAGTTTGATGTATATATATATATATATATATATTTTTTTTTTTCCTTGCTGCTAGGAACAAATCTGCAAAGACTTTTTTTTTAAAGATTTATTTTATTTTATGCGTACAAGAGCTGGGGTACAGGCCAGAGGTGTGAGGGGTGAGAGGAATCACCAGAAACAGAGTGTGGAACAGAACAGGCAGATTGACCAAAGTACACTGCTGAGAGGAGCAGCGGGTGAGTCAGGAAAGGTCTGCTGTGCCATGTGGTTTGCTCCCTGGCCGGCTGGGGAATCGAACTGTGCTGCAGTGGCTGTGGACAGTTTCATAGTGCTGTGACTTAACACCTTGTGCCACCAGGGAAGCCCTGCAAAGACATTTTTGAAGCTTATGTTGTGGAGTTTTTTGTCTATGTTTTCTTCAACATATTTTACAGTTGCAGGTTTTACATACAAGTCTTTTATCCATTTAATGTTGACTTTTTTGTATGGTGTAAGCTAATGATCTAGTTTCATTCTTTTGCATGCAGCTGTCCAATTTTCCCAGCACCATTAATTGAAGAAGCTTTCCTTTTTCCGGTGCATATTCTTAGCTTCTTTGTCATAGATCAACTGCTCATATATGTGTAGGTTTATTTCTGGGTTCTTGATTTTATTCCATTAGTCTGTGCATCTATTTTTGTTCCAGTGCCATGCTGTTTTAATGATTATGGCTTTATAATATAGTTTGAAGTCTGAAGGGTGATACCACCATTAACCCTCTTTTTTTGGTCAGGGTAGTTTTGGCTGTTAGGGGTCTTTCATTCATATCAGCTTTTTTTTTTTTTTTTGTATTGCTATCATTCTAACATCAGGTGGTCACAATTGACCAATACTATCTTACATTTCACCTGTGGCTTCTGTATGATTTATCGTTTTCCTTTCTATCCTGCACAGTGCTAGAAGCATTGTAATTGCTATGTAATTACATAAGTGAAAAGCTTCTGGAAGGATTACAGTAGTGTAAATAATTTAATACAATAAGTAACCCTGATGTTCATCATCTATTACTTTTGACTACTTTCTTTTTGCCAGAGATTTATCTTTTTGATAAGATTTCTAAGAGTGATATTGACATCAATTATTTTTTGAACACTCAGTGGCCATATAGTCAAGGACCAGCAGGAAGAACTATTTGAAGCCTATTGGAGCAATTGGACTTTTATGCACTTCTTCTCTCTGTTAATTCTCTTCTCTCCCTTCCACTGGACTGAGGTCCTAGAAGGCAAGAAAATGTCTTTGGCAAAGCTTGGCTCATAAGGTGCTCACTCAGTATTTGACCTAGTGCCTAATATTTCTTAACTCTGTTTCTGAGAAAATAACCTCTTCTTCCTTCAATACAGTGTTTCTCACACCAGAGGCCAGAGGTCTGTGCAGGGGAGGAATTTCCATGACATTATTCTCAGGGTTCTATCACATTTCATATGCCCTTTTCAATTTATTGAGTGGAAAGATATTGTGAATCATCAGGATGGAATGTGTTAGCCACATTGACCCACTAAGTGAAGGGGTCAAATCTAAATTGCTCAGATTTGCCCACCCAAGTTCTATTCCTATTCTCAGAGGTCTGTAGGTTCATGTTGGAAGATGCTAAGTCACAGTTAAGATGTTTTCTTTTTGGAAATGTCTCCCCCAATGCTCCTCCTCAGGTGCCTCCATAGCATTTACCACTCCTTCTGTGATGATGTGTTATGGGATATCCCCTCTGGCTCTCTGAACCCCTCTTCCTGGAGGTTGTCCTCTACTTCCATAATACTTTTTACACTCACAGTATAGCATGCACCAAGCTACTAAATAAGTCAGTTGCTCCTACTGGACAATATTTGAAGTTCAGACACCCTATTCTCTTGTCTCCCCTCACCCAGCACAATTGCTCAGCACAATAAGTTCAATTCAGTAAGTTGGTCAGATCGAAAAAAGAGGTAACTATGGCAAGGGCCAGGTAAACCTATTTTTAAAGTCTTCTAATTTATTTTTTTGAAATAAGACTCATGGTGGCCATTGAGTTTTCATTTTCAAAAGAGTTTTTTCCCCCAATGTTTTCATACAGATATTTTTACCTGTATTTGTCTTTAAATATGCTAAATGTGGTTGTTCTCTGTGTCTGATTTGACAGACTTGGCCCTCTGCTGTTTCTAACTTGAATGTTTCATGTTACTTGGTTTTTCTGTGGGCTTGGTTATGTTTTACTGCCAATCAATGTGGTTCACAGAGTTATTTGTTAGTGTCCAAGTGCTAGGATGCACCTCTGGAGAGGGTGTGTGTGTTTGCTGGGTGACAAGGTGAAATTCCATTCCAGAGCCCTGAGATAAGCAGGGTTTAACATTCCTGAGTTCACCCAGATGGGAAGCCCAGATGACTGACTTGTGACCATCCATTCTCAGGAGGGTCTGTTTTTCAATTTCCTTTTTCTTGGAACCACTCTGGCCTTTTTTGTAGTCCTCTCGGTTTCAGGGCAGGAAGTTTTGAGGTAGTAGTAGCTCTTTGAGGCTCCCTCCTACACACGAACACCATCTGCTCTCAGTCTGCTCTTGGGTTTTAGGCATAAGGTCTTCGTACCCTTGTTCCCCTTTTTTGGGGCCACAGACTGAAGCGTAATGACCATGAAAGTGAAGGGCTCCTACTTCTCCAGGTTCCCTGAGGACCGGCCTGGGAGTTTCTTGCCCTCTTATAACTTTTCAGTCTAGGTAATTCAGAAGGTCTTTGGTACTTTTAGATACTTAGTACTTAACTCTTTAGTATTTTATAGGTGCTTTCTTCACCTCCCTCAGAAAAGAAGCATGTGTTGGGCCTCCCTGGTGGCGCAAGGGGTTGGGCACCACACTATGAAGCAATATGCAGCACGAGTTTAATTCCCGGCCAGCCAGGGAGAAACCCACATGGCGCAGCAGGCCTCTCCTGACTTGGCCACTGCTCCCCTCAGCAGTGTATTTCAGTCAGTCTGCCTGTTCTGTTCCCCACTCTGTCTCTGGTGAATCCTCTCACCCTCCTGCACATCTGGCCTGTACCCCGGTTCTTGTATAAATAAATAAATCTTTAAAATAAACAAATAAATTAACACCAAGACACATCTGGTTACACGAAACAGAAATCTAATTCAAAATGGCTCAAGGCCCTAAGGATATTTATTGGTTCTGAAATTCTTGGGATAGATGACTTCCTGAAGCTGGACCCAGGGACTCGACATTATTATTGGGCTTAGTATCTATTTTTTATCTGCTCTTCTGTGCTAGTTCTCCTCTCTGTGGTGCCACCCTTTGTGGAGATGGCTTCTGTGAAGCCCAGACTCACACATTATGCTTTTAATTGTGATCACTAAACTTTGTTGATTATGTATCCGAGGGTAAAAGTGAAGTCTATATCCCCAATATATGTGTATTTATTGATAAATTGTTATTATATATACCATTGTTATTTTATGTTATATAAAATATTTAATAGAATTCACCTTTTTAATTTTTAACTATAAAGAATAAAATAGGAGTATTCATATTTCTTATATTCCAGTGAATTGCTTTACATATCCTATTTGGGGGACTACTTAGTGGGAAGACCACATCTTTCTCTCCCATCAGTTAACAATCACTGTCCTGTGAACACATCTCATGGGTTAGTCTTAGTCTAACTCAAGTCACATATCTATTCCTCAGTCCAGTTCCCTTGAATTAGTAAAAGCAAAGTTTTATTAATATAAAGTGATACAAGTGTCTGACTAAGTGTGGAGAGATCCTATTTTAACTTTATAAGCACTCATTTATTTTGCCACCCAAATGGGACATAATTCTTCTTTCAGTTCAGAGTTAGAGAACAAAGACTCTCTATTTCTGTAATAATAATTGCATTCCACCAATCTATACTAAATTTCTGTGATTTCACACCAGGAATAACATGAAAGTATCCTGTCTAGTTTTTGTTAATACTCCAGTGACAGGTGAATGCAGTAGATTAGGATGCAGGAATTGGTGACTCTTGCGAATAATACCCAATTGTGACAATTTTTGAGTAAGACCATTTTGAACAAAATGGGTAGCTGTGTGGAAAGGCAAGTGATAGAGGGTCCTGAATAATTTTCAGATTTCTGAAGAGAAAAGGAGTTTACTGGTTAGACAGAAAATTTTGTTGTGAGAACAGGTAAAGAATGTGAACAGAAAATTCTCTTTAGGCACTTTCTGAGGGACAGGTTGTTTTGTGTATTTAACAATTGATCTTCTGTGGCAGAAATACAAAGCTTCACATGGATTCTGAGGTGAAAGAAGAATGTCTAAGGCAAGACCTGCAGTTTTACTTCATGAGCCCTTGTGAAAAATACCGAGCCAGACACCAGATTCCATGGAAACTGGGTTTGCAGATTTTGAAGATTGTCATGGTCACCACACAGGTAACTCACATTACCAGTTGGCTTGGTTTGTGCCTCACCCCAGGATGAAACTGTTTTGTCACACATTCTGTCCAGTCCTTCTGACACGTGACTTTTGTTTTGAAAAGTCCATACATAAGTTCATAAAGCTGTAAGTTATATTGGCTCTGTTGGCATATGGTAGGTTGAAGTTCAGTTTAAATGACCTTGTTTCCATCAGGGATTATGAAATCATCTCTCCCGGGTTTGGTAAATAGAGATTAGTCATAGATCTGCATTTGGGGGGAGTGGGTTCTTATATCTGAATGAGCACATAGATTGGCAACTGCTCAATTCCAAGTGATTTGTATTCTTGGAACCTCTCATCTTTAAGAATAAGATACGCCTGATTTAAATACACTTTGAAAGCTGTGTTTTTGACTATTTTGGGGACGCTGTTTCCCTTTCATCAGAAGCTAAGGGCTCTGAGTAAATGCTGACTTTTCTAGGCACAATCAGGAGTCTACAAGATGACATTGGAATCTTTTGTTTACGTTCCTGTTGTGGAACACAATGTCACCCGCGTCACAACAGCCATCAGAGTTGTCTGCTTTTTGGGCCTGTGGGACTGAGCTAGTTTCCAGAGGTTCCACTCTACATAACTACCTTTGAAATACGTGCCCTTTTAATAACAGGACTGATGGGGAGTATCTGGTATATACACCCCATAAGGTATATAATAGTATATTAGTAGTGGCAAGTAATCATTCTGTTACCTGTGTCAAAATGTTTGTAAAGTATCCTGCCTGGAACCTCTCATCTTTATTCAGCTATACCTTATTTAAATACATAATTAGATATCGCTCTAAAAATGCTTCCATATGATTTTAGAAAAGAGAGGAGTTTCCTGCCAGAACTAAACTTGCACCTTTAGTCTGTGCTCATAAAGAGGTCTTTTCATTGATGACATGCTGTACCAGTTCATGAAGTTTTAGGGTAAGCAAGTTACTTCTAAAGAAACAATAAAGTTGAGATGCAGATCTAGTAAGCTGGTTTTTTAAAAAATTTATTTTAATTCTTGTTGTGAAGTCTTAATTTTGGCAACCTGTAAAGTCAGGTGCATTTTTAGTATTGCTTGGAAGAAGAAGTAATGCCCTCCTTTGTCATTTGGTTAATTTAAATTCTTTCCAGATTTCTTTGCTTGGCCAAGCCAACTTGTGTTTCAACTTTTTAAATCTGTTTTATTATCGCTAATTGGTTTTATTATTATTTATCTTATGTTACATTATTTTATTGTGATAATGTTGGTTTACAACTTTATACATATTTTAGGGACACAAATTCACACCTCTCAAGTGTATGCTATCACACCAGCAAAGCACCAGTAATCCTCCACCTTAGTCCATGCT
This sequence comes from Talpa occidentalis, assembly GCF_014898055.3. Taxonomy (NCBI): domain Eukaryota; kingdom Metazoa; phylum Chordata; class Mammalia; order Eulipotyphla; family Talpidae; genus Talpa; species Talpa occidentalis. The sequence continues at coordinate 42,138,249 of NW_023605305.1, forward strand.
TACTTGTTAATTGTTTTTTAAATATTTATTTATATGTGCATACAAGAACTGGGGTGCAGACCAGAGGTGTGGGTTGGGGGTGTGAGAGAATTCACCAGAGAGAGTGGGGAGCAGAACAGGCAAATCTACTGAAATACACTACTGAGGACTGAGGGCAGCAGCAGTCGAGACAGGAGAGGTCTGTGCCATGTGGGTTGCTCCCCGGCCTATGGGGAATCGAACTCACACTATAGTGGCTGGGGATAGCTTGATAGCACTGTCTTTAACCCCTGTGCCACCAGGGAGGCCCTACTTGTTAATGTTAAAATTTTCATTTACCTAGGCATACAACATGATTCCCATCATCTTTGACTTGTCTTCTTTGCCCTGATATCCACCAAATCCTATGAACTCTTTGTTCAAGACTGTGTCTGTTTACCATACTCATTATCTTATTTCAAGTGCAGACTCTTATCTCATTAGTTAATTAAAAGGATGTGCAAGGCATCTCAGATGCTGTCATCCTTTTGGGAATATAGCTGTGGTGACATTACTGTTAATGACAGCTAACACCTAACATAGAACATGGCAGGTTCAAGGCATAACACGTTTTTAATATTTACTCATTTCAGCTTCACTGCCATCCTCATCACCTTTTTGTGGATGAGGAAACTGGGCCAAAGAGAGTTCAGTAATTTGCCTCTGGTCTTTTAATTGGTTAAGTGGCAGAGCTGGAATTTGTATCCTACGGTCGGGCTCTGAGGTCTGTACTCTTGTTTTCATATTGTTTCTGCTCCACATATTGGTCCTGTCCTTCCAATGTGCAGTCTGGAAATACAGATAAGTTAACCAGGCTGCTTTTGGTCTTTATCTTATGCCTTGCCTCTCTGTTCATACACATATCAGTCCTTTCAGTACCAGTATCTGATTAATTCTTCTTAGACTGCTTTTATTATATGGCTTTTCTGCTCAGAAAATTCTGTAAAACCCTACATCCTTCAGAAGAAAATTTTGACTCTCTAGCCTGGCAGATTCCCATAGTCTCCTTTTGGTGTGTATTTCCAGTGGCATTTCATCTACCAGCTCCCATCCAATCCCTCACCAGCTGCTGTGATCAGATGGGGTGAGGCACTTAATCTACTACATCCTACTCAGACACCTGCCAGATGGACTCACCCAGTTCTCATTGTCCTGTTTGTTTCTCCAAGTCCAACGTGATTCTTTTTCAGCTCTATCTCACAGGTGCCCTTTGAAGTCCACCTTACCCAGCTGCCTTGCCTGGCCACTCAACACATGTATCACACATTTTATTGTTTTTTAAAAAGATTTATGTTTATTTATTTATGCATATAAGAACTGGGGTGCAGGCCAGAGGTGTGTGTGGGGGTGTGAGAGGATTCACCAGAGACAGTGAGGAGCAAAGCAGGCAGATCTACTGAAACACACTGCTGAGGGGAGCAGCGGGTGACACAGGAGAGGTCTGCTGCACCATGTGGGTTAGCTGCCTGGCGGGGGACTGAACTCATGCTGCAGTGGGCTAGTGATAGCTTGATAGCACTGAGACTAACCCCTGAACCACCAGGGAGGCCCACAAATTTTATTTTTAATAGAATACACTTGGGGATTGATCAGTTTACTCTTTGTGTGGGTGTACTAAAATTGGGAGAAATTAAACTTTTGTTCCCCTGTATGGTCATTCTGATAAGTTTTACTTCCTTGGGTGATAATCTGTCTGGGGCAGAATTCTCAAATACCTTTCCTTGCTTAAAATCCCAATTTTCCCTCCTCTTCTGTTTCTGTCTCTTTAGCATTCCACCCTCAATTTAATGCGATGGGTGGTATTTTATCAGGGTTGTTGAGAAGGAAACTGTTTTTTAGATATTCTACTCTGCATTCTGCAGTAATTTATGATCTTGAAAGAACTGTCTCTATTCTCTTGCCAGTTCTATCCATTCCCTCCCATATTCTTTGTGCATTAGAGTGATATCTTGTTTTTACTTGGCACAGAATATTTCCTCCTATGTTGATTTTATAATCACATTTTAAATTCACAATCTTTGCTAGGCTGCACTTACTGTTTAATTAGTTTTCTGTTGTATATTCTCAGCAAATCTTAAGACTGGTTAGTTGGTCTAGAATGTATTTTTCTGACAATTCCTTTTAAAAATAAAACCACTTGACCAATCCCATCATCTCCTTACTCTTGCTCAGTAGGATTTTAATTCCACCATGGCATGAAGGGAGGGCTTCATGATGTCTCTCCAGGGTTTTCTTTTCCCTATTAAGAGGTGCTTTGAAGATCTCAACATTTAGCTGATGCTGGGCCATACACATGCATCTTGATTGGTTCTTTAAACAGTTCAATGTAGGAAATTTCTTGTTCTTGATGTCAGATGCAGGTGGTTCCAAGAAAAGATTACAGCTCCTTGTGCTCTCATTTCTTTTTTTTAAAGATTTATTTATTTATGCATGCAAAAGCTGGGGTGCAGGCCAGAGGTGTGGGATGTGAGAGGATTCACCAGAGTGGGGAGCAGAATAGGCAGATCTACTGAAATACACTGCTGAAGGCAGCAGCAGTTGAGACAGGAGAGGTCTGCTGTGCCATGTGGGTCAGCTCCCTGGCCAGGGATCGACCTCATGCTACAGTAGCTGCGGATTTCTTCATAGTGCTGATGCTTAACCCCTTGTGCCACCAGGGCAGCCCCCTTGTGATCTCATTTCAAAGTTGGTTTATGAGCTTTGAATTTAAATAAGGTGGTAGCTTAAAATATCTGCCAATTGTATGACACGTTCTTGTTCAAGTTATCCATTGCCCATTCAGATTTTCTGTGTCTCTTTAATTTAACAAGGAGCATAGGAAGAATATAATATAATAGGTCTTATATCCTCATGTCAGAGTTAAGTTCACATTTAAGTTTGAAAGATAATATAGCCAAGTGGTCAAACCTGGTTGAGATCCTTGTGATGCTTTTTAACTATTCCAACTTGGAACAGCTTGTTACTTGACTTCAGGTTGCACAAGTATAAAGTGGGATTATATTCATCAGCTGATTCAGTATTTCACCCTGACATTGTGATTGGCATGAGGCTAGTTCCTTAGTATGTAGTAATGGGGAAAAATGAAGAAAAAAAAAAAAAAACCCTGTCTTTGTGGAGCCCAATATAGTACTTCCCTCATAGGGTGTTGGGGGAGTAAATGAAAAATAGAAATGATAAATTTTAGACAGAGTAGCTGGCACTCAGTAGATAAGGTTTAGTATTCAACATGACACTGTGTTGATCTTGCCCTATACCACAATGGGGCACAGAGAAAGCACTCAGTGAATTTTGAGTGAAGAACTTAATTCATGTGTGTGTACCAGTTTTTTCATTTGTGTGCCAGTATTTAATAAAACCTTGACATAATCATGCATGTGTTGCTTTCCTGGCTTACTTTTTCAGCTTTTAAGAAGCATCCTGGCCTTTTCAACCACCTCTCATGGGCACCATTCACAGATATCACATGTTGGGAAGAACCTTTAGCCTCAGTTGCTTGATTTTCAGCACAGGTTAAATGATGTGGGACTTCAGATATTTCCCCTGGAATAGCTGGGTTTAGCAATTGCTCAGTTCTTTGACTTATTATTTGAGGAACATGACATGGTGAAACTCAAATGCTAAAGAGTATCATTGATGCATGTTCTCAAACAATAACAATTTTGGAAGTTAAACCTTTTCTGTAAAAAGAATCCGAAAGGCAAATTTCTCAGCAGAAGGAAATTGTAGTATAATAAAAAAAAATGACTTTGGAGTAAAACTTGACTTTCATCCTAATTAAGTGGGTTAGGCAGTTTGATGAAGTTAAATCTCAGTAAAAACATATGCAAAGTGAGATAACTAGCAATATTTTCATCAGGTGATTATGTTAATAAATGAGATAATGCATAGAAAGCCGTTTGTGAAGTGTCTAGAGTATAATTGCGAAAAATTGAAGTGCTTGCTTTTAATTATTTAGCCTTTTTAAACAATGAAATGAGATTTAAAGTCTAAAAAAAGAGTCCATATTTTAAAAAGTATGTCAGTTCACCTATACAAATTAATATTTGTTTCATCTGAAAGTTTCAACAGTTAATGTCTTGTTTAGTGTCACACAGCAAATCATGTGGAACCATGGAATGACTGCAAATAACAAATGTTAGTCGTCTAGTCGAACTTGCTAATTTTACACATGATAAAACAGATTCAAATTATTTTGGTAACAGTGGCATGAAGATATGGGGCAAATTTTCTCTATTCATATGGTTTTATAAAGCAAATGAGATAAAGTGAGCAGGTGAAGGTTGTATGGGACTTACAGAAGTTTAACTTGTCCTTCACCATACCACTGCTCTGTGTGTGTGTGTGTGTGTGTGTGTGTGTGTGTGTGTGTGTGGGGTGTGTGAGAGAGAGAGAGAGAGAGAGAGAGAGAGGAGAGAGAGAGAGAGAGAGAGAGAGAGAGAGAGAGAGAGAAGGGGGAAACTGTGTGTTACAATTTCCTGGGTTTTTTGTTTTGGTGAACATTTAGTGCCTGCTAATTTCCCCACTTATTGGGTTCCAAGAAGAAGCAAAAAGAATACTTGCACTTCTGGTTACTACAGAAAGCCCTCGGGTGCCTAAACTTTCACTGGGGTACAATGTAAGGGAGAATAAGTAGGAAAAGGTAGATGCTTGGTAACAAATGGGTTTGATCTCCTGTTATTCTTTCAGTACTTGGATGCTGTAGATCTGTAGTGGGATGGATGAGGGGAAGGATGCAGGTTTAAATCTTCTGTAAGAGTTTTTTCCAGAACTAGCATTGAATTCCTTCGGCAACTATTAATCCTAACTGCAGTGAGCATTGCATAGGTCACTTTTCAAAAACATTCTTCAAAGCCACTTGGCAAAACATAGTTGTGATTTTTTTTAATTACCTATAATCTCAATGTGTTAAGTCACTAAAATATGAATATTGCTTTACTAAGTACACCAATTTTTAAAATAATTAATTTGAAATCCAAGTAGAAGAAAAATGCATTTGCACTTAACTGATTTGGATTCTTCTTCCCCCATCCCCTTCAAATGTCATTAAAGGACAGAAGAGCTATTTGGCACTGTGTGGTAATTTCTTCTGACTTTATGATATTTTGAATTACTGATGTAGCTTAATGAGATTAATCTTTATGACTTGTATTTTTGTCATTGTGGCTATTAGTAAAAACTAAAGATGTGAGATTTTTACTTCTGATGTTTATAGCTGAGGGTTGATAATAATGAAGTATTTGCCTCCCATAGTAGATGGTAAAATTTATATGTTCCTATTTGATTTTCTTTTCTAGCTTGTTCGTTTTGGTTTAAGTAACCAGCTGGTGGTTGCTTTCAAAGAAGAAAACACAGTTGCTTTTAAGCACTTGTTTTTGAGAGGATATTCTGGCATAGATGAAGATGACTATAGCTGTAGCATATATACTCAGAAGGACGCCTATGAGAGCATCTTTTTTGCTATTAATCAGGCAAGTGATATTTTTTATGAATGACTATATATACTTTATACCTTTATTGGCACTTGACCTCATTGTCTGAGCAAAAAATATATATACATACTGAAATATTGTAAGGTAAGTTTTGCATCATTTCACTAAAATGTTTGATTATTATTTCTGTGACTATAGATGTTTGCCATGCAATAGATTTTGTCTGTTTTTCAAGATTTATATATATATATATATTATATATCTATTATTTTTGCATAGAAGAACTGGGGTGTTGGCCAGAGGTGTGGGGGGCGGGGAGCGGTGAGAAGATTCACCAGAGACAGAATGGGGAGTAGAACAGGTGGACCTACTGAAATACACTGCTGAGGGAAGCAGTGGGTGAGACAGGAGAGGTCTGCTGCGCCATGTGGGTCACTTCCCTGGCTGGGTTTGAACTCAGGCAGTAGCAGTGATAGTGCTGAGATTTAAGCCCTAGGCCACCAGGGAGACCCCAAGATTTATATTTTTAACTTATTCTTTCATACCCACTACTGTTGGGAGATTACTTTACCCCCAGGTCACATAGCCAAGAACAGATTTATAATCTCAGAAGATTTGATAAATGAGTTGTCACATGTTAAGTTCTAGGTTCTTAATTTTGAGGTTTTAGCATTAACATGTCTAGCAGAATCTTACACATATGGAGGCTATTACAATATAGTTATGTTTAGGAAGATATGGATGAGCCTCATCCATAGGCCTGATGAGAGAATTTATGGGAGAGAAATTGCTGTTCTTTCTTTCTCATTAATTCATTCATCCATTCAGTAAACATTTGGGTGCTCCTATTACCACACACTGAACTAGACATTGAGGCTACAATGTAAATAAACAGACAAAAACCCTGCCCTTATATAACTTAATTCTGGAGGAGAAATCCAAATAAGTGAGAACTATAAATGAAATGTATAGTTTCAATACTGGCTCCCTGAAAACACTTCCAAAAAATCCCACATCCACGAGCAAAGCTGAGCTTATTGCCTACAGCTGAAAGGGAGATGCTGTCTTGGCAATTCTCTGTAGAATCTGGGTAAAGACAGCAAAGTCCAGGACAGATTTTGAAGTCTGATTTAAGGTGCATCTTGCCATGTGAGGAGAACTTAAGTACAGTTGGATAAAGGATAGCAGTTTAATGAATAGTAGCTTAGTCGTTTAATGAGGTTAATCTTTGGGACTTGTATCTTTACATTTGTGCCGTTAGTAAAAACTAAAGGTGAGGGTTTTGTGAGCGGTAGTTTCAGAGTCTGAGTTTTTGGACTGAATCATCAATTTAATTATCTGTTTAAGTGATTTTTTTTGTGTGTTTCTGAAAGAAATGGTACAGTCATTTTGCAACTTTAATGTTCCCGGGGGAAAAAGTTTCCTGGCATAATGAAGTCCTTTTAATGAAGCCCTGTTAGTGCAGATAGGTAAACAGTAGCCTTGTGTTAATGGTAAGGTCATAAAATCTGCAAGTTAATGTAAGCTACTGTGAGTTGAGTCAGCTAAATAAATCTGTTAATGTAAGCTGTGGGGTGTGGATGGCTTGGGCCTTCAGCTGTATATCAGAAAATAGTAACTGCTATGCAATAAAGCAGGGGAGTTGATGAGAAGTGCCTGGTGGTGCCTGGGTCCTGGCGGTGGATGTTTGCTACTTCCACTGGGAGGTACGGGAAGGCCTCTTGATGTGGTCATGTTTGTGTCAGGACCTGAAACTGGGAACCTGGCAGAGAGATAACCAGGGGTTCCCGGCAGAGGGAACAGCAAAGGCCACAGGCAGGGGTGTGCCTGGCAAGCTCTAGGAACTGCCTGGGCAGGGTGGGTGCACGCAGATCCAGAGGGCAGTAGTAGACACTGAGGTCTGAGAGATAGGCAGGATCTCAGCTCTAGCTCTGAGTGAGGTGGGAGTGTCTGACAGCAAGTTTATTTTACTTTAGCGTTTTAGAGACAGGGAGCCTTTGCCCAACCTGAGAAAATTGCTCCATGGCATTCTAGCTGGGGGATAATTCATAAACAATGAAAGTAGCTAAATGTATATTCCTTATGCTATTACTCCTGATAAATCTCTAAAAAGCTCACGAGTGTTTTTGTTTTAATTACTTTTAATAGTATCATCGTCTCAAGAACATATCTCTGGGGAACCTTGATTATGGAGAAAATGAAGACAATAGAATTGGTTTAAAAGTCTGTAAGCAGCATTACAAGAAAGGGACCATGTTTCCTTCGAATGAGACACTGAATATTGACAGCGACTTTGAAGTAGGTAATGCAGTGATTATTTTATTATATTCCTCTGTCATCTTCTGTGGAGAAGAACAAAAATGTCCTCATTTGGGGCAACCAAATGCAGCAACTAGCTTTTGGGACGGCTGACCTCTGTGAGGCCATCACTTCTGCCTTTGCCTATAGAGGACCTTGACTCAGGAAACTGGGTCTTCGTGATAGGCCCTGGGAGTTCTTGAGTCAGAGAGCAATGTTGGTTTTGAGATTAACAGGTGTTTTCTGTTAATGTAGGTCTTTTCTTCTGTAAGAGCATAATTAGGCTTTTTGAAATGATGAGTTTGTATTTATATAAATATGTATGTAAAAATACTTTGTTCTTTTGCTTTTGTTGCAGGGCAGGGTTAGGGGCACCCCATAACCCCCAAAACTGCCTGCTCTAAATAGGTTCTGCCATCTGCCGTATAAGATAGAACGTACTCTAGTGCTTAAGGTCTTTAATGGAAAGGAACTTTAATACAGCTAGTGTGTAATAAAGACAAGAAAAAGGAAAAAGGTTTTAAATCAAGCACCCAAAGCTACCTTCCCCTCCTGGATAAATGCCCAGCCAAACAGGTTTTGGTAGGGGGAAAGGATGTCCTGAGCAAACTCCATACAGGCTTTGTGGACTCCACCCCCACGACACTGGGAACTACAAATCCCATGATCACCAAAGGGAGGGTTGTGAGGACCTGAGGGCGGGGTTAAGCAACTGGGCTTTTGGTTTGGGTATTTAACTGGCCATGTGGCCAGGGGGTCGCCCTCTTTGCCACAAGCCTTGCTAGGTTTTTCACCAGCTCAGTGGGTCATTGGGATTCCAGGTCAGCGGAAACAGGTAGGACACATTTATGAACTTATCTCCCTCCTTTTTTCCCTGAGTTATTCATTTCCCCATTTTCCCTTCCCTTGTAAACAAACCTTTCATCAACCTTTTGTGTATGTCTGCAGTTTAGCATAGTAAGTCCCCTTTAAGGGCACGGGTGAGGAGCCATAGTCAGGCAACCCCATTTTATATCGGGGTTTGCCCTGTAACAGTTTGGCCCCGAGCAGGACTGCTAAGGCCCAAAAGTTTGCCACAGGTTTAAAGCACCTTCTGGTGGGGACCCATAGGAAAGGGGCAGAAGGGGAAAGGCAAGTCTGAAAGGAAAAGAGCAAAATCAAAATTAAGATAAAAGCTGCCATTGTTAACATCCCCACAGGTCTCTCATCCACATCTGTTTCAAGTGTCTCCTTCCACATCCCCCATGTTTCTTGTACAAGTCCAAGACCGAGAAGCAAGCACAACTTCTTCACACACAATTTCTTCACATGTCTCTCTGCTCCATGTGCTTCCTCCACGTGCTTCCTCCAGGTGCTTCCTCTAGGTGCTCTTGCTCTTCATCCTGCTTTCCTTTCTTCCCCAGTCTCCTCTCCAGCTTCTCAGCTCCACCCTCCTTGGGTGGGGCAGGGAACCTGGAACCTCCCCTTTCCCTGGGGACCACCCAGTTACACCTTTATTACTTGTAAACTATATTAAAGCTCTTCAAAGGTGAATTGCCTTGAGCAACTCATTTTCTTCTCCAGATTGCTTAGCCAAGAATTAGCTTCTAATCAAGTATGTAAATGCTCTAGGGTTTTGTCACACATTCAAATACCCTTTACTTTGCCCCAGGCACTCCGTGTTTTCTGAGCTGGGTTGCAAGGATGAATCAGTCTTGGCTCTTCAAGTAGCTTAGCTAACAGTTCAGCAGGAGAGGTCCTAGTGGCACTTTCAATTTAGAATTTTTTTGAAGATTTATTTTTATTTATTTATGCATACAAGAACTGGGATATAGGCCAGAGGTGCGGGGGGGGGGGGGGAGGGTGAGAGGATCCACCAGAGACAGAGTGGGGAGCAGAACAGATGGATCTACTGAAATACACTGCTAAGGGGAGCAGCAGGCGAGCTAGGTCTGCTGCACCATGTGGGTTAGCTCCCTGGCTGGCAGTGGCTGGCAATAGCTTGATAGCACTGAGACTTAACCCCTGAACCACTGGGGAGGCCCCAGAATTTTTTTTTAAATGAATGTATGGAGGTCTTTTGACCATTTTCATCTCATCTGATTTTAAGATGCCTTGGTAATACAACTGAGGAAATCCCTATATGGCAGAGGCTCTAATTCTGAGTTAATGTGTCTTGTGCTCTTGACTGGAGAAGCAGCTCTTAAACCAGCTCCCTTGGACCCGAGGCTCCTTGCAGACATCATCTGGGTGTCAGGCACTCGGTTTTATAGTCCTGTTACAGGGCAGGGAGAGGGGCACCCCAGAGCCCCCAAAACTGCCCACTCTAAATAGGTTCTGCTATCTGCTATATCAAGACAAAACATATAAGACCTTTAATGGAAAGGAACTTCAATACAATTAGTAAACAATACAGGAAAGACAAAGAATATAGTTTCTAAATCAAGGACCCAAAGTTACCCGTCCCCTCATGGGTAAAAGTCCAGCCAAATGGGATTGCCCCAGTGCAAGGCCCGAAAGCCTGCCACAAGTCTAAAGTACCTTTCGGCGAGAACCCACAGATAAGAAACAACCAGACAAGTCTTGGAGGAAAAGAACAAAATCAAAATCAAGATAAAAGCTGCCATTGTCACCTCCCCACGAGTCTCTCACCCACATCTGTGTCACCCAGTCCAAAACCAAAAGGCAAGCGCAGTTTCTTCGCATGTCTCTCTGCTCCATGTGCCTCCTCCAGGTCTCCTTCTGGCTCCATCCTGCTTCCTTCCTTCCTCTGTCCCTTCTGCAGCTTCTTCTCCTCCCTGCTCAGCTCCATCCTCTCTTGGGTGGGACAGGGAACCTGGAACTTCCCCTTTTCCTGGGCACCACCGTTAGTCTTTACAGTCATTACAGTCGTGGTCTTGAAATGTCACCTGTCTTGTTGTCTTGGAGGCTTCTGTTATCCTGAGGTCTATTTGATAGTCGGCTTTCAGTGGCTCGCCCTGTTTCATTAAGAATCCTGGTGTCTCCCTCCTTGGGCTGTGCTGTCACTGGGGGTGTTCCTGAGTGGTGAAAAATGGTGACAGGTGGAGCCAAATTAAAACGTGTGTCCATTGACTCTTTTCTTGAAGCCACTTGTCCTCTTACAAATTGTTGTGGAGAAGAGTCAGGGTATAGACTGAGATGTGGAGGTGAAAGAATTCACCAGAGATAAAGTGAAGAACAGAAAAGATAGATTTATTGAAATACACTACTAAGAGAAGCAGCCTCGAGAGTGGAGGAGGAAGAGGATTTGGGGCTCATTTTTATAACCTGATTTGGTGGTTTTTCATGACTGGGGGAATCTGTCTCTGCCAGTTGTTTTCTGCTGGGACATCAGGTTTCACTGGACCTTCTGTACAGGAGGTGTCCTGCTGGGTTCTGTTTGCCTGGAATTCTCATGTGGATCCCTGGCCAAGTTCCCATGGCAACTCTGTCAGTTCCCCTTCCTTATCTATTTTGTCCCTCCCAGCATTGTTCAGCTGAGCAAAGCACAGACTAAGTTTTAACTTTATTTAAATGATACCGCCACAAAAATGTGTGACTCAATTGAGTGCATCATACAAATAATTTTCAGTGATTTATATGCTGTTTTCCTTAATTGATCTTTTCTAGAAAATAGATTAAAGAAATGTGACCAAAGTTTCAGTATCAGTGGCTGAGTAGGCAGGTAACAGCATTGCTCTTACACTTGCTCTGTAACTGAGATGCATTTGAGTGATGAGGCTGCTCCTCTATTATTAGTTTGTTCTGTTTGAGGCTTGGTGTTTTTGCTAGGACATTTGTCATCTTTAAAAAAAAAAATCTCAACTCTTATGTTTTGCTGCCACCAGGTGCCTGGTGGCCACAGTAGCCTAATGTATGTTTCTAGTAGTATAAATAAGGTCAGCCAGACTTCAGGGTTCTGAATGCATATTTAGATAATGTGTCACTCTATTATCATAAGCAATGGAATACAAAATTTGAATAAGCAAAAAACTTTCATAAGGCATATTTTGCATATAGTTTTTTAAAGTTTATTTTCTTACATCTTTGTTAATTGTTGTACAGTATTTGATTTCTCCCCTCAGGTGGAGTCCCTAGAACTTTCCCACCACCAGAGCACCCGTGATCCACTACTACAATCCCTTTGTGCTCTTCCCTCCCCTGTTTTGAACCCTCTCCCTCCCCCTTCCCTGAAGTATGCCTCATTTCTATGGCCAACTTGCAAGTTTTGTCTTTTTTCCTGTCCCTTTCTATCGTTTCTCTATATTCCACATATAAGTGAAACCATCCTATATTTCTCTTTGTCCTTTTGGCTCACTTTTCTTAGAACATTCCTTCCATTGCCATCCATGATGCCACAAATGGCATGAGTTTATCTTTTTGATTGCTGAGTAGTATTCCATTGTGTGTGTGTGTGAATGTGTGTGAATATATATATCACATCTTCCTGAACTGTTCATATGTTTTGGGGCATTTATGTTGTTTCTATTTCGTGGCTCCTGTTAATATGGCAATAAACATAGGAGTGTGGGTTTCTTTTCAAATTAGTGTTTTTGTGTCCTTTGGATGGATTCCTAGGAGTGGAATCACTAGGTCATATGGTAGCTCCATTTTTAGCGTCTTGAGGAACATCCACACAGCTTTCCATGGTGGCTGGACCAGTTTACATTCCCACCAACAGTGTAAGAGGGTTCTTTTTAACCACATTCTTAAATTTTATATACAGTTTAAATTAACTAACAAAATATAGTCATATTTCACTGACTCTAAGATGCCATCATTTCAAAAAGATATCTATTTTAGAAGCATTTTTTAAAAAGATTTATTTATTTATGAATATAAGAACTGGGGTACAGGCTAGAGGTGTGGGATGTGAGAGGATTCACCAGAGATAGAGTAGGGAGCAGAACAGGCAGATCTACTGAAATACACTGCTGAGGGCAGCAGTAGTCAAGACAGGTGAGGTCTGCTGTGCCATGTGGGTCAGCTCCCTGGCCAGGGATCGACCTCATGCTGCAGTAGCTGCGGATTGCTTCATAGTGCTGTGTCTTAACCCCTTGCACCACCAGGGAGGCCCCTTTAGAAACATTTAAAAGTGAAAAAATAGACATCTTGGAATAAAGGACACAGGAAAAAAGTCAAAGGCTAGTATCTGGCACATAGATTTTGAACATGTTACTTTTCCCTTTACTCAGATCAGTTTAACATTTTTCCTCTTCATCCTAGAATAAGAAGAGAGGTGGAAAGACTTTAAATACCATACATGGGGCCTTATTTAATCGTTGGGGAAACTGGTGCTCAAAGTGTTTGATGAAGCCAAGGTCAAGTGATGATTTAGTGACGGGAGGTCTTACTTACTCCAAGTCCTTCTCTCTTGTCCCCGTTGACCTGCCCTAACATCCTTGCTATTTGTTGACCAAGCCAAGCGCTTTCTTGGCTGGGAGGCTTCTGTTTGCTTGTTCTACTTGGAGCCCCTCTCCCCGTCTGTGCACAAGTGGTTCTCTGCTTCCTCGGGTGTCAGTTCAAATATCCCCAGCTCCTCAGTCCTTCCTCAACCACTGCTCTCAAGGTAGGGCCATCCCACCCACTATCTCTAGCACCTTGCTCTGTCTTTGGAGTACTTTGCAAGGTGAAATAATCTTGTATATATTTTACACTATTGTTTTGTTCCCCCACCCCCACCCCAAATGTGAGCCCATACAGAGTTGGTCTGTTTTGTTCATTGTTTTACCTTCAATGGCTGGTGCATAAAAGCTTTCAGCAAATATATACTGAATAGATGAAGGAGGTGGGTAAAAAACCCAGGCTTTTTGATATTCTTCTGAAATAGATGCTCAGAGGTCAGCCTTGTCAGTGTAATGGGAAGGTCTCAGACTCTGGAACTGAACATATGTGGGTTTAAATTCCAGCTAGCTCTGTTACCTTAAGGAAATTTCTTGGCTTTTCTGTGCCTTGGTTTTTGCATCTATAAAATGACAGCAATGGTGCTTATGTCATGAGTTGGCTTTGGAGGAGAAACAAGATGACACATTAGGTGAGAGAACACATAAAACCCCCTAGCACAGGGCCTGACACAGGGTAAATGTTCCATGTTTTGCATTTTTTTAAAAAAATTTTTTTTAAGATTTATTTATTTATACAAGCACTAGGGTACAGGCCAGAGGTGCAGGAGAGTGAGAAAATTCACCAGAGAAAGAGCAGGGAGCAGAACAGGCAGAAGGACCAAAGTACACTGCTGAGGGGAGCAGCGGGCGAGACAGGAGAGGTCTGCCTCACCATGTGGGTATCTCTCTGGTCGGCCAGAAATCGAACTGGCACTGCAGAGGCTGTGGACAGCTTCACAGCACTGTGCTCAACCCACTGTGCCACCAGGAGGCCCTGTTTTTGCATTTTTTTAAATCAGTATTTTCCTTTTGCATGCAAGTTTCTTTTCATTAACTGCCCTCACAAAGTCTAGTCAGGAAAACCATCATTGGATTCTTTCTTTTTTTTTTTTTTTAAGATTTGTTTATTTATGCATGCAATAACTGGGGTGTAGTCCAAAGGTACCGGGGGTGAGAGGATTCACCAGAGACAGAGTGGGGAGCAGAACAGGCAGGTCTACTGAAATATACTGCTGAAGGGAACAGTAGGCTAGACAGGAGAGGTCTGCTGCGCCATGTGGGTAGCTCCCTGGCCAGGGATCAAACTCATGCTGCTGTGTCTTTAACCCCTGCCCCACCCTAGATTATTTCTTGATACTCATAATCCATTTGCCTGACACAGAGAAGCATCGCCTCTAACACCTGCCTTTCTGAATGAAATATTTTGCCTGTTGCATTAGCCAGTCAGCAATGCATCCTCATTTTTGGCTCAGGATGCCTAGTTTTCACAAAACATAAGTGTGACCTACATATTTTGAGAACTAGCTATTTGCTAGGCAGTGGATGTTGAACAAACACAACACAGTTGTCCTCGAGCTCTCAAAGCTCTGATCTTCTAGTTGAGGGGACAGATAGGTAAGTTAGATACTGCAGTTGTGGGAAAAGTTTTGCAAAGAATTAGCCATGATTCTGCCAGGATTCCCACGCACCTACTGACCACCTGGTGCTGCAGTCAGCCTGGCTCCTCCTTGTCACAGACAACAGGAAGGGGCAGCAGCCAGCCAAGTGAGAGTTAGCTTGGCCTCAAACCACTTAGTCCCTAGTGCTCTGCGGCCTCAAAAGGGGGTCACTGTCTCTGGGTCCCCTTGGGTTTTTGCTCATGTGTCAGGCTACATTCACAGTAAGGGGATTAACTTTTATGGGAAGCTCTTGGACTCATTTATAATTTAGATGTTTTGATTTATTTTTACTGGAATGCTTTCCTTTCTCTTTCTCTTCTATTTTGAAAAAGTGTCAGATTTAACAGAAAAGTTGCAAAATAGCCCAGATTTCCTTCACTCCCTTGATTGAGATATCCCAGATACTAACATTTTGCCATATTTACTTTATCATACTGCCTAAAAATAAATGTTTCTCCTGCAATGTATGAGACTAAGTCCAGACTCACTGTCTCTTTACCTCTAAATACTTCACTGTGTGTTCCCCCCAAATGAGAACTTTCTCCTATAGAACCAATGGACAATGCTCAGAAGTATAAATTAATATTGATACAATACTAAAACCTACAAATTCTTTCTATATCTCATCAATTGTCCTATTGTTCTTTCCTCCAGGGTCACATATTGCTTTAGTTGCCATGTCTTGCTAGTTTCCTTTAATCTGAAACAAAATTAAGTTACTTGGCTTTTTTTTTAAATTTTATTTTTATATTCCCCATATAATTGCAACCCCCTTATTTTGACCCTAATCCCTCCTTTCCCCGCCCCCCACCCCCAAAGTGTGTCTCTGGTTCATAGTTGTTTGTTGATTTTGATTTTTTCTTTCTTATAGTTATTCTTTTTCCTGGTCCCTTATTTAGGTTTTCTAGATTCCTGCTATGAGTGAGACCATCCGGTATTTTTCTTTTTCTTTCTGGCTTATCTCACTGAGCATGATCCCTTCCAGCTCCATCCATGTTGCTGCAAATTGCATGTGTTTATCTTTTTTGATTGCTGAGTAATATTCCATTGTGTATATGTATCACATCTTCTTGATCCATTCATCTATTTTTGGGCATTTGGGTTGTTTCCATAGCTTAACTATTGTAAATAGTGCTGCTATAAACATAGGCTTGCAGGTGCCCTTTGAAATTAATGTTTCTGTGTCATTTGGGTAAATACCTAGGAGTGGAATTGCTGGATCATATGGAAGGAAGCTCCATCTTTAGCATGTTGAGGAATCTCCACACAGCTTTCCATAGTGGTTGAACCAGTTTGCACTCCCACCAACAGTGCAGGAGAGTTCCTTTTTCTCCACATCCTCACCAGCATTTGTTGTTGCTAGTTTTTTTAATATGTGCCATTCTCACTGGTATGAGATGGTATCTCACTGTAGTTTTGATTTGCAAATTACTTGGCTTTTTGAAAAATGATTTGACTTATTTAAAGAATAGAATGTCCCTCGCTTTGGCTTTTCTTTTTTTTTTTTACTATTTTATGGCTAGATTGATCATATCCCTTTTTTGCAAGAACACCACACAAGGGACATTATTTCAGGAACTACATACTGCTGGTCTATCTCAATTGCTGCTGAGGTTAACTTTGATCACTTGGTTAGAGTGGTAGCTGCCAAGGACCCCTCTATAAAGGGACTGGTCATCCTGTTGTAATTAGTAAGCCTAATTAGTAAGCATACTTTGGAATGTTGTTGTACCTTTTTTTTTTAAGATTCATTTATTTATGCATACAAGAACTGGGGTGTAAGCCAGAAGTGCAGAGGGGAAGAGGTGAGAGGATTCACAGGCGGAATAGAACAGGCAGATTTACTGAAATACATCGCAGAGGGGAGCAGCCAGCAAGACAGGAGAGGTCTGCTGTGCCATACTGGTCAGCTCCCTGTCCTGCTGGGGATGAACTCATGCTGCAGTGGCTGCCAATAGCTTGATAGTGCTGCCTTTAACCCCTGCGCCACCAGGGAGGCCCATGTTGTAGTATCTTGCTTCTCAGCACACTCTGGTCCTCTACTTTAGCACTGAACTCTGGCCTGAAACAACATGGCGTGTCTCTCGTTCCCTAGATTGTGTCTACCTGACCCTTCAGAACCTGTCCCAGGACCCCCAGGACTGGAAGAACTCACCATTCTTCAGGCTGGAATTTTGTCGGTAAATAAGCTTTAAGTCTCATTCCCTGGGAAACAAGGATGGGGACAGCAAAGGAGAGATGAAAAACGATGACAACTTACACTTCGTGGTGTGTTTTTCATTCAGGCTCTTACAAGTTGAAATCTCCTTTCATCTCAAAGGCATTGACCTACAGACAATTCATTCCCGAGAGCTACCAGACTGTTATGACTTTCAGAACACGGCAAGTATCTGCGTTCTCAGCCACATTTAATTCTTTTTCTTTACTCCTTCTAAAGAGGGCAAGTGTAAAACATACCAGCCTAGAGATGTGTTGGAAACAGTTGTGTTTTAAACCGATTTTATGACATTTTATAGTTCTGTTGATCCAGAGACCATTCTAAAAAGTAAAGCGATCTTTGCCAGCTTTCAAAACTAGATTTCTGGGTGGAAAAGAGTCTTCAAGATGAACTTTGACCTTCAAGTCTCCTAATACATTTCTTTTTCTAAGTTTATGATGAGGGTTTTAAATGTCTGCAACGCTCTCCCCATTTTTAAAGGAAGGTCTTTGCAAATATTGTAGCAAATGTTTTCCAGCCTGCAGGCAGAAACTGACCCTTGCTCTGAAGACAATTCTGTAAGGAGAAGTTGCTGCTGCTTTTATTTTGGGAGGAACCGTAAGTGGCATATGAGACTGTTCCGGTTTATGGGGGGAGTCACCTGACTTTTCACTTTCAAGGCACATCCTGCTTGCTTTCTTTAATGTCTACTGAGGAGCAAAACTAAATGCTGAGCAGAGAGTTGTATGTAACTATCTCATAGCAATTCAGAAGAGTGCTTTCAACAAAGTGACATACTCAGGGAATGCCTAGGACAGTTAGCCAGTACCCACTCATGAACACCCAGTATGGTAAGTCCATATACACTCCCTAGTGCAACGTGAATCAATGCACACTCAGTGGGTCCCTGGGGCAGTGTGTTGATGGACACTTAGTAAGTCCCTATGATCTTCAGGTGTTTGGGCATGCTCGAGAAACTGACCCTCAGGAAGCTTACAGCCTAGTAGGAGAGGTAGACAGAACAAGACAATGAAGAAATGAAAGTAATTATAAATTATGACATGTGGTGAGGAAGAATGCTCTGGCAGGGAAGAGCATGATTAACTTCCTTGTGGTGTCCTGCACAGTATGAAGCGTTAAAAAAAAAAAAAATCACAGGCTAAGAACTTGGAGAGCTGAAACTACATGTTCTGTGATTAAATCCATAAGTACCTGAGCATCTTGGAACACCAACCGAATTCTGTGTAGTCCAAGAACATCACTGTGATTAAAACAAAGGTTCAACAATTAAGCCAGGTCATATTTTTGTATCTGTGATCTATCTTTCAACCTCCACTAACTTTGGCACTTCCAATCTTGTTTTTCCCCAGGAAAGTCCCTGAAATACTTCTCCCAATACTATGCATATGTCAGCACGTACTTACATAATTGAAACATAATGTGAAAGATTGAAGGCATTCAAAAATCTTAAATTCAGCTTGGCAAACTTGGAGCAATCTTTGTCATTTCTGAAATCACTTGAAACAAATAGGAAAATAATTTCCAGTCTACCAAATTCTGGAATTTCATACCCAAAGGAATAAATGAAAGGAAATGCTTTTTAATTCCATCTGGTGGATTAAGTGAGGTCATTGTGTTGTTTTGTCAAAGATTGGTAAATCTTGTTCCTGGAACTGTTTAGTTGTTTTGCTTTAGGATTTCCCTGAACCAGAATATGGATTTATAGAACTTCATGTATTCACCCCTCAGGGCATAATGATTTTCACACACACACAAAAAAAAGTTGGGAAGAAATCATGCGACGAGGCATTTTCATCAGTATGATTCTCTGTGGATCAGCAGGCCAATTGAATATCATTGAGATTTTACATAGAATCAATCTAACAGGTCATACTTTCTGCTGAGTATAACTTCTCCATACATTTGTGTCTCCAGATTATCTTTGACAATAAAGCACACAGTGGCAAAATCAAAATCTATTTTGACAGTGAAGCTAAGATCAAAGAATGTAAAGACTTGAACATATCTGGATCTAGTAAGTATATCATATGCGGGTCCATTTTGGATTATGGATGATTTTTAACACTTTATTTTTGGGTTTGAGGCATTTATACGGTTTATTCAAATAGTTATAGGAAGAAACATCTTCGGAAAACCACATTCTGAGCATTTGATTTTATAAAGTATTTCCCAAAGCTTTGCATTTTTGTTCAATTGAGCATATTGTGATTATACCCCTCTTAGGAGAGGTGGTGGGACCCAGGGGTTTAGGAGCAGAGTCTGGGGCTAGACAGCCTGTGTTTGGATCTTGATTCTGTTCTGTATGACTACTTACCCTCTCTGTATTTCAGTATCCTTCTTTGCAAAATGAGGATGATGATAATACTTACCCTCTAGGATGTTGAGTATTAAATGGGTTCAGATGTAAAGCAAAGTATTGAGAACTAGAGTTGGCCCACAGTAATTGCTGGGCACTACTGAAAGGGGAAAATACCTTAGTGAAGGAGACAGACATGTGACATCTCTATGTCTATGTATATGAAGTCACCGTGCTCATGGATGGGCATAAGTGGAGATTCCAAAGGCCTGAGCATAAAGAGAACAATGGGTAGTTTTGAATGGGGCAGAGTGAAAAATAAAACCTAGCAATGATTCTTGGATGAGGTGTGCTTTGGGTAGGAGCCTGTGACAATGGAGAGGCATCAATATCTTCATCAATATCAATATCAATAGTCTCAGCTCTATCACCTCTGAGTTCGATCCCCAGCCAGGGAGGTGACCCACATGGCGCAACAGACCTCTCCGGTCTCAACTGCTGCTCCTCTCAGCAATATATTTTAGTAGATCCACCTGTTCTGCTCCCCACTCTGTCTCTGGTGAATCCTCTCACCCCCTACACCCCCACACTCCCACCCCACACCTCTGGCCTATATCCCAGTTCCTCTACAAATAATAATAATAATAATAATAATACCATTTAAAATGAGTTACACAAAATCTATTCTCATTGAATGGTTGGCTGGTATTAATGATGTATGATCAGTATTTTTTAAAATTTATATGTTTTGTCTCATTGAATTTGCTTTTGACCGATGATCAACATAAAATAAAACGTAAAATACCTGTGGTTCTGAACTTTTAGATTTATTTTAAACTGGATTTGATTGTTGGCCTCATGCTTTTCAGTTAATGTCTGATGACTTTGAAGTTTTGACTTTAGCAGCCATTAACTAACTCAAGCCTCTAATCAGAATGCAGTTTTAGTTTTGTTAAAAGTGGTTACTATTTGTTAGCAGATACTCTCCCACAGAAAGGCCCAGAGCAGATGCATATTTTCCAAACCCCAAGTGTAGATTGTAGGTGTTTTATGTGGGGGAAAAAAAGCTAAGCTTTGTCACATGAAATGTGGTTTGGAATAGTCATGACTGAATGAGTAATTCATCCCCTCATTGTGCGCCTTACAACGCTGGGGGTGTGGGTGACTGTACAGACGCGAGAGCGAAGCTCTAGCTCCCTCCTGTGGCCTGTGAAGAGAAACACAAACCTCACAGAAAGGCAGGAAAAAAAGATGTGAAACATCCTTCTCCCAGAGTTGCTTCCTAAGAAACCAGCTTCTGTCACTGGGAGAATACAAATTTAAAACAAGATGATGTGACATGAAAGGCTTCAGAACCTGAAGTTTGAAACCGAGCTTAGGAAATCGATTTTTTACCCCCTGTACCCAAAGTTCCCTGGTGAATTGATCACCCTGGTTTGGGGGGATGAGGGGAGAGGGGTTATGGGACAGAAGCAAGGGCTGCATCTGATGGGATTCTTGTGTGATTTCCAAAGATCTCTACAGTTCATTCATATCCATGCACTCTCCCTGAGGTAGGTCTCTCCTCCGCCCACTCTCCTTCCCCCTCACCCCCTTTCTCTTACCAGTGTTATCCCCAGGTGAAAATACCAGGGAAAGTCTGTTTTCACATATCAACCTAACCTTGCTCTTTATGACTGGTGACAGCCATCCCCACATGTGCCACTCACCTGCACTTTACCTTTATTCTATGAAGACAGTACTTTGGGTTTGAGGAGCCGAGGGAGATATTGGTGGGCTGAACTCCCCACTGGTGGATGACATAAATGGGTGTCAGGGGGTCAGGAGGTTTGCTAAGTGTGGGAAGTCTGGTTAGAACCACACAGGTAGGTGTGGGGGTGGGGCGGGGGGTCTTCCCTGACAGGTTCTCAGGGGCATCTCTCTGGAGGAGTGTTTTATAAATCAAGGGTCTAAAAATGATTCTGTAGGAATAGTTTCAATAGAGTTAAGAAAGCAGTTGCTTTCATAAAACTGTATCACAAAAAAGTATCGTAAAACACTTTTTGTAGCATACCAAACTGATCCCAATAAATCAAAAACAGATTATGTGCTGGGAGGGACAGTTCATTTTTCTAGATCTGGGAGTCAGTTTTTCCATCTGTAAATTGGAGCCAACACAAGCAATCTCAGTGACTTTGTTCTAGTGATTGGACAGAAAAGAAGACACTAAATACTATTCTTGCAATTTATAAGATTTTCAGCCCCATCTTGCCAAGAACTGCCCCTGTTTCCTCTGCCTCATCCCGTGGGTCCATTAAAAAAATGATCTTGGGTCCTGGTAGGGTGAAATTGCTTTCTTACCTATCCATGAGATGGTATTGAGGTAACTTGAGCTTCCAAGTAGAAAATGGCTAAAAGTAAATGTCGGTGGCCAGCTGGGCACTAGGTAAGGTTCTAACAAGTACTTGTTAGAAAGTACCTCATTTCCCCACAGTCCAGACCCAGTGGCTATCCCATTTTGTAGTCGAGGTATCTGATGCTTAACAAGGCTAAGTAATCTGCTCAGACAATTGACTTGCCAGCTATGTCATCACCCCCTGGGTGAGCTGCTTTGCCCTCAGACACTGTGCCATTGTCAGTCATGACCTGTGGACACTCGGTCTTTCTCCTAAATGCCTTCTCTGCAGAGGTGTCACTGTGTGGCATCCCGACTTTAAACCTACCCCCAGGGTGTCTTCTCCTCAGGCCTTTCTCTATCTTATTCCTGGGCTCATCTCTTCTAATTCTCGAACATTGCCACCCACCCCCCTCAACCCTTGCTAGTCTTGTTTCTTTCTGTGGTCTCTCCAAGTGGCTGTGTCCCCACCCATGGCTCTAAGCTGCCACCAAGTCATGCTCTCTTGCCACGAATGGTAGAATGTGCTCAGTTTACCCAAGGCAGACAACCAGGAGTTCTTGGTTGGCCCTCGGTCCATTTGGAGAACAGGATGACTCTTCATTTCTGGAGACTCAAACTGCCTTGGCAAGTTCTAATTTAGATTATTCAATGATCTTCTCGTTCTGCTGGGGTCTCTGGATTTATCTGTAAGCCCCTAATGTCCCTGCTTCCCAGAGCCAAATGGTGCAATCATATCTGTAATAGGTGTTTGCTGTTGTTATATGCTGCTGGTTATTCTCCCCATGAAGAAGCTGAGGGGACTTCCCCAAGGCTCTGAGTATAGAGATCAGTCTCCAGAGACCATGGCCTTTCCAGTTTTACACTCCCTCTGTCTGCCCTCCTGTGCCAACTTTGAAGTCATGATTTCAAACTTCAAGCAAAGGAGAGTTCAAGGAGCTATGGGTGTATATACTTGTGGAGAGTATTTTGAAAGAATATAGAAGGGGGATAATAGAGAGGGGAATTTAGGGAAACTGTTCTGAAGAGGAAGATAATTAATCTGAAAGCCAAGACTGAAAAAGAATAATGTAAATATGTGTGTTGAGGGGCCTCTGTTCCAGGAAAGGGGTCAGTTTTTGAAAAGTCGATGGGGGTAGGGCAGAGGTTGAGGGAGGGAGGGACTGTTAGGAACAGCAGGGAGAGAGGGCAGAGAGAAGGTGGGCAGAGAGGCTGAGTGGCAGGTGGTGAGGTTGCTCTGTGGGCAGGGGCTAGAGGTGGGGAGAGACATGGTTGGCACTTAGGACACTACAGAGAAGTCAGAGAGATGCAAAGCTTACAGTTTCATCTTCCTCTAATATATTCCCTGTATTCCAAATTCTATTTCTGTTTATTACACTTCTCCTTCCATTTCAAGAAGTTATTTTTTTTCCACATGTGAAAAAGCTTATTGTGTCAGCATCTTTCCTGGAAAAAGGCACAATAAGGTTGAGAAACAGGAATGCATGTTCTTAGTGGTGGTGTTTTAAACCATTCCCTCATTAAGAAGAACTTGACGTTTGTGGAAGAACTTGACGTTTGTGCGTTAATGTGACAGAACCAAGTATGTCAGCAGTTTTGCATCTCTTGAATGGAGCCCAACTAGGCCACCTTTTGGTGAAGTCTAGTCTATAGTAAATAACTACAAAATACACTTGAATACATTTGTTTGTAGTTTGTGCGTCTAAATATAAACCTCTTAACTTCAGGGAATGAATGCTTTGCCTTATTTGTGTCCACAAATAATATTTATGTCTGACTTTGTGGACAAATGTGGTGTGATTTGTTCCTGATGCTATTAATCATTTGAACTTCTTTTGAGACTGCTATCTTGTTTGGAAATGATTCCCAAGGAGGAGGTGTTTCATGTCCGAATTCTATTGTTGTTCCTCAGTTCAGAAAAATACTCAATACGTCCTCATATTTGATGCCTTTGTCATCGTGATTTGCTTGGCGTCTCTCATTCTGTGTACCAGATCCATCGTTCTTGCTCTCCGTTTACGAAAGGTAAGTGTGTGTTCAAATTTTCTCCCTTCTCCTGGCTTCTGCTCTCAGTTCACCCCAACATCAGACCCTATGTTGGGTCCCCCTGCACTTTCTGGAGAACTTGATTAAATTAGATCCTTGAGTGGCTGTCCCCCAGAGGCTTTAATCACCCCGAGGGGCAGGAAGTGAGGAAAGGTTCCCAGCACATCAGGTGGGATCACGTAATTATCCTGCTTAAATCGGAGGTGATAAACACAGGTGCACAGTGGTGAACTCTTGAGATTTTGAACATTTCTAGAATAAATGAGACCCTCTTAAATTCAAGAGTGATCTTAAGAACCAAGTAATAGCATGTATGGCTTCATCTTTTGTCTCATTTTGACAGAGAGGTACGGTTAAAGGGTTATCATTGAAGCATAAATACTTTATTCTATTTTTTAAATAGTTTAACAATTCTCCCCTGAGTTTCATTTTACCTTTTTACCTTCAGGGCTCTTGTCAATATATACTCCAGCTCCCCACAAATCTTACTCTGTTCGTGGCATATATGTAAATTCATATCAGGGTCAGGAGAAATAGAAAGTCAGCAAGATGCCATTTGTGGAGCAAAGAAATGGTCTACATTTATTCTTCTTTTTTTTTTTAAGACAAATGTCCTTTTTTTTAAAAAAAAAAAAAAGTATTTATTTATTTATTTATACAAGCACTGGGTAAGGTGCTTGTATAAGAAGTGTGGGAGGGTGAGAGAATTCACCAGAGCCAGAGCAAAGAACAGAACAGGCAGACTGATGAAATACACTGCTGAGGGGAGCAGCGGGCGGCAGGAGAGGTCTATGCGCCATGTGGGACCCTCCTCCGGTGGGCGGGGATCTAACCAGCGCTGCAGAGGCTGCGGGCAGCTTCACAGCCCAGCGCTCAACCGCTGCGCCACCAGGGGAGGCCCTACATTTATTCTATTTTATTCATTCTTGACCTTTGTCAACTCATTTGCAAGCATCCAGTTCTCTTACCTCTTCCCAAAGTCCCTTGATATTCTGAATCCAAGGCTGGGGTCCTGGTTCTGTCAAAGTGAAAGGTACCATTGCGAATGCAAGATCTGGGACTGCCTGCCTGGACCAAAACCCTGGCCCAGCCCCTGTGTGCCTGTTTCCTCCTCTAGAAGACACACTTGTGCCTGGGACTGAGGGTTGTGGGCAGACTGAGTTGGTCATAGGTGAAGTACTTGGCATATCCTCTGTGTCAGCTGTTAGAACCGGTGACTCTGAGACCCTAGGTATTTAATGATCCAGTTAACTTAGCAGGCACTAGAATGCTTACTGAAAGCTGGGGCAGATCACAGGGTGAGCGTGTGCTGCGCTCTCTACTCCTGAAATGGATCTATCGAGTAGGAGCAGGTAACACCATATCAGTTCATATCATAGAGCACTGCTTTGCATTGTCTCCTCCCAGAGGGCAGTGTGGTTTGTAAGAAAGGCTTTTTAAAAAAAGATTTTATTTTTATTTATTTATGCATACAAGAACTGGGGTGCAGGCCAGAGGTGCTAGGGGTGAGAGGATTCACCAGAGACAGAGTGGGGAGCAGAACAGGCTGGCAGACTGAAATATACTGCTGAGGGCAACAGCAGGCAAGACAGGAGAGGTCTGCTGTGCCATGTAGATAGCTCCCTGGCTGGTGATCAAACTCAGGCTGCAGTAGCTAGTGGTAGCTTGATAATGCTGAGACTTTAACCCACTGCTTTTTAAAATGTTTACCACCACAGAGATTTCTAAACTTCTTCCTGGAGAAGTACAAGCGCCGAGTGTGCAACGCCTACCAAAGTGAGTTCATCAGTGGATGGTACATCCTGGTGATTATGAGTGACCTCATGACAATAATTGGATTAATATTAAAAATGGAGATTAAAGCAAAGGTGAGGGGTACACCCTTTAAAGTCTTCTGACCATTCTATTCTTCTGGATGACCACAGACACTTAAAAAAACAAAATCCTTATGGAGACTAGTTTGATGCTTGTTTTTCTCACACCCATAAAAACAAAGCTTCCTCTGACCTGACTTTATATGAAGGGACAATAAGGAAGCTGGTATGTGGACGATGATATTCCTATGAATATTTCCCAGGAAATTTGACAGCTGAAATCTTCAGACTTCAGATTAGGATCTGAAGCTTGAAAAGATTGATTGTTTGGGTGAGCTTCATATTGCTTTTTTTTTTTTAATAAATTTTATTTTTATATTCCCCATACAATTGCAACCCCCTTATTTTGACCCCAATCCCTCCTTTTCCCGTCCCCCACCCCCAAAGTGTGTCTCTGGTTCATAGTTGTTTGTTGATTTTGATTTTTTCTTTCTTATAGCTATTCTTTTTCCTGGTCCCTTATTTAGGTTTTCTAGATTCCTGCTATGAGTGAGACCATCCGGTATTTTTCTTTTTCTTTCTGGCTTATTTCACTGAGCATGATCCCTTCCAGCTCCATCCATGTTGCTGCAAATTGCATGTGTTTATCTTTTTTGAATGCTGAGTAATATTCCATGGTGTGTATGAAAAAATGTTCAACATCACTTGTAATCAGGGAAATGCAAATTAAACCTACCATGAGATACCATCTCACACCAGTGAGAATGGCACATATTAAAAAAACTAGCAACAACAAATGTTGGCGAGGATGTGGAGAAAAAGGAACTCTCCTGCACTGTTGGTGGGAGTGCAAACTGGTCCAACCACTATGGAGAGCTGTGTGGAGATTTCTGGACCTACTAAACATAGAGCTTCCATATGATCCAGCAATTCCACTCCTAGGTATTTACCCAAAGGACACAGAAACATCAATTCCAAAGAACACGTGCACCCCTATGTTTATAGCAGCACTGTTTACAATAGCTAAGCTTTGGAAACAACCCAAATGCCCAAAAATAGATGACTGGATCAAGAAGAGCTTCATATTGTTGTTGTTGCTGTTGTTTTAAGTTTCAAAAGGAACAGTTGGCCATGACCCAGTCACTTCAAGGGTGATCACCCATCACCAATGGGTGCTCTGGTAGATGGGCAAGGGAAGGTACTTAATGGTACCTGAAACTTAATGGTACTTCGTTGATTTAATGTCATGACTCAGTGGACTCATCCATCCACCCATCCTTTACCCCCTCCACGCTGTGCCGTCAGTGAGTGAGTATTAGCGGCTTTACCTCCTGCACTCCAAATTACCTTCCCCTTCTCCATCCTACCTACCTCTGGCTTTCTGCAGGATGGTTTCCTCTGTGGTCTGGCCTGCTGCTGCAGCTTCCTCACCAGTTACCCTACCTCATACTTGTCCACATAGACTCGGAATAGTCTTTCTGGAAAATATCTATCTTGCATTACAGTCTACCTCCTGGGCAGTCTTTCTGGAAGTATCTATCTTGTGTTACAGTTTGCCTGCTGGCCTTGGGATGTAGTGGCCCCCCTTCTGTATGGCTCCAAGGTCCTCATCTAGCATCTGGCTCCCCTTTCTACCCTAACTCTCAGTGACCCATCAACTGTGTCTCTTGGATATCTTGAGGCACTTGGCCTTATTCCTCTGCTCAGCCTTTGTTTATTTACCTGCAATGCTACCTCCCAGTTTGTCTTCTAGACCAGCTCTGTCTTGGGCATGCCCACATGAAGCCCCCAGTGACAGGCTGGCATTGTGCCTCTCATCAGAGTTAGCATATTATCTTAGAGTTGATGTGTTTGTCTCCTCAGAGCTAGAATTCCTTAAGAGCAGGAACTGTTAGAAAATCATTTTGAACTTTCTTTTAGAAGTGGCTGAATGGTCTGGTTTGATATTTAATAAATACCATTAGTTTATATTCTTTAATCACTTGGTTAGTGGTAAATGCAATTTTCTGTTTTAAGATATTACTTGAAAAAAAAATGCTCATACTGATGGATATGAGAAGTACATTTGTGCTACTAGTATTTTCTTCTCTGTTTAAACTCTTAATATCACCTATAGAGAGTCAGGGTTCCTTCTTTTCCAGTCAGTTTAAAATGCCATTTTACATTGAGTGGAATAGAGTATTTTGCTCATTTGTCTTTTTGCTCCTTCCTTAGAATCTCACATATTACGACCTGTGCAGCATTTTGCTCGGAACATCTACACTCTTTGTCTGGATTGGAGTCATCAGATATCTGGGTTACTTCCAGGCATATAATGTAAGAATGTCGCCTTGTGTAGTGCCACCACCATTACAGTTTATTTCTTCTTTAGGGTCTAATAGCTACTTTTTCATTTCCCCCATTCTGTTGATTTTCTTTTTTTTTTACAGGTGCTCATTTTAACGATGGAAGCCTCACTGCCCAAAGTCCTTCGCTTCTGCGCTTGTGCTGGGATGATTTATCTGGGTTACACATTCTGCGGCTGGATTGTTTTAGGACCATATCATGCCAAGGTGCATAGTGCTCAATCTTCCTTCTTCAGATTAGGCATTTGTGACTCTTGAAATGGGGTTTCCCAGCTCTGACCTTCATCCCCCTTTTCTCTAGCACATAGCACTCATCTTTCCATAGCATTTTCCCCCTTTTCAGGATATTGGGATGCTTTCAGGATATTGAAACAAGAACTGCAAGAGACTAACAGGCACATTTCCTAGTCATGTTGGCTTAAGGGGTCACGTATTTATCCGGCTACTCACCGAATGAGAAATGTTCAGACGTGAGATCACAAAAGTTAAAATGAAAATTAAGTGAGGAAATGTATTACAAAGTATTTTTAATTTTAAGTACTAGGGTTTTCATCCAAGTTAATTGAGGAGAATGAAAGTGGACAAAGATTACCCAGAATGACCATATTTGGTTTATGATTAAAATGATGGTACCCCTTGTCTTAACAGGCAACTTGGATCACAAGCATCATCTTTGTGCCTTATTAAAGATCAGTATCTGCATGTAAACTACTACTGTGCTTCAACTGACATTATCATCTCAGGGATATCAGAGTTATGCATAGATGTTCTTGCTTTAAAATGATGGATGTGATTAGTAGATCAAAAAAAAAAAAAAAACCTATGACAAACCTTGCTTCCAAACTAGTAAAGGTAAAGGAGTTATTGTAGCTTACAGTTTTTCTTCCATGGGCCTCTGGCAATTGGAACATCAGAAGCAACAACAAAATAATGGCAGTTAATACTTTATGCTTATGTGTCATGCTTAGCGTTTCTGTCTTCTGTCTTGGTTAATCTAGACAGCAATCCCTGTTATCTTGGCTTAGGTGTTCTGCAAGAAGAAAGAGTAAAAATGCAAAGTGTTGCTTTGAAGTTTATATAACAGCTCAGTCTTAAGTTTTGATCTTAATCATTGTGTTAAATGAAATGTGTGATCAAATCTACTTTGCAAACTCTTCACAAAAAGTGAACAATCCTCAGACCTCAAACTTTCTGTTTTGTTCTACCAAAATAAGCCCTAGGCTTTTTCCTCTTTAAGTATTATATTTAACATGTTCAAGTAAGGGATTATTTCTAGCTGCGAAGCAGTATAATGAACAAAGTGACAATCTCTCTGAGTGAATCTCGATAATCTTTTTGCTCTTCCAATTCCATGCAACTGTTTTAAAGGTGACTCATCAGTAAAAACTGTTCTTTGATATGATCTCTTTATCTGGGAACTTGCTGTCTGAGTGCCCAGGAAAATTTACATTTTTCTTTCCCTCTGGTCTCATGCTCTGAATGCATCTCTGCATTGTTGTCACTAGAGGGTAGTGTTGTTCTGTGTGGGAGAAATATTGAGCTTAAGGATTTTACCTTTAATTCTCTGGCCCCTGGGCCTCAGAAAGAGTGCTTCTGTCTCCTTTCTCTCTCTCCCCTCCCCCATCATTATTCTGGAAGGTGTTCAGATAATGTTGCTTACATTTTACTAAAATAGTTCCCATTCTTGAGGGCTATATGCTACTTATGGTGTCTGAGTTCTTTACCTCCCTGGCTGTTAACCATCCAGAGCTCTATGAGGAAAAATTATTATCCTTTTACAGAAAATAGGAATCTTAATATAATAGATAATTTTCCTGATGTTACACCACTAGTAAATTGTAGAGATAGGATCACTTCCAGGCTACCTGATCCCAATATACATGCTTTGACCAATACATTCTGGTGCTTTTCTTGGTATTCTCTAAAACAAATGACTGCAAATGAGCATTTAGTCTGATTCAAGAATAGAGAGGAGAGCCAGCCTGTCAAGGTTACCTTGTAGAAACATGTTATTTCCTTCGTGAGTCTGACTCCATTTTTATGTGTTCAATTCAGTCCTTTCAAAGGATCCGGGTAAGATTAAGATGCTCTGAAGCAGCACTGGCCGTTGAAAATATGAGTGCTACCACAAAGAGCCACCTGGGTACTTTAAAGTAGATACACTAAGAAAATTCTTCTCAGAAACAGATGAAATCGATTTTAATAATATATTTTTTTAATCTAATACATACAAAATATTACTTCAGCAGCTATTCAATACAAAACATGTGAGATACTTTACATTTCTTTCTTTTTTTTTTTTTTTTTTTGAGGAGGGGATAGCAAGGCTATGAAATCTGGTGTGTTGTACCCTGAAAGTACATCTCAGTTTGAACTGGCCACGAGTCAGGTGCTCAGTAGCCACAGGTTGTCATGGCTTCCAAGTCAGACCTCACCCCTAGACTTGTGTCTCTTACTGAATGTCGGCCTCCTGCTCCCTCTAACTCACCACCCCCCAGGGAGGAGAGGAGGCATCAGGGCTGTCTCCAGGGTGGCCTGCAGCTCTGTCCCATCTATGGCCAGGCTGATGTATTGGGGAAGTGCCTCCTTGACTTCAGGCAGTCAATGGCTAGAAGCTTTCAGCCTGTTTCTGGATTTTTGTTTTTTTTTCCTCCATGCTTTTTCTTCTTTGAATCTGAAGTTAGACATTTTTACTGCCCCCTTCCCCATTTATCCAGCCTGTGAAATTTGGGGTTCTGCCACTTTCTGTTGAACCAGATGACCTTCAGTATTACCTGCAGCCTTGAAAAGCTGGGCATCACAGCCAGCATTTCTTTGGATTTTTACAATGAAGGCAACCTTAGGTGTAGAAGCAAACTCTTTCTTCAAACAAACAGAAAATTCTAAAGAAGACATATGAGGAAAACTAGACTTTATTTTACTGGCAGCAGGAGTTTTACATTTTAGCTTCCTGTTAGATGTCAGATTTCAATGGTTCAACTGAGAGTAAAATACAGAAAACATTGGGCCCAGCACTAATGGACTTTGGCATGATATCCTTTCAAAGTGTCTGGGCACAGAGGGCTAGAGACTGCTGATATTTAATAATTCAAGAGAGATTTGGAAGGAAAAAAAGAGAGAGAGAGAGAGAGGTTTGGAAGAGCAGTGCTCCCATCTGACTCCTACATTTCCTGAGGACTTTTTACTGTGAGAAATAAATCAGAGTCTTGCATTGTCCCCTTTTTCCAAATAAGAAGACCAATGTGTTGAATAATTGTTAGACTCTGCTGATGCCATGAGAACAATTTCTGTGAGCCTGTAATCCCACTTCATGTGAGATTAAAGCCCCTAGTTTTAGTTAAGCATCTTCTTATTCAAAAGAACTATTAAAACATTTTACCTGAATGTTGTATGAGTTCTGAACACCAGGTCTTGAGGCAAATTTTTATGCCATTCTTTGATATATCCATTGCAGGTTTTTTTCATTCAGATGAAAGTTCTTTTCTCTCAATTTTGAAATTATCATTAGTAAAACAAATGCTTGGGTTCTTGCTGTGGTCCCCCAAAACCTACTGGGACTCTTCATGGAAAAAGCATTAAATATTTGTTTAACAGCCACTGTGCACCAGACATTGTCAGGTTCTTCTAGACAGAGTTCTTAGAGAGCAAGGACTGTGACTTATTTCTCTCAGCATCCCCTGTGCCCATCTTTGTGCATAGAACATGGTTGGGGCTTAACATGTTTGTTGAATGAATAAGAAATAGAGTCAGCAGTGTGTGCTTTCTAGGGGCTGATGGTCCCGTAAGATCAAAAGTGGTTTCCTGGAAATGCAGTCCTTCTAGACTGGAAGTGCATTAGGGCCATATTTCTCCTTACTTAAATATTTTTTAACTTCATTCCCTACTATGAAATTCAGCCACTGAAACTAACTCTGGTTCACAGCCACATCCTGTGGTAAGAATGACAAGGTGTGTTCCAATCACTTAATGGGTGTCTATTTTATCTTTTTGGTGGTTGAAAATAAATCTCAGGTGAACAGACGAAGGCCAAGTATGATGGTGAATGACATTAATATTAAGACAGGTGTTGTATTTAGACTGATACCAAATAATGGCGTAGGAACCTAAGGAATAAGTTTGGCGTGTCTGACGAATTAGCCATTTGCAGTTCTGGAACCCGAAGCACAGGCTGGTAGGAGTTATTGAAACTAAAGAACTGGCTAGATTCCAAAAGAAACTCGAAGAAAAATGAATTATTAATGGTGCTGTCTGAGTTGTAATTGATATCCATAGAAACTGGCTTTTAACTTCATTGTCCTCAGGCTAGTGAAGGGGTTGGAAAATATTTACTCTGGGAACTACCTGTCTTACTGTTAAATAATCTGCATGTTAAGTGATGTGCTTAACTGGATGTCCCTTCTGATCTCTGTGGAGAGTGACTTCCAACCAGTTGTTACTGATGCAGTGAAGTTGTGGGCATGGTGCTTCTTTGGGGTACATTTGTGCCTCTCCCTTGGTTACAGACTTTACCCAGCGCTTCCAGTCATGGAGCAGGGAGGGTAGGATGTAGTGTATGCTATCTTGTTGGGGTGTGGACATGGCTGTCAGGGCCATCTGTCTTGAAGTAGACTTTAAAATAGCCCTCAGGACTCCCTGGTGGCCTAGGGGTTGTCTCAGCTCTATCACCCCTATGACCTGAGTTTAGTCCCTGGCCAGGGAGATACCCACATATGGCACAGCAGACCTCTCTTGTCTCGCCCACTGCTTCCCTCAGCAGTGTATTTCAGTAGATCTGCCTGTTCTGCTCCCCACTCTGTCTCTGGTGAATCACCCACACACCCCCGCTGCCCCTCTGGCCTACACTCTAGCTCTTGTATGCATAAATAAATAAAATAAATCTTAAAAAAAAATTACCCAGACCATGGTTGGAAAACATTTATTTAGCAAAATGTCCTGGAGCCTGCCACTGTGTCCCATGCACTTCCATCTTTGCTGGGTGTGAAATACAGCTGCAACCATTTTTTTCAGAAAGTGGTTTAGCAGATGATAGCCTCTGAAATCTTACTTGCTCAGACTCAGTAACAGGAGGATGCATTGTTTAAAAGGGTTCATCACATTGTTCTCTATGATAGCAAATGCTGTCATCCCTGTGGGGATGTTCACCAACAGGATCACAGTTAGATTCAACATTTCCAGGGAAGGGGCTATTAATAACAAATGCTCGGTCAGTGTGAGTAATGTAAGACTAAGCTTATCTTAAATAGAAAAACATATCAGGGCCTCCCCCGTGGCGCAGTGGGTTGAGCGCCACACTGTGAAGCTGTCCTCAGCCTCTGCAGCATGGGTTCGATTCCCAGCTGGCCAGGAAGATACCCACATGGCACGGCAGACCTCTCCTGCCTCGCCCGCTGCTCCCCTCAGCAGTGTCTTCAGTCTGTCTGCCTATTCTGCTCCCCGCTCTGTCTATGGTGAATTCTCTGACCCTCCTGCGCCTCTGACTGTACCCCAGTTCTTCTATAAATAAATCTTTAAAAAAAAAAAATAAAACATCAGGATCCAAAATTGTTGGATAATGTAACCAGCAGCATGTGAAAATGGCATATGGAGAAATGGAAGGAAATGTCGAGATTGTCTTCATGAAAGCGGAGGGGAGGTTTGAGTGATGTTTTCCCACTTCTTGTGCTCCTTTAGCTGTCTCAAAATGAATGTTACTCCTGACAACTTCAACTAACTAGATACTTCACTACATTTTTGGGTAAGGCATCTCAAAACTGACTTGGGTTCCCGTTACAGTTTGAAAATCTGGACACAGTTGCTGAGTGTCTGTTTTCTTTGGTCAACGGTGATGACATGTTTGCGACCTTTGCTCATATCCAGCAGAAGAGCATTTTGGTGTGGCTGTTCAGTCGCCTGTATCTGTATTCCTTCATCAGTCTTTTTATCTATATGATCCTCAGCCTTTTCATTGCACTTATTACAGATTCCTACGACACCATTAAGGTAAGTAATGATCAATATTTCCTGCCTTTCCAAAACTACCGCAAGTTCTAGATAGATTGGGACATAGGAAAATACGACATTTTTTTACATGCTTCAATAGTTAAGTTTTACTACTTAGATTTTGAGATTTTGTGGAAAAGAAAGTTTTTAGGTGTTGGAAGTTAATTTTAAATACGCATTTAGGATGTTGTCACAGTCAACCAGATGAGGGTGGGTTGTTTGGAGGTGTGGTGGGAAAGACAAAGGAAATGCTAAGGATGAGCTGAGTTTGGTAAATGAAGTATTTGGGCTGTTGGCTCAGTATTGTAGGTGTGCCTACCTGTGTGGCTGCCTGTGTGCCTACCTGTGTACCTACCTGGGACTTAGGCCTTGAGTAGTAAGTTTCAGTGATAAGGGTGAGTACCCCTTATCAGTGTCCAGACACTGGTACACCTACATATGGAGTGATACAGACACATGTATGCTGCAGGTCTCCTTAAATTATGAAAACTAAGGTTTTTGTGGCTGCTTAGTTCCTCCTCCACACCCCGCCCGCCCCACCACTTCCCAAACCACCCCATGGGTTTTGTTTCCTTTCAGACAGGTCCACTGAACTGATTTGTAGTTTAAAGGAAGCTCATGGGGGCCTCCCTGGTGGCCTAGGGGTTAAGTCTCAGCACTACCACCACAACTGCCCATCACAACGGCGGCAGCCTGAGTTCAATCCCCAGCCAGGGACTAACCCACATGGCACAGCAGACCTCTCCTCTCTTGCCTGCTGCTCCCCACTCTGTCTCTGGTGAATCCTCTCACCTACCTGCACCTCTGGTCTACACCCCAGTTCTTCTATACAAAAATAAATAAATAAAATCTTTTTTTTTTTTTTTTTTTATAAGATAGCTTTAAAAAAAAAAAAGGAAGCTCATGGGCCTTGGGTGGTGGTATCCCCACAGCAGATGGTTGTGCTTGGAAAATCCCTTTTCAAGGCCAGCATCTGAGCTACCAAGGATGCTATTTGTGTGCAGTGGTATGTTGTCCTGCTCAGACCAACCCAGAAGCCAGTCTGTTGGAAATACTTCTGAGCGCCTTGTGTGTGTGTGTGGTGGTAGTGGGGAGAGGCGGGTACAGGTATTTATGTGGGAACTGGTGGTCAGCTGTAGCAGCAGGACTGGGTCTGGAGAGAGAAGAGCCACATGCTCTTACCCTGTGGGTTCCTATCTTTCACAAAAATGTGTCCCTGTGAGTGGGTCAAGTCTCAGTGACATGGTGGATGACCTCATGAAGCATGAAGAAATCTGGGGGGGTGTCTCAGTGTCTTTGTGTCTTCTTAGAAGAACCTACTATCTTCTGCTCCATTAAGTGACCAAGTTCTATGACAGCAGAGGAAATAGAGATTTCTTCCCAGCTACAGTGCTGAGACAAACAGCCAAGGATTTTGCATTGGCAGTATGGGGAAGGAAAGGGCTTATCTAGTCTTGTAATCAGCAATGAAACTCAGACTTATGACTCTTTCCTTCATTCCCCTTCTTAACACACTCTTCCTCTGGCCCACTTTGGCTTGTTTTCTAAAGCTTTCCTTTGGATTGTTCACTGTTCCCATGATTGCTCTGGGACTGACATATTGATTCATCATTGTTAATATCAGTTCTTGGATCTGACTTAGCAGTGTGGGAGAGTTTTATTTTAGCAAAGGTGGTATTGGTTTGTTCACAAAGGAGCAATTTCTCATGTTCCACAAATAAGGTAACAACACTGTGTACTTTTTAAAGAAATACCAGAAGAATGGGTTTCCTGAAACAGATCTTCAGAAATTCTTGAAGGAAGAGAGTAGCAAAGAGGAGTATAAGAAAGAGGCCTTGGCCTTCCTGTCCTGCATGTGCTGTCGAAGGTCAGTATTGTGTTTAACCAGGTCTCCATGCTCTGAGGTGAGCTGCTGTGCAGCCTTTACAAAGAGTCTTTCCTAGTTAACCTCTGAAACCAGCTGTTGGAAAGAATCCATCTTTCATTTCTTTCCTCCCACTGAAATTGGCTTTAGAAATGGATTGTTTTTGAAAAACAAGATAGAGAAATATAGGACATGGTAGAAATCTCTTGGGAATATTATGAGACTATTATGAGAGACCATGAATTATTCCCTAAAGTTAAGAGGGTGAACTTGTAAGTGGTCAAGAAAGAGGTCAAAGCTCTTGTTTTTAGAGGTGAAGCTCTGGCCATGTCAAAGGAGTTTTTCCTTCTCACAATTTCCAGTACAAATGACCTTTCTTGAATGGAGCAGAAACCTGCTTATAATGAGGCTGTATGTGTCCTTGATTGGAAATGTCCACCAGCAGCTCTTCATGGACTGACTATACTCTGCTTGCTGTTCCTCAGGACACATAGGAAAATGGCATAGACTTCAGTGGCGAAGCAACCATGTGTGGTTCGGGCTTCAAAATGGGGGTCAAATGAATAAAGTTTTTTTTTTTAATTGTACCCATGTTTGTTTTCATCTTAAGTCAGGGGTGGGGGTTGTTAACTAAAAGTATCCCTACCCATGTTTTTTGAAAAGGATTTTCTAAACCAAATTCCTAAAGGAAGATGGGAGAACATAATTGCTACTTAAAACCACAGGATGTAATTTCTGTTAATCAATTCATACTGTATCCTGGGATTTGAAATGATATGATTGAGCATTTTCAAATAATGTCTGGTAAATATGAAATGAGGTCTTCGGAGAAGAGTTAAGTTCTTAAAATCACATTTCATCCTCTCAGAGCATTAAATTGTTGCCATGGAAGATGGGGTAAAGGGAAATTAATTTTCTAAATAGGCAGCTGCCTCCTAAGAGGCACCTTGCATGAGGAAACTATTTCAAAGTTGCTTTTCTAATATGCAGTTAACTGTAAAGAAAACATAATCATCAGAGAATGTAATTGTGAATTCTGGAAAGTAGCTGACAGGTTTGTGGTGTTTGATATTTTGAGTGTATCATTTGCATCACAAAAATCCCTCAGGGGTTGTTAAATATTTTTTTGTGTGTAGTCATATGGAACAAGTGCAAGGTTTAAGGGGTGGACTAGTTGATAAGATTGGGTCTGAGTTGTGAGTAGCAGGCAGTTGATCCTCAGACTTGCTAATGGTGTGGAGAAGATGCCTGGTGCAAGGAGTGTCTGCCCATCAGGAGGGATGAGAGAATTAAATAGAACAAGAATGTCCTCTAAGGAAACCCAACTGAAGAACTGGGAAGCTGAAGGTTTTAGAAAATGAAGATAGCAAAAACAATTAAAACAGAAGTGGCTGTTACCAAAGATGAGCGTGGGCGAGATTAGCTAGAGCAGTGTGA
Source organism: Talpa occidentalis (assembly GCF_014898055.3). NCBI lineage: Eukaryota > Metazoa > Chordata > Mammalia > Eulipotyphla > Talpidae > Talpa > Talpa occidentalis. The sequence continues at coordinate 42,175,388 of NW_023605305.1, forward strand.
TCTGAATATCCAATCAAAGCCTGGAAGCCAGAGGGGATGGATGGGCCTTGCAGAAAATGAGTGAAGACCAGAGGGCCTGATGAAGGAAATGAACTGTACTATGACCTTGAGAACAAGTGATGACTTTGACCCCTGCCAAAAATTCACTGGACATATTTAAAAATTAGGGACCTACAAGTGGAATAAACTTGAAGGGTGCTATGAGTAGAGAATACATCTTAGAGAAAGACGTCACTGAGGGCACCTAGAACAAATCCTGGTTTCTAGGCCCTCTTCAGTGCCCACACCAGACAGCCCCGCTGAGCACAGCTCTATACTCTCAGCATGGACTAACTGGTCAGTCGTTTTCAAACAAGCAGGCAGCAACCACCCTAGACTGATTCTCCTTCTAGTTGTTCTTCAAGAGTTTGCAGCCTGATCATAGCACATGGTTCTCCTATAAGACCCTGCCAGTTGCTCTCCTAGACCTCTTGGTTACTCCATGTCATCAGGGTGGAGCAAGTGATCTCTGAAACCTCTCCTAGTTCTATTGCAATGAGGTTCCTTGGAAAGATACACTTGGTTGAACAGATGCCAGGTTCACCTCTCTCCTCTACTGCAGCCAAGGAGGAAACTTTGCTCTTTCAGACATTGGGAAGTCTTTGCCAAAAAAGAGATATGGAGGGACCCAGGAGGTGGACAGCTCCTCAAAGTTGCCAAATACTGGTACTCAAACCAAAAATAATGTAAATTGTCCTTATCAATTTTTCTTTCACTTATAAGTTGCTCTCAGCATATCAGTAATCTATCCATGCCTAGAATATCGAGAATCCCTCTACTTCATCTCACAGATTTTTAAATCATTGTTCTCTTTTCTCTTTCTTCTTCCCCACTCTGTTACAGGAAAGGAAGTGATGACCACTCAATGCTTATTAACGAAAATCCTTCTGCAAAAGGCAATTAAATTTCAAACCTTCTTATCCAGCAGCAATGCAGAGGACCCCTTCCAAATAGCTTGGACCAGCACTTGAAAAAATACTGACTTATTTAATTTTGGATTGGGAAAAGGGCTGTCAGTTGGCTGACCACAACTGGACTTCCATAATTCCCTTCAATAAACATGGATGATGAATCATGGACAATAGTCAATTACAGATCATTAGTGCAATACAACAGTGATCGTGATATTCTGTATGAGTCCTTAAATTTATGACACGAAAATGTTGGAATGAAAAAAAAAATCACATTTTTGAGTGTGCAAAACAATGGTATTTAAAACCATGCCTTTAAAGATGTGTTCATCTTCAAATCAGAGTTTGTTTTAAAAGCGATTCTTGCATTAGAAGACATTTGTTAAATCATAGTTTGCACAGAAATGAAGTTGATGGCAATACCAAATTAGAGACTGCAAGCTGGAGAACTATTAAGTAATTTGAAGATCAACAAGAAGACCTCTTGCAGTGGACATTTCCTGGCCTGTTTTCCTGAGGTTCTCTTCTTCGGTATGATATGAAGCGACTCTTGTACAGTCAGCATGATAAACTGAAAACGGTCATTGGACACTTTGTCACCTGTGCTGTTGTTGATTGTACACACATGCCATATGGAAGGACACTGCTATAGCAGTCATTCATTTTAATTGAATTCCACTGTGGTGGGGATTTACTCTGGCCATGCAAGGAAATAGGGTATTTTTTTTCCAAATAAATTTATTTTATCATAACATATGGAGCTACTATTTTTTAGTGTAAAATATCTTCACATCTACCTAGAAATATTCAGATCACAATTCTATTAACTATTTGGTCTCTCAAATGGATTTTCCACTTTCTTAAAAGTCACAAAGGAGATAGCTGGTATATATAGGAGTTAGGCAATAAATATTTGTGATAATGACTTGCAAGATTGTGATCACTTCATGCATAGATTTATTTCATACTTGAGCTATCTTAGGGGTCAACTACTGTAAAGTTATTGATGGAGTAGAATTTGAATTGAGCAGCACCCTCATCAAAGGCTCTCCCGTGTGTGCCTCCCTTTTTCCCTCCCTCTCACCAAGTTCCTGCTAGATTTTCCTTTTTTTAAAAAATTTATTTATTTATACAAGAACTGGGGTACAGTCCAGATGTGCAAGAGGGTGAGAGGATTCACCAGAGGCAGAGCAGGGAACAGAACAGGCAGATGGACCAAAAACACTGCTGAGAGGAGCAGCGGGCGAGACACCAGAGGTCGGCCACGCCATGTGGGTATCTCCCTGGCTTGTTGGGAATTGCACCCATGCTGCAGAGGCTGTGGACAGCTTCACAGCGCTTCCCTAGATTTTCCTTCTTGTGCCCACCCCCCTTCTTGTCCCCACACTTCATGTGCCTGCACCAAATCCAGGCCTGGAAAATCATCCAGTTAATACCATTACAGTTTGTAAATGAGTGACTTGTGTCTACACACAGAATACTTTGCTAAAATTATCATTTTCATTAACTTCATTTCTTAATTTAATTGGTGCTTCAACAGTCATGTGCATAACTCCAGAATCAGGTATGCAATTAGGGCTCTTATTCACTTCTGCCTAGTCCCCCAGTGCTTAAGTTTGTCTCTGAATAGAATTGCTATTAAAGCATTTTGCATGCCCTGCAGCTGTGACTACCACTGGAAAAGAAGATTAATGATGGTCTTCCACACTCATGTTTTTTTTTTTATTGGTTTTCACGTTCATTTTATTTCTTTTTCCTCTAGCCGACAAAGCACTGTCAGGAAGAAAGATTCTGTTCCAAGGTTACCCACATACCATGTATCTGTGGAAACATTGTTTTATCACATTTTAATAATTTCAAACCATTATCATTTTACCAACTGCATGATCTGTTTAGATTTTATTGAACATTGTTGTTCTTATAACTGTTAATAGACTTGCCTGGGACACCTGTTTTCTCTCCTATCCTTGGTCTCTACTCGGGAAGTTCAGACTCATCCATTCTGTCTATTGGTTTCATGCTGGAATGTCCAACTCATCTAGAATATGCCTCCTTGAGTTACAGCGACACCCTCAAAGCCAGATGCAAAACCCTTAAGCTGGTTGGCTTGGGACAGTAGAAAAGAGCATGCGTTTAGGAGACATCTCCACAGAATTGAGTCAAAATCCCAGCTTACCTGCAGCTCTATGGTACAGAGTTTTTGGTACAAGTTACTGTGTACTTGCAAGTGATGATACTAAACCTCAAAAAACTGGGATTTAAGTTACATAACTCATGCAGATTCTGGCATTGATTGAAACCTGAGCTGTTCTTTCATTTTGGTTTTCTGTGAAGTTTGTAAATAGGTTCCATGGGGCCAGGAATTGAAAAGGTGAAGACCTTTAGTCTGCAGTCTGTCTGCACTAAGAGGGCAGACAGACTGTGTCTCCTTGGACAGCTCGCACTGGGCCTTGAGTTTCTTATCTATAAAATGGGTATTGAGAGGATTAAATATTGGAAAGTGTGCACCAGGAAAGTCATGAGTGTTCCCTGATATTAGGTGATCAAAAAGCTTTTATTTTATGGCCTCCAAGTGTGGAGACCTCGCACTGGGCCAGCCAGGGAGATCTTTATTTTGTAGTGAGTTTTCCCAAGCACTTGGTGGATTCTTTTCCTGTTTGGACTTTCAGTATGCAAACGTCACACATGCAACCCTGTCCTTGAGGCAATGATCAATTCAGGCAGGGCTGATATCAAAAGTTTACCTTTAACTGAGGTCGACTGGCCTGGGTAGCAGCCTAAATGCCCTGCCATTTGGAGAAGTCGTCAGTCCTGATGGGAGGATAATGGTCCCCAAGATGCACAAACTGTCACAGTCCCCAGTCCTTCACTCTGGGCCCTCTCTCCCTATTAGGAACCCACTGCCTCCACCAAATGTGTCAGAATGTGCAAAGTAAGTGTCATCTTGCTTCTTGCCCATTGCTAATCCAAAGTGGCAAGTGCAGAAGGGTGAAAGAAGGTATTTAGGAAAAACTCTTCAGGAGAGTCCAGTCACTACCTCCAACACCTGCTGAGGCCATTATGGCAACAGTGCTGGGCGGGTGAACTGCACAGTGGAGGCCTGGGCTCAAATGAAGCAGTACAGACTTCTGACCTAGAGGCACATACCAGTCACCTTCTAGTGCCTGAGGGCTTCCCTGTAAAGTTAAACTGTCCCGGGGGCACCGGTCACTGTTTCCAAGTTGCATATGCTTTTTGGCTGTTGGTCTCCTCACCTTTCCTCTCATGTCTTGCTCCCCAGCAATGAAGAGCTCATTTTCTGACTTTCCATTTAATGTTTGCTCCAGAGATACTGTTTAAAGTGGTTCATCCTTTAAACTCAAGTATGTTTGTCCCCTTGGCATGTGACCTCCAGCCTTACTCCATGAAGCTCTTGGCTCCTGCTACACATGCTAGACTTTCAAGCACTGCTCTCGGCAGCCATCAGCTTTCGTAGGAAGGGCCTACCTTTGAAGGGGAACCTTTAGACTTGTTGGACATGCTTTGTAGTGGAGTAATAACATATTAGCATGAAAAAGACTTCAAGGTGAACCAGAACCTGGAGAAAAGACATTTATGATAGTAGGGAAAACTTTACCTCTTGGCAGTTCTACCGTGGGCTCTTTGACAGCAAATGCTGCTGCAAATTCGTGAGTCAAAATGATGGTCAATGTTTCTCTAGGCATCTGTCTCTGCCAGAGGGCCAGAGTGAATGAAAAGCTAAATGAGTTACATAGGAACATTTCTACACCAACTTACATAACAAGGACAGTAAAATTCTGACTTCTTAAAGACCCTTGGGAGCTATTGGCAGTGGTGAATGGGAGAGACAATTTATTAGCATGATGTATGTTTCTTAGTTTCTAATGATACATAAATTATCCCATGAGCCATGATACATATGGCTTAAAGAGAATTTTAAATGAAAGCATTTTTTTTTCCCAGCAACACTAATTGCCTAGCAGCAGTAAATTACTCACCCCCTGCTGCCTGTGGGCCATGGTCATTACTCTCTCCTTGAAGTTGAGTGGATGTCCCCCAAGAGGAATGTTTTCTCTGACAAAGTGAATTTACATCCACCCTTGTGAGCATGCCATGCTAGGTCTACAGAGGAGCATGTATTAATAACACCTTTTGGACCCAGCACAGAGCATTTGTGCCATCTTGCTACCAATGATAATAGAACATCCAGTTGGGTCTTAGTAATAGGTTGCTTTGGGGGAAAAATCTGGAAGCTGCTATCAATAGTTAATCTTCCCCAGCAGGGGAGTTTGAGGGGTAGCCTTCACTGTAAGCATGGAAGTTTCCTAGGTGACAAGTTAAGCAAGATAAGCACCACTGATTTTGGGACAACACTAGATACCGACATGACGTAAGGAAGGAAAATGAAGATGCTCATGAACACCATTAACTCAATGAACATTTGTTGATTTCCAATACTGTGCTAGGTACAAAGGGTGCATGACATGCTTCCTGCCCTCAAGAAGTGCCCAGTGGGGGAGACAACTATGGAAGAAACAAGGATAATGCAAGATGCCTGAGCTCCTATCTGAAAGCAGAGTGGTGGTAGCTCCTGCCTCCCTGAACACTAAATTAAGGCCTCCTGAGGAGAACTAGACAATGTGACAACTGAGAATTGAACTATACATTGTGTTTGACCATGTGGTCAGGTGCGGGGTAGGAGAAGGACTTTCTGGATAAAGAAAAGAGTGTGGTATCTGAGAGAGAAGCCAATCAGTTAGGAAAATGACACTCTCAGGTGGTCAGAATATAGGTGATCTATTTTATCACAGGGGGATGATAGATGATAAGACTAGAGGAGTGACAAGGCATGGCCCAGGGACAGTTACCAGTGGGGGTTGGGGGAGAGCAAAGGGAATTCACACGTAGGAGCTACAGGGCCAGACAAGGACTGGGGTAAATTGGCATGAGTGGGGACTGCAACCTTCCAGATTTAAGACAGAGAAAGAGAGAGGGGAGAGTGAAGTAGTTGCCACTGCCTGTAATTTAAAAGAATAGCAAATACATGACAAATTTTCTTGAAACCTGTGTCCCTAAGGAATATATACCAGATTTCATATGTGTATTTTACCAATATATGTTTTCTCTTTCTCAAAAGATTTTTATGCTAAATATCCTGTCATTTTCATAGGACTTACGCTTTTGGATTATGCATTTTGAGATGAGGATCTCCTTTTGTAACTTCTATTACTGAAAAATATGTGACTATTTTAATACACACACACACACACACACACACATATCTTTAAATGGCACAGCAAAAGGGAATGCAATTCCACAAGTGCACGGCCTCAAGAGGAAGCACATTGTGATAAATTCCTTCATTAGAAAGGTTATCTTGGGGCCTCCCTGGTGGTGTAGGTGTTAAGTCTCAGTGCTATCACAGCTGTGGTCTGAGTTCGATCCCCAGCCAGGAAGCTAACCTACACATGGCACAGCAGACCTCTCCTGTCTCACCCGCTGCTCCCCTTAGCAGTGTATTTCAGTCAACCTACCTGTTCTGTTCCCCACTCTGTCTCTAGTGAATCCTCTCACCCTCCCTCTGCACCTCTGGCCTATACCCCAGTTCTTCTATGCATAAATAAATAAATAAATATTTAAAAAAAAGAAAAGAAAGGTTATCTTTTTTCTCACTGATATCACAGGCTAAATTATATATCATGTCATCAAATACAGTTGAGGCAATAGAATAAGTGTAGGGGCATCACAATGAATCCCACTCAATACAAGTAATTCACACAGACCAACACTTGTCTATAAATTAAGTTCTTTGACTGCCTATTAAATACAGTTTTAACTTTCAGAGTTTGACAGCTCAGAGTTTCTGAGTTATTTCATGCACATAGCTGAACTCAATGACAAGGTAATGCCTAACAAATCCTAGGGGCAATTTTTTAAAAGTAGTTTTAAACTTCCTCTTGCATGCCGAAGGTATTAAACTTCCTCTTGCATGCTGAAGTCATAGTACATAGAGGGCAAAGTTGGCGCTTTCATATTTGAGTTTATTCTTCAGTTAACTTGAAAACACTACTATGGTTGAATATTAAAACAAAAACAATTGCAAGTCGTGAGCATATTGATTATAGTCCTTCACCCATTCACTACTGTGTACTCATTCATACTGTGTAATGAGGTAAGAATTTTTTTTTTTCCCAGTGCACTTTTAAAATTTTGTTTACATTCTTAATTCTCTGGGAATTTTCATTTTTCGGTAGAAAATGACTTTTCTTTTATGGCTTATTTGCAGCTTTAGACTCAAAGCTCTTCTCAACTTCTTGGATCAGATTACTATTCATCTGTGTATAAAATGCAGCTGTGAGTGGTACTCACTGGCCCATGAAGAGGTCTGTCACTGAACACTGACTGCCCTGGGATGATGGTCATCGTTCTCGTAAGCTTCTCTATTAAAATGGCATCGTCTTTGCTGGTTTGGATCAAAATCCACCAGTTCTACCTGGTCCATTTCATCAGTCACTTTTATTTCCTTCCTCTCAGGTAGGAGTTTTTCCAGCAAAGAGAGTTCATCAAGAGACAGAAAGCTAATCTCGGGAAAGTTTACCTTAAATTCAGTGATTAGTCTACCTTTTTTATTTGGTGCATGATAAATTGGCATGCCTTCATTTAGCACATGCTTGATACCTCCATGCCTGCCAGTCTGACCTGGATGAGAGTTGATTACTATAGTTTGGATGTCAAGAGTAGAAATTGGCTTTGAAGCCATGTGATGTTTCAACCAGTTGTTTGTCCTTACCCAAGGTCTTCTCCTGGCCTAGTAAAAACAGTGTGGTCTGTCTGATCTAAAACAATTGTAATATCTACTGGCTCCATCCCTGGCTCTTGGCTTCCTTCACTGTGGAATGTTATTTTCTGGCCATCTTTCATGCCTTTGTCAATATGAACTTCAAGAATCTTCTTCTCTCAAACTATCTTCCTTTCCATTGTAGCTTTTACAACTATCTTTAGGACTGATCTGTTCCCCATAGCCCTGGCATTCCATGCACACAGATTGAATTTGCTGAACCATTTCCAGCCCTGTCTGATGAATTCTTATTTGCATCCCAGTACCTTGGCAATTGGGATAGCACTCTGCTGTTCCTTTCTTACCACCTAGGTCTTCACAATTGTCACAAATTATATTTTTTCCAGAGCTAGCTTTCGTGTACCATTTTATAAGTCTTCTAAGGTTACTGAAAGTTGACACACAGCATTTCTACTCTTCTGTCTCTTTACACCCTTCCCCCTCCTCCAAAAACATATCAAAGATGTCCATGGGGAAGCCAAAGCTGCCACCTGTTCCACTTTCTTTAATGGCTTGTTCTCTGCTTTTGTCATATAAATATTTTTTAAACTATTTTAATTTTTTAATTCTTTCAAGTATTTTATTTTATTAATGAAGAACCATTTTTTTTTTTTTTACATCTTTGTTAATACTTTGACAATGTAGGATTTCTCCCCTCAGGTGTGGCCATCAGAGCTCTTCTATCGCCAAAGCACTCAAGGGGTATATTTTAGTATGTGGTGTAGGAAAGTGGGCCCAAATATATTTTTCCTCCAGAAGGATGACCACCTGTAATATTACCTCTTGATCCTTGACATACCAATTTGAAATTCCTTTGCTTTGCATTGAAGAGTACTTCATAAGTTTGAGAAACCTGCTTAAACCTCTTTCTATTTGGATTCTTATCAAGGTGGTACTTCAAGGCCAGCTTCCTATAAGCCTTTTTCAGTCCTTCCTGGGTGCCATTGAGTGTGACCCCAAAACATCATGGTAAGTGGTTTCTTTTATCACTTTCTACAGTCAGCTCCACCAGCTTGTCCATCCCACAACCCATGGTTTGTGTCATTAGCCAAATAGTATATATATATTTAAAGATTTATCTATTTATGCATACAAGAGCTGGGGTGTCGGCCAGAGGCCAGGGGCGGGGAGGTGAGAATTCACCAGAGACAGAGTGGGAAGCAGAACAGGCAGATTGACTGAAATACACTGCTGAGGGGAGCAGCGGGCAAGTAAGCAGAGGTCTGCTGGGCCTTGTGGGTAGCTCCCTGGCCGGAGATAGAACTCTTGCTACGGTGGCTACTGATAGCTTCATAGTGCTGAGACTGAACCCTTTGTGCCGCCAGGGAGGCCCACCAAATAATATATTTTTAAAGTTGTATTTGGTTAAAAGCTTACTCTGTAAATATTACTAATATTCATCCCTACAGATTTAAATGGTATGTTTCAGGAGTTCCATTTTACAAAAGAGAAAACTGAGCACAGAGTAGGTAGTACAACTTGACTTTGAATACAAAATTTCTGCCCCCCAGGCTTTCTCCAGTCTTCCCTTTGTGTTGCCTGTCTTCAAAGTAAATGATTATTGAATAGAATTGAATGGCAGAAAAAAAAAATGTTTAGCTTAATGAGAAATGTGACTTTTTCTAAACAATACCTTGTCAGGCAACATTCCTTAAACTCATACAATGCTGGAGCTAATGGAAAACCATCTGCATCTTTGTGGATAGTTGTAAACACCACAGAAGGTCCTTGTTCTATCACTAAATTGCCAAGTGCTTTAGACAAGTTGTTAAGTTGTTCTAAGCCTTATCTGTAATATGGGGAGAATAAAACTGGAAGTACAGGGAGTTTAGGTATCTATTCTGGTGGGGAGTTGTTGCAGTTTTGGTGGTGGCATGGTGTGGTAATGTATACTTGAAGAGGTAAACCGAAACCTTCAAAACATATACAGTGTTGTAAATCAGCATTGTCTCAATAAAACACATTTAATTGAAAAAAGTATTTTGGGGGCCTCCCTGGTGGCGCGAGGGGTTGGGATGCAACCTATGAAGCTCTCCGCAGCAGCTGCAGCACAAGTTTGATCCCCTGCAAGGGAGGTGACCCACATGGCGCAGCAGACCTCTTCTGACTCGCCTGCCACTCCCCTCAGCAGTGTATTTCAGTCAATCCTCCTGTTCTGTCCCCTACTCTGTCTCTGGTGAATCCTCTCACCCCACCCCTGCACCTCTGGCCTGTATCCCAGTTCTTGTATGCATAAATAAATTATAAAAATTAAAAAAAAATATTTTGCCTAAGGCCACACACTAGTAACCAGCAGATTTGAGACTCAGACCCAGGAGCCCATCTTTAGAACTAGGTGACTCACAAGGTTGCTGCAAGGTCAAATATATTTTGGATATAAGCAAGATTTGAAAAGGTCAGGGTGGACACACTGGATGAATAGAGATAAACCTTAGAGTTATAAGCCTGTTTTTTGTGTATGTAAGAATTGTGAAAATCAGAGCTTGCTAGAAAACATCTCAATTATCTGAATGTGTGCTTCTTAAAGTAGTATCTAGTTTAAATTTCTATACCTTAAAATATATTCTGGCAAAAAAGATCATCCCTTCCCTTCCACTCCTTTATGTAAACAGTGCACAAGTTCACAGTTAGAATCTTAACCAACTTGCTCCTTAAAAAAGGAAGGTGAAAATGAAAAGATGACATAATTGCATCACTGGTGTGGAGTTACTGGTATGTGTAATAACAAATCACCAAATAGTCCATAAAACCTTGACTCAGCACCTCTTTCTTCTCACTGGCTGGAAGCCAAGAGAATTGGTGTTAATAATGTGTTTTAATGTCATTCATGTACTTTTCATGCCTCGGTGAAGTATTTGATCATTGACAAGTCAACAGCTGTACGTGCATCTCAATTAGCACACCTTTCAGAAAATGCCCTTCATATTCTCTCTCTTTAATTTATATAGTTTGTTTTTCTGAACCATTTGAGAGGAAGTTGCATATATTATGCTCCCTTATGACTTAAGACCTCAGTGTGTACCTCCTAAGATCATTGAATAGAATCATAGAATCATAGTATTATGATCAAATTCAGGAAATTTAGCATTGATATAATGCTTTTATCAAATCTGCATTCTGTAATCCAGTTTTATCAATTGTCCCAATAGTGCTCTTTGTAGCAGACTTCCCCTCCAGTAAAGGACCCACTCCAGAGCCACTGTGAAATTTAATTGTCATCCTTCCTACGTTTCCTTTCACTGCAACACTTCCTCAGATGACCCTGAGATTTTTGAAGAACACTGGTCATTATTTTACAAAGGGGCCCTTAGTTTAGATTAGTTCTCTTGACTAGATTCAAGCTATACATTTGGGCAGGAATATTACAGCAGCATTGTGGGCTCCTGCTCTGGGTATAACATCCACAGGCACAAAATTCTCATGGGTGATATTTAGTTTGGTCACCCTGTCAATATGTTGTCTGGTTTGTCCACATCCCGCTGGAAGGAGCAGAATGGGTGCCTGCCCTTACTGCTGATCTGCTGCCCATCTTCAAGGAGACCATGTTTTCCACTGAGTGCTCCCAGCCAGCGAGCCACCCCAACAGTGATCCTCAGGCAGCCCTGCTCCTGCCAGACAGGTTGCGCCTCGGCTGGGCTCCTCACCAGCCTGGCTGAACGCCCCTTAGAACTTTGCTGCATCTGAGACTCTCTGACCCAACGTTACATCTTTTACTTTCTCCTTCAGTGGCCCAAACCCCCATCACAGTTGGACAGCCCCCATTTTTTCACACAGAGGCAGTCTCCTCCAAATCTTCCTGCATGTCCAACTTTATCTTGGCATCTGCCTTCAGAGGGTCTGAACGAACACAAAGTTAACTGAAAGAGGCGGCTGAAAAAACGGGTAGTAAGTGGGAGATTTGGGATGGGTTACTGATCGCTGGAGGGCAAAGCGGATGCCATTGCGAGTGGCAGATGGCACAGAGAGTCCTTCACATAACATGGTGGCTCCGTTGCCTAACTTTCCACTGGTTGTGACTGGGGAGTATCCTGATGGTGGGGATGCAGCTATGATGACTCAGAATGATGCAGGCTTTTAAAAGATATGAGGAAAGGCTTGCTTACAAAGAAAATTGAGTTGACTCATTACTCATAAAATCACTTCTAAGGTGATTGACACTTTGCTGAGGGATGAGAAAGTGAGGCTCGAGAACAAGCAGTTAATGATGAAGTGTAAGCATTAGAGGTCTCATGGCAGCTTATACAGACCAAGCAGTAGAGAGGAGGCCCTGTTTAGCAGGAAAGACCCTATTAGGGAAGACCCTAATAGACCCCTATTTTATACCTGAACAAATGGAGATCAGAAAAATGAAGCAATTTGCCTTTATTCACACAGGTTCTTCGTAGATCTGCATACCTCCAGAGCCCTTATGATTTCTGCAGATATACTCTTTGGATCCCTGATTTCAACAAAAGAGAAGGCCATGTGTGGCCCTGGGGAAACATTACTTTACCACATCCACACTATTACATCTTATCTCCTCTCCACTACCAGTTTGACTGCATTCTTTTCTTTTCAGACCTGCCAGATTCATGCTCTGTATTCAAGGTTATCTAATAAAATTCAGGGTTATCTAATAAGAATTCAGGGTTATCTAATAAAAATAATGATCAAAATCTAGTAAGGCATGGCAGGACATTCTAGCACGCTCACGAGAGCTACAAAACCTATTATTAAAGAAAACATTTCTTTACACTAACCATGGAATGGAGTTTTCCTTATCTTTGGAAGAAACTCCAGTTATGTGTCCATCTAGTGAGAGGAAGGTGAATAATGAGGTCTGTTTTTACTGAACTGTACTTTGCTTATATTTGTGTAACTATGTAAATGGCAATCATCTTACTTTTAAAGATTAAATGAAGCACAATAACAGATCATTGAGATTTTACAGACAAGTTCAAGAAATAGTAGGTAAAACTTTTTAGTACTAACAATCCATCCCAGGACCATAGATTCATAATAATATCTTACATTTACACAGCACTAAAAGGTTGGCAAAGGGCTAACCTTATAATTTCATTTTATCCTCATAATAACCCTGCACTAGTTAGAGCAAATCTTATAATACTTATTTTATGTGGGAATTATATTCTTTCACAAACAGAAAAACTAAAGAAAGTTAATTGAAATGTTCATGCATTATAAGAAATGTATCTGAAACCTGGCATAAGAGGAACTCAGTTTCTGAAACTACCTACTGTTCTGCCTGGAAATTTTCATTTCTTTTACAATATTTAATATTTAATATAATTGCTAATATATTAGAGTCAGTGTTCCCAACCTGCAGAGAAGCCTCACTTAAATCCATAATTCCTTTCCTGCTCTTTGCAATCAGGATTTAATAAATCAAATTATATGAGCACTCAACTTGAATCCTTTTCCTTTGACGTTGCTGAAAATTTTAAATGTCTTTAAACCTTTTAAAATGCCATGGAGTTAATTAATAAGGAGAGAGAAAAGAAACAAACTTAGTAATTTTAGATCTGATTCATTTGGGAGGTGAAGGAGGAAGGTGTAATTTTTTTTTCCCCAGTAAGAAAGATTGCAATGGAAGTTGTTATAGAAGTTTTAAATGCAAAACTTCACTTTCTAGCAAAAAAGTTTCTTGGAGAATTATTTCCTTTTGTATGTGATGATCTTTTTTATCCCAAATAACATTTTGCCCTCAGGTCTCTTTTGTCTGATTTTACTACAATTACGCAGGCTTTCTTTGGTTCAGTATTATTATTTTTTTATCATTATGACAAATGCATTGCATTCAAATAGCTTATGACTGGATTTGTTAGGTAAATTGAAGTCTCTCTATTTACACTGAATAGCTTTTTTTGTTCACATTGTTGTGATAATGGGTATAATGGGACTTATTTCTAGAATCCATTTTTTGTATTTTCTATAAATCATGCTCTTTTTTTCTTTCTTCCTTATCTCTTTTTGCTTCTTAGTGGGTTCATAGTCTTTCTTTATTCCCCTCTACTTCTTTTCTTTAATATTTACTCTTACTTTTTACCTTATTTAGAAAAAAATCTAATACTAGTAGCATATAATCAATAATATAATAAACTTAGATCTCTGGCCTCAGATTGCCCTCATTCTCCATTTACTGTCTTACGTATTTTGCTTGTCTAGTACTTTAGTTCCTTTTTCCATCTCCCTTCCTTCATTTACTATTCTTTTTACTTATTGTCTGGTACAGGCAATGTTTTTTCAGATTTACTCATGTTTTTAGCACTTAGTAAAATGTTTTTTTGTAGACCACTTCTTATTTCTGAGTTCAATTTCCTTCTTTCTTTAGTCAATCTTTTACTGAGCCTCAGTCTTGTGAAAAACAACTTTGTTTTAGCACTGGTTTTCTATAATTCTTTAGTTGCAAAATATCTTTCCATTGCCCACCATTTTCTTTTGACACTTGGTTAATGGTAAGTTATTTTCTATTGGTCTCTGTTGTTGTTGAGACCTGTTGTCAGTCTAGTAAACTGTCTTTCTCATTGGTTGCTTTTAAGATTTAGTTTTTAATAGTCCATTGTGTAGGTGTGTGTGTTTAAAGTTTAATTGTTTGCAGTAGTTCTGTTCCCTGCATTATAAAATTCATGTCTTTTATTCTGAAACATACCAAGTTATTCATTCTTTTAAAAAATATATATAACTTCCTTTAGCTCAGTCTCATCTTGCTTTCTGAAACTTACTAGAAAAATGTGGACCTTCTCATTCTCTATCCTATCTCTTAAGTTCTCTTTCACATATAAATCCTCCTTTCTCTTTCTGCTAGTCTAATGAATTTCTTTAGACATATCTAGCAGTTCATGAATTCTCCAGTTATTTTGACATTTTTGTTTGTGGTTCATTGAGGTTTTCATTTTAAAGTTTCAATTTTTCATTTCCTGAAGTTCTTTTTGTTCTTTTCTTTTAAAAGTAACTTGCTATACATTTTTTTCTTTCTTTTTCTCTCCCCCGCCACCCCCCCCCAATCCCTATGATGATCTGGACTTAGTAAGATGTGAACAGTATATCAATTTAATCTTACCCCAACTTCTCATTTATTTATTTATTTATTTATTTATTTGAAGATTTATTTATTTATTTATACAAGCACTGGGTACAGTCAGAAGTGCGGGAGGGTGAGAGGATTCACCAGAGCCAGAGGGAGGAGCAGAACAGGCAGACTGACAAGTACACTGCTGAGGGGACCAGTGGGCGGCAGGAGAGGTCTGTGCACCATGTGGGACCCTCGCTGGCAGCCGGGGATCGAACCGGCACTGTAGAGGCTGTGGGCAGCTTCACAACCCAGCGCTCAACTGCTGCGCCACCGGGGAGGCCCCCCAACTTCTCATTTAAACCTGATATATGATCTGTTTTTTTTCCTTCCCTTTGGGTAAAATCTTAGGCAAGCCCCATAGATGTTCTGGTTACTAAAAGTAATGAGGCATCTTGGGATTACTTTTAGAACAAGAATAGCCTTGCTGCAGTAATTATAATGTCCTACCTGGTATAATAATTAAATTTCTGAATTACAATCAAAATTAAAATTTCTCTCCTTCCAAGGCTTGAGTTTTTCCACTGGGGAAGCCTGAAATGGGATTGGTTTTCTTGTTCCTTTTTATGCCTTAGTTTCCAGACTTTCAGGATCTAGTGCAAGAGCTAGTGGAATGGAAGAAAAGTCACACTTTTCCACGGCTGGTGTTTTCTTGATCTGACTTTGGGACTTTCAGAGTAGCAAATATTCAGTACCATCTCTTTCTTTCACAGTAATATTTTTTTTTCTGGGTTTCTCAGACATTATACCACCACCACCACCTCCATCACCACCTTGAGGATACTCCCCTGTGAGTGGGTAGAGACTTGTTTGTAGCCAATTGCTACTTCCTTGGTCTTGGCCTAGACCCGCTTGTTTGACCTCTTCCTCTCTCACCCTTTTGGAGGCTGTAGAGGACAGATTGCCTGTACTGGAAGAAACTGCTTCACAATCACTTATCACATGTGGCACAAGTTAGTATGTCATCTTAGAATACAAGGTCCTTGTATTTGTTTTATTCTAGACCTTTTTGGGACTTTAGTTTAATCTGAGATGCAGAGAAAACCATTAAAACAACTTAGTAGAGTCATTTCAATTTTTAGTAAATTAATAATTATAATATGGAAACTTTAAAATATACTCCAGTGTACGGGAAAAAACCATAATGAACGTAGACATTCAGTGTGAATATCAATGGCTTTTGAAAAATTTGGATACAGATTATTTCCATCATCTCAGGAAGCTCCTTCCATGCCTCCTTTGATGAAAACCTGTCCCTCTCATTTTTATCACTGTACTTGATTTCTTTGTTCTAGAACTTAATATAAATAGAATCCTATGTTATGTCTGACTTCTTTCATTACTTTTTGTTTTATTGCTGATTTGTATTCCATTGTGTAGACATACACTATTTGTCCATTCATCTATTAGTGGATGTTTATGTTGTTACCAAGTTTTAACTATTATAAATATAATTGCTCTGAATACTGTTGAACAAACCTTTTTCTGAACACATGCTCTCATTTCTCTTGAGCAAATAACTACAAGTGGAGTTGCTGAGTCATAGGGCAGGTGTATGTTTAAACATATAAGAAATTGCCAAATAGGTTTTCAACATAGTTGTGCCATTTTATACTCTTTGCAATGTTTGAGACTCCCAGCTGCTCAGCTTTTTGCCAACATTTGGTATTCTTAGTCTTTTTAAATTTTAGTCACTACAGTATGTGTAAGGAGGTATCTCATGGAAGTTTTAATTTGTGTTTTCCTGATGAATTTTGATCATCTTCTCATATACTTCTTAGCCATCTATTTATATACTTTTGTGAAGTATCTGTTCAAATATTTTGTCCACATTAAAATTGGGTTGTCTTTTTATTATTAATTTGTAGGAGATCTCTGTATATTGCTGTCACAAGTCATTTGTCAAACAAGGGAACATATATTTTTTTCCCAGTCTATGGATAGCACTTTCACTATCTGAGCAATGTCTTTTGAAGGGGCAGAGTTTATAATTTTAAAGTCTAATTTATTAATTTTTCCTGTTAGAGTATTTTTTTTTTGTTTGTTTCTTTTCTAATGAAACTTGTATAACCCCCTATATTTTTTCTAGAAGTGTTATAATTTTAGCGTAACATATCGGTCTATGATTAATTTCAAAATAATTTTTGGTATAAAGTTGAGGTGAAGACTGATAGTGATGTCCTTCTTTCATTCTTGATATTGGCAGTTTGTTTTTTTCTTTCTTACTTTAACCAATCTACTCAGCACATTTCAATTATTATATTTTTCCAGTGGATCAACTTATATTTTCTCTACTGTTTGTTTTCTATTTTACTGACTTCCATTCTGTGTGGCTTATCTTTTCTACCAAATTTAGGTTATTTTGCTCTTTTTTCTAGTTTCTTAAAGTAGAAGTTTAGATCATTGCTTTTTAAATTTGATATCCAACAAAAGCATTTTAAGGGCCTCCCCGGTGGCGCAGCGGTTGAGCGCTGGGTTGTGAAGCTGCCCGCAGCCTCTGCGGCGCCGGTTGGATCCCTGGCTGCTCCCCGGCCACTGGAGGAGGGTCCCACATGGCGCGCAGACCTCTCCTGCCGCCCGCTGCTCCCCTCAGCAGTGTACTTCGGTCCTTCTGCCTGCTCTGCTCCCTGCTCTGGCGCTGGTGAATTCTCTCACCCTCCCGTGCTTCTGACTGTACTCAGTGCATGTATAAACAAACAAACAAACAAATAATTAAATAAATAAATAAAAACATGCCTCTATAAAAAAAATTAAAAAAAAAGCATTTTAAAGCTCTACACACCCCTCTAAATACTCCTTTGGCTGCACCCTAGTATGTTTAGATATATAGTGCTTTTTATTCCTTCAGTTCAAAATATTTTCTAAATTTTCTTGTGATTTCTTCTTTGACTCATAGGTTATCTGTGTGTATGTTACTTAATTTTCAAATATTTGGCAACTTTCTAGATATCTTTTGCTTTTCAATTCTAATTTATTACCATTTTTTCCCAGAGAATAATTTCAATCCTTTTAGATTTTTTGAAGCTTATTTCATAATTCGGAATATGGTCTATTTAAAGACTGTTACATGTGCACTTGAAAACATGTATACACACATATATATTATCAATATTTATTTATTTATTTATTTATTGAGTAGAAGAGTTAGAGTGTAGGCCAGAGGTGCAGGGGATAAGAGGATTCATCAGAGACAGAGTGTGGAGCAGAACAGGCAGATTGCTGAAATATACTGCTAAATGGAACAGTGAGTGAGACAGGAGCCTTCTGCTGCACTACATGTGGGCCAGGGATCTAACTCAGGCTATAGCAGTGACAGTGCTGAGAATTAACCCCTAGGCCACCATGGGGGCCCTATATGTATTATAGTTGGTGGATACAATTTTCATAAATGCCAATTAAGTCTAACTGATTGGTAGTGTTATTCAAATTATCTATAACCTATTTATTTCCCTAGCTATACTATCAATTATTAAGAAACAAATATTAAAATCTTTTAACTGGCTGTCTAGTTCTCCCTTTATTTCTGTTAATTTTTTTCCTGTATTTGAGGTTCTGTTGTTTGAGGAGTTGATTCTTAACATGAAATAATCTTTTTTTTTTCCTTAGTTATAAACTCATTTTAAAATCACAATGTAGTATATAATTCTTATTGCATTTGTAGATAAATATTTTTCTTTTTTTTTCTTTTTTCTTTTTTTTTAAAGATTATTTATTTATTTATTTATACAAGCACTGGGTACAGTCAGAAGCGCAGGAGGGTGAGAGAATTCACCAGAGCCAGAGCGGGGAGCAGAGCAGGCAGAAGGACCGAAGCACACTGCTGAGGGGAGCAGCGGGCGGCAGGAGAGGTCTGCGCGCCATGTGGGACCCTCCTCCGGTGGCCGGGGAGCAGCCGGGAATAGAACAGGCGCCGCAGAGGCTGCGGGCAGCTTCGCAACCCAGCGCTCAACCGCTGCGCCACCGGGGAGGCCCAGATAAATACTTTTCATCCATTTAGAGTTGTAAAGAAGAAGTGAAACTGTTCATGGGTGTGTAATTAGCAAAATGGTCAAGTTTAGCATGCTCAAGTTTTTGAACTTAAATCTTAGAAATTATAGTTACTTTAATTAATACCATCTTCTATGAGAAAGCTCTATAGCTTGCCTTCTTTATTTATCTATTTGGTAATCACAAACTTTACTTGTATGCTTATTCTGACACACATGGGTCATTTACTCTTCTTACTAATTCTCATATTTTCTTCCCCTCATTGTTACTTGCCTCTGCTATATATGTTCCCATGCTTAACAATAAAATCAAAGTAAATCCTACTCCCACGATTAAAAGGAAATAGATTTGAACCTCGTAGAAAATCTCCTATTACAACAAGAAAATCATGTTTTCTTATTTGTAAGTAAAATATTTGTGATTACCAAGCTAGATACAAAGTTGTGTGAGTTAGAACACTATAATTATTATAGTGTTCTTTTATAAAATTACAGAATCCTATTTCATTTTATAATATATATTTTGGTTTCAATGATGTGTTAAAAAGAAGACTGAAAACTTCTTAGCTCTTGATATTACATTCTAAATTAATCCTCTGTTTTAAATGGACAAAAGGTTAATAGTTCAGATTGTTTTATAGTGCACCCTTGCCTTAGTCTACTGTCTCATTATTCAAATTATACAAAACATTCAATATTAATCTAGCCAGAATCCATCAAATCCAACTGAAAAAAAATCAATCCTTGAAATGAGAATGTTAGTGTAATATTTCAGTTTTCTTTTGCAAAACAAGGAAAAAAGTTTAGTGCATAGAATGCAGAAAATTCTAACAAGATTTATTTACAACTTCCTTTTTCTTTTTCAGGTTTACCAGAATAAATATTTGTGCAGCTGAAAGTGTTGCTAATAGCATGTTCTTGGTGACTGCCTCAGGGAAGGCAAATATCCAGTCATAGCTGGAGCATCAGGTTTGGGGGCAGAAGTTCCCTTATTATGTAAGGGGCTAGCTAGCATTGTCACACATGGCTTCAGCTCTTCCTATGTGGACCAGCAACACCCCATAGTTGTCAAATATATGCTACCTTCATGATGCTTATGTATGTATGTATGTATGTATGTATGTATGTATGTAGAAGAACTGGGGTGTAGGCCAGAGGTGTGGGGGGTGGGCAGTGAAGGAGGGTGTGACAGGATTCACCAGAGACACAGTGAGAAGCAGAACAGGCAGATCTACTGAAATACACTGCTGAGGGGAGCAGCAGGCAAGGCAGGAGAGGTCTGCTGCACCATGTGGGAAGCTCCCTGGCCAGGGATCCAACTGGTGCTGCAGTGGCTTTGGATAGCTTCATAGTGTTGCCACTTAACCCCTTGTGACACTGTAGAGAGGCCCAGCTTATGTTTTTAAGTAACACAAAGTACGAACCATTCCTGGTTTTTACCTTCAGAGAGGTTCTACTGTTATTATAACTGAGTCTGGGGTGTGGTGAGGAGTCAGAAACCTCCTGCCTGGAGCTCTCAGTTCCAGTTCCCCCTTCCCTGTCAGGAGGCCTTATCCAGTCCTCAGCAAGGATGGTCTGGGTCTTCCCCAATACCTTTTATTTGATAATTATTGAAAAAATTTTCTGCACTTATGTAAGCATATAATCAGTTTATATTTTATTCTTGTGTATCCATAAAACACAGACAAAAACCCTGGCTAAGATGTCCACACATAAACCTCCTTTTTCTTTAGTGTCACTTTTCAACTCTGTTGGTCCTTAGCCCATGTGCCATCAGAAGCATTGGGATGCAACATTTTAAACAAAATGCCACAATCTTTACTGCAGGATTTCCTCCAAGAGTTAATATCCATTCCCCAAAATGTGGTACACAGGTACAGGAAATGGCAATTAAGTCACAACTGCTGCCTTGCTGAGAGTGATCATAAAATACGCCTCAATTTAGAGATATTAAAATGTGAAACAATGTAGAGAATGAATGAAATATGCTGTGTTAGAAATTATCCACCAAACCCAGCAGATGAGCGATGGGCTGCGAAGCTGCCCACAGCCTCTGCAGCGCCGGTTTGATCCCCTGCCACTGGCGAGGGTCCCACATGGCACTACAGACCTCTCCTGCCGCCTGCTGCTCCCCTCAGCAGTGTATTTCTTCGTCAGCCTGCCTGTTCTGTTCCCCACTCTGGCTCTGAATTCTCTCACCCTCCCGCGCTTCTGACTGTACCCAGTGCTTGTATAAATAAATAAATAAATCTTTAAAAAAAAAAAAAAAAGAAATTATCCACCAAAAAAGTATTACCAATTTGTATTTCCACCAGCAGTACATGAAGTTATCCATTTTCCTTAAACCTTAGTATTGGCAATCTCTATAATCAAAAACTTTTACCAATTTGATAGGTGATAAGTAGTATCTTATTTTAATTTATATTTGTTTTCTTACTAGACCAGTTGAAATTTATTTTCATATATTTTTGTTCATTTGTATTTCTTCTTATGCCAATTTTTTATATATTTGGATTATTATATATTTTGATATTAATCTTTTAACTCTTAATGTTACAGGCATTAAGAGTTCTTTATGTGTTTCTCAATAAGTAATGTAAGAAAGGAAGGGTGTTAATCTTTCATCTACCATATGTTGCAAATAGCTTTCTCCCCTAGTTTTTTGTTTTTTATTAAATTTATGAGATAATTTTATTATGTGGAGATGTATCTAATTTGCATGCAGTCAAGTTAATTAATGTTTTCCCCTGCAATAAGTTCCTCCATTATTTGCTCTTACGTTTAAGTGAGTTTTCTCCAAACTTGAAATCAAATAAATATTAATCTTTATTTTCTTCTAATTGTTTAATGGTTCTTTCTGCTTTTAAACAAATTAACTCTTCAATTGCATGTAAAAATTACTTTGATAAACATCTAATTTTATTTCTCTCCCAAAGTCAATGAATTGTACCAGTGCCACCAAAGGAATTTAAAATGCCAACTTCTTTAAATATAAGCATTTTTATATTTACTATGATCTATATATAGGATAATTATTCTAGTCTAATGTTAATGTCTACTTTTGTACCAATGCCATATTGTTTTAATTATTAATTAAAGTCACCATATAATTTAACAACCAAAGTAGGATGTTTTGCAAGTGAATTACACCTGTATGACAGACACAAATCTTGGTCCTTGGCCATTCTAGCTACCTTATGGTTTTTTATTTGTTTTATATATATATATATATATATATATATATATATATATATAGTTTTTAGTTATGTCTTTTTGATGTATTTTCATATCTGGTGGAACAAGATTCCCCTCAAAACTTCTATTTACAAAATTGGTCACTCTCTTCTCAAGTATAAAAATATGCAGACTTAAATAGTGATGGGATGGATATCTAAGATGTATTTTTGGAATGATTCACACTCTTGAACCATGACTTGCTCAATTTCAATGAACTTAAGTTGATTTTGATGTTTAATTTTTTTGCATTTATGGACTATTTCTGTGACTTTCTAATGCTTTCCACTTGAAGTTATATGCAGTTGAGAACTAGTCCACAGAGTCATCAACTTATTCATGACATCTCTATTTTCCTTTTGTAACAGGGTGGTCCCCAGGAAAAGGGGAGGTTCCAGGTTTCCTGCCCCACCCAAAGGAGGGTGGAGCTGAGCAAGGAGGAGAAGAAGCTGGAGAGGAGACTGGAGAAGAAAGAAAACAGGATAGAAAACGAGGAGACCTGGAGGAGGCACATGGAGCAGAGAGGCATATGAAGAATTGTACTTGGTCCTGGGCTGTTTAAAACAGATGTGGGTGAGAGACCCATGGGGAGGTTAACAATGGCAGCTTTTATCTTTTGATTTTGCTTTTTTCCTCCCAGACTTGTCTGGCTGACCCTTTTCTATGGGCCCCAGCCTGAAGGTACTTTAGTCTTGTGGCAGACTTTTGGGCCTTGCTCTGGGCCAATCCCATTTGGGTGGACTTTCACCCACGAGGGTGACTTTGGGTGCTTGATTTAGAAACTATATTCTTTGTCTTTTCTGTATTGTTACTAATTGTATTAAATTTCCTTTCCATTAAAGGTCTTATATGTTTTATCTTGATGCAGCAGATGGCAGAACCTATTTAGAGAGGGCAGGTTTGGGGGCTCTAGCGTACCCCTCTCCCTGTCCTGTAACACCTTAGTTTCTATAGAGTTAACCCTTTGTTCAGTCTTTCCTCAGAACCTTCTGGCTGTTTTTTCAGATACCACTTCTATCTCTCACTTTAAAGCTACCATTCCACTGTCTCACAACATTCATTTGCTGTAGGTATCCTCTTTGCTAAATGAGCAAAATGTAACAGAAATTTGGTTTAGATAGTTAAGAATAACCAATATATGAATTCCTGCCCATTATCACTAGAGGTTGGGGACCAAGAAACATAGACCGATGGGCCTAGAAACTTGAATAGGCTTACCTTTGTGACAGAAATCCAGAGAGGGAGAGGTATTGCCTGAGTCCTGCCTTGCTTCTCACTGTGGCAGAGGCCAGCCTGTTTTTAGTTTTATCTGTTTATTTATTTATTTTGCAGCGTTTATTCCCTGCCAAGTAAATGCTGACTGACACAGTTTCTTCAAGGTCATAATTGTTCCTTTAGCAATCACAATTTCTTTCCATCTGGCACTGGTAGTGTCCTTTTTTCTCTCTTGCAGAAACAGTGTTACAGATCTTTGTGTCTCCGGGATCACAAAACACAACACTGTGTGTACAGGAAGCTGATCAGCAAATGTTTATTAAAAGTTTTGAATGACTTTCCAGCCAGTGACGTTTAAGGAGAGTATACTCTCAGGGTTCAGGTTTGTCACTTTTGATGATAATTTTAATTTGGTTTTACTAATAAAAAAAATAACATTTTGGTAGAAAAGTGAGACACATGGGCCCTGCAGGGAGATAAAGAAGGTTTTGTTTCTCTATATTCTTCAGATAAATGAAACCATTTGTTGTTTCTTCTCCTTTTCACTTCGCTTAGCATAATCCCCTCCATTTCCATCCAAGTTGTCACACATGGCAAGAGTTCATCTTTTTTTTTCAATCTTTATAACTAAGTAGTATTCAACCACCAACAAACCTAGAAGTCTGACTGTAGAATTGAGGTTACCAGAGGGGGACAGTGGAGGGTGGACACCGGGTATGGAAGCCCAAAGGACCCTGGTGGAGGACTGTGGATGCCTTGTTCGTGGGTGTGGGGTGGCAATATGCATATGAAGATCTGGCATTCTATACCTCTCAATCATACTCAGTGTCGTAAATCAATAAAAAATAAAAAAGGTTTTGGTAAATAATCGCTGAATTTCTTTCCAAAACTTAGTCTTGGACCATAACTTTCTTTTGCTTGTTCTTTGCCCCTTGTCCCTCTTCACTCTTCTTTTTAAAAAAAAAAAAAAATTATTTATGCATACAAGAAGTGGGGTACAGGCCAGAGGTGTGGGGGGTGAGAGGACTCACCAGAGACAGAGTGGGGAACAGAACAGGCAGATTGACTGAAATACACTGCTGAGGGGAGCAGCGGGCAACTCAGGAGAGGTCTGCTGCACCATGTGGGTTGCTCCCTGGCCAGGGATCTAACTCATGCTGCAAGTGGCTGCGGAACTTCATAGGTTGTGTCTTAGCCCCTGCGCCACCAGGGAGGCCTCTTCACTCTTCTTGCCCATTGGTCCATAGCTGGATGTTCTCCTGTTCCCTTGCTTCTGAACCTTTTCCCTAGAGCTCTTCTGTGTCTTCCCATCACATCTCACATTTGTTAAAAATCATCTGGCTAGAATTCATTTTTCCTCTTGCAACACAACTCACCATCTTCCCTTCTTCTTTCTCCTTCTTCTAGGACTCACATTAATGGTAGTCACATCTGGCTTAACAGAATCCCTGTTTTCCTCTGCAATGCTCAAGTTCAGGAAGTTTCCAAGTTACAACATAACTTTTCCAAAGCACTTTTGTTAGTAAGTTGTTTGGAGCTTGGGACAAATTTTCCATCAAAAGAAGACTCTAACTGATGTTTACAGTTTCTAATCCAGCCCACAATAACTTACTCACTCATTATACCACACATTTCTTGAGTCAAGCGTTGCTAAGTGCTAGTGGTTGTGAATCTGTGTTCACCAGGTTGCCCAATAGCACTGTACTGTTTGGCTTGAGCTGTTCATTCCCCAGACCTACTTCTGCATTACCATTTGCAAGGTTTTTGCTACAGCTTTACAGTTGTAGCCATTTCTACACAGCTTATTCATAAGATGTCACAGAAATTCTCTGAACACCCAGATAAAGCAATAATAATTTGCACATGTTGGCACATCCTTGTGAAGATCTGAGGCACAGCATTGCCTACCGAGCAAGATCCATTGCACAAGGAATCCATTGCACATTATTAAAACATTGTCTTTGGAAAGAGCAGAATTTCTTTGATGATGGGGATAGCTTATCTGACAGATTGTTCCTGGGATAACACTCCTAGTTGCCACCTAGAGGGGCCCAATATCAACACTGAATGAGCAATGAATGAATGAACTAAGGAATAAATGGCAAAGGACTACAGTAAGACATCTTGGCACTTGCTTTTAATGTTTCCCAAGGTTTGCAGGATGAATAGGAAGGACATTACCTAATTGTGTGAACACACCAAGCAGATTCAACTTTTAGTGTGACCCTAATCTCCTTTTTGGATAGTTCAGAAAGAACAAAGCCTTAATGGTATTGCTTTACTTTGTACCTTGACCAAAGATGGGTCAGCAGAGGCTTTTTATTTCACATTTGAACAACAAAGTACCTAAGTCTATTTAACCCAGAAGAAGCCTCTTACAAGAAGTCTCCTCCCAGAATTTTAATTATTTTTTAATTAATTATTTATTTATGCATACAAAAGCTAGGGTACAGGCCAGAGATGTGGGGGGAGGTGTGTGTGAGAGGATTCACCAGAGACAGAGTGGGGAACAAAACAGGCAGAATGACTGAAATACACTGCTGAGGGGAGCAGCAGGCGAGACAGGAGGGGTCTGCTGCATCATGTGGGTTGCTCCCTGGCCCGCGGGGGATCAAACTCGTGCTGCAGAGGCTGAGAATTGCTTCATAGTGCGGTGCTTAACCCCTTGCGCCACCAAGGAGGCCCTTGATTATTATTTTTGTTTGTTTCCTCTTTTAATAAAAAGATGTCTAGGAAAAGACTCAGGCCAGGTGTACATGAATATCCTTGGCTTCTCACCCGCTCTGCATCCTCGGGTCGATTTGGGGTTTAAATGTTACAACCCCTAGATCTGGTAGTGCGCCAGCCTCCTCAGGTGGTGGGTGAGCCACTTCAAACAACTCTCTTCCAGCAGAGTGAAGAGGTAGGGGATCGCGCTTTAATAGGGTGCTGGGCACTATGCTCTGTAAAGTCTGGGGGTGCTAGAAGTCACTTACTGGGCCCCCTCTCCAGGCGATCCGCTACCCTCACCGGCGATACTGCCTCTCCGGTGGGGGGCGCTCTCCCGTGGGAACTGACGGGCGGCCAGGGCTGGGCCAGGCAGGGCGGGACCAGCTCCTCCGCCTCCTGGGCACCCGCCCTCTCTCTTCAAACTTTCTTCGGGCTCTGGAGCTTCGCAGCAGCGGCTGGAGAGGAGGCGCACTGCAGCCCTCGCGTCTGCGCGTCCTCCGCTGCTCCTTGCGCCTGGCCGGAGCCCGACCCCCGGTCGCCCCGTCGCGCTCGGCCCGAGGGCATGCGGCAGCCGCGCGGGCCCCCGGCTCCCGGGCTCGGCGGCGCGGGCAAGTGCGAGCGGTGAGTGGGACGCCCGGCGCGGGGACGGCTCTGGAGCCCAGCGCGCGTGGGGAGGCCGGGGCGCACGAGTCTCCGCCGGGTCCAGCCCGCGGCTTCCCGGGTTTTTCAGGCGTCCAGACCGGGATGCATACTCACTCGGGCAAGACTCATTGGGGCAGGTGTGTGGCACATCTTGCCCTTGCAGTTTTTTCCTAGGAGTAAAAACAATCGGGATGCAAAATCCACGTTGCGTCCGCCCTCGCTGTGGGCAGGTAGGCGGGGCGCAGGGGCGCAGAGGGCGCCGGCTCCGGCTGCGCTCTGCTTTTGTGCAGGTGCTGCTTTTCCAAACTCTTGAGAGTTTTTCAAACTGTAAGAGCTCACAGCCGTCGATGCTGAACTGGGGTTGTCTACTGGTTATAGCATTTTCGCTTCCAATTACGCCCGGTGCAATGGGGTGTCAGGGAACAGTTTGAACTATGCCAGGCTCTAATGATCCCGGAAATAGTTGTTATTAACTAACTAGTAACACTTTTGGGGGTTGTGCTTTGTGAGTAAGTGAAGGTCCCCGCGATCCTTCTACCCCTGGGTAGACAAAAGTTCTTTGTTCTATAGTAATGTTACTTTATTGCTTTCCCTAGGCAAGTTGCGACTACCAAAACTGCTTAGAAATTTCTCAAGCATGTAATTTGAAGAGTGACTAAATATTGGAAACAATTTAGTCTTCTTGAGGTAATTATTAAAACGGCCCTCAAAAGCGTTTGTAGGTCAATTTTTAACTGAGTAATTTCCATGAAGTGCCCTTCTCCCCTGCCCCCTAATTTATTATTATCATTGTCATTTTTTCCCCCTCTTTTTTGCTTTATTGCCCAGAGTACGTTTTACCTGGCCTTAAAAATGTTGCTCTAGGGCAACATTAGTTTCTGACAGTTCCTATGTGTGTTTAAATTTGGAGAAGAACGTAAATGTTAATCACAAACAGAGCATTCCTTCTTTATAAGCAGGTTATCATTCCATGCAGGTCTCTGAATTTTATTAATGCACATTTGCCAAGGAGAGTTCTTGGGTTTTCTAGCAAACTGTCGATTAGATACTATTTTGTGTGATATAAGTCACAGAGACTTTTCTTTTGGTTTTTTTTTTAATATTTATTTATTTATTATTTATACATGCACTGGGCACAGTCAGAAGCGCGGGAGGGTGAGAGGATTTACCAGAGCCAGAGCGGGGAGCAGAGCAGGCAGAAGGACCGAAGTACACTGCTGAGGGGAGCAGTGGGCGGCAGGAGAGGTCTGCGCGCCATGTGGGACCCTCCTCTGGTGGCCGGGGAGCAGCCGGGATCGAACCCGCGGTGCAGAGACTGCGGGCAGCTTCGCAACCCAGTGCTCAACCGCTGCGCCACTGGGGAGGCCCTAGAGACTTTTCTTTTGTTGACCAGAAGTGACACAGTTTGAAACACAGAGGCTTGACTCTATTAAAACCATTCTTGTCAAAAGGTGGGCTGCTCTGAAAAAGACCAACAAGCAAAGCCTACAGTGGGGGTGATGTACTTGAGTCAGGCTCCTGGGGTGTCTCTTTTGCCTTGAGGTTGTGTGGACCTTGTAGCTAGGGATCTGGACACCTGACTGACTGGATGTCACTTATAGTAACTGTCGATATATAACTAGGGAAACAAATCATTTGGGCTTATTTTTCTTGTTTTCCTTTTCATCATTAGAATTCAGAATTTCACAACTTTGATTTACCAACAAATGACACACCCTCTTTCCTCAATCTGGCAAATACATATATCAACTACCAGACTTTTTATATTAGACTGGATCTATTTTAGGTATCTGGCTATTTTACAAAATGTTTGATACAACAGGTCTGCATACATTTATTATGAATGAAAACTAAGATGAAAACATTAAAACATGTCATCATTTTTCATGTGTTCTTCAAAATGTTTTTAGAATGTACAACATGTTCATTTGTTTTTCCAAAACACACATGCACAGAGAAACAAATACACATACAACTTGGTAGCCAGGTAGCAATCAAGACACACAGTCTTGAAGTCCTGCACTTGCGCCTCAGGCTGACTGCTTCTCCCTGAAGTTTTCTAACTTCCTGTTCAGAAGCAGTAATCCGCCGGAGCTTCAGTGCAACCTCTTATTTCTTTGGGCTGGGGTAAGGGGAATCACTGTAACTCAAACGGGAATAACTATTACTCAAATTACCCATTAGCCATTCTCCTTGGTGTATACATTAATCCAAAATGCTTTCTGACTTGTGATTATACTCAACAGTGTGGTTAAGTCTGATTGCAAGCTTCTAAATGGCAGAGCCCGGGCCCAGAGCATCAATAATGTGGTGTAAGGAGAAGAGCAGGGCTTTGCTGTCACCAGCCTTTCTTCCAGGCCAGACCTTGTGACTTGATACGTTACTTTACCTCTCTAAGCTTCATTTTCTCGTCTGTAAAAATGAAGATCATACCCACCTCCCAGGCTGAGAACAGAAAGCACTTAGTAGGGTCTCTGGTATTAGGAAGTACTCCTTAAAGACTGGTTGCCCTTTTTTGGTTATCCTCCTAAATAAACATTAAAATGTTGACAGTTTTATAAACATGGGTACAAATGCACATTGTTCCAGTGAGTGTGCAAAGACAGATTCCCAAACAGTAGGTGACAGAGATTTCTGCACCTTTTTAACTTGATTTCTGCTTTCCTGGCCTCGGTCCATTTGCTCTTTCCTCCATCAGTCCTCCTGCAGGTAGTGAGCTGACTCCTCTTTGGCCTTGCTTTTTCTTTGCCCCTCATCCTGGATTCTGTGTGTATGTGGTGGAATCCTTTGAAACAGTAATGCTGTGGATGGTAGGGGTGAAGGTAAGGGTTGGGGAACTGTCTGTTTTATTTTTTTGCAGTGCTGATTCAGACAGGCAACTAGAGTACAGGGGTTGGTCCTAATCCCAGGCCCCCTTTTGTGACTTCTTATGACCTTGAATAAATCATGGGTCACCCTTGAATCACTTTTCTCATTTATACAACAAAGATACTAACTCCTTTTCTAGTTGCCCCTCTGGGTTCTTGAAAGAACTTTGTACACAGTGAAAATCATATAAACCTTGGAATTAGAGTAGCAGGGCCTCCAGATTTGGGACACTCCAGGCTGGTGATACGGGGGTGGTAGGATCTTCATGTGGCTTCTGGCGTGCAAGATGGACCTTACTGCAGTCCCTCCAACCCCCTGTCTCCTGCCTTCTTATATGCAACAGGAGACTTCACGAAGGAAGTGCTGCCAATGGTGGAGAAACTGTTCTGGAGGGAGTATGAGGGGAAGGTACATTTCAGGACTGAGATTACCTGTCACTGTGTGATTGAAGGTGCTGGGCAAAGTTCCAAAGAAGCTTTAATTCCCTCTAGAATTATCTGTATTGTGTGTTCATCTCAATTCTTAGTGGACAAAAACAAAATCCCAGCTAACCAGCTAACCAGCGAGTCAGAGGAGTATGGAGATGGCAGTTATTGGGGAACACTGTACTGTCTTCACTACCCTGGGCCTTCCTGCTAACTTGGGTCTCTAAGATTCACTCTGCAAAGCACCAGGCTGATGCAGAACATTAAGCTGGTTATTTCATTGGGTCTAAAAGATGTGTGTTGCTCTCTGTCTGACCTGGTGAGTCAGAAGAGTGGAAACTGGTGAGAGGATGATTCTGACTTTCTGGATGTAACCATCTCCTTAGCACTCCCCAGGCTGATCTCCTTTCTATTCATCTTCCCTCATCATCTCCTACTTTTCTGTGCACCATCTGACCCCTGGCCTCCTGACCTGTCTGCCTGTAGTCTGAACTCTTCCCTTGCCTTTGACCTTGGCACTACCCCACTCCCATGGACCTTTGCCCCTGTCCTAAGATGTGAATTATTCATACACCTTAGGCTGGGCCAGAATGGGTGTCACACTGGAAAACAATCTGCCTGGTACAATCTGCCCCACCCTGACCTAAAGATGTTAGTCAGCCCCTCCAATTACTCATCAACCAGTCTTACATCTTCATTTTCTTGGAGACATTAGGCTGGAGGTCTGCTAGCCCTCGCCTTGACTCAACCATATACAGATTCAGATATTATCAAGGGATGGCTTTGTAAGTGACAGGGCTTGATTGGAGGGCTTGTCAGCCCCTGCATCTGTGCCACCAGTTTTTCTGAAGGTCAAATCAACTTGCAATCTGAGTAAGAACAATGTGCTTGCTTTGTGAATGCAGCTTTAAGTCAAGCACCCCCCTATCCTATCCTTCTCTTTCAGCTAAACAGCCCCCAAGGCATCTATTCTATAAAATCCTGGAGCTGCCCCTAGACAGATTTGGATCTTCTAAGTCAGAGATAGGCTTTGGAGTTAGTCAGAGGCATTCACTCTCCAAGAAAAACTAGAAATCCAACGTAAAGGCTCAGAGCTACTGGGAATAACTAATAATTGAAAACAAAAGCAAGGCATGTCACAGTTTATCAAGAGAACATCAGTGAACCATTTGCATCCTGCCCTGGTTGGTTATTAAGTGAACAATATAGGGACTCTTTCCGTGGACTAACCTGTGAGGTGGATCTTGTGCAGAGAAAATAAGTGTAATATTTTTCTGTGTCCTCAAGGAATTACTATTTGTCAGGGTTCTCCACAGCATCAAATCACTGGGTTAGGCAGAGCTAAAAATATAGTGATACATAGATTTAGATGCAGTTAGGGGATTTATTGTAGAAATTGACCTATGGGATCAAGCAGATTAATAGGTCCCATAATCTACTATCTGCAAACTGGAGAACTAGGAAAGCTGGTGGTAATTCAAGCTGAGTCTGAAGACCTGAGAACCAGGACCACTGATGTTTTGAGGGCAGGAGAGATGCCTGGCCCAGCTCAGGTAACGGCAAATTCATTTCTGCCCTTTTTGCTCAAATCAGGCCCTAGTGGGTTGGATGTTGCCTACCCACGTTGATGAGGGTAAACTGCTTTACTGAGTCTACTGATTCAAAGGCTAATCTTTTTTTTTTAAGGTTTATTTTATTTATTTATTTTTAAGTTTTATTATTCATGCATACAAGAACTGGGGTATAGGCCAGATATGCAGGAGGGTGAGAGTATTCACCAGAAACAGAGTTGGAAACAGAACAGGCAGACTGATCGAAATACATTGCTGAGGGGCGCAGCAGGCGAGATAGGTGAGGTCTATCATGCCATGTGGGGTATCTCCCTGGCCGGCCGGAATTGAACCCGTGCTGCAGAGGCTGTGGACTGCTTCACAGCGCTGCACTCAATCCCCTGTGCCACCAGGGAGGCCCTCAAAGGCTAATCTTTTCCAAAAACATCCTCATGGGCACACCCAGAAACATTGTTTTACCAGCTGTCTAGGCATTCTTTAATCCTGTCAAGCTGATATGAAAAATTGATCACAGCACCATCAAATCAGGAAATGGACATTGGTACAATGCTACCATCCAATCTACAGGGTCCCTTCATAATTCATCCATTGTCCCCCAAATGCTTTTTTTCTTGCCTGATCTAGGGTCCTTGGAGATGTATAAGCTGCAGAATACAGGTCTCAAATCCTATAGGGATACTCTCAATCTGGGTTGAGCAGGTGTTTTGTTACAGAACCAAATCCAGATCCTGTGTTCTGGGCTAGAATATTCTATCCTTCTTATTGTACCACACCAGCACACTGTACACTGTGCAAACCTATCCACCACTGGAATAAAGGCCTTAATCTCCAGGTTATATTAATGCCTGCCAGATCTCCTCCCCATCCCTTAAATTCATCATTTTCCCCTTTTGAATTTATTGGTGCTTATGGGGAAATAATCTGCGGTTATGTTAATAGCTGTTCCTCATTAAACCTCTCCCTGTAACCTCACCATTCATGGATGACTTTTGCCTGAATCAGCACCTCTGTGCATGTTGCCAAATGGTGATTCTTGATTTCCATAACTTCTTCTACATTCATTAGCAGAATTCTGCTATAAGGTCTAAGGAAAAATGAATTTTCTCTCTCATGTATTTATTCACTTATATTAGGAGGTATACTTGGATTCCTTTGTAGTTTATATATTGAATGTGTTACTTTCATTATTTACTGATGTGAAAATTGTCCTCAGTTTGGTCCGTGGGATAAGATATTCCGGGCTCATCTTGTATTTTCCCTGTCCTACTTAGCTCTCCCTTTTAGTCGGAAATGACATTTGCAAACCAATATATGGAAGGTTGATTCTTACCAGAGTTTTACGGCTCGATCTCCCTGAGGACAGAGCTTGGAATATATCTACACAAACATATACATTTAAACTTTTTCCTATATTCAACCAAGTATCATAAAATCATGAGTTCATACTTATTCCTCAAATCCCAGTCTGACACCCAGACACCTTTCTGTTCTTCCCCATAATCTGTTTGTACATATATTCTCTGACAGTTAAAAACTTGACTCCCATTATCTTCAGTATTTT
The DNA here is from genome assembly GCF_014898055.3 of Talpa occidentalis. Taxonomy (NCBI): domain Eukaryota; kingdom Metazoa; phylum Chordata; class Mammalia; order Eulipotyphla; family Talpidae; genus Talpa; species Talpa occidentalis. The sequence goes on from NW_023605305.1 coordinate 42,208,456, forward strand.
CACTTATTTGCTCAAAGTAGCCCATCTTCCAACCACAAGGCATTCTGCCTCTTCTGTGCCTACCTCCCATCCCAATGTTTCTTGTCCTTGGCTGCTAGGCCTGCTGTCATGCCTCTCAGCAGCTACTTTGTCAGTGTCCAGTCCCTCTAGCTCGTGTTCTTTGTGACTGCCAAACTTGCCTCTGTTACTCTCCAGATTCCCTCTCATCCTGCTGTATTAGCCACATGCTGACCCTCAGTTCTGGGAGCAAAGAAAAGAGAAGGCAGAGGGAGATAGAAGAAGATGGGAATGGAAAGAAAGCAATGATAGAAATAGTATGTACATTTTTATTTTTTTAAAGATTTATTTTATTTATTTTATGTTTATTTATTTATTTGTGCGTACAAGAACTGGGGTACAGGCCAGAGGTTTGGGAGGTGAGAGGATTCACCAGATACAGAGCAGGGAACAGAACAGGCAGATAGACTGAAGTACACTGCTGAGGGGAGCATTGGGTGAGTCAGGAGAGGTCTGCTGCACCATATGGCTATCTCCCTGGCTGGCTGGGGATCGAACTGGCCCTATAGAGGCTGCAGACAGCTTCACAGTGCTGTGCCCAACATGCTGCGCCACCAGGGAAGCACCAAAGATTTATTTTATTTATTTATGCATACAAGAGCTGGGGTGTAGGCCAGAGGTGCAGGGTGTTGGGGGGGTAGGGGGTTGCGAGGATTCACCAGAGACAGAGTAGGGAACAGAACAGGCAGGCTGATTGAAATACACTGCTGAGGGGAGCAGCGGGCAAGACAGGAGAGGTCTGCTGCACCATGTGGGTAGCTCCCTGCAGATAGCTTCATAGTGCTGAGACTTAACCCCTTATGCCACCAGGGAGGCCCATTTGCATTTTTAAAGCTTTTAATGTGTATGGTAAAATTACCCCCCCCCAAAAAAAAAGTTATATTGATTTACATTTCCACCTGTATTTTATGGGAGTGCCATTTTCCCTGTACCCTTGCCAACACCAAGTTTTATTTACCTGTTGAAATGTTGTCAGTCTGATAGTACATCACTTTTGTCTCTATGTCAATACATACCATTCCCAATCCTGTATCATACAGCATCTCAGCTTCCCCTGAGAACAATCAGGGTTTCTCAAACTCAGCACCACTGAGTTTGATAAGTTTGGCTAAGTCTTCACTGTGGAGGTCTGTCTGTGCCTTGTGACGGGTGTAGAAGAATCCCTGACCTTGGCCTATGAGTTGCCTGCAGCAGCCCCAGTCAGATCTGTCACTAATGTCTCCAAATACTGAGATGTGGAGTGGGGAGTGGAGGATTAGCCTTGACCGAGATCCCACTGTGATATATTATGAGCTTCCTTAAGGCAATTTACATCTTTATACATTTTTTTATGGAGGGTGGGGAGGAACATCTCTTGTTTTTCTCCTGCCTATCATGAACAGTGAGGAAATGTTAACTGCACAAGATGCGAGGAATCAGTGTTTGGGTAGATCCACTGTGACGGGACCAATGAGATTTGCCCATTATGTATGTGACTTTCCACATGTGTGAAGTCCACACACATCCATGGAGGGACATGTCAGCAAGGTCAGATTTCCATGGATTGCTGCTGCATCATTACCAATCTCCCCCATTATCACACCGTGTCCACCTAAATTTATAGTCCAGTAATTGAAGCCTATGACCCAGTTCAACTAGTAGACTCCATTTTGTTGATTGGGAAAGAAGAATGCTTGAGGAAAAGATATTTCTTCAATTGCACCCTCCACTGTGCTAGAAGTAAACCAGGTTGCTTGCTCGTCTGAGCTTTCTCCGCAACAGGCAAGCTGATTCTAGCTTGTACTGCTCTTTTCAATCATGTCTTTAGAGTTTTATTCTGTCATTTTCATTTGATTATATAATTTTTCCCCATCAACTTTTCTCAAAAAGTCTAAGGAGAGAAGCACTTACAACTTAAAAAAAAAAAAATGACCACAATCATATTATATTTCTTCTAGAGTCAGTAATTGTTTGCAAGAGGCATTAATGTCATTATGCAGAACAAATCTGCATGTTTCATACTCGTGAGGGCACAGTTAACTACCAGAGAGAGACTCCAGTGGTTAGTGTGGTGAAAACACCCTGGCCAGAGGATGCCAGCTGGTCAGAGTAGATGAATCTCTCCAGTTTTAGTTTTCTTCTCTGTGAAATGAAGACAGCTGCACCGTCTCACCACTCAATCAAAGGGGAAAAGAAATGTGAAATTGCTTTCAAACCTCTTCTGTGGTATATCAGTGAATGTATTCTGTTGGATTACTCTAAGATCCAGTATTTATAAGAAGCAGAACAATATAGTTAGGTTAAACATCAGGTTTCAAACTAGTTGTCTAAACTCCTCTTAGGCATATTCATCCGGGGCTAAAAGTTTTCGATGGAAACACAAATTTTTTAAATTATTTCAAACAACTCAAACATCAGCTAGTAACTCTGGACAGGGCAGTAAAGGATAGAAGACCCTGGCTTTTGGATTGTTATGCCAGTGAGGCACCCAATCTGAGGTAGGAGTTTTCTCCTTTGATCTCCCCTCCCTCATAAAGTTAGGTCCCACTCTCCAACACCCATGGGGAACAGGCTTGCCTTGAAGGTAACTGGTCCTGTCTAACTCCTCTGTACCTGGAAGCGGGCTGAGGGCTTTACTTTGGCTATTTCATTTACTTTTTCCCAGTAACCTGATCATGCAACAAGTTAGAGCTTGTTGCTCTTTTATGATAAATGAAATTGAGGTCTGAAGATGTTAAGTACCTTTCCTCTGGATCCACTAGTGATAACAGCAATAACACTCTGTGTCAGAGACTGTTCTAAGCTTCTCATTTAAATTTCCCAAAAGAGATTAAGAGTCCCATTTACTGATGAGGGAAGTAAGTCACAGAGAAGTCAATTGACTTGCTGGTAAGTAGGGCTTCAAATTCCGGCCAGCTGTCTCCAGAGGCCAGGCTATCAGTTTCCCAATAGCTTTTGTTGAAGAAACTCTTTCTCCATTGTGTAATTTTGTTGAAGGTCAGTTGATCATATATTCATTGTCTTATTTCTGGGTACTATATTCTGTTCTACTGGCCCATATGTCTATCTTTATGCCAGCATCATACTGTTTTAATTACTATTGCTTTGTAAGATGTTTGGAAATCAGGAGTATGAGGTCTCCAATTTCTTTCTTTGTTTTGATTATTTGGGATCTTTTGTGGTTCTTAATGAATTTTAGGATTGTTTTTCTATTTGTATAAAAAATCCCACTGGGAATTTCTTAGAGATTGCTCTGAAGCTGTAAATCACTTTGAATAGTTTAGGTATTCAAACAATATTTAGTTTTCTGATCCATGAACAAGGCATGTCTTTCTATTTATGTCTTCCTTGTGCTTTGCAATTTTCAGTATATAAGTCTTTTGTTTCCTTGATTGAGTTCATTTCTAAGAATCTTATTCTCTTTGATGCTATTATAAATGGGATTTTCTTAATTTCTTAATTTTCTTTCTGGAGTATTTTGTTAATGTACAGAAATGTGGTTGGTTTTTGTATATTAATTTTGTATCCTGCAACTTTACTGAGTTCATTTATTAGTTGTAATAGGTGTGTGTGTGTGTGTGTGTGTGTGTGTGTAGTCTTTAGAATATATTACATGAAAGTTCATACCACTTGCAACCAGATGTCATTTGTCATCTTTTCTGAGTTGATGCCTTTTATATGTTTTTTTTTTTTGCCTAGTTTCTTTGCCTAGGACTTCTATTACTATGTGGAATAGAAATGGCCAGAGTGGGTACTGTGGGAGCCACGCTCTTTAACTGTTCTGCCCTCCCTCTTATCTGCCAGTATTTAAACCAGAACTTGAAGCCTGTGTTCCTCTACCATACCCTCTGGTCTCTCTGCTGCCTCCTCCTTACCCTCTTCTGTCTCTCCATTTTGTTTCAAGCAGCAGAAGAGGGAAGTAGAGTCTTTGGCTAAGTTGCTGTGGCATGTACTCTCAGGCAGTGAGAAAGTCCTTCCAGGAATGTAGTTATTTTAGTGTAGGTATAGGGTGATTTTGTCATCTGTCCTTGCTAAATTGAGGTGTTAAAGTTCAAGCAGTTAAACTTCCAATTGCCAGCCAAATGTTCTAGAAACTGAGTTACCTGGCTTTCTGGGGAAGCGCTATTTAACATTTATTATTTCCTATGTGCCAAGCATATTCAGCAGTTTAAAAACATTGCTTAAATTCAGTCCCTTCAATGAGCCTCTATGGTTGCCGTCGTCAGTGTCCCTAGAGAGGAAAGGAAAGGCTCTGGGAGATCAGCCATGTGTCGGTCAGAGCCATTGCTGAAAGACATGAGCCAGCACTTGGCAGGTCCAGCAGATTCCAGAGCTTCTGCTCCTTTGTCCTGGCCACCCTGCCCCTCCCGTGTGTCACAGCCTGCCTGCTTTCCTTGACAGGGTTTGATCTTCTCTTCACTAGCCTCTGTTTTAAACACCCTGCTAAAATGTTTGATTCTTTCTTTGTTCTGACTGACAAACATCCACTCTACAATGGAGGGATGGAGACAGGACACCATAGAACAAAACAGAGGGAAAAAAAAATTCAAAAGAATGAGAGATGTGAAGCAGTGACAGGTGCATACAAGTGATGAAATCCTGCTGGGCTGGAATTATGAAGGCCTTTCTACCCTGGCATAGAGTAAGTTCTGTGCTTGTTCTCTGCTTCTGCACTCTGGGAGAGGCCTCCCAGGGGCCTCTGTCCCCTGGAATGTTTATCCTTGTCCATTAAATCCCTCTGTGGCTACATAGGAAATGGGTGTTAGAAAGTGTGTGCTCCTTGGGGCGAGAATGAACATAGACCTTTCTAGGCCAGCTGTGGCTTCCATGGCAGTGCGTAGAATTACTTAAAAACATCATAAAGCTGCTGGTGTCTGCATCTAGTTGGTTCCACCTGCCAGTTACCACATCCACATTCTGTGCTGGACCAAGCTCTTGAGATTGCCTTATTTCCCAATGTCTGTGGCTGGCCCACTTCTCTTTTCCTCTCTGCATGGTCTCTACTTTGAGGTCCTCTAAAACATGAGCGTGAGCAGGAAGATGCACTCTTATGGCTATCTTTACCATAGATGTGTCTTCCTTCCTGTAACATTTTATTGAGGGGACTTTGAGAAAGGTTGGATCCTTAGTATGATGTTCTGCTCTTTGAGGTCACACAAGCAGCTAAGTTTTCTAATCCTCCCCAGTCTGTGGGTATTCTCTGTTCTCTTCTATCTTTGCTTATAAACTTCAAACAGCTATTTTTTAAAATATTTATTTATGCATACAAGAACTGGGGTGTAGGCCAGAGGTGCGGAGGAGTGAGAGGATTCACTGGAGACAGAGTGGGGAGCAGAACAGGAGGACTGACAGCAATACACTGCTGTGGGGAGCAGCGGGTAAGACAGGAGAGGTCTGCTGCGCCATGTGGGTCACCTCCCTGGCCAGGGATCAAACTTGTGCTTTAGTGGCTGCTGATAGCTTGATAGTGCTGACTTTAGCCACTGCACCCCAGGGAGACCCTACAAACAGTTCTTGCCTGAGCTCATCTTTTCTTGCAGTGCCCGGAGCAGCCAGTACCTGCTCACGGTTCTGTTTCTTCCCAGTACCTTCCCCTGGAGCCACAGACCTCTTAGGCAAAGAAGCCCCCAAACATGGTGGCTGGAAGAAAACCGAAGTTTATTTTTCTCTCTTATGAACAGTCCTGAAGTGAGAGGTTAAAGTTCAATGGCTTTCTTCCATCTCATTTCTCTGCCCTTTGCTAGGACTCCGCTTCTCCAGCTCCCTTTGTTGAAAGACTGGTTTTCCTTATTTCCAACCTGCCAAAGACCAACACTTTTGGTTTACACTCTGTTCAGAGGTAAATCCACTGGTCATGCACTTGTCTTTCACAGCGGTGTCAGGGAGTTGTAAACATGTCTAAATGTCTATTGGAGTTTCTGCACCTTATCACCTCCTCGATGGAACTTCCTTGAACTGTGCGTCTCTAAGAAACTTCCCTGATCTGAACACTCGATTCTGCCTCACAGGCCTGTTTGTGTTCTAACTTGCAGGAAGATGAAAGAACATGAGGCGCACACACTTGTGGTTTAGGGCTAACCTGGAAGGAACACACTTCATTTATGCTCACATCCCTTTGGCAAGAACTTCCTTACGTGGCCACCCTAACTACAAGGAGACTGGAAATTGGAGTTCATTGCTTTGTAAGAAAAGATAAATACAATTTAACAGTCTGTGCTATAGAACTTTAAGATGAATAATGATACTGGGGAATAATTGGGAGAGAAGTCCCAGGGCAATAAACAGTTATAGGCCCGTGAGCTAGAGGAACGGCTGTGAATTTGGTCTCATAGCACAATGAATAGGACTTTTTAGAAATGCCATCTGGGCATCTGGGTCCCTGCTTTGATGCAGCCTAAGTCAAATATTTGTTAGGTACCTAGTACTGGGCATCAATGCACAAACATGGGGAAAAATCTGCTCTAGCACTTAAGAAGCTCACAATCTGGTGGTAAAGACTTACAGCACGGCAGAGAATGTCTATAAGACAATCTTAGGGGATTTTCCCTCCAGTGGCTAAAAGGGAATTAAATGTAGTCAATGAAAAATCTATTTTAGGAAAAATCACTGTATGTTTTAACATTCCCATTGTATAGATTTGTATAGGTTCCCAAGTCAAAAATTGCTTCTGATTTCCCCCAAACTTGTTTGTATTTATATTTGAAGATTTTGAAGCACAGGGCCTTCCTGGTAGCCTAGGGGTTAAGTCTTAGCACTGTCACCACTACAGCCTGAGTTCAATCCCTGGCCAGGGAGGTGACCCACACATGGCGCAGCAGACCTCTCCTGTCTCATCCGCTGCTCCCCTCAGCAGTGTAATTCAGTAAATCTGTCTCTTCCGTTCCCCACTCTGTCTCTGGTGAGTCCTCTCACCCCCTGCACCTCCAGCACCCCAGTTCTTCTACATGGAAAAAAAATGTTGGAAGAGCAGAGGTGAAGCATGCTAGAAAATAAGCCTTTTGATGAAAAAAGAAAGAGCTGACTTCTGATGGCTTCCCCTCCCAGCACCCTGAGCCCTGAATTTCGTTGTCTACTCAGGGACCCTGTCTGGCTTGTGTCCCTAGGGTGTGAAGGTTGGCTGTGATTATTGCCTCTCTACCAAGGCTGCAGACTCCAGAGCCTCTCAGAGAGCTGCTCTTATCTACTGCCCGCCATGACTGGCTGTGCCACTATAAATGCCACCTTGGTGGATAGACTGTGGTGACCCCCAAAATGTAGTCTTTGCAATGCCATCTGTGTTGCTGTTGCCCCAGAGGTTACAGTGCTTCCTTGGCTTAGGTATCACTGAGCTCCCCCTTGCCCCCTCACAGGCATCGTAAGGAAAAGTCTAGTGCTTCCTTCTCTCAAGTGTCTGGTTTCAAGTCTGGCTTATCATAGGCTCAAATTAACATTTAAATCCACATTATTTATTCCCTTGTTGTACATGACTGGGAACATAGATAGAGCTGAAACCCACCTTGGATGAATTAAAGAACAACTAGGAGGAGGAGGTAAGGCAGACTCCATTATAGTCCTCTTTGTTTGATAGAACTCTTGTGACCATGGGTCAGTCACATGTTTACTGAATCACTGCCTGTGTGTAGAGAAATTTATTAGAGTTCAGGTACATATAAGGGAATGTTGAGTGCATCGAATGAATTGTGATACTGGACCATATTCTTGGGAACATAACTTATTTCTCTTTCCTTCTCAGAGTTGTTATATTTAGAACCAGAAAATGTTGTGTAGATCTTTTTAAAAGATTTAAGAAATCCATAACAGATTATAACCTTCCCAGAATTTTTTTTCTTGTATTTCAGTGTATTTTAAATGACATCTGTCTTAGAGTTCCATAGGAATGAGGTGACACAGTCACACTAGGAAGGAGGATGTTAACTAGGTAACTAAAGGGATACTCTTTTTTTTTTTACAGATTTTTTTTTTTTATACAAGAACCAGGGTACAGGCAAGAGGCGTGGGAGGGTGAAAGAATTCACCAGAGACAGAGTGGGGAACAGAACAGGCAGATTGACTGAAGTACACTGCTGAGGGGAGCAGCGGGCAAGACAGGAGAGGTCTGCCACGCCTTGTGGGTATCTCCCTGGCTGGCCAGGAATTGCACCCACACTGTAGAGGCTGTGGACAGCTTCACAGTGCTGCACTCAACCCTCCGCGCCACCCGAGGACCCCGAGGGATACTCTTTATAAAAGGAAGACACAGTTTGTAGAATCCATCAAGAGATGGTGTAGTGCCCAAGAGCTGGGAGCAGCAAGGAGTAATGAACATGACTCTACCTGAAAGCTGGAGAAGAACAACAGAGGCTTCCTGTAATAGAAGCGCCCTAACAGGAGTAGAAGTAACCACATAACACGGCAATCTGGCAAGGAGGGAGCCTCACCCACCTCCCTCCTGCCCATCTCTTGCCATACCTCTCAATGGCATGAGCTGGGGGCCCAGGAAGGCTGTGGAAGCAGTCCCTAGGTTCCTGTAGGGTACAGAGACAGAGACATGGAAGAAATTGGAGAGGGAAATTGGAGAAACTGCGGGATGTGATCAGGCACAGCATTCAAATGCCTCTTATATGCTTTTCCATGACCTCACTACCTTTACACAGATGTGCTATTTCACTATCAGACAAGGGCAGAGTGGGTGAGGGTGGTAGAATAGGCAGGGCCATGAACCCCCTACTTTAGCGATGAGCCCTACTTCCTGCTCGAAGCTTAGGATTCCTTCAGGAATCCCTCTGACTTGTTTGTTTAGCAATAGCAGTGCTTGTTTTTGGAACCTCTGAAGCCTTGCTTAGGAGAACTGTTTCCCACTACAGCCACGTGCTTTGAAAATGTGATTTTCCTTTCCATATAGAGTTTTGGCCTTCATTTAGGCACTATCTGGGGACTGGTGTCATCTCTGGAAGCATGCCTGGGCCACCACAGCTCACTGCTGACCGATTACTTGTCATAGCCCAGGATTATTTAGAATAAACTTCTGCAGAATGAGAAGCTCTTGAATGTGCTTCTCGGGACTCAAGGTGAAGATGGAGAGAGAGTGAGTAAGGAATAATGAGTAACTTCAAGGTTAGGTTAGGACTAAAAGTTTAGTTATGACTAAACTTTTTCCTCTTGAAAATTTTCTAACATAAAGACATCTTATTTTCTTCTCATGGGAAGTCATTTGCTGTGAGCAAGCACTTTGAGATTTCTCAAAATACATTTCACAGAGCGACAGGGTTGTTTGCACAAGAATCTCTCTTTTAGCCATGAATGGCCACGATTTAAATTTTGGCATTCTCTTCTCCCTCAACAGTAAAGCTACAGACATCCCATTACACAATGGTCCAAGGATTGCTTGCTCTTTCTGTAACAGACCATATGGAGTTATATTACATATAAACATTAATTTTACCATTTTGATTAGCAGTTTTGCTTTTATAAGGGTCAAGGGGCAAAATGTTGTTGCCTTCTTTCTAACCTAGTGAATTGGATGAGATTAAATTTGCTTTTATGAGGGTCAAAGGGCAAAATGTTGTTGCCTTCTTTCTAACCTAGTGAATTAGATGAGATTAAATTTATCTAAAAGGTAAAGCAAACACCATTAAGCATTAACATTACATTTGGATGAACTGAGTCAGAGAATTTGCCGACCATATGAAATCCATGTCTTACTTTTATTTGGTTTAGTTTTGTATGTTTTTGGATCTGCTTTCCTGTTTAATCAAGAGGCTTAAGACAGTCTTCAGTCATCAGTGACATCCGGGGAACAATACATTTGATGACAGTTGTTTACTAAACAAGTCTTAGAGTAGACGCTGTGTGTATATACCCTGGGCTCCTGTAAATTCACCCACCTGATGGAGAAAAATTTGTAGCTGAACCAGCTGACACACAGCAGGCGATCCTCCCTCGCTCAAGGGCCTGCGAACGTGCACTGGCAAAATTATCCTGTTTATTCTACTAAGCTCAAGCTGCAGTTTTCCCTGCATGTCACCACCTCTGAGATGAATGAAGATGACTTGAGGCACGGAAGTTTCTCTGTTTCTCAAGTGCCCCCATTGTGTGCCTGCCCCTCCTCTGTATGACCCCTGCTTTGAGACCTTTCGAGGGCCTAGGTGTATCAGAGACCTTATTGCTATGTGGAGAATAGAGACTCTGAATCAGAACAATTGCATGTACCTGAGTTGATCTGTCCTTCTTAAGAAACAGAAGTTGAGTTCAGCTTTCTTAAGAGAAGTGGTCCAGGGCCTCCCCTGGTGGCGCAGCGGTTGAGCTCTGGGCTGCAAAGCTGCCCACAGCCTCTGCAGCACCGGTTCGATCCCCGGCTGCCAGCGAGGGGCCCACATGGCGTGACAGACCCCTCCTGCTGCGTCCACTGCTCCCCTCAGCAGTGTATTTTGTCAGTCTACCTGCTCTGCTCCCTACTCTGGCTCTGGTGAATTCTCTCACCCTCCCGCGCTTCTGACTGTACCCAGTGCTTGTATAAATAAATGAATAAAAACTTTAAAAAAAAAAAAAAGAGAAGTGGTCCAGTGTATTAAGACAAGGTAGCAGATTGTAACAGCCCTACGGGTAACAGGCACCTCCAAAGGAAATGAAAGGTTCACTCAACAAGATTTATCCAAGAATATCAGAGAATATAGAGTAATATACTCTATTACAGACAATAGCCGTTCAAATTGAATCTCAAACAAATTGTTACTCCTCTGTGTATTTTATCATAACGAATGAAGTAACCACTTATGAAACATGAGAGCCTTATTTATTTTGAAGTTATTATAGTAAATAACATTTTTCCCCTCTTTAATATTTATTTAAAATATTTACTTATAGACCTGTTTTATATTTACAGGAAAACTGAACATAGAAAGTTCCCATAGTAACCCTCCCCTACTCCTATTGAGTAGTGGGGTGGGGGGGGTTACTACTAACATCTTACATTAACTTAGTACATTTGTTACAATTAATGAACTGATAGGGATTTACTGTTATTAGCTGAAATCTCTGTTTATTCAGATTTCCTTACTTCTTACTTAATGTCCTTTTTTCTGTCCCAGGATCCCATGTGGAATTGACATTATATTTAAAAGCTCGTTTTTTTGGTTTTTTTTTTAAACTTTTAAAAAAGATTTATTTATTTATTTATACATGCAGTGGGTACAGTCAGAAGCGCGGGAGAGTGAGAGAATTCACCAGAGCCAGAGCAGGGAACAGAACAGGCAGAGGGACACGGCAGGAGAGGTCTGCGCGCCATGTGGGACCCTCGCTGGTAGCCGGGGATCGAACCGGTGCTGCAGAGGCTACGGGAAGCCCCGCAGCCCAGCGCTCAACCGCCGCGCCACCAGGGGAGGCCCCCAAGAATTGACATTATATTTAGATGCAATGTCCCCTTAGCTTCCTCTTAACTGTGATGGTTTTTCATATTGTCCTTGTTTTTGATGTTCTTGATGATTTTGAGGAGTTCTGGCCAGCAATTTTATAGGATGGAACCCCAGTTGGGATTTGCCTGGGTTTTCCTGATGATTTCACTGGGGTTTTTGGGAGGAAGATCAGAGACCCATCTAAATACGTCACATCAAGATTACAGACTAGCATTAGGATCTGCCACTGTGACGTGGCCTTGCAAACCTGGCTGAGGTATGTTTGTGAAGTTTCTCCTCACAAAAAAAAAGGGGCTCTTTCTTCTCTGTTTCATTCCTATCCTATGGAGGAGGCAGTGACTATGTTCAGCGCACACTGTGGTAGTGGAGAATTCTGTTGTCCTCTGGAGGGGTGGAATTATTTGCTTCATTTGTTTGGAATTCTTCTACATTGGAGATTTGTCTCTTCTTCCTCATTTATTATTTTACTCAGTCAATCATTTACATAGTATATACTCCTGGGTGTTCATTTTATATTTTGGGTTTTGTTCAACATTTATTTTGTTGCCCACATTGTCCTAGCATTGTCCAGTAGGCCCTCCTTTGAAGTTATGTTCAAAGAGGAGTCGTAGTGTCTGCTCTCCATGCCGACTGGAGACAGGCCTCTATTGTGGGGAGGCCCTCCAGGCCACCCTAACTTGTCTGCTGCAGTAAAGCACCTTTTTTAAAAAAAATTAATTTAATTTATTTACATATACTTTACATCATTGATTATTTTTGTACAATTTTTGCTTTCTCCTCTCAGGGGTTTGCTTTCTCCTCTCCCCATAAAATTCCCTTTTAAGGCTGGAAATTCCACTCCTCACACCTCTCAGGAAGCAGGGTTGGGGGCCAGGTCGACAGAGGGAAATGAAAGAGTTGCAAAACCCAAATTAAAGAGTGTGCAGAAGAAGAATGTAATAACGCTCATTTTGGGTAAAAGGTTAGGGGGCATGCAGGCTTGTGTACACAGTGGTGCTTTGCTCCATTCCACATTTAACAAGTATTTACTGAGAGCCCCTTACATTTTGGGGCTTGTTTCAGGCAGTTGGTGGGGGGCAGGATGATAGGCCTTAACAATAGAAAGCCCCTGCCTTTCTGAGTGCATGGGAGTATAGACCTTAACCCCAGGCAGATCACAGTGAGAAACATGTAAGGAAAAAATAAGCAGGCAGAAGTGCAGCAGGGAATGGAGAAGTGGTCACTTAGAGAGTGGTAGGGAGGGGACCTTGATGAAATGACATTTGAGTGGAATGAAGTAGACAGATGAGCCCTGTGGGTGTCTGTGGGAAGAGGTTTCTGGGAAGAGGGCCCAGCAAATACTAAGGTCTTGAAACTAATGGCTGAGATGAACCTCAGGGATCATAGGTGGATAGAAATCTCCCATACTGCCCCAATTTTGCCATTAACGTGAATTATTAATAAGAACTCAGTGAGCAAACATGATTGCTTATGCAGGTGAGGTCTCTTTAACAGCCATTAGAGTACCAGCTAACTGGACCTGCAGCTCTCCTCTGTCCAGGGTTTCCAGAAAGGAGAAGGTCATTCTGCATTTGTGGGCCACAGGAAGAAAAAATAAGCCAGCACCAATCGATGTTGTTTTGGATGCATCTCGAATCTTCCTAGGTGAGAGAGGAGAGTGTTACTGAAAGTTGGCCGAAAGACCAGCAGCAACTTGTTTGGCAAGACGTAGCTAGAAATAAAAGCTGCTTGAGTGGTTTTCAAATGTCTTAATTTTCATAATTGTTTCCATATTATGGGCCGGCTGGACATTTTTTCAGAGATTCAAGTTTGGGAGAATCTAAATGAAAGCTTTGCTCGTGAAGTTTTCATTTGGATTCCACATATAGACTTTCTAAACCATCATTTTATGAAGTCTTAAATTACTGAAGTTTGAAGTTGCGGTAATAGCTCCAAAGTTTAACATCTTTTGTTTCTGGGTCAGAACTATTCAAACCCCTAAACCTTTTGTATTAAAAATAAAAGAAAAAAAGAGAGAGCGAGAAAAAACCAGCTTGAGATTGGGCAGAATTAATTTAGCAATGTTAAATTCGTCTTGAAATTGACCTTATTGAGGTTTACTTCCCATAACATTTGAAAATATATTTTCAGAACTATGCCTTCCCACATGTCTCAGGATTATTAAAACAAAGCAAAACAGAACTCCAAAGCTATTTAGAATGCCCCCATTTTAAAAGAGTGTGTGTGTGTGTGAGAGAGAGAGAGAGAGAGAGAGAGAGAGAGTGTGTGTGTGTGTGTGTGTGTGTCAGAAGACAATCGTAGAAGGTCATTTGATTGGATCATTCTATTTTGGTAATTTGGTTTTGAAGTATGACTATAGCGTTTGGCTCTGCCTGGTGTTTTGTTTGTCTCTATAGAGAGAGTGTAGAGTTGTAGGTCACCATGAGAGTCCTGATTAGGATCCAGGGTCTTCCCCTACTTCTTATGTGACCTCAGGGAAGGGTCTTCAGTTGCCTGGAACTGAAATGCACGGAATCATAATATCTACCTCACTGTTGGGAGGTTCAATGAGATTCTCTATAGTCAAGCACCTGGCACAAAGTAATCACTCAAATATGAGCAATTAAAAATAGTCATAATGAAGTAGAAATATTAAGTAACTAATCTAGGAACACGTAGTTCGTAAGTGAAGTTCATTGTCATGTCATTCCCACCAATGGACTGCTGAGTGTCTAGGCCTACTGGATCTCTAGTTCTCCAGAGAATTAAGTGCAACCTCATCCCTTGTGAGGGAGCCCGTGGGCATTCTCCCCAGAAGCTAGATTTCCTGGCTGTTAGTCCCAGTCTCCTTTGATTAGACCTTTATGTCTGTGACCTGACCACTGTGAGTAAGGACACCTCATCATCCCACTGAGAACAGGTAGGTCCCACCTAAGAGTCCCAGCCCAGCCCCTCATTGGCGACACTCCCTTACTCTTGGATCCAAGATGACTTGTCCTGATACTCCACTTAGGGGTATATTTTCAGACATGTGTTCCTAGAACTTGCCCTCAATTGACAGGTATGTTCTGATATCGCCTGAGGTTGGATGTCTGTGCAAACTCCAAATCTGTCTGTCGCCCAGAGGCCTGCCCTTCTACCACCTGCTGTGTAATGGGAAGACATTGATTTGAAGTGATTGGGTCAGAAAATTCAGTAAACAAATTCACTTTGGTACAGTTTGTTTTAGGAGACTCCAAGGAAAATGTGAACAAAGAGATAAAGAAGGGGTGTTGAGACCAAAGTCTCCAACACTGAACCATACACTAAACAAGTGAGTGTTGCTGTTGTAGCTTGAAACCGAAAGATGGCAAAAGGAGAGTCAGGAGTGGAATCAGAAGTGGTAGAAAATTGACCCCTTGGGGAAGCATTTTGTTGTGTGAAGAGTAATTCAGCTCTGTTCTTAGTGTGGGGCACAGACAATAGTTGTTCATGTGAAATAAACGCTGTGATGGGAGGTCAGAGGTGAGTGTCCTGGAGAAGGAAGAGTTATAGAAGACCTTCAGGAATAACAACAGTTGGACAGAAAAAGGGGCTTAGCAGTGGCAATTGGTGTTTTAGTGAATGATCTTGCAAACTGTGATGTTTGTTTCTTCTTTACATTTCTTTCTAGGATGTTCAGTTCTTCTCCACAATGAATGAGTGTCACTATGATAAGCGCATGGACTTTTTTTATAACAGGAGTAACACTGACACTGCCGACGAGTGGACAGGAACGAAGCTGGTGATTGTTTTGTGTTTTGGAACGTTTTTCTGCCTGTTTATTTTTTTTTCTAATTCTCTGGTCATCGCAGCAGTGATCAAAAACAGAAAGTTCCATTTCCCCTTCTACTACCTGTTGGCTAACCTGGCTGCTGCAGATTTCTTTGCTGGAATTGCCTATGTCTTCCTGATGTTTAACACTGGCCCAGTTTCAAAAACTTTGACTGTCAACCGCTGGTTTCTCCGCCAGGGGCTTCTGGACACTAGCTTGACTGCCTCCCTGACCAATCTGCTAGTTATTGCCGTGGAGAGACATATGTCAATCATGAGGATGCGGGTCCACAGCAACTTGACCAAAAAGAGGGTGACTCTGCTCATTTTGTCCATCTGGGCCATTGCCATCTTTATGGGGGCAGTCCCCACACTGGGCTGGAATTGCCTCTGTGACATCTCTTCCTGCTCTTCCTTGGCTCCCATTTACAGCAGGAGTTACCTCATTTTCTGGACTGTGTCCAACCTGATGACCTTCTTCATCATGGTTGTGGTGTACCTGCGGATCTACATGTATGTCAAGAGAAAAACCAATGTCTTGTCCCCACATACGAGTGGGTCCATCAGTCGCCGGAAGACACCCATGAAGCTAATGAAGACGGTGATGACTGTATTAGGTAAGAGGAACCACAGGAGCCATTATTTCCATTCATTCAGCAAACGTTTATTGAGTACTTACTAGCACCTACTGTATACAAGGCACTTACAGGTACTTAAGAATGCAGTGAAATAGAATGAACATGAGTGCATTCCTATGTGTCTGGACCTGACACTCAATAGGGGAAGACAAAATAAGTATTTTTTTTTTAAAAGATCTATTTATTTATTTATACAAGCACTGGGTACAGTCAGAAGCACGGTAGGGTGAGAGAATTCACCAGAGCCAGAGCGGGGAGCAAAACAGGCAGACTGATGAAATACACTGCTGAGGGGAGCAGTGGACCTGGCAGGAGAAGTCTACGCGCCATGTGGGACCCTCACCGGTGGCCGGGGATCGAACCGGCGCTGCAGAGGCTGCGGGCAGCTTCACAGCCCAGCACTCAACCGCTGCGCCACCAGGGGAGGCCCGACAAAATAAGTATTCTAATGGAGATAAATACAATTTTATCATAGACCTTATGGTGAAAGTTTAGAAAGTGGGATGATATTAAGTCTCATGGAGAAAAATTAAGCAGGAACAGAAGGTTAGGAGTGCTAAACAGATGTAGTTCACCCAGGTGCCTTTTTAGAAAAAATGTGAAGGTGGTGCTGTATGAAGAAGAATTATGTGGGTAACTGGGGAAGGAAGCTCCAGGCAGAAGATTCAGTAAGCATAGGAGCCCTGAACAGCAAGGAGACCAGTTGTGACAGAATGGAGAGAGCAAGGGAAGAGGAGGAGGAGAGATGTAGGATGGGGGCAGGGGGCAGCTTATATAAGGTCATATAGCTACCATAGGGCTTTGGCTTTTTTTTTTTTTTAAGATTGATTTATTTATACAAGAACTGGGGTACAGAGACCAGAGGTGCGGGAGGGTGAGACAATTCACCAGAGACAGAGCAGGGAGCAGAACAGGCAGACAGACCAAAGACACTGCTAAGGGGAGCAGCGGGCGAGACAGGAGAGGTCTGCCAAGCCATGTGGGTTTCTCTCTGGCCGGCCGGGAATCAAACCCGTACTTCAGAGGCTGCAGACAGCTTCACAGCATGGCACCCAACCCGCTGTGCCACCAGGAAGGCCCGGCTTTGGCTTTTCTGTGTGAGATGAATATTGGAAGGTTTTTAACAAAAGAACAATATAATCTGACTTACCTTTAGTGGTATGTCTCTGGCTGCTGTTTTAGGAAATTCCTGTAGTAAAGCAAAGACAAACGCAAGAAAATTGGTTAAGAGGGTATTTAAGTACTCAGGAGAGATGACAGTAACTTGGACGTCAGGGCAGCTGGGAGGTGATACTGTGTGGTGGGACGCTGGATATTCTTTGAAGGAGGAATCTGACTGGTTAGGGGTGAAGGAAGATGAGAGTTGGTGGGGATGGTGGGGAGTGTCATCATGAAGATGAGGAAGATTGAAAAGGATGAGGTTTGGGAGAAAGGTGAGGAGTTTGCTTTTGGAAAGCTAAGTTTAGGATCCCACTAGACATCTGAGTGGTTATTGAAACCAGCAACTAGATGTATGAATTAGGAGTTCAGGATTTAGGTCCAAGTTGGAGAATTTTTGAGAATCATTGGGAGAAGAAATGATATTTTAAACTCCAAACTGGGGGCCTCCCTGGTGGTGCAAGGGGTTAAGACACAGCACTATGAAGCTATCGGCAGCCACTGCAACACGAGTTCAATCCTCAGCCTGGGAGGTGACCCACATGGTGCAGCAGACCTCTCCTGACTCGCGCCTGCTGCTCCCCTCAGCAGTGTATTTCAGTAGATCCTCCTGTTCTGCTCCCCACTCTGTCTCTGGTGAATCCTCTCACCCTCCACACCTCTGGTCTATACCACAGTGCTTGTATGCATAAATAAATAAATCTTAAAAAAATAAAATAACCCCCCAAAATAAAATAAATCTACCATGGAGGTGACTCTAATAGAGAAGAAGACCAAGGAAGGAGCCTTAGGGCACAATGGAAGGAGTGTGGGAAGGGAAGGAACAACCAGCAAATGAGCCCCCACAGGAGTAGCCAGAAAATTGGGAGAATATGGTGGCCTAGAGGTCAAGGGAGGGAAGCCTCAGGGAAAGGAGTACCAATAATGTTAATCCTCCGCAGAGATAGAGTCACACAAGGTCTTACTGGATTTAACAAAGTAGTTCTTTGGTGACCTTGAGAAGAGCAAATGTGGTGTAGCTGAGAGCCTCACTGGAAGAAAAGGAGGAGAAGCTTTAGGACAATGAGTTTGAACAACTCTGAGGAGTTTTGCAGATGCGTTTGGCATGGTAGAACTTCCCTTCATTTGACTTTCTCTATGACAGATGGCCTGGGGTCCCCCAGTTGCAGTGTTGGGTCCCAGGTGGAATTTGTGACTTATGGGCAAACGAGGACTTCTGTAGTTTCACAGACCTAGCTGTCTGTCTTAGAGGGGCCATTTCTCAGGGAGGTAGCTGCAGAATGGAGACTGCTAGAAACTGAGGAGTATATCCTTTGCAAATCTTCATGTGAAGGAATTATAAATTATTGGGAAACAATAATTAGAGGGTGCAGGGTATAAATATGTGGCACAGAAACCATCTCAAGGTTTCTAGGTCCTGAATCTGCTAGTAATACTTAGAGAAGAGCAGACACATGGTAGGATTGTTTAAATAATCTCAAATTGAGGATTTACTTTAGTTCGCAAGTATGTGTGTACTGTCTAATATGTGTCAAGCATTGTCCTGAGTGTTTTATAGATATTAACTTCTTTAATACCCTGTAAGAGGGGTGTTATTGGTATCTCCATTTACCAAATGAAGAAACTGAGAAGAGTTTAAGCACTGTGTCTGAGGCACGCAGCTGTTAATAATGAGCCAAGGCTGATCGGTTAGCTTTTAATGTCCACATGCTTTGACCTTCTCTGTGGTGCAGGGGATTGAGCGCAGCTCTGTGAAGCTATCCACAGCATCTGAAGCGCCGGTTCAATTCCTGGCTGGCCAGAGAGCTACCCACATGGTGGTGCAGACCTCTCCTGTTTCGCTCGCTGCTCCCCTCAGCAGTGTACTTTGGCCTGTCTGCCTGTTCTGTTCCCCACTCTGGTGAATCCTCTCAGCCCCCGCACCTCTGGCCTGTACCCCAGTTCTTGTATAAAAATAAATAAATCATTTTTTAAAAAAACTCCACATGCTTAATATCCTACTCTAACTAATTTTGACTTGTTTGGTTTTTTTTTTTTAATTGGTTTCTTTGTCCTATCTTCTGCTTTGACTAACTCATTCTTCTTTTAGTACCTTAACAAGAATGCAGACAAAAATAAGATCAGAGGGGTCACATTAATACATTTTCACTCTTTTTGTGAGCTAGAGAGGACAATGATGTTTTAGTAAAGAGTAAAGCTTGGTATTTATTGGCAGTGTCAAGGAACTCTGCAGCTTTCTCTGCTGAACTTGCAAGTATAGTCATTTGCTTGGCTATATGTCTTGAGAAATTACTTGCCTGATTAGAGAGAAAACTTTCTTCTTTCAGCACATTGTGTATTGTGCACAGCATGAAATAAAATAAAAGGTTTCTGTGAGCCTAGGTGGAGAGAACAAGACTGTGCTATAATCCTTGTCATTAGCTTCTGTTTTGTATGTAACTTTGTCTGGAACAATATGTAAGGGTTTAAAAGAAAGGAGCTGTGTGGTTTTGGCAGATGTGATGTTAGATAAAGAAAG
Source organism: Talpa occidentalis (assembly GCF_014898055.3). Classification (NCBI taxonomy): domain Eukaryota; kingdom Metazoa; phylum Chordata; class Mammalia; order Eulipotyphla; family Talpidae; genus Talpa; species Talpa occidentalis. The sequence continues at coordinate 42,227,967 of NW_023605305.1, forward strand.
ACCAGAAAAAGTGAAATTTCTAAGTAGGATAAGAGAAGTTGTGGCATTGAAACAGAACAGCCTGGGGGAATTGGTTAATGACAGGAAAACAGTGTGGTGTTAGGACCTGAGGAAGTTCTTCAGTGGTGAGACAGAGTGCTCTGGAAGAAGATAGGAAGTTCGGAGACAGAGGAAATGAAACTGAAGAACGAGGTGGTATGAGGTTTCTAGGCTTCCAGCCTCTGATTTCTTGATAGCAGAAGGTCTGATTTATATAAAAATAAGTTTTTTTTTTAGATTTATTTATTTTTATAGAAGAGCTGGGGTACAGGCCAGAGGCATGGGAGGGTGAGAGGATTCACCAGACACAGAATAGGAAACAGAACAGGCAGACTGGCTGAAATACACTGCGGAGGGGAGAAGCAGGGAGACAGGAGAGGTCTGCTGCACCATGTGGGAATCTCCCTGGCCAGCCAGGAATCAAACCTGCACTGCAGAGGCCGCGGACAGCTTCACAGCACTGCGCTCAACCCACTGCGCCACCAGGGAGGCCCACAACTGTTATTTTTTACAAGGATGATCTGAAGCACACAGGCTCACGTTTTCTTGGTTAAATTTTCTCATTTGAGTGGGAATTGACTATCTTTAAGTTCTTCACAAGTTGTAAAATTAGTGATTTTATTCTAACAATAAGTAACCAGCATTACAGAAGGGAGAGAGAGAATGTGGTGTGTGTGTGTGTGTGTGTGTGTGTGTGTGTGTGAGACATTATGTAAGTGTTTAAAAGAAAGGAGCCAGCACTGAGCTCTGTGTAGCTGTGTATCAAAGCCAAGTCTCTGCCACCGTACCTCCCGAGGGAGAAAGCCCCCATTTGCTCTATCTGATACATGTAAAAATGCAGTGGCTGAGACTAATGTCTCCCAAATGACGGTATTAGATAAAAATCAATAGTGGTGTCAACTACCATCCGTGTAGTCACTGGCCCGAGCATGTAGAAGTTAATGGCTTAATGTATTTTTACAATGATTACCTGATTTAAATATCTTCATGATAAAACACTAAGCCTTTCTATTTACTCCTTGACATATATATTGTAGGAACAGTTAAGATTAATTTCTTGTAAACCACCTCTTTCAAACATTAGGAAGTCAGTTAATAAATATATATGACCTATCATGCATCTAAGAAGCAAAGGGTTGCAGGAATTCAGTGTGCTGCATCTCATTATAAAGAAGAAAGAATAGCCAGGTGCTGTAGAGCTTGGAAAAAGCTTCTTAGAGGCTGAGGATATGATCTGAAAAGATAGATAGGATTTGCATGGGCTGGAGGGAAATATGCTCTAAGAAGGAGAAATAGTATAATCCAAAGTGTTGGTAGAAACATCTAGAACTTGTACAGTTGCACCACAGGGAAAGCCCTGTGCACACAGATGCATGTGGTGGTATAACAAGAAAGAGCTCATCTGTGAGCCAGAAAAGGTTAGCTCCCTTCTTTGGAAAGGGAGAAGTAGACCAGATGAGCTTCGGTTTTCCAGTTTTAGGATATTTATTGAACATAAAAGTGTACCAAGCTGCAATTTTCCCTTGTTGAGGAAGGTGGTGGTGATAATGGCCATGTGAATTTTAAACCTGTGCGTGATTGGAAAGGCATCTAGACATCACGTTCTCATTACAGCAGCCCTGAGGTGGAATGCTCACTCACTTCTAGGTTGAGATGTGAGATGGCCCCTTTAATGAAACAAGTCGCTTATTGAATGTTCTCAAAAAGATATTGGGGATGTATGATCTGACTTTCCCCAGGGCAGCAACATCCTGCTTAAGAGAGGGTCCTGTGTTTTGAAATCCTACTTGTCAGCAAACTTAATGGACTGTAGCAAGCAAACACAATAGAAACCCCACATGAAAACCTCTCGTTTGTCAAGCAACATACCACATGCCCACAGGGGTGCTTTGTTTCCTGAAAAATGGGCTAGACTGTCTTCTATTTTGCAATGTCTGAAATGCAAAAGAGAAGAAAGGTTGAAGGGATTTGTGAAGCATATTTGAAATCTTCCATGAACTTTCTGGTCTCTTAAGGTGATGTTTTTCAGATTGCAGGTTGAGACCCTCTAGTCAGTAGTGAAATCAACTAGGAGATCATAACTGACACCCTTTTTGAAAATAGAAAATAGAAAAGACAATCAAATATTAGAGCACAGTGCATGTAGTAGGTATAAATATTGTTCCATGACCTTTCTCTCTGCATCTGCTGGATTGTGCTATAAAACGTATTTCTTTCATGAACCTTCCAAATGTCATGGTCTTAGAGTCAATGTTTCTTTGTTGGCCAATGAGATATGAACTCTTTTAAAATAAAAGAATGTTATAGTTAAAAGACTTTGAAAGGTTTATAGTAATTGAGACAGAGTTGACTATTTTTCTTCTCATTTCTCCTTCACCTTTTCATTTAGTTCAATGCTAAACCTTCCTGGCCTTCTCTCAGGGGACTGCAGAGGGAGTTAAAGTGGTGGTAAGAGAAGAAGCAACATGGATTTCTCTGCTAGGGGCAAATGGGTGAAAATTAAGTAGCCTTGCTAGAGTACTACTAATAACCACACATACCGTGATGTAGCCCTGGCCCTCTGTCTTGTTCTGTGTTATTTTTTTTTTTAATTTTTTAAAAGATTTATTTATTTATGCATACAAGAGCTGGGGTACAGGCCAGAGGTGTGGGGGGTGAGAGGATGCACCAAAGACAGAGTGGGGAACAGAATAGGCAGACTGACTGAAATACACGGCTGAGGGGAGCAGCAGGCGAGACAGGAGAGGTAGCCAGGGTAGCTCCCTGGCTGGCCGGGGATCAAACTCATGCTGCAGAAGCTTCGGATTGCTTCATAGTGCGGTGCTTTACCCCTTGCACCACCAGGGAGGCCTGTTCAGTGTTTTATTTTTTTTTATTTTTATATTCCCCATACTATTGCCACCCCCTTATTTTGACCCCAGTCTCTCCTTCCCCCCACCCCATAATGTGTCTCTGGTTCATAGTTGTTTGTTGATTTTGATTTTTTTCTTTCTTATAGTTATTCTTTTTCCTGGTCCCTTATTTAGGTTTTCTAGATTCCTGCTATGAGTGAGACCATCCGGTATTTTTCTTTTTCTTTTTGGCTTATTTCTCTGAGCATGATCCCTTCCAGCGCCATCCATGTTGCTGCAAGATGCATGTGTTTTGTTCAGTGTTTTAATACACAATTTTCATTTAATTTTGTGGAAATCCCTCAAGATAAGTGGGAAAGATACAATTACCCTGTTTTCCTGCCACTCCCTTAGATGCACCCTGTAGTCAGCTATAATTAATCATTTGTTATTCCTGTGTATCTCTAAGCTCTTGCATATCCTGGAATACTTCTCATGTTCTACCTGGAAAACTCCTTTCATCTTGTAAAACTCAACCCAAGGACCTGTGTTCTCTGAGTCTTTCCTTGCCTTACCAGGGTAAATCTGATTACTGTCTCCTTTGGGCAACCTCTCCATTTGGTCCTACCTCAATCATTAAACTTATGCTATGCCTTTCTTTTGAACTAGAGTATATGTTTTATATCTTTGCATACCTCACATGTAATATGCCATCTGGCTCATGCTTGTGGAGATTATATATAATAGAATGAATAAATGAGGAAGTCATGGTTTAGGGAACTTAAGTGGCTTTTCAAAAGCTGGAATAAAAGCCACATTTCCTCACATGCAGTCTGACCTTCAGCCGACTGTGGCTGTGACAAGCCTGTGAGGTAATAATGGCAAGGGGGTGAGGATAGCATTTTATAATACTGGAAACTGAGTCTCAGAGGAAAAGAGTGCTGTCTTGGAAAAAAAGAAATCAGAAAAGCATTAGTTGAATGTGTCCAAGGAGGAAGTATGTGTGTTTGATGCTTTTAGGATTTTATTTCACTTAAACCTCGTAACAACTTTATAGCTCTGTTTTGTAGATAAGGATGGACATAACCACCTTACCCATGGACTCATTCTGGAAAAGTAGTAATAGTTAATGTTCATGGTGTGCCATACACATGCTTTCTTTCATTTAATCCTCATGGCGACCCTATGAGGGAGGTGCTGTTATTATTACCAGAATAGGAAACTGAGGCCCATGAGAGGTTCATTATCTTGTCCAAGATCAGTAGCAGAGCTGAGATTCAAATCTAAGTTTTGGCTCTAAGACACCACTCTTCAAGGTTAGTCAACAGCCTCTATTAAGTGATGGGGCCAGAGTGATGTTGACCCAACTTATGAGGTTTATAACTTGCATCTCCCTGGATTTCTAGCTGAATTTATTTCTGTAGATCCTTGATCTCATTGTTTCACTTATTCTTGATTTGCCCTAGAGATTTTACAGCAAGATAGTGACAGGATAACACCTCCTGGGAATGATAGCTCCATCTGCTCAAACTTCATGCTCATTAAAATAGATGGCAAGATGGGGTTCTTTGAATTAGGAAGGGAACCAGGTTGAAATCCTGGCTTACCTGCTTCTAAGTTGTATGACCCTGAACAATTCACCTAACCTCTCTGTGACTTAGTTTCCTTATTTGTGAGCTAAGGAGAATATTAGCTCTGAAATGGCCAAGTTTGGAAGATACAATGAGAAAATGGAGGTAAAACACTCAGTGTGTGCTTGCACATTGTAGGTACTGAGTGAATGTTTGCTACTCTTCGTAGGCCTTAGGTTGACTCTGAAGAGCCTTGTACTCAAGCAGAGTGCCCTTTTATGCCTATTAATGTTGCAGGTGCTGTGGAGACAGGGACTGAGGCCTCCTGCTGGTGCCATCATTATGGCAGGTTCTGTCATGTAGACTAGGACCAGGAAGGAGCTGACTGGTTGTGCTTCGCAGAGGCTGCCCAACAGCGGGCAAGTGGAACCAGCTGGGTTCCTGCTTGAACTGAGGCTGAACACACAGTCACCACAGACTGAACAGCTCTGCGCTTCTTTTGCTGGTCCCTATAAACACCCCTCACGCCGTGATCGTTGGCTAGTGATTCCTACGTCTGACAGATGATCTTGGCAATAAAACATTAATAATTCATTTCACTTTTGCAACATGTATGAATAAATCATTAGAAACAAGACCCTGACCATGGAGTGTTGGCTTAATAAGAATCCATAACACAGTCCCAACAACTTGTTCCTAGATCTCTGAGAGCCTCCTCATAAGAAACTGTCCCCATTTTGCTAACAAATCCTAACAGGATGCCTAGTTGGGCAAGCACTGTTACCACCTTTACTAGAATTGGGGGATTTGCGCTTTGGAAAGCACAGGGACCAGGGCCTCCCTGGGGGTACAAGGAGTTAAGTATCAGCACTATGAAGCTATCACCAGCCACTGCAACTTAAGTTTGATCCCCAGTCAGGGAGCTACCCACATGGCACAGCAGACCTCTCCTGTCTCGCCCACTGCTCCCCTCAGCAGTGTATTTCAGTAGATCTGCCTGTTTCTGGTGAATCCTCTCACTGCTGCCCCTCCTCCCCACACCTCTGGCCTATACCCCAACTCTTGTATGCATAAATAAATAAGTCTTTAAAAAAGAGAAAGAAAAGCACAAGAACCAGAAACCAGTACTTTTGACATTGTTCATGGACTTTACCAGTGAAATATCCTACTTCTTCATGGGGGGTGTGGGGGAGGAATAGGAAGGAGGGAAAGAAAGGTGTCCATGCATTCTTATTCAAGAGAAACTCATCAGCACTCACAGAAATTCTGAATCATTTGATTTCCACTTTTTTGGCCTATTACTATGGCCTCTGCATCACAGAGGCCTGCTTTTAATGTTCACTGCCTGCATGCCTTAGTAATCAAATACCTTAAAAAATAAAAAGGTTAAAGCTTTGCCTTCAGAAATGCTGAGTGAAATTATTGGCATGCAGGAGCTTTGTGCTGCTGTGCAGTCAAATCAGATGGAGAATGACTAATTCTTTTCAGTCAAACCATCCAGGCACTAATACTTAGGACACTGAGTTCAGAGAGCCCCAGAATACAGGAGGTTTTGTCTTCAAATAGCTAACCCAATAGGTACCTTTGTGGCAATGCTTCTCTTGTGAGCTTCAACCTTCAAGTCCTGACAGCAGGGACCACGGAGGGGGTTTTGTGGGGAGGTGAGTGAGAGGGGAGAGGGGAAGAGAGGCAGCAGAGGGATGCACTTGCTTCCAAGACAGGCTGGAAATGAGTGAGTGCAAAACTGTGATGGCCTCTCAGTTTCTGTCCCAAGCAGTCCTTTTTGGCACACTCCTTCCATTCTGAGGGACATGTGGCAATAGAAACCTCTATCACGATGTTACAAAGAAGACAGCTTTCTAGTAAAAAAAAAAAAATCCCATCTGTATCCCACACCATCCCACTTTTTCAAATTACCTTGACTTCTTGACACCTGTTCCTCCATGGCATTTTTAGGAATCTGTCCCCTTCTCTCTCTCTCTCTCTTTTTTTTTAAAGATTTATTTTTATTTATTTATTTATTTATTTATTTATTTATTTATTTATACAAGCACTGGGTACAGTCAGAAGCGCGGGAGGGTGAGAGAATTCACCAGAGCCGGGCGGCAGGAGAGGTCTGCGCGCCATGTGGGACCCTCCTCTGGTGGCCGGGGAGCAGCCGGGGATCGAACCGGCGCTGCAGAGGCTGCAGGCAGCTTCGCAACCCAGTGCTCAACCGCCGCACCACCGGGGAGGCCCTCTCTCTTTTTTTTTTTTTTAATAGATTTATTTCTTTATTTATACAAGCACTGGGTATAGTCAGAAGCACAGGAGGGTGAGAGAATTCACCAAAGACAGAGCGGAGAGCAGAACAGGCAGACTGATGAAGCACACTGCTGAGGGGAGCAGCAGGCGGCAGGAGAAGTCTGGGAGCCATGTGGGATCCTCCTCTCGTGGCCGCGAGCAGCGGGGGATCGAACCAGCGCTGCAGAGGTTGTGGGCAGCTTCGCAACCCAGAGCTCAACCGCTGCGCCACCGGGGAGGTTCCTGTCTCCTTCTGTACCTCTGCCTTCTGTAGCCCTTTGTTTTCTCAAGTCTGGCTCTTCTTTCTCATTTTATCCCCCCACTTTGCTGTTTCAGGTTGCCTCACTTTGTAGTCAGTTCAAAAGTCATTTTCCGGACTCATTGTCCTTTTTGGTATAATCACTGTTCTGCCTCTTTTCCCTTCAGCTCTGTTACAGTCAATCCTCTCAGCTTCTTTTATTATCTGTCACACACCCTCTTTCGGGACTTTTCCCTGACATTTCTTCTCTTTAGAAACCTGAAACCTTCCTCTTTGGCTGGAGTCAAGATTTATTTAATTATTTCCTGAGAGCAAGATACAGAAACACTTCTTAAATTCTACTTCTTCCCCTCCCCCCCAACTGCACTGAGGAAGTTGATGAACATAATTGTATATATTTAAAGTGTACAACATGGTTTGATGTACAGTTACATTGTGGAATGATTACTAAGATCTAGATAATCAGCACATTCATCACCTCACATGGTTAATTAACTCATTGTGTGTGTGTGTGTGTGTGTGTGATCTACTCTCAGAAATTTTCAAATATGCAAAACCTTATTATTAACTGTTGTCACCATTGCTTTTTTTTAGATCCTTTGAAATCATAACTTCTGTAAGTGAAAGTTTGTGCCTTTTCATCAATGTCTCCTCATTCCCCTCCTCTCAGCTCCCGGCAGCCACCATTCCATTCTCTGTTTCTATGAAACTGGTTTTTGTTTTTAAATTTTCCACTTGTGGGCCTCCCGGGTGGCTCAGTGGTTGAGCACTGGGCTGCGAAGCTGCCCGCAGCCTCTGCAGTGCCGGTTCAATCCCTGGCCACTGGCAAGGGTCCCACATGGCGCACAGACCTCTCCTCTGCCTGCTGCTCCCCTCAGCAGTGTACTTCGTCAGTCTGTCTGTTCTGTTTCCTCCTCTGGCTCTGGTGAATTTTCTCACCCTCCCGTGCTTCTGACTGTACCCAGTGCTTTCATAAATAAATAAATTTTAAAAAAAAACTTAAATTATCACATTAAAAAAAAAAAGATTCCACTTGTAAGTAATACCATAGAGTATTTGTCTTTCTCTATCTAGCTTATTTTACTTACCAGAGACGTTCCCTTATCCAACTCCATCCAACTGTCTTGACAACACCCAGCGTCCTGGAAGGTTTAGAGATCTAGAATAAGGAATATTCTCTCACAGGGCCTTGATTTCTACCAAAGGAGAATGTGGATGTTATCTGTTTTTCAGGTGTCACACCACCAGACTAATTTAAAACCTAGAATGACATTGTCCCTACTGATCCATGGGAGAATTATATCAATTCATGTTAATATTGGTTGTCCCATACAAATGTCCTCTGGAGGCTGCTGCATTCAGGGTGAAGTTAAAGCAAATAGGTAGAATGGGACCTGGCAGTCATAGGTGTTTGCTGGAGCCATGGGCAGTCACGGACAGAGGGATCAACACCGCAGCTGATAAAGGGCAGGAAAACCAAGAAACATTGGCTGGCAACACCAAAAGTGAGCCGCCCTTCCCCCTGCTCTGAGGATTGTCCCCCAGTCCAGTCACTTGCTCTCCCTCACTACTGGATCATTATCATAGCTCTGTAGAGTGTGACGAGGAGGGATCCCATTACCTGGAAGAATCAACATCTGTTGAGAGATTTGCCCATGCTCACCTTGCCAATCAGTGCTAGTGTAATGGACTTCCTAGTTCCTGCTTCTTCTGTTGGGTCTTTCTCTTTTTAAAAAGATTTTGTTTATTTATTTTTGCATAGAAGTGAGGTGCAGGCCAGAGGTGGAGGGGGTAAGAGAATTCACCAGAGACAGAGTGGGGAGCAGAACAGGCAGATCTACTGAAATAAACTGCTGAAGGGACCAAGGGTTAAGACAGGAGAGGTCTGCTGCACCATGTGGGTCAGCTCTCTTGTGGGGGATTGAACTCATGATGCAGAGGATTGCTTCACAATGCTGTGCTTAACCCCTTGCACCACCAGGAGGCCCAAATTTTTGTCATTTTCTTGTTCCCCTGGCTGTTAGGAATTAAACTATTTTGTTAGGTTGAAATTAGCCAGTTTGAATTTGTATCAGCTCTCAATTGCTCTGACACAAAGAATCCCTTTGTGGGCAGTGAAAACAACTTAGTGGTGTTGTCTGAAGGACAAAACAATATTACTGAAGCTCTTAACGCCAGGGGATTTCTTGTGACCTCTCCAGTGACCTCCAAATGGTACTTCCAACTGTATTGCACTTCTGAGGTGAGGAAGCATGAAATGAAAGCTTGCCCAAAATATTATAGAGAATACTTCACATGGAAAAGTCATAAAAAGACAGAGACACATAAGTATCTATAAATGAGAGGGGAGAAGGGACTTCTACAATTAGCCAGATGAAAAGGTTTGCTGGTTCTAAGCAGCATGTCTTTAACACTGGTGTGTCTGTATTGCACACAGGAGCCTGTGGCTGTAGCTTCTTGAAGATAAAAATTGCCTGGGGTTCTGCAGTATTGTGTTTTTGAGATTCTCTGATAGAATTGGAACTTTCAGGGAAGTGCAAATTAGGCATAGCGTTTCTAACCTCCATTCCCCATGCCAGGAGAACCCGTTTGAAGCATCTCGTTCATTTTTATATTGCACAATACGCTGCACCTAGTTGGGCTTAAGAAATGTTTGTTGAATTATCTAAGCAAAATAATCTAAGAAGATGGTTTTTTATTGTCATGAAACACCTTTCGATGACACCTCCAAGAAAGCAAGAATAATATGTATTTAAATTAAAATTTGCTTGTGTGAAGCTGAGGGAAGTGGAAACTGGCCGCTGTATTTAGAAATGAGTCCTCTTATTTGAAGCCTTGGTGAAGGTAATAACTTTTTAGCATCATGGCTATGTAGAACTGGTAGAACATGTTGTCCTGTCCTCCAGTTTGTATGCCTTATTTGTATATGGCAATATAGGAAGGAATGCCATTAACAAGCAAACTTGTAGAAACTTCCCAGGGATAAAGTATCCCTTTCTTCAGCCTGACGGAATTACTGCCCCTGCTTTTTTCTGCATTTTCGCTTTTTTTTTTTTCTTCATTCTTCAATATTTATTTTGAAATGATCCTCCTGGCTTCTAGTTTGGGGTACGTAAAAGCGTTTATTTGAGCTTACTTAAAATGATTAATTGGACTTGATGATGATGAGCCCAGAATACAGATTTTTCACTGCAGTTCTGCTTTCTTTTATAGTTCTAAGGGTACTTATTACTGCTGCTGACTAAAACCAGTCCCTTTCATCTTGGAGGGACTTCATAGTTTCTGGTATTCACGTTCACCCACCTTCTCTCTGGGTAACCCATGGGATGCAACAAGGATTTAATGGCAGAGCATTTGATTCTAGTTCTGCTCTGTGAGGGAGAAATTTGATTTCTCACCACCTAAGTTTTCTCACCTGTAAACGTCAATACACAAATCCCTTATGGAATGTGCTCTTAGGAATAAATGAAATATAATCCTAACAAGAAGTTAAACAATACACATAATGGCTTCTTGGAATTTCCTTAGTGATTTCAAAATGTTTTCTATACATGTCCCAAGAATTTGATTTAGCCACCCAATAACCTCAAGCAGTAGATGGCACAAAAACTCCTAGATTCATTTTATGGATCAGGAATAAATAAAGCCCAGGAAGGTGACAGAACTTCTTAATCTGACTGTTGAGACGAGAGCTCTGAAAGTAAGTAACTTTATAAAATAGTAAAGTGGTTTGTCTCCAGAATTTAAATGATGTTTAAAATCTTTATCTTTTTTGTTATTTATGAATGGGATACTTGTTTGATATTAAAATTTACACATCACAGAAATTCATGATTTTGAAAGTGGAAGTCCCCTTCAGTACTCTCTCTAGAGATCAGAAGCACTATTAACAAATAGAAGTGCCGTGTCACAGACACTTTCCCTGCAAATAGTCAGTGTGTGTACTCATTAACACACACACACAGTGATTTTTGTACAGAAATGTGTTCTTAATATTTGCAATAGGTCTCCAGCTTACCTTTTTCACTTGGCAATATAGCTTGGATTTTTTTCATGTCAGTATTAACATATCTAATTCCTTCAGTGACTGTCTAAGTTTTCATTGTATTTCATATTGACTTGTTTTTCCATGGGCTACTTCTAATTTTTCATCATTACGATTAATGCTGCAAGTGTCCTTTAAATATTTGCCAAACATGGGCCTCCTCGGTGGTGCAACGGTTGAGCGCTGGATTGCGAAGCTGCCTGCAGCCTCTGCAGCGCTGGTTTGATTCCCGGCTGCTCCCCGGCCACCGGAGAGGGTCCCACATGGCCCGCAGACCTCTCCTGCCGCCCGCTGCTCCCCTCAGCAGTGTACTTCTGTCCTTCTGCCTGCTCGGCTCCCCGCTCTGGCTCTGGTGAATTCTCTCACCCTCCTGCGCTTCTGACTGTACCCAGTGCATGTACAAACAAACAAACAAACAAATAAATAAATTTTTAAAAATGCCTCTATAAAATAAATAAATAAATATTTGCCAAACATTTTAATGGACTATACTATTTGAGAATTAGTAGGTCAAGAAAATGCCCATTAAAATTTTTATTAGGGGGCCTCCCTGGTGGTGCAAGGGGTTAAGTCTCAGCACCATGAAGCTATCACCAACCACTGCAACATGAGTTTGATCCCCAGCCAGGGAGCTACCCACATGGCACAGCAGACCTCTTCTTTCTCACCCGCTGCTCCCCTCAGCAGTGTATTTCAGTAGATCCATATGTTCAGTAGATCCACCCCAGTTCTTGTATGTATAAATCAATAAAAATAAATCTTTAAAAATAATTTTAAAATAAATAAAATAAAAAATTTTATTAGGTATTTCTAAGCTGTTCTCCAATAGGTTGTATCGACCCACAGTCCTCAAACAGTGCAATATGCTTTCTCCTTACGCTTTCCATCAGACTGGGCTTTTAATTCACATACCTTTCAAGGAAGCATTTTTGCTTTACCACAAGACATTTGAAAGGGTGAGAACAACCCCATCTATCAACAGCTGTCAGCAAACCAAAGGCAGAAAGCATAGAGGAGTAAATTAAAGTTGACAGGGAGGTGAACACACATGAAGCTAGAAATTGAGATATTTGCTTTCCATTCCTGTTCATTCATTCAGGTAGCATTTAGGCCTGCTTAGGCCCTGGGAATAGAGTGATAACTAAGACAGAGTTCTTGCCTTCATGAACTTACATTCTTGAGTGGGTGAACCATAAACAAATAAATTAGAATGTAATGTCAGATTGTGTTTAGATCTCTGATGAAAAAAATGGAGAGAAAGGGACAGAGTGGCAGGTCAGAGTGGGGTGAGCGGAGGCTACTTTAAATTGGGTGGAAGTTCTTCTGCTGATGTGATACCTGAATAGAAACCAAAATGCAGTGAGGACTGAATCCCATGATGTGGTGCAAAGTTCCACCTACGCAGAGCTGGCAACAGCAAGAGCTGATGCCAGGGGAAAAGGAACGATTTGGTAGGTTCCAGAAACAGCTGCAAAGTGTCACTGACTTTTGATCTGCCAGAAGAGAATAATAGGAGGACTCTTACTTTCTTTTTTTTTAATTTTTATTTTATAAATTTTTTTACATCATCTTTCATTTTTTGTACAATGTAAGCATTTTCATCCTGGTTATCGTCCCTGTAAAATTCCCACCCCCCCTTGTTTTGATCCTACTCCCTTCTTCCCCCCTGTAGTGTGTCTCTGGTTTATAGTTGTTTGTTGATTTTGAACTTTACTTTATTATAATTAGTCTTTTACCTGACCCCCTTATTTAGGTTTTCTAAATTCCTGCTATGAGTGAGACCATCGGTATTTTTCTTTTTCTTTCTGGCTTATTTCACTGAGCATGATCCCTTCCAGCTCCATCCATGTTGCTGCAAATGACATGAATTTATCTTTTTGATGCTGAGTAATATTCCATTGTGTATATGTACCACATCTTCTTGATCCAGTCATCTATTTTTGGGCATTTGGGTTGTTTCCATAGCTTACCTATTGTAAATAGTGCTGCAATAAACATAGGGGTACAGGTGGAGGACACTTACTTTCTATAGAAGGCCATGTTCAGGTAAATGAACTTAGGAAATGCTATGTCTCTTTAGAGGAACAATGAGTTTAACCACTAAAATCCATCAGTGATGTCTGGCAGATGTGAAGTTTCATACAACCCTGCCCCTTAGCAATAAGACAGTTGGTAATGAAATTTACAAAGGTACAAAACAGACCCAGGGCACCCCCAGACTATAGAAGGCTAGACCAATATACTCCTATGACCAACAGACCTTTCTTCCTGCTGCTTGTGTCTTAGGAACCCATTTCATTGTTAAATGTGGCTTCATACAATTAGAGAGAAGAGATCACAATTAAAAAGGAAGTTTGTTGGAAGGTGCTCACAGAGAAGGTTCCACTCACCAGGCCTGGTGTCTTAAGGGTGGATCACCACCTAGATCTCCCTTACTTACGGGAACCTGCACAGGCTGAGAGCAGCAGCCAGGAGATTAGCAGGTAGCTGTGTAGGAGAGAAAAGGGGACATGAGGTGAATGAAAAAAGGCATTTTAAAAAGTGAGGATGAAGATAAGAGTTAGAATTTTCTGTAGGCCAGGGCCTCTGCAGGCACTGGACTTCTGACTGGGGCCTGTGGCCTACCCCAGAGTTGAAAGTTCCTTTTAGCAGTATGAAGACTAAGATAAAAGGAGTTTGCATTCTCTTACTTAGTCCCCTGCTCTTAGACATCCATCTTTTAAGGAAAGGATGAGCTTGATACAAAGCTTATAGAGCTGAAGCATTGCTTATTTATTGGGTGGTTTCTATTTCCTGCACACTAATTCCTCCATGTCTCAACATGTAGTGAATCTATTTTTTTCCTTTGCTTTACTCCAAGAGTCTTATGCAAGAGGACTCAAACAAGAAAAACCTCCTTGTGAACAAAACAGCACCCCTGGAAGACTTTGAAATCTATGCCAAATGTGATATTGAACTTGAAATTCAAACATAGGACTGTTATTATAATGCCTCTAAAAGGAACTCCCTAGTCTACCCTCATTTACCTACGTAAAGAAAAAATGTGCTTACTCATAAGTACTTTAACAGATAATTTTTTAAACAACAATTTTTCGAGTGTTATGAATACACAGATTGATGCGGTTTATGAACTGCACTAAATCGTCCCATTTTATCAAAATGAAAACTAATCCACATAAGTGCATTTCTTTAATGCATTACTTCAAATGTAATTTATGATGCTAAAGGAAATGCAAAGAAAATTATTTCTGCTAGTTCATTTACATCATTAAAGTCACTTGCACAGCTGTATGTTATGGTTGGTCTTTTTTATTTCAAACTCTGGGAACTTTTTGGCTTTTAACTAGTGACTCTACTTTTGTCTGAGACTCTAAAATTACAGCATATAATTGATCTGATAGCAGTGATTATGACACATCTGGAAGAAACTATATATTTCAGTTTCTTGCCCTAACTTAAACATAGAATCCCATTTATATATTAAGTGTCCTTTTGCTTAAACACAAAAATACCAACATGTCAGCTTAAGCCAAATAGGAGAGAAACAGGATTATCATGGAACACAGGGGCATACAGATCACCAAGCCTAAGGAATAACCTGGAACCAGGCATTGGAAAGCTGTGCTATCAAAGAAATTTTATCCACTTCTAATCTGAGTTTTTCTCATGTGCTTATTTTATTTTTTTAAAGATTGATTGATTGATTGATTGATTGATTGATTGATTGATTTATACAAGCAGTGGGTACAGTCAGAAGGGCGGGAGGGTGAGAGGATCCACCAGAGCCAGAGCAGTGAACAGAAGGCAGATTGACGAAGCACTGCTGAGGGGAGCAGCGGGCGGCAGGCGAGGTCTGCGCGCCATGTGGGACCCTCGCTGGTGGCCGGGATCGAGCCGGCGCTGCAGAGGCTGCGGCAGCTTCGCAGCCCAGCGCTCAATTGCTGCGCCACCGAGGAGGCCCTGTGCTTATTTTATTTTCATCCCTTCTGTAAACTGCTCCTAACCCCCTCCCCCATTTATATTGTCTAAAACATGGCTGCCAGTAGGTCCTACCTGTAAATATCAAGGTATCAAGGTCTGTCTTTCTCCTATTACAAATTTTTGGGGAAGGGACGCCACTGGCTTAGCCTGCAATCAGATGTTAACCTACGGACCATTCATGTCAAACAGAAGCTGGGATCTAGGGAGTGGATTTTGATTAGTGCAATCTGAATCAAGTGTTTCAATTTTATTTTTTTTTTTTAAAGATTTATTTTATTTATACAAGCACTGGGTACAATCAGAAGCGCGGGAGAGAATTCACCAGAGCCAAAGCGGGGAACAGAACAGGCAGACTGACGAAATACACTGCTGAGGGGAGCAGCAGACGCAGCAGGAGGGGTCTGTCGGCGCCACGTGGGACCCTCGCTGGCAGCCGGGGATCGAACCGGTACTGCAGAGGATGCAGAGGCTGCAGAGGCTGCAGAGGCTGCAGAGGCTGCGGGCAGCTTCGCAGCCCAGCGCTCAACCGCTGCGCCACTAGGGGAGGCCCTCAAGTGCTTCAATTTTAATCAGGAGTGGCTTCAGGGTGCTAGGAGCCTCACCTATGTAAACATGTGGCTGGAGCATGTATGTGTATGTGTGTGTGTGTGTGTGTGTCTATGAGTGGTGTGAAAGAGATAGGCAAAGAGAAACAGAGAAACAGAATATTTTAGAGAAAGGGGATGTGATATTTAATTACTCTTAAGTCCTAGAGAGAGACTGAGACAAAATTTAATTGAGAAGGATGTGCAGGTGGAAGCAGTTGCCAGAAAAGAGGGCATCTTAAAAAAAAAAAAGAAAAAGAAAAGAGGGCATCTTTGACTTGTAGGTACCCATTTGAATCCCAAAACATGAGGCAATACACACTGTATGACCTGAAAGTGTAGAGGTAGAAGCTTGGAGAATGACAGAGGAGCCCTGGAGAAATTCCTGGAATTGTATGGGGGCTTCATCCAGTTTTCTAAAGGACAAATTCCATTTCAGTGAAATGCAAAGACTCTCCAGATTTTTCAGATTTTTAGTTATAAGGGGCTTTTGTTTAAAAAATTTAAACACTGAATTAATGAGTAAAACAAGCACCACTTGTCAGAAGGAGTCATTGGTTATCCTTGCAAATCTCTTAGATAATAAGGATTTTCATTATTATGCTGTATATTTTAAGACGGATTTAATTTCTATCACAGAAATCAGAAATGGGCTTCAAAATTTATTTTTGACCTATGGTCTAGGGGAAAAAAGATAAGAACATCAACGAAGATTATTTTCAATACCAAACATTGCCAAAGAACAACTCAACTGTTGAGAACTGAGGGATTGGATAAATTTATATAAAAAAAGTTCTGATTGCTGTTTCTTCAAAAAGAAATTCCAGTGAACATTTAAATGGGTCACAGATGTGAGCACCAAGACTTTGGATTGCTCGGTCAACAGTGAATGAAATTTTCTATATTTCTGTGTTTTCTTTCATGAAAACCAGCCACTGGTTGAAGCATCTAGGGGTCTCCATGCCAATAATCTCTGAGCAGAAGACAGTGAGTGTTCAAAACAAGGGGTGCAATCCTTAATCAGTGTACAAACCCCTGGCATGGAGTTCATTCCTTTGGTTATATCTTTGTGTTAATAAGACATCTGCTTTGCTTTTAAGAGTATACTCAACTAACTCCTCTATCGAGGTCTGAGGATACATTTTTTTTTTTTCACTGTCATTGAATAAATTGTTCAGGAAATTTTTCCCATAAAATAGAACTATGGTTCTAAACATTCTCACAAGTCTGCAGTTAGTCTTAGGAGACATTTCCTTGCAATTTCCTATACATTTTGTCCTCATGTATAGGAGTTCATCCTTGAGGTGAATAGGTGGTATTCTCTGACACCTTTGGATCATCTGCTCTCAGAGTTGGTTAGGAGCTCTTCTGTTTTTTGTTTGTTGTTCCAGAAGCCTCCCAGATAGGGTATTTTATTTTTTAATAAATTTTTTTGAAAGATTTATTTATTTATGCATACAAGAGCTAGGGTATAGGCCAGATATGTGGGGGTTAAAAGGATTCACCAGAGACATAATGGGGAACAGAACAGGCAGACTGACTGAAATACACTGCTGAGGGGAGCAGCGGGCGAGACAGGAGAGTTCTGTTTCACTATGTGGGTTTCTCTCTGGCTGGCCAGAGATTGAACTCGTGCTGCAGAGGCTGCGTTTTGCTTCATAGTGCAGTGCTTAACCTCTTGTGCCAACAGGGAGGACCTGTATAGGGTATTTTAAAAGAACTTCTTAAGCTACTTCTTGTATGCTTTGTAATAAATCCTTGGGAGATGATGTTTAATTCTAGGATCAGCATATACTTGAGGATTGTCACTTTATCTTAGTCAGTTCCTCTTGCCTGTAAAATTGAGCTAAATATATTCACCCCTTTTTACATGTGCTTATAGTTTCTTCGTTAACATGAATGCTAATAATCGAAAACACTCACACAGTCCTTACATGTTCTAAGAGCTCATCAAAGGACTCCACAGATATTCACTTATTTAACTCTTATATGTATTATCATTATTCTCATTCTAGGCAGAAATGTTAAATAACTTACTTAAGGTCACACAGTAATACTGAGATTTAAATGCAAACAGTTTGGTTTTAGAATGTACTCCTCACCCATACTCCTCATGGAATATGTCATCATTTATGTATTCATTTGTTTATTTATTTGTTTATTTTTTTCTTAAGATTTATTTATTCATGCATAGAAGAACCGGGGTACAGGCCAGATGTGCAGGAGGTACATGTAACTTGTGTCTCCAGGAGTTGACCTGATGTTCAATTAGGCCCCAATACATGCTAGATCTGTGTCTTACAGAGTTCTGGTGTTCACACTGTATCATACAAGTAGAGACCATAGAAGCATCCTGTTCAGTCATCCAGTAGGGTGTTTCGCAAGCAGATGTGATTCGTATTGAATTATGTATATTGTAAGGATTTCATTTCTGAATCGTATGATTTTTCTTTCAGTTCTGTGTAATATTGTTTTCACCCAAGTTTTGTGCAAATAAGAACATAAGCTTCTACCCCGAGGCTGAAAACGTATCCCCTTTGATTTTGCTGTGGCCCACAAAGAAGTGGTATGTAAAGGAAAGTGAAGTTTGATTACAATCTATACAAACTCTCCCTGACCTTACTACCTTCCCCTCCTATTTCAGTATCTTATTACCACTGTTAGTATTTCAGCACTTCTTTTCAGTGGCAAATAGCTGATATGAATTGTGTGTGTTTATATGCATATGATAAAGACATTGCTAATGGACCGTATTTGTCTGTTTTGTAATGAGAAAATCCTGTCTAAGATTGTCATTTCATGCACACTCTTTTGACTCCATTAGTTGACGTTACCTTGGTTTTTTTCTAGACAGGGAAGGATCCCACTTCTCCTTGTTGACCCCTAACCAGCTCAGAATCTCCAGGGAAGCACATCTGCTGACTGTGTGCAATCAGCCTAGGGGAATTTTCTATCTTTCTTTAAATAATTAAAGTGCTGTGTTCATGCATAGTGAGGTTTTTTTTTCTTTTAATAAGTGGTAAAATGTTTTTCTTTCAATGATGGAATTATTACTTTTTTTCTTAAAAATATGAACTTTAAATTTGTAATATGAACCTGCCTTATTTATTTTATTTGCTAACAAGATTTACTTAACCCTTCTGTGCATCAGTTTCCTCACGTATAAAATGAGATAATTAGAAAGCGTAGAAATGACTGTTAATTTTGAGACTTTAAAAAATTTGTTTAAAAAATTTGTTTGAGTTTTTTAAAGCAGGCCTCATATAAGTTATTATGGTTGATTGAAAATGAAATGTTATTCTTTCTTAGGACACAGGACACAGTATATGTGTTTAAAAAAAAAAGAAAAATAGAATATAACAGTTTTGACCTTTGGAACATTTAGGTTTCCTTTTCAGATCATGTTTAGACCTTGAATATTTAATAAATATGAGCAATTTTGTATGGTCATAAAATAAATTGTGATCATATATTGCTTAATTGTTTTAATGCTTGACAATCATATATTTAGCAAATTGTAGAAAGGATTTCCAAGTAAAAAAATAAGAAATGGTGATTATAAGGCATCACATAAATTAAGTAATAAATTAATCCAATTTTATTTTATGATAAGGTTGCTAGGTAAGCAGATAAGGAAAATGCTATACAGAGTATGTGAGTAAATGTCAGGAGTAAGGTCGATGTTAGGTGACACTGAACTTTGATAATTGGACATAGATTTTGACAATCAAGAAGCACTTTGGTCAGGGGGATAGAACAGTCAGGAAAGTATAGCTAATAATTTAGGGAGGAGGTTCCAGATTCAAACAACTGTCAACAGAGTAGGATGATAGGTTAAAACAAGGGAGAATGGCATTTTATAAGAATAGCTATGATCGTTAGATTTATGTAGATCCACACATCATAAGCACACAACCACAAGAATGAAGCAGACCTTCTTAAAAAAAACAAAACAAACAACAACAAAAAAAAAACAGTGCCTATTTCGGAGTGGAGAGGATTGGGGAGAAAGACTAAAGATCTTTACTGACTAGAGGTGCTGTGGTACAGAGGACATCTGCTGTCCCAAAGGGGAATGCGATCATGGAGATATTAATCAAACCTGAAGAAACTGGAATTAGAAAAGAAATTGTGCTGCTTTCTCTGCACACAAGTCAGTCCTGTGGGCACTGTAAGGCCATTTCTGAACATCACCTTTTGAGAGGAATATTGTCAATGTAGACAGGACTTATGGGGTGAAAGGGATGGCACCTGGGGTTTAGAAGGATGCAGAGCAGATGAAGAAACTGGGGAAGTATCACTTGAGAAGAAATGGGGACAGTAACAGTGATCTTAAAATCTTGTAAGAATTGTTACCTGGAAAAGGAATTCCATTTCACGGATTCAGAAATTAAAACTATCATCAAGGGGTAGAAATTACAGAAAGTGTATTTTAATGCATAATCAGAAATTATTTCCCTCAAAATCAGAGCCGTTGTCCCATGAATCTAGTTGCCTAGTGCAGTGGGGTGAGCTCCCCTCTTTCAGGAGTGAGGTCAATGTTAGGTGACACTGAACCGTGGTTGCTTAGGGGTTCTTTCACAGTGGGAGAGGATAGACAGACTTAGAATTCTTGCAAGCCTCACAATCTATGATACTGCAAAAAATGTTTTATCAAAAATACTTCTTTAGATATATGGGAAGATGACTTGATTGCACTTGAACTGGGTACAAACATTAAATACTTTCATTGCCATGGGTGTGTATCATCTGCATAAAGCAAAAACAATCTTGCCAAAAGCCCTGTGCAGTTTATTAGCTCCATCTGGGTTAATGAGAATTGCCAAACAAACCAGAGGATTCATCAGAAAACCTGGTATGGTAAAAAGAACTGTAATTTGAAGGTTAGAGAAATGCCACCCCTGTTCATCCATCTTCTGGGTTGCTGCTGGCTCCTACCTATTGACCCAGCAGTCAAATTCTGCTCTATTAGTATTAAAGGATCCTCTTCTACTTCAGTAGATAACTACATTTATCCTTAGATCTCTATTTATTGACTCTCTTGAACATTCACTCATTAATAAATATTGACTAAGTGCCTGCTTTCTGTTAGATACTATGCTAAGAACTGGGAATACAAATGTAAATTCATGTATACCATTTTAGTGTTCAAGAGTCACAAAGTCTAGTAGAGAAAACGGCATGAAAATTAAAAAATATTTGTAGCGTTGCTAGCTATAATAGAGACAGCTGACTGGATGGGTTTCAGCATGTTGCTTCTGCTGCCAGGCCTTTTTCATTTAGTTTCATCTGTATAGCTACATGCTAAATTTATCTTAAAACATCATTATCCTTCTGGGATTACTTAGAAAACAACAGCTAGTTTCTGCCTCTCAAGTAACTAGTTTCTTCATATTTTTCCAACCCTTTTCAGACACTTGAGTCTGATTCTGACCATCTTCCGCCTGGGGAGCAGGACCAGCAAATGCAATGAGTCATGTTCTGTGCCCAACACTGTCAGTCATGTATCCCCTGGAGGATGATGCTTATTATTATTATCTCCATGCTACAGACAAGGTGACTGAGGTACAGGTGGGCTAAATTGGTTAAATAAAAAGTAGTCTGGGCCTCCCTGGTGGCGCAAGGGGTTGAGCACAGCACTATGAGGCTGTCTGCAGCCTCTGCAGCATGAGTTCGATCCCCTAGCCAGAGCTGCCCACATAGTGCAGTAGACCTCTCCTGCCTCGCCTGCTGCTCCCCTCAGCAGTGTATTTCAGTCAGTCTGCCTGCTCTATTCCCTACTCTGTCTCTGGTAAATCCTCTCACACCCCACACCTCTGGCCTATACCCCAGTTCTTTTTTTTTTTTTTTTTATAGAGGCATGTTTTTTATTTATTTATTTATTTGTTTGTTTGTTTATTTATACAAGCACTGGGTACAGTCAGAAGTGCAGGAGGGTGAGAGAATTCACCAGAGCCAGAGCCGGGGAGCAGCCGGGGATCAAACTGGCGCCGCAGAGGCCGCGGGCAGCTTCGCAACCCAGCGCTCAACCGCTGCGCCACCGGGGAGGCCCTATACCCCAGTTCTTGTATACATAAATAAATAAATCTTAAAAAAAAGAAAAGTAGTCAAGGTTACTCAAAAGCAAGTAGCAAAACCTAGATTTGAGGGCCTCCCTGCTCGCACAGCGGCTTAAGCACTGCACTATGAAGCAATCCACAGCCTGTGCAGCACGAGTTCGATCCCCAGATGGCCAGGGAGCAACCCACATGGCCCAGCAGACCTCTCCTGTCTCGCCTGTTGCTCTCCTCAGCAGTGTATTTCAGTCAATCTGCCTGTTCTGTTCCCCACTCTGTCTCTGGTGAATCCTCTCAACCCCCACATCTCTGGCCTGTACCCCAGTTCTTGTATGCATAAATAAATAAATCTCTAGGAAAAAAAAAAAACAACAAAAACAAAAAAAACAAAAAATCCTAGATTTGAACCCAGCAATGTGACCCTAGAATGCAAGTGGTTAAGACATTGTAAACAGAGCATCTTGGTCTGACCAGTGCTGTTCCCAAATATCAGATCACAGAAGCCTTTTAGGAGCAATATTAAGACCTGATGTTGATTGCCCTGTGCTAATACTGTCTCTCTCTCAGGCCTCCCCAAGCCGAGGAGGGAGATTTCCTTATCTCTTTGACAGATGAGGACACATAGGTTCTAGAATTCACGTACCCAAGTTTACCACTAGTAAATCCTTTAGTACATGTACACCATTTGGTTACTCAGTCGTTATACATACAAACACATTTGCTTGAGGAAAATACAATGGGATATGTTGAAAGAGGAAGTATTTAATGCTTTTCCTAGAGCAGTTGGGGAGCTATAGAAAGATGGGCTTTCTGCCACTTGTGTATTGCGATGCCTTTACTTCCACAGTTTGATGGAGAGTGTATTCCAGACTTGTTTATTTGCCCTTCATTGAACATAGGATGTTTGATGTGTCTCATATCCTGGACTGTAAATAGGTGGTCTCTAATTCAAACACAGATTCCTTTAAACTTTGAACAGTCTTTTCAGCATCTAAATTTATGTGATTTGTATGTTTCTTCTTCACTGATTAACAACTTATAAGTTGTTTATTGTTGTTTACACATAGTAACTTACTAATCTCATTTGATTACTAGGACAGTAAAAATAACCTTTTAAACAGAGGACTCTTTCAATCTATGATGTAATGTGGTTTAAGGGTGTTTAACCCAAATGTGGAAAGAGAGGGACTCGAAGAGGCATCTCAGACTCTTCTGTTCTAGACTACAGTTAATCATCCCAAATCAAAAGCGGAGTTCTTGGCTTCCCAGGTACCTGTGGCAGCACAATGTACCTTCCTTAGATGAAATATGCACTGAGCGGTACCCCAGTTTGCTGTCATTAGCACCACGCTGTGGTGCCTAACCTCAAAGAGTTGGTTTATTTATAAGTTACATGCTTGGCCAAGGGGTCAAGGGACCTATGAGTGTCCTTCCTTCCTAATAATTCAATTCCTGCATTTCCTTCATGACCCGTCTCCCCCAAGCCCCATCTTCTCCATCTGGCAACCTGCAAACATTTTTTCTCTGAGTTCCTTTATCATTCGCCCAGTCCATTCATCTGCTACCTGTCATTTGTTACCTTGCCTTCCTTATTTTTGAGTTTTCCCTTTTGCCTTATTACTTTTTCTTTTAAAGATTTATTTATTTTTATTTATACAAGCACTGGGTACAGTCAGAAGCGCGGGAGGGTGAGAGAATTCACCAGAGCCGGAGCAGGAAACAGAACAGGCAGACTGAACAGTCTAGAACAGTGTATACAATACAATGCTGAGGGGAGCAGCGGGCGGCAGGAGAGGTCTGTGCGCCATGTGGGACCCTCACCTGGCGGCCGGGGGATCGAACCGGCGCTGCAGAGGCTGCGGGCAGCTTCACAACCCAGCACTCAACTGCTGCGCCACCAGGGAGGCCCCCTTTTGCCTTATTAAGAGGAAAACATTCTGAGGGCAGAAAATGTTTCCTTTTTTAATTAATTTATTTATATGTATTTTACATCATTGTTCATTTTTAAACAATGTTTGCTTCCCCCTACCCCTTCAGGTGTAGTCCCCACAGAATTCATCCATGCACCATCACCACAGTCCCCTGTGCTTCGCCCTCCCACATTCCGATCCCTCTCCCTCCCCCTTCCCTGCTGGGTGTCTCTGGTTTATAATTGTCTGTTTGTTTTTGTTGTTGTTGTTGTTGTGTTTTGTATTGTTATTATTTTTCCCCTGATGTTTGATTCCCCTATATTCCTGCTGTAAGTAAAATCATCCAGTATTTTTCTTTTTCCTTCTGACTTATTTCACTGAGCATAATTCCTTCTAGCTCCATCCATTTTGCTGTTTATGGCATTAGTTTAACTTTTTTGATTGCTGAATAGTACTCCCTTGTGTATATATGCCACATCTTTTATCTGTTCAGTCATCTATTCAGAAAATGTTTCTTAAGCCATCTTATTTTTTCCAACACTTATTATAAAGATGAATAAATGTTTATGACTATGGGGAAAAAAACGAGGAAAAAAGAACATTAGCCTTTTGTATGGGTGAGCTTAGGTAGGGAGAGGGTGTGTTTACCATGACCACGAAGACTGGACCCAGGAGCATCCCCTCCCATCCACCTCAGGAAAGCATGATGTCTGGGTGGCCCCGGAGCCCTTAGCACAGGCAGTCCTCACATTTAAAGGTGGTGCTTGCTTTCCCAGGATAAAGTGATAGAAATTGAGTTTAACTAAGTTTCAATAGAAACAATGTCTTAAACGAGAACTGTGTTCCCACCCAAAGGGTGGGGATGCTCAGTATTTCTCTAAAGGGAATTTTTACCAATACCCTGTTTTATCCACTTTAAATATTTATGACATAAAGCAAGGGTATGTATTTAAAGTGTGCATGTTTATGTATATGTGTGTAGTATTATGCAGGGTAAGTAATTACTTTTTGTTACTAATTACTTACCTTATGTTTTAAGGTTTAATTTTGTTTATTTGCACATACAGATGTAGAGAGGTATATGGAGTGGAGGAAAGGACTGAGGGGTGTTGTAAGAAACAACTTGAAGAAACTGAGATAACCTTTAGCACCCTTGGCAGGGGCTGGTGAGGCTTTTGGCAAGGGGAAGCTCACAGTTTGGAAGGATCTAGTCGGATGTTCTTTCAAACATTAACAATAGTCAGAAGTGTGCAGTGGAGAAATAGTTTTAGGGAGAATTTTCTGGGTTTTTTTTTTTAAGGACATGTTCATGGCAAAAAGTTAAGACAACAATATAAAGTGTTGTAAGGTTTCTTACTAGAAAGAAGTAAGGAACAATTTAAAAATCACTTGGATCATGCTGATTGGGATAATATTACCTGCTAGAATATAGGGACATGTGTTTGGGGCTCTTTCTGTGTGCACATGTTTGCACACAAACACATACTTTATTTATTCTTTTTAATCAGAATGGAGCCATTACTATTCATAATTGGTGTTTTAAAATTTTTAAAAACTCCCCAACCTAGATGAACACCCTTTGTACTAATATTATTGTCTTCAGCGGTCACTATTGTTTTCAATAATATTATTTTATATTAGTATTATTTTAAATATCACTTTCAATTATTTCGATGTTGATTCAACAGTATATCTCTAATAATCTCAAAAGTTTTGTTTATATTAGAAGCCATATAATGATAGTTGTGCTGCCATAGCTATTCTTAACATTTCTATCCTTTTGGTGACCTTGGAGAGGCTGATCATTCTACTTCTCATGGAGACCATTAGGCACTATGGCCTTACAGGGTCTTTGTACACCCTGCACTATTATTTATGCCTCTGTCTCCTTTGTCTCACTATTCATAGTGATTAGCACAGTGTCTGACACTTAACACATGTTCACATAACACATGTTCACTGTATAGATAAATGCTGAGTATCTGAAAATATTGTGGGTGCCCATCTCCAGTACCAATTTCTGCTGAAATCATACCCCCATCCCAATCCCAACTCACAAGTTCTCTTTCTCTCTCTTTCTCTCTCTCTCTCTCTCTCTTTCTCACACACACACACACACACACAAACACACTAGTGTTTGCCTTTCTTCTCAGTTACTTAAACTGTACATAGGCCATGACCAAAGGAAACTATGAGACAAACCCAGAATCATCAACTGTGGGAGCTAGCAGGAACCTTACTGGCCTACCAGGAACCCACCCCCACCAGGGAAGTGACCAGGTTTTCCCAGGGTCTTAAACCAGGACTTTAGCTGCTGGACCTCAAGCTTAGCCTCTTTTTACCATAACAGTGGCGATAAGTGAGTTTCATCTCAGGATAAATTCCAATTGATTTCTCAAGGCTGCTTGGAGCCCTGTTCTGTGAAGATTTTCAGCCATAATCTGGACTCAGAAGCAATAGTGTGGGGGATTAATGATGACAACCACGGCCTAGAATAAAAGCAGTGGTCTAGCTGGCAGGACTCATACATTCCCTGAGCTACACTGTACCTTCAGTAGTCCAGGTTCAACTCTCTCTAAATCAGGTCCTCTGACTCCTAATACTTCCTTTTCCTTCCTCTGAGCTCAGAATGGTATTTAATGCTCTCTGCGTGTTCACAATCTTGTCTCCTACTCAGGTCAGCTTCCCTGTGCAGCTTCCCATGCCCTGTCCAAACCTCTCTCTTCTCCCACCCGCCGCCCCCCCGCCCCCAGCAAAGATGCTCCTTTTACCTTTCCCAGGACCTTGATAGGTGCTAATGACAGTTCATGTGATCAAATACTATATAAGCTTACAGTTTAATGTGCCAGCATTTCCAGGTGAGGTGAGGTGCAGTGCAGACCTTTCTAATCCAAAGGAGTGACTACAGCAGGGGGAATTTCGGATCTTTGCAGATCCATCCATTTTTGACGTTATGTCAGATAAATAACTGCTACAAACCAGGGCATACAGCTACCCTCACACCTTTTCTTAGATGTTGGAGAGAGCCGCCCTTGATGTAATAGTTACTGAGGTATCGTTGGTCCATATATATGATGCTTAAAGAGGAATCTGGAGGTGGAGATGGTGTTTTCTTCCTTATGCAGTTATGGTTTCCAGCTGTTACCCAGAGTTAAACTCTAGAATTAGGGCTAGGCTGTGGTTCTTGCTAGTATGGCTCTGCTTTAAATTTTATCTCACAACCCCTTGGCACCAAGATTTTCAATTTTCCAAAGCTGGCCACAAATTTGAACCAAGTGTCTAAAACCAGTTGTTAGAGTCAAAAGATCCGACTGTAATAACAATAGTGTGAAATGAATCATTTGTGGAATGCTTAACTGCTCATCATCTATTCAAAGTGTCAGCGTTTTCTTGGATTCTGCGGTAAAAATAAATCAGGTTTACAAAAGGTATATACTTTCATTCCTTTCGCATATGTGACAGTATGTTTTCTGAATTATTGGACTTCTAAAACACTGGGTAAACCAGCATGAATTTGAACGCAAACCACATCTAGAAGTGTAAGTTACTGAACAAATTCTCTAATACCATAAGAGCATTTTCACTTACCTATCCCACTAATGTTTAACTTATGCATCGTAATGCTTCAAACCAGGAATAGCTATATACTTTAAAATTAATCGTTTAAAAAATTATTTTCAAATAAGAAGAGTGCTTCCCTAGGATAAAGTTCACAGCCTGATCTTTATGTAGAGTTATAATTTTCTATTTTAGTAAATCAGACAGCCCTGTGGCTTACTAGGTTAGCATTATTGCTTGTGCCCTACCACTTTTTCCTGGACTAAAAACAAAGAATCACAGAGTGGACATATTTAAAATATATCCTCCTGTTGATGAAATGAGTAGTCCATGTGCCAGCATCAGACACTCCTGAGTGAGTGATCGCTTTTATTCTTACAGATGTTTATTTATGTGCCATTCACATACCATTTTTTTAAAATTGCATGTGTGAATTTTTAAACAGATGAAAATATGCCTACAAGTCTAGCTAGATGGAGTAACAAAGTCCTGAAGAACAGGTTTCCTGCAACTTGAAGTCTCAATTTTCTGCACATCCCGTGACCACAACCCCAAGAAGGTGACCTGTCTGTCACAGATTCTAGCGAAGCGGCCTGCTTCCAGCGGGACAGTGTTCTCCTTATCTCCTTTCCTATAATGTGGGGATGAGGCACTAGCCTTATCAAACTAAAAGTCTGAGATATTTTGGAAACTTCTAAGTTAGCAGCAAGACTGTAGGAGATTATAACATATATGTATTATATTATAACATAATATCTACTAGGGACTTTGAAAGATCCTTTATTTCACTTGTCACAAATATTTTCATGGGTGCTTATATCTTCCCAAGTGTTAGGCATTCCTTAATTTGATGTTTCTGATTACCTTAAATTATAGTCATTAAATATCATTTTGGTTCTGTAGTTGAATATTCTAGTACATGATTCACTGTACTTTAAAAATGAACATTTGTGTTTTGAATATAGCGCTGGAGCTGGTTTATCTAATTACTGGAGAAAAGCTCAGTTATAGTCTAATTGGACTATTAGTGAGCTCTTGAGCAGGTACTGAAAGAATATAGAACATGATTAATACAAAAATAATCACTTCTCATCAACATAACTGACCTGTCACTCGACAATAGAAAGAAATAAAAATGTTATCTGAACAATCATAATGAAGACATTCACTCATAGTAACTGGCACATGGAAAGTGGTTGCTTAGTAAATATTTATTAATGGAAGACATAAGGCTTCGTTTCCCGCTTAATGCTGATGACTCCCAAGTCAGTGTTTCCATGTGGAGTGCTAAGAGTTCTCATCCTCACTTCTGGCTGCTGTCGACACAGCTCTGCCTGGAGGAGCCAAGGAGGCTCTAAGGCCATGACACCTAAGCCTGAAACACAGTCTCCTCCTTCTAAACTTTCCCCTTTACCTCCCACTCTGGTGATCAAAACCACACGCTACCAGTCACCCTGGATTCCTTCCTCTCCCTTCCAGATCCACGTCTTCCTTTGGTCTTATAGTCTCTCCTCCTTGCTACCCCTTAATCCATCTACTTTTCTCCACCTCCACCTCCACTGCTTATTCAAATCCTTATCATTTCAGCTGAATTTTTACCAGTGCTGAGGCAAGTCTCCATGTCCCGACCCCTGGTGTTCTCACTTTGCTGTAGTAACGCCATCGGTTTCCCACTTGGTAGGTCTGGGTGGGACCCAGATATCTGAATTTTAAGCAGGGACCCCGAGAGGTTCTTATCTAGGTAGAAGCCAACTTCAAACTTCCCATAACAGAGGTATCCAGAGCACTCAAAGCTTCACTCTAGAAGGCATGTCCATACCCCTGATTAAAAAATCTTCAAAGCACTTAGCATTTCTATAGCAGTCATTTTTTCAAAGTATGGTCAGTGGGGTTTCCAAAGGTTCCTCAGAGGTGCCTGTTGGGGGGACATGGGGGAGGTGGAGGTTATAGTTTGAAGATGAGAGTGAATTCTGCTATGAGGGGCTTTAACTAACTCCCCTTACCCCCTCCCCACTCCCTGACTCTTCGGTCAGAGCAGCTCTAATTTTGAAGTTTGACAAGAGATTTCCTTTAGGGAAGTGTTCCTTTACTTAAAAAAAAAAAAAAGGGCCTCCCCGGTGGCGCAGCGGTTGAGCGCTGGGTTGCGAAGCTGCCCGCGGCCTCTGCGGCGCCGGTTCGATCCCCGGCTGCTCCCCGGCCACCGGAGGAGGGTCCCACATGGCGCGCAGACCTCTCCTGCCGCCCGCTGCTCCCCTCAGCAGTGTACTTCGGTCCTTCTGCCTGCTCTGCTCCCCGCTCTGGCTCTGGTGAATTCTCTCACCCTCCCGCTCTTCTGACTGTACCCAGTGCATGTATAAACAAAAAACAAAACAAAACCAGCAAACAAATAAATAAAGCATGCCTCTATTAAAAAAAAAAAAAAAAAAAAGATTTTAAAAAAAAAAAAACACTGATCTTTAGAAATGGATTTCAAACTTAAAAAAAAAAAATTGGAACCCACAGTAATAAAGAATGTATTCTCTATCACAGCCCAGTTCACATCATTTTTTTGTCCTAATTGAAACAAGTTTTAGGAAGCCCATCCATACTATGTTTGATGCATTCTGATGTTTTCTGCTCTGTTCTAATTCATTTTAAGAAAATTGCTAGTTGTGAGGCAGACCTCTCCTATCCCCACTGCTCCCCTCACCAGTGTATTTCATCAGTCTGCCTGTTCTGTTCCCCACTCTGTCTCTGGTGAATCCTCTCACCCTCCCGCACATCTGGCCTATACCCTGGTTCTTATATAAATCTTAAAAAAAAGAAAAAGAAAAAAGAAAATTGCTAGTTGCAACCCACTAAATTAATTTTCCACCTACTAATAAGTTGTAACAGAGTCTGATAAACCTCTGATCTAGCCTTTGTCAATGGGGTTCCCTTGTGAACCAGGAAACAGAAATGTTTTCTTAATCCTCCCAAGGATGGTGTGTGACTCATAGCATTCTAGATGTTTGGGAGAGAAGTTAATTCCTTATAGACAATGGATACCTGAGGGCATGCAAGCTTAATTCTCTCAATAAACTCCTGGTTGAAAAGTTTATGGGATCTGATGTGTATCATAAAGTCATACTCCTGCATATTAACCACAGGGTTCCTCCCTGGCTGACCTGTGCTCATCTCCTGGACTATCTTACCTTCTCAGTGACCTGGCTCGGTTAAAACCATCCTGAACTATCTGGAGTACCCCTAATGCAGCATGCAGGTTCTCAGCTGCACAGCCATCTTTGACCTCAACTCGCAGCTCAGCTGAGTGTCCTTTCACCCAAGACCTTCCTTGATAGTAGTGAGAACTATCGCACCCAGGTTCCATACCTGTCGATGCCCGAAGAGCAGGACGGTCCACTGTTTACGTCAGCATATGCTGCAGCTAGCAAGCTGCCAGGCCTCCTGTGAGCTCTTAATGACCTTCAGTTACGTTCAATGGACTTTGTGCCTCTGCTACTGGGTATGTAGCTTGACACTTAGCTATAAGGACACAGTCAGGTATATGAGGCATGACCTGCATGTTTAGGGAGGTTTTAACAGGCCTGCAGGATAGGACATAGGTACGAAAAACTAGCTCTAGTAGATCACAATACTCAGTTCATATGGGTTCAAATTATGACTCTTCTAGTTGTGGGTTTCTGGACCGAGGACAGACTCTAACTTGAGCCATTCTAGGCTTCAAATCTGTCATATGAGAAACTGAGGGTAATAAGTGCAGCACCTCATAGGGCTGTGGGTTTTAAATAAGAGGTACACATAAAGCCCTGTACACACTGCTTTGCCCAGAGCTCTCAGGAAATGTCAGAGTGGAATTAAGCAGGTGACATGGCCCTTGCCACGTGGATGCTGTAGGTGGAAAGTGTCACTGCTGTTAGAGGAGGGAATGGTCACTGTGGGTTGGACAGACATTGGAGGCAAACTAGGAGCTAAGCTTAGAAAGAAAAGTAGACCTTAGACTAGGAGGTGGGAAGGCATTCCTGGCAGGGTGAGCCAGCGTGCCAACAAAGGCCAGACAAAGGACGGTGTGTGCCTCGCCTGCAGGCTTGTTTTACTGCTAATGTTTGTGCATGTATTTATGCTTCTAAATAACATTTTCCAAATGGATGCTAAAGGTATTAATCTCTGGAGATGCTTATTTTCCCGTTTTAAGGCACCCTACCCCCTTTCTTCCACGACTTTTCACTGACTGTATACTGAGCCTACAATTTTGCTGACAGGGTCAGCTTGATTAAATCATTTTGGGTCATCCTAGAGATATGATTTACAAAGTTGGTCATGTATCATAATCACCCAGGGAACTTTTTAATCCCACAGAGTTCCAGGTCCCACCCTAAGGAATCTATTTGGGTTGATGATCAAGCAGGCTTGGTAATTGCTAGCTCCTAGAATTCATCTTCATCAGTTTTTAGTCTTACTGCTTTATAATCATGTCTGGGCAACAGGAAGTCAAATTTGTTTGAATTTTAGAGAGAGTTGAAACTCAGTGTTTCATAAAATTTAGCAATTTTCTACTTGGAAAAGACCTCGGAAGTCACTTAACCCTATCTCTCATTTAGGAAAAAAAAAAAAAACCCTCGTCTCTTTATATATCTCAGGATGATCCAGGCAAAGAAATACCCTGCTCCAGGGAGACTCTCTGCCCCGTGAATGACAGGTTCCTCTTCCTAATAGCTTTTTCTTTATTTAAAAAGAATTCATCTCCAAATTCAGCCTCTTGTTCCTTTTCTGTTTGTTCCAAGGTAACCTTCTGGAATGGCCCAGGATAATTCAGTGCATCCTTTTCAGGTTTCTGGAGCAGCACATCATGCCTTTCCTTAACCTTTTCTTCTCAAAGGGGAACATGCCTGCTTTCTTCCACTGGGTCCCAGAAAGACCCCCTTGAGTCCACTCCTACATGTTAATGCCTGAAGAAAACATAAGTGATGCAGGCTTGATCAATGTCATGACTTGAGCATTGAGTGTAACTATGTAAAAAACATTTGCCTTAGTTTTTCCTTCTATGATTTATTGGAAATTGATAGGGGGCTGACTAATACATCTTTCCCAGGATCCATTGTCCACCCTTCTTTTAAGAATTGGGACAGTTGCCTATTTCTGTTTCTGACATCTCCCATATTCTCCAAGAATTCTCTTTGATTACAGGTTCCTAAGGTCAAAGCCATTCGTGACACTTTCTTCTCCTTTAAATGTTTTGGGGAGGACCTCATTATCTAGCGGCTGATATACAGTATAATTTCTACCCTTCCACTCCCAACGAATGAACTGTTAGATAAGCTGCATCCAGTCTGAGATGTGTTTGGAGGGAGAGCATGGCCAGGGATGGAGGAGTCCCAGAGGGGCGGGTCTCGCCATCACTGCTGGGTGTGATCACCTCAGACAACGTGGCCTCAGCGCCTTGTCTAGTTTAGCAGCATAGTGTGTTTGGGTGGTTCTGTCAAAGAGACTTGCCTTCTGTTGTTCTTGGAAAGAGTATAAAGGTCAGGTCAGCAGATTTTTGTTTCTCTTCTCATCCCATAGAACAGGAACTTAAGACCAGAAGTAGCCTCTCCCACCCTTTCCCTTGACTCACTTCAGTGATGAGATCTTCTGTGGTCCATGGTGAAACAGCCTAGCAGGAGCCCAAGCACTGCTGGTAGCCTGCCTGGCTTCAAAGCCTGGTTGTTTCCCTTATCAGCTGAGTGACTCTGAGCATATTACCTAACTTCTCTGTGCTTCATCTTCCCCAGCTTTAAAATGAGAGTAATAGTACTTATTGCCAAGGGTTTCCATGAAGTTAAAAAAAATTAATTTACACATAATGCTTAGAATAGTGCCTCAGTGCTGCTAAACGAGTCATGATTGCTCAATGACAAGTTTGCCAAATGTTGATTGAGTGAATTATTTTATGTAATTCAGTGCAGAGGAAAAATACTCATGCACTATCATATTACGACAAACAGGGCACAAATTTGAAGATTTATTTAGTGTAGTTAACTCTGACTAATACAAACCAGAGTTTTATGTCAGGGGGGATATTTTTATAATTAAAAAATTGCAGGGCCTCCCCTGGTGGTACAGCGGTTGAGCGCTGGGCTGCGAGGCTGCCCACAGCCTCTGCAACGCCGGTTCGTTCCCCGGCCGCCGTCGAGGGTCCCAGCAAAAAAAAAAAATTGCAATTTTAGGAAAAAACATACTGACAATTTACTTTTATCCTTTTTTGATGAGCATGTGAAATACATCATTCAAACAAAATTATGTCAGATATATGTAGAGTGTGAAGAATAACACTTAAAAGAATAAGCAGTTGAATGTTTGAGTTTATTTTCAGCATCTTATTTTTTTCTTTATATGTCCTACTTTCCCTATGTTTCTCTCTTCCTCCTCCTTTCTTTTGTCTTGATATCATTTTTACTTTCCTTTAGTTCTATTTTCCCCTCCCATGGGTTTGGAAGTTATAGACTTTATTAAATTTTGACATGCCTATTTAACAGAATAGAGTTAATGTGTTTTCTTCCTTCCCATTAGAAAAGGAACTTGGAACGCTCCCACTGGAATTTCTTTGGAGTTATAAAATTTCACACAGAAAGGACTCTTCACATCAAAGTTGGTAGCTACAGCTTTTGATGTCTGGTTTGTTTAGTTCTTCCCTCTTCACAACATAGTAACTTCTCTCTTGGGAATACCCTAGCAACAGAAGCGTTACTGTTAGCTGAACTACAGACCAGTGGATCTGGATGAGGCCTTAAAGATTCTGTAAACTGGTATTTTTCAAACTTTTTGTCTAAGCCCAATGGTAAGAAATAATATTTTACTTCATAATCAATACACACATAAATCCAGTTTGTAAAAACAAAACAGAAGTTTCATGAAACAATACATCTCTTAGCTATTTCACTCCATTCTGTTTCTACATAAAGAAGGAAAAACTTGTACAAACCCAATAAATTGATTGCACAGAAATCTCAATCTAGCAGATGCCTGTGACTATGTCAGGGAGAATATAATGTTACATAAGCAGCAATATGGACTTCTGAAGACTTAATTTTTTGAGGTGACTTTGTTGGAAGACTAAGAGAATGCCATAGATGCAATGTCTTATTTTCAGGAAAGCATCTGGATAAACCTATTTAGAGAATGGCTGAGTGCAGGCTTAAGAGTTCGAAGCTTCCTCAAATAGGCCCCAGATTTGGGCCTCAATTTTCTCACCTATAAAATGTGGATAATAACCACAACAGCCTCCTAGTGGTCCTCAGAGAAATCACAGAGGTACCATAGCTATAGTGCTTAGTAAGCTCTTAGGAAGCCCCTAATTACAAGACCTGGGTAAGCAGACAAGCAGGTAAAATGGAATGTGGCTAATAGTCAAGGAGGCTTTCAGGTGTGTGCCTCCAACAAGCCCAGGTCTCAGAGGCCCAGGTGAAAAGTAGAACTCTGCCTTGGAGTTATCAAAACAAATCCTGAAGCTCCTTAATGCCATTGAAGATGACTGGGTGAGAAGTAAACCTAAATAAGTGACCTGAGTAGTCTGAACACCTGTTTCTTCCTTTGTTGTCCCTCCAGGGGCCTTCGTGGTGTGCTGGACCCCAGGCCTGGTGGTTCTGCTGCTCGACGGCCTGAACTGTAAGCAGTGTGGTGTGCAGTACGTGAAAAGGTGGTTCCTGCTGCTGGCGCTGTTCAACTCTGTCATGAACCCCATCATCTACTCCTGCAAGGATGAGGACATGTACAGCACCATGAAGAAGATGATCTGCTGCTTCTCTCAGAAGAACCCGGAGAGGCGCTCCTCCCGAATCCCCTCCACTGTCCTCAGCAGGAGCGACACGGGCAGCCAGTACACAGAAGATGGCATCACCCAGGGCACCGTCTGCAACAAGGGCAGTTCCTGAGCTCCTGAGTCCTCTTCCCCGTGGCCCAGCGGGGCCTTCTCTGGCAAAGAGCTGTTACGAATGGTACCTGCCTCTAACAAAACCCACACACAGTGTTACTCCAGGTCTGAATTAGTCATTCTAGGTTATAAAAAACAGTTTTTACATAGTCTAAAAGCACAGGTAGTAGAGAGGACACACTGCGTTTAGAGAAAACGCATGGGGTGAGGGAAGATGGCACAGGGGATTCCGCTTGATGTCCTGAGGGCCCCTGGCGGCACCACGGCCCTGCTATTCACTTTGAGCTTGGCCACCATCTTGTAGCCATTCGCTTGGTGTTTTTAAAGGATGTTATTATAGGGCTTAGGTCAAAATAAATAATAATGTTACTTGAGCCACTTTATGTAGCTATTTGGAATGCCTGTGTAGTTCTTTCTGCATGCAAAGTTTTAAAAAATGCTTTGGCAATGATATTTTCATCCTCAAAGAAACCTGGCCACTAGTTATGTGTTCAGTAGGAATCTCAGAAAAACAAATCAATAAAGACTCCAGACTGAATTTGATTTTTAACTGAAAGAACATGCTGAGGAAAAAGATTTGATGTAATAACAAAAAAAGTAAATATTAAATATTTATTTTGAAATGAAAAAGAGACCTTGGCATGGTCCTGTATGCTTATGGATTTGGGCCTATTTATTCATTTCCACTTTGTATTCAAAGACACAGAGGACAGTGATGGTGAAATAAATTCAGAGGCCACCTTGACTCCTACTCTCGGATAATCGCTGTAGAAATGACTGGTTCTGAACAAAGGGAGAAAGATGTGATTCCTTTGCAAACAGACATACAGCAGAGTAAAAGGTATATGGATAATCAGGCTGATTTCCTTCCATATACGATTAAATGGAGCTCAACACGAAGCTTTATTTTCAGTTACCTCCCTACCCCTAGTGACTTGTCAGATTTAGTATGTGGAATAATTTTCACATCTCTATTTTGCCCACGGTTATTGACATACTTCTAGTACACTTTGCCTTACTTTTGATCTGGGTTCTTTCAAAAATGTTTCTCCTTCAAAGAACTAAGTAGACAACATGAAAGGCAAGTCAGTAAGGGAAAAAAAATGTTTCATACACATAGGCTACTGACCAAAGTTTTCTATGTAAAGCATTTAGATAGTATATTCTGATTTTAAATAAGAATAACTTCAAGGCAAATATAGTATTTATGTTGTTTGCAAAAGAAGTTTACATTTTTTTGGCTATTGTGATGTAACATTTATGTGCAAGTACTACTTGTAATAAAAGAATTTGAAAAGTCATGCTTTTAAATATAATGGCCTGAAATAGAGTATTATGATTTGAAGGTGTAAATTTCACAAATTCTGTATAGTAAGTCATCTATCTGATGCTTATGTCAAAGCTCTATATAAAATAAAATTTAAAAAAAGAATCCATTCTCTCTTGTTGAGGTGTATTATTGCTTTGTGTGTTTTCTAAGTAAAAATATGGTTTGTGGTAACTAAAGCACACATTTCTATTGCACAAGAAAAATCAGATTTGCCATGAAGTACATACTCTCAATGTTTTATGTAAGCATTTGGAATCTACAGCTGGCCAAAGGGTGGAGAATTGAAATTGAATTCCAGTCCCTGAATAGCTACTAAGGGATCTTTAAAGGTTTTATTTTGAGGAAAGCACCATTTTTAGTACTCTGCAACAGAATGTCATATTCAGAATGGTGTCTGGAGGGGATCCAAGTGTGGAGACTCGGGTGGAAATATATAGCTTTTGTTTTTATGCACACACATATCTCAGCGATGGTGCGAGAGTAGAGAAGTTGTATATATTTAGAAATGACAAGTGCCAGAAGTCTCAGGCTCACCAGGAACACAGCAAACACATCTTTTAGTCAGAAAAAAAATGAAGAAAGAATGTTTCTCAAGTCCTAGGACCCTGAGCTTATCTGCAAGCCATTGAGATGATGGTTCTAAAATTTAAATCTTTTGAGACGAGACTTTGACTCAAATATTGGGTTACTCCCTAGATAAACAAGATTTAATTTTCTTGGATTTGTAGCACCATCCAAGGTGTTCTGATAAATTTGTATTGGTGGTTGAATTTAGGCCTTTGTAAAGAGTAACTCTGCCTTAGGAAAGAAATATTTATTGGAAATAAATTATTGAAATCTCATGGTGAAATTTTTTCAAATGAATGGTAAACCTGGGCCCATAATGTGACTAATAGAAGCTCTAAGCACTGAA
Source organism: Talpa occidentalis (assembly GCF_014898055.3). NCBI lineage: Eukaryota > Metazoa > Chordata > Mammalia > Eulipotyphla > Talpidae > Talpa > Talpa occidentalis. The sequence goes on from NW_023605305.1 coordinate 42,265,215, forward strand.
ATGATCATGCCATTTGTGTAATTCCAAATAAGAGCCATACTAAGCCATGTTTAAAGCGCCAACAAAGCTATAGTTTCTCTCATAATCAGCATTTTGATGTTTTTTTGTAAATACAAAATAAAAATTTAGAAATTCCAATGTCTTTGATTCACAAGCACCCTAAGCACATGTGCAGGCCATGGTTGGATGGTCCAGGACCAGAAACTGATTGAAGTCAGCTACAGCAGCATCAGGTGGGGGTGGGGTACAGCACTCTATCCTCATGTGCAGACTAACTTTAGGGCAAGCCGTGTTTATAGGTTGATTTCCTCGTGAGGTTGAAATCCCTTTATGTTTATTAGGTCATTAATCATCTAATCATCCAGGGAGGTGGGCAATAAGGATGTTTGGTGCTCTTTTTTAATTGATTGAATAGATATGGTGAAAAATAGCCGTGTTGCAGGGTAAGTGATTTTCAGTCTTTTCTGCCCTCCCACCATTAGGATCGATGATGGATCCTTGCGGTCCTGAATGCATGCCTGATGGCGGGCATCTGGAGTAGGGTGTGGGCATGCGTAAGTGGGCACACCTGGGCTAAGACTGCGTTTATAAGGGTGGCGTCAGGGGGACGCCAGTAGAGCAGAGAAGAATAGAGAACAAGAATGAAAGGAGCAGAGAAGAAATGGCCGTGAGAGAATGCCAGAGAGCCCAGAAGGAGTGAAGACATGCTGGGGGCTGGGAGTCCTGCCAGCCTCCTGGCTCCCCGGCACCCCTGCCTGCCGTGTGCCTGGTAAATCCCAAATAAAGCCTGAAAAGCCCTGAGGGCTCCAGGACTTCTCTTTTACCCTGTCTGCTCGATCATAGAGATCCTGCTCTGTGTCCTCCTGTCCTTACACCTGTGAAAACACCAATGAAGGAAACTCAGGAATAAACTCAAGTCCTGGAATAAAAATAACTAAATATTCTACACAATGATGATCTCCAAAGAATTTAAAATGTGCCAAAAATATATCTGACTTCTGGTATGCTAACAAGGAATTATGTCTTCTTGGTGAACCCCTAAGTGTGGTATTAAATTGAAAACCCCTAGAGCTTTTGCCAGTTTTTAACATTGTCATCCAGGCATAGGAGTTAGGATTAGAATCACTTAAAGATGTGGAATTTTTTTAAAGTAAGGGAAGTTGTATTTTTGTGTGAGAGATGTGCTCCCGAACACATAATTTAAAATACAATTCCAGACTTGTTTACACAGGATTAATATTAGGTGGGAGATGCTGTTGCTGTGGGTTCCTCCCCACCATGATATATTTTATTTTTAAGGCATCCTCTCTAGTGCTTTTTAGAGTGTGCTCTCTCCTAAATGAATAAATGATAAACTACTGATAGAAGTGGCTAAGGGTCCAGAATGTTCTATGTATAACTTCTGAACTACATACTTATAGTGCAAATAAGAACACACTGCTCATGAAATCAAACATGGAGGTTCTGGTGGGTGCCACTAAGAACTGAATGACACTCCTAGTACAGAATATAACACTCTATCATACATAGAATGCAGCACATCTGCATGCCAATCTGTGAACACAGTTTACTAATCACTGGGTCAGCCAGTTTTATAATTTGCTATTCTTGACAACTTTTTTAGAATTGCAATTTTATGCAGCAAAACTTTATAAAATTTTTCTATATCAGCAAATCCATGTCTGCATAAATCAAATGCCATAAGCTGCATCAGTATTGTATTTGTTATTGAGATTGGAAACTGCACATTCTGTATGAGTCATGAGGGAAGATAGAAGGAAAAGGGGAGCAGGCTGTCTGTCCTGGGTCCATGCTACATCTTTGTGCCTATTAGGAAATCAGATCCTTTCCTCAAGAATGTTTTACTTACACTAATTGGAAAATTATCTACTACACCAATTTAGTTAGAATTGTATTGCTACTTTCTAGAAATGTATACTAATACTTATGCATGTCTACAATATTCCTAGTATACATTGAGTTGTTCAGGTCACCACTCACACAAAGGGACATGACAAACATCTTAAGAAAGCACTGTATATACACAATGGAATACTATTCAGCAATCAAAAAAGATAAACTCATGCCATTTACAGCCAACATGGATGGAGCTAGAAGGGATTATGCTCAGTGAAATAAGAAAGAAGGAAAAAGAAAAATACTGGGTGGTTTCACTTATAGGAAGTATATAGGGGGGTATCCTCTGGTGGCACAGCGGTTGAGCGCTGGGCTGCAAAGCTGTCCGCAGCCTCTGCAGCACCAGTTCGATCCCCAGCTGCTGGCGAGGGTCCCACATGGCGCACAGACCTCTCCTGCTGCACCCTCTGCTCCCCTCAGCAGTGTATTTCGTCAGTCTGCCTGTTCTGTTCCCCGCTCTGGCTCTGGTGAATTCTCTCACCCTCCCATGCTTCTGACTGTACCCAGTGCTTGTATAAATAAATAAATAAATCTTTTTTTTTTTTTTTTAAAGAATATAGGGAAACCAAATAAGGCAACGATAAATCAGAGACATTCTGTGGGGAGTGGGAGGGGGACAGAGATCAGAACGAGGGAAGAGCACAGGGGACTATTGGGATGGTGCACAGGTGAATTGATGGTGGGAATTCTATGGGGACTACTACTGAGAGGAGAAAACAAACATTGTACAAAAATGAACAATGATGTAAAATATATGTAAATAAATTATATCCAAAAAAAGCACTAGATTGAAATTCAGGCAATCTGGGTTTTGATTTCTGCTCTGCTCTAAACAGCCTGAGAAATTCTAGACACAATTGCTGATCTAAATGAGGGGCTTAAATGTCCTGTAAAGACTTTTTTAGATGTACATGTACTTCTGAATATCTGCAGGGTAAGGTAAAAAGTATCAGGCTTTTCTGCCCTCCTGCCATTAGGATTGATGATGGATCTGCCTGATGGATCCGCCTGATGATTGATGAATGCATGCCTGATGGCAGGCACCTGGAGTAGGATTGGGGTTGGGGGGGGTGTGGTATGTAGATGGGATTCACCTGGCCTGAGAGACTGGGCTTATAAGAGCGGCGTCACGGGGAAGCCAGTGGAGCAGCAGAAGGAATGAAAGGGAGAGAAGAGCAGAGTGAGAGAGAGCAGAAGGGAACCAGCAGTGAACCAGAGGCCATGAGAGAACGCCTGAGAGCCCAGGAAGAGTGAAGAATTGCCTGGGACTGGGTGGCCTGGCGGCCTCCTGCACCACCTGCGCCCCTGCCTGCTGTGTACTTGGTAAATCCCAATAAAATCCTGCAAAAGCCACCCAGGGCTCCAGGATTCCTCCTTCATCCATCTGCTCGGGTCATAGAAAACCTGCTCTGTGCCTTTCCACCGCTACATTATCACCTACCAAATGTGAATCCTGGAAAACACTGTAAGTCTTCAAATTTTTTGGATATCACTCTTTGTAGAGTTTTCAGAGAATAGAAGCTCTGTTTTCAATTATTGCTAAAGTTCTTAAGCTTTAGTGCGTGTAAGAATCACCTAGGAAAACCATAGAAAATCCACATAAGGCACATGTGAAATGTGTCATGGTAAATCCATGATCATGAAGGGGAGAATGGACTTCTGGAATAAAAGGGAACTGCTAACCAAAATGGAGACCCTAAGAGCCTGGGGAGCTGCCTGTTTGCCAAAATGAATGTACGTTTGAAATGTGTGAGCTGCTATTTATTTCATCAAATACAAAACAACACATTTCTTTTTTTCATTTAATTTAACCATTATTTTTGAACATTTCCTGGGTGCTGGAGAACCAACAAAAAGTCCTGTCCTTAAACAAATGAACAAAACTATAAATATGGTAAAAGGGAGCTGACGATATTGAGTGTGGACATGTAGGGATGTAGTTGTCCTCTAGCTACATCGTTGTCACCTTGGAACACTGGTGACATTGATGTTGTATTTTTTTTAATCTTTGTCCTCTATAATTTTTGACATAGAATTCTCCACCACATGAGGAAAAGAAAAAGAAATCGCCTAACAGGGTTACTTTTGGAATTAAAACCAGCTTGTGATTTATGAATTAGGGATCTGGTACAGATCATCTAAATTAAACTTGTGTTTTTCTGGGTTAGGTGGAGGCCTGACCGCAGCTTTACATAAATTAAAAAAGAAACATATCAGTCTTCAGTTGGAAGAACAGAAACTGAGTACATGAAACAGGATGGTATTTAAAATAAGCAACTAGGTGCTTGGCAAACATTTGGAAAAGGGAGAGGAGCAAAGGAAAGGGAAGCACATACTTAGCTCTCCACTTTGCTGCTAACTTTTAGGGAAGTGTTACCACACAAGTCAGGAACTTCTGGCAGCTGCTTCCTGAGGCAGGTGGTTTGTGGAGGAACACCAGAGACCACTGCCAAACCCCAGATGTGCTGCTAGGGGGAGAATGTGGCTTCTGCTTCCCTTCTGTCCACCTCATCTTTCAATTATCTGGAACCAGCAGAATCTAAACTGAGATATTTGATGACTTTGTATTCTGCGAATATAGTCCCTAGGCTTCTGGCCACCTGTCAGATTCAGGGGAGAACATAGAAAAGATCAGAGAGTCCAGCCCTTGGAGAAAGAATAAATGAAGGGGAGGGGTCTTTTTGACTTCTGAGACCTTACCCTTTATGAGGTCCTTTAGTTTCTCTTGCTTTGAAGATGGTATAAATAGTTCTAGAATAAGGTCTGAAAATTCTCAAAAAACCAAAGTGTTGGCACATGTAATTTATACTTTCACATTATAGTTATGGCTCTTCTGAGGGTGAATGGGAATGAGACAAAAAGGAACGTAAGAGTGTAGCTCACTTATCATTGACTGGTCATTGTCCAAATCTGTGATATCAAAGTTAGCATCAGAGCATAAGAAATAAAATGTGTGGTCACAGTTGATAATACAACCTTGGCAAATACAACATTACCTAATCTTTCCTTTAGGTCCAGATGGTGAATAGAAGAGCATCTTGAAACAAAAATGAGTGAGCCAAGGTAAGTGTAAAATTCAGGTGTCCACAGTTATTTAAAAGTCAGAATTGAGAGTTTGTGACCTTTAAAAATGCAGTGGATCAGACCTATTCTAGAGTGGAATGATAATAGATGTAAATTTCAGAGTTTGTGGTTTGCTTGGAGGGGAAGTAACACATTTCTTCTTTTAATGAAAACAATGGTCCAATTCAGGCATCATTGTGAAGTTGTAAATCTTGGGGATATCTTGATTTTACAAATAAGGAAACTGAAGACCCCAAGAATTAATGAGTATTTAAGTAAGTAACTAAATTAAGGACCAAACTTATTTGCTATTTAAGTTTTTCTTTAGGCTCTTCTCTATTCAGACAATGTCTCCTAATAACTGTATATAACTATATTTCAAAGAGCCAATAGTGTTTATTAACATTATGTTAGCCCCTTTACTGATTAAGAATGCTATGGTCTTTGAGCAAGTCTCCTGAGAATGTATGCTAAAGAAATTATTCTAAGTTAGGAAAGGGTTTCATACACAAAAATGGCTAAAGCATGAGATTTATAACCCTGAAACTTCTAAGCAATGTGTACATTTGCTGCCTCACAAGAGTGGCAGCTTTGGGAGCAGCATGGGGAGAGGGAATGATTACTCAAAGTCCAAGTGACTCGGAGCAAGGAGAAGCCTCAAGGGGCTACATGGCAGTAATGGGTTGCCCCGACCCAAAGGCAGTTTCTTATTTATTGAGAGTCAAGCACATAGGGAGTGTCATGGTATACATTAATGGGGGATGCATTATGGGGCTGTAAGACAGGGTGGAGTGACCTGGGCTATTGCCTGGGGGGGCTCCATTGTTCCTACTAGTCAAAGCATATTATCTCTATTCTCTATTTTTACCTAATTGCTAATCTTTAAGGTATTTTAGCTGATCTTGCTAATCTGGTCTTAATATGTGTCTGCTGTTTTCAGCAGATACTGGTTTCCCAGTGTGTTCCTCATACCAGGACTTTTGTCCTTGGTGAGAGGCCTCCTGCCTGGTGTAGCTGACCAGCAAGAATTCTGGACACAGAGATAATAGCCCCAAGGAAAAGGAGGGCTGGGGATCCCACATGCACTGAAGCATGTGATAAATGTAAAGTATTACAGTTAAAGCAGGTGGACTCTGAACTAAATTTCCTGGATTTACATTTACCTACTGGCAGTGTGACTTTAGGTAAGTTCTTCTGTGCCTTAGTTTTTCACCTCTAAAAATAGTGATAACAGTTTTGCCTACCTTATAGATTTGCTTGGAGATTAAATAAGTTCTATGTCAAACACTTAGAGCAGCAATGGGCTTTGGTATGTGTGACTACTGTTACAATTAAAGTTATGGGCAGATATCTAATGCTATTGAAATTTTGTGTTATTTGTATAGTGTAGGATTTGTGTTATTTGTATGGTGTAGGATTTTCTGATGACTTGGAACTGGTAGCAAGAGATGTGTCTTAAGCAGTTTCTAGGGTTTTTGTCCTGACTACAAAGGTGGAATTTCTTTTTACTGAGATAGAAAAGAGGCAGCAGATTTGCAGGTGAATAGGAATCAAAATTCAGTTTTAGGGGCCTCCCTGGTGGTTCAAGGGTTAAGCACAGCACTATGAAGCTCTCCACAACCTCTGCAGCATGAGTTCAATCCCCAGCCAGAGAGCTACACACATGGTGCTTCAGACCTCTCCTGACTTGCCCGCCACTCCCCTCAGCAGTGTATTTCAGTCAGTCTGCCTGTTCTGTTCCCCACTCTGTCTCTGGTGAATCCACTTACTCCCTGCATCTCTGGCCTATACCCCAGTTCTTGTATGCATAAATGAAAAAATCTTAAAAGAAAAAAAGTAATTCAATTTTAGTGTTGCAGATACAACCAGGTGGAGATGTGGGGAAAGCAGCTAGATAACAAATCTGCAGTTCAGCAGGAGGCCCAAGCTAGAGATATTAATCTTGGAGTCACCAGTATATGAATGGTATTTAAAGCAATGAGGCCAGACTAAATTATATGGAGAATGAGTGCAGATAGAGATGACATCAGGCCCAAGAACTAACCCCTAGGAATTTGCAATGTTTGAGCTTAGAGAAATGAGGTGTCAATTGAAGAGGCGAAGAAGGAGCAGTCAGTGCTGTAGGAAGAGAACCAAGAGTCGCAGGAGGCTGGAGTGATCATCTGTGTCAAATGCTGCAGCCTGAGGTATAAGAATTGACTATCTATTTGGCCTTGGAGGTTTTTTGTGACCTTGACAAAACTGTTACAGTGCAGTGATGGGGATGAAAACCTGATTGGAGGGGGTTCAAGGGAGATTTGAGAGGAGAAGACTGGGGATGATGAGGACTATTTTTAAATTGTGCTTCTGTTTCTTTTCCTAAAAAGGGGTGAAAGAAATGGGGTGGTGGCTGGAGGGACATGTGAGATCAAGAGAGGTAGGGGAATTGGGTTTATTTTTAGATAGGTGGCATTATAACATATTAGTTGCTGGTGGGGATGATCTAGTAGAGGGGGAATAAGTGATGATTGAGGACAGAAGTGATAATTGCTGGGAGGAATGGACTCCAGGGTGGAAGTGGAGGATCTGATCTCCAAGAGCCTCAGTGACATTCCATCCCTAGCAGCAGGAGGGGAGGTGGAATACGCAGACAGGGAGAGTGAAGATGTACTTATCTGTGAGTGGATGCTCCAGATCCTCAGCTGAAAGCAGTGATAAGGTAAGAGGGGCTGCAATATCTGAAGTGATTTCCATATATAGCCAGAACCATGGATTAAAGCAACAAGACGGAAAATTTGACACAACAGCCTGAGATGCAGAGCATCCTGCTGTGAAAAATTCAGTGTCTATTTAATTACAAGGGTGTGAATTATAAATTTAAGTGAGAAAAGGCACCGAAGATGGGGAATTCACATTAACTGAGAAGTTAGAGCTTCTGTCCATTTTTTGATTGGGTTCTTTGTTTTCTTTGTGTTAACTTGTGTGATTTCTTTATATATCTTGGATGTCAGCCCTTTTTCAGATCTATGGTGTGCAAGTATTTTTTCTCATTTGCTTGCATGTATTTTTGTTTTACGGATAATTTCTTTCACTATGCACAAGCATTTTTGGTTGATGTAGTCCTGTTTATTTATATTTACTTTAGTTTTTTTTGGTTGTTGGGGACAGTCTATAAAGACATCCCTGGAGCCAATACTGTGGAGTGTTTTGCCTAGGTTTTCTTCTATGTATTTTATGGTTTCAGGTATTACATCCATGACTTTAACCCATTCTGAGTTAATTTTTGTGCGAGGTGTGAGATGATGATCTAGTTTCATTCTTTTGCATGTGGCTGTCCATTTTTCCCATCACCACTTGTGGAAGAGACTCTCCTTTCTCCAGTGTATACTTGTGACTCCTGTGCCGCAGATTAATTGCCTATAGGTGTGCAGGTTTATTTCTGGGATCTCAACTCTATTCATTGTTCTATGTGTCTATTTTTGCCTTGGAGAGAATTTTAACCTCCCTTTGTAGTAAATAAGACTCAGATGATGTGAGTGGCTTTTTGTTCTTCTTCTAATAAGCAGTAAATCCAGGATTTGGATCCAGAACAATGGACTCTTAAGATTTTGTGAGGATCTGAGACTTGAGCTGCGTGTTAAAGGAGTAAGTGGATTCTGATTTTGGTGATGCAAGAGGGTTTCCCAGCTAGAGGGCTACTCGAATTAAAAAAGGCATGGAGGCAAGAAGAATGTGTTCAATACAGGGAATAGTCAGGGAGAAGGATACCTCCCATGGCTAGGTAGGCTGAAGTAAATGAAGGAACAAGTGATTCAACCAACCAGCCTACAAATAAATGAACTGGAGGAGTGTCTGTCCTCAATGGCCAAACAGCTAGCTGGGCAGCCTGCCAATGTATTTGGACCCGAGGAAGCTGCTTTGCCAAACTGCTAAGTAAATGTTCCCTGCATTGTTTGTACAATTCATTATTTTTAAAAAATGATAGCTGCTGGGTTCCATTGAGATAAAAGATGGCCTCTGAGTATAATCTCATTATCATCTGTCACCATGGCTGGGGAGCTTTATGTGTCCACAGAATCTCAGAATCTATATTTCTCTAGCTTTAATCTCAGGGTCGATATCCCAACACAGCACTGCTCATAATAAATAGCTAGTAGTAAATGATAAAGTAGGCTACTGTGTTTTATTTTATTTGACTTTCAAGCCAATCAATTTTATAGCTGTCTGAGAGCTGAAAAAAAAAATTCTGGAGACAGCAAAGAATCATATGAAAAACTAGAACGCGCTGACAAAATGAATCTTTATCTCTCCCGTTTCCCCCACAGAAAGAGGCCCTAGGTAGACTGTTGATTATGCATATAATAAGGCGGCTAGTCGTGGAAATGGTCCTTTTGATTGGTTTGCAGAGTGACTCTATTATATGCCCCTTTGGCTAGTGATACAGCTTCTCATTGTACCTGTGTGGCATACTCAACAATGATATCAGTTAGCTTGCCTTTTCACAGATTTTTTCTTTTACCTTGACAATACAGAAAATCACAATCTTGCAATGGTAACAAAAAAAGATATAGGAAAAATAAAATAGCATGTGTCCTCAACAATATTGTTAATTAGAAAACTGACTCTCCCCCTTCTCTTTAACTATTCCTTTCAAAAATATATGAGGTTCAAATACAGTGGAAAGTATCTTGCCTGTCTTGGAGTAGAAAGCCTCTGTTTTTTAATCTTTTTTAAAAAGTGTAAGCAATCCAATCAAAAATTATGTAATAATTCAATGTTAAAAGCATTTTCCAAGTGTAATTGTTATGCTTATTTGAGTTTCACATGAAGAGTCTTTGTAGTCCAAACCATTCATTAATGCAGTATGCACTATACATTCATTCATTCATTCAGCAAGCTGATATAGAGTATCTGTGAGTCAGACAGTGTGCTGGGAATCGAGAAAGGTACTGAGGGAAATAAGGTCAACCCTGAGCTTAAAAAAAGTTTACATTAGTTATTAAGGTTCTTCTAGTAGACATACATGGCTCAAGAAAGTTTTCCTAAGAACTAGTGATTGCAAGGACATTAGCATGGATGTGCACATCTTATATAGATTATATGAACTAGTTCTAGCACGCTTTTTACAAAATTATTGTTGTAATCCTGAGACATATATTTTAATTTTTATTTTAGTTATTTTTAAATTATTAATATCCATTTGACCCCTCTACAGAAGTCTGTATAAAACAACTAAAGATGATTAGCTGGAAAGGTTTGGTAAAACTGAGAGGGAGGACTAAGAAAGAGAGAACCTGTACCACAGAAGGCTCCCTGTCATTAGATAGAGGACACTCCCACAATGAAATGCAAATTCTAACACCACTGAGGAAATAGCTTTTTGGCTTTTAGGAAACCACATCTCCTTTTGTCCCTTCTTAGTCTCCTTTGTAGGTTTGCTCTTCTCCTGACTTCTTGATGTTAGAGGAATCCACTGCTTGTGTAGTTCTTTTCTATCTCCCTTTATTCTATTGATCATCTCATCAAATCAGATGTGTCTAAATCTATAAGCTAACAATTCCCACATGTTTATATCCAAGACCCCTCCATCTCTCTTAAGCTCCAAATTCATATAGCAAATTCCTCTTGAAGAATGGTGGATTCATATGTCCAGACTTCAAACTATTCTGCAAAGCTATAATAATCAAAACAGTATGGTACTGGAAGAAAAACACAAAGACCAATGGAATAGAATTGAGGTGCCAGAAATAAGCCCATACCTTTCTAAGCAGTTAATTTATGACAAAGGAGCCAATAATATACACTGGAGCAAGGAAAACCTCTATAATAAATTGGGAAAACCAGAAAGCCACCTGCAAAAGGATGAAACAGCACTATCTCACACCATACATAAAAATCAACTCAAAACGGATAAAAGAATATAAGAACTGAAAAAAATACATAGAAGAAAACAAAGGCAAACCATAGCATGACATTGGCATCAAAGATGTCTTTGTGGATTCATCTCCAGCACAAGAAAAATAAAAAGAATATAAACAATTGAGACTGTATCAAACTAAAAAGCTTCTGTGCAGCAAACAAAACCATCATTAAAACAAAATGACATCCTACCAGAGGGAGAAATTATTGGCGCACCATATATCAGACAAGGGGCTGATATTCAAGATATATGTAGCACTCATTCAATTCAACAAAAAGAAAACAAGTAACCCAATTTTTAAAAATGGGCAGAAGAGCTAAAAAGGCACTTCTGCAAAGAAGACATACAGTTGGCCAACAAATGCATAAAATTTTTCATTATCACTTATCAGGGAAATGCAAATCAAAACCACAATGAGATATCATCTTACACCTGTTGGAACAACCCATATCAAAATGACCAGAAACAAGTGCTGGTGAGGATGTGGTGAAAAAGGAATGTTCTTACAATGTTGGTGGGACTGTAGACTGTTCCAGCCCTTATAGAAACAGAGTGGTGTTTCCTTAAAAGATTAAAAATGGATCTGCCATACAATGCAGCAATTCAATTCTCATCCCCAAAGAATTCAAAAACATTAAATTCAAAGGGAGACATGTTCTCCATGTTCATTGCAGCACTATTTACAGTAGCCAAATATGGAAACAACTTAAGTACACAAGTACAGATGAGTGGGTCGTGAAGATCTGGTATATATGCACAATGGACTATTAACTACTCAGTGATCAAAAACTATTTCTGGCAACATGGGTGGAGCTGGAGAGGATTATGCTAAGAGAATTTAGCCAGAAGGTAAAAGACAAATGCTAGATGCTGCCACTTATATGTGGAATACAAGGGAACCAAACAAAGGGTCAGATAAAACCAAATTAACAACAAACCCTAGAAATCTGACTGTAGAACTAGGCTGCAAGAAAGAGGAGGGATGAGAGAGAAGAAAGTGGGAGAGGGAACACAACATACTATGGTGGTGGACAATTGGTGTTTTGGTGATAGGTATGGTAACAACACCCAAAGGGGGAGACTCTGTACCGCTAAAATACAAACAATTTTGTAAACCAATGTTACTTCAAATTTAAAAAAGGAAAAAGAAAATTCCCCTGGAATAACTAATTATTTCTCTCTCCCCAAACCTACTCTGTTCACAGCCCTTCCCATCTCAGTTGATGGGAACACAATCTTTTAGTTCGTTCCTGTCAAAATTCTTAGCAGCTTCCTTTAATTCCCTTTTTTCCTCACACCCCACATCCCGTATGTTAACAAATTGCCTTGACGCTCCTTAATCTCCTGACTGAATTCCTACACACTCCCTGATTGGCCTCCCTGATTCTACCCTTCCCCTTTTACAGTCTATATTCTCCACTCTGTGTTCCTTTAAAAATTCAAATTAAATCATGTCATCCCTCTGCTCTTAACCTTGCACTGGCCCCCCATCTCATTAAAGTGATGTCAATGAACTTTCTCTAGCCCTGTCACCTCGCTACCTCTTTTCCTTCTACTTTTCCCCCTTGAAGATGTTAGCTAAGCTTAGAAATCAAATCACACATTATTCAGACTTTCAAAATAGTATTTTTAAACATAGGACAGCTACATATAATATGCAAAGAACAATACGATTTCATTCAGAACTTAAAAGCATCAGGAAAAATTAGTTTTTTTAACCTGTAGCTTTAATAAATTGGATATTAATTTTTAAAAGCATTACTAGCCTCTGAATAGTTTTTACTGTCCTCAGAACCACTTGAGGGCACCGAGAAAGCCCACATTTAATAGAAACAACATAAACAAGAATTTCCAACTATGCCATCCTTCAGGACAGGACCAGAGGAGGCAATGGGCAGGAGTGAATCAATACCAGATAGCGTGAAGGCAGTCGGTGCTATAGGGGAATAGCAGAAGGCCATGAACTTCTCTGGTGAGTGCCTTTGTTCAGAAGAGTCAAAGTCAACATGTAAAGGAATACCAGGTCCAGAGGCCCCTAGTGACTGAGCAGATAACTGAGTTCCATCAAAAGTTGATTCTGGGGGGGCCTCCCTCGTGGTGCAAGGGGTTAAGTCTCAGCACTATCAAGCTATCAACAGCCACTGGAGCATGAGTTCAATTCCCGGCCAGGGAGCTACCCACATGGCTCAGCAGACCTCTCCTGACTCACCCGCTGCTCCCCTCAGCAGTGTATTTCAGTAGATCCACCTATTCTGCTCCCCACTCTGTCTCTGATGAATTATCTCACCCCCCTCACCTCTGGCCTGTACCCTAGCTCTTGTATGCATAAATAAATCTTTAAAAAAAAAATTGACTCTGCTCATCCTCACTTCTCTTCCCCAAGATATTTTGGTGAGTGTGGCATTCAGACCCATGTTTGATTTTTTTGATCTCTTCGTTAGTATCACTGTCCCCACAGATAAAACCACAGAATGATGATTTTGAAGTGGTAACCATTTCTGATTTTAGTACTTGAATTCCTGTGTATTGCTGTATGTAACATTGATTTCTTTTTGTGTGCCAGCTGGTCCTATAGTTTCTGTTTGCTAATTTGACCCATGGCCAGATTCAAGTGAGAGAGCCCTTAGCAGGTGCTGGAGACCAAAAAGGACATCATATTGGTATTAACTTTGCCATTATCAGCCCTTAGAAGAATCATAGTGGATGACTTAAGGCCATTGGCATGGAAACCATAAAGAAACAAGTGGTGTTGTGTGAAGAAAAACTTGAGAGGAGACTTGACAAAGATCTTAAACATATGTAACCAGAGTTAAGAATGCCCTTGGTCTTATCTACTTCTATCTACTTATCCTGGCTTCAAAACTCTCCAGGGGCTTGTAGGTCAAGCAAGGTGGTAAGAGGAACATGTGTCTACAGAAATGGCATTTGTCACAAGTTCTGCAGGGAGGTGGCACCTGAGTTGGATGCTGTCCCTAGCTGGACTACAGGGAACTTAGAGCCGTTCTTCTGCTCTGGGTCCTAATTCCAGTTCCAGAAAAATAGGAAACATCCCACTTGCTACCTCCCACGACCACATTAAGAAGACAAGGATACTCGTTTTTACTGGGGCGAAGCAACAGGGTAGAATTTGTTTTAATTTTTTAGATGGGTTTTTTTTTTTTCATTTTAGGAGAACTAATTGGCATAAATCTAGTCCATGCTTTGGGTGTACAGCATAATGTTTGATTTATACATTATAAAATGATTACCACATAGATTCAGTTAACAGTCATTTTGTTACATAGATAACACAGTGTTATTGTTTTTATCACCACAGAGATTGTTCAGTAGGAAACCAAAGCACAATAGCACAATAAATCAATACTTTTATTATATCTTGTTGGAAACTGTTTCTGAAATCTCTTTAAGGAAGTTCAGTGTCCAGCTAAAGCCCAGTAACAAAGAGGAGCATACATGTGCCTCCTGTATGAAATCTTCCTCATACTTCCTCCCAGCTCCCCTAAACCAGCTAGTTGTGCTACCATCTTTCTTCCATTTATTTGACAAACTCATTTGGTATTTGCTCTACTGGGGATATAGAAATTAAACTTTCAGTCTCTGACTTCAAGGAACTTTCAACATATAGTGAAGAGAGAGATGAGTAAACAGATAACATGATGCAGTGTTAGAAACACTAGGAGAAGGAGGCTTGCAGGTTGTGGATGGCATGACACTAGATGGGGCAGGCTGATGAATGTGCCATAAGTGCATGCAACAGTCTGGTCATGCCAGAGGCAGGTAGCAGGGAAAGCTAATCTGGACAGATGAAGCAGAGTCAAGGCTGGTGTGGTCTGCAGACACTCTGTGGCTCCCGTGTGTCCCAGGTCCTGTTTTCTCATCTCTAACCACTTCCCCTTTGAATGTGGCCAGACCTTAGAGACTTCATTCTAATACATAAAGCTGATCAGATGTCCTTTTGAGATTATGTTTCATGAGGCTGTAATGCCCCTCTCTAGGAAATCCTCTCCTTTGCTGACTTTGAAGAAGTCGGCTGCTGCATGGTGAGCATCCCTATGGAGCTGAAGGCAGTAAACAGCTGACAGCCATACACAGTGGAGGCCCTTAGTCTGATGCCTGCAAAGACTGAGCACTATCAGATACCACAGGAACTTAGAGGCATATCCTGCCCCAGCTGAGCCCTCAGATGAGAACTCAGCCTCATTGATACTTTACGGCAGTTTTGTGGGTAACTCAATCAGAGGATCCAGCTCATCCAGTACTAGACTCCTGACTCCACAGATTATGTTAGAAAATTAATATGTGTTGTTTTAAGCTGCTAATTAGGTGGTAATGTTGTTATGCAGCAATAGAGAACTAAAACCAGTGGTAAGGACAGTTCTCAGGTCACATATGCTATGTCCCCATGATACTTTGGAAAATCTTCGGAACAGTATATTGTAAATGTCTGTCTCCACTTTTGAAGACATTGGTCATATTGTATCCACATCTATTTCCTCATCTGTTAGGATAATAATAGCACCACTGTAAATTAGATAATTTAAGCAATGTGTTTACCAGTGTGCCTGCCTTAGTAAGTGCTCATTAAATGCTATCACCAAATCTCCAAGGCTTAGCACAGAACCTGGCACATGCCCTATAAATGTTTATTGAATGGATGATTAAACACAAGAATTGATGGAGAAGGCTAGTGTATTAGTATCTGATGTCAAAGAAAAAAGTGTCAGAAGTTTGGCCATTGTCCCTCAAGTTCTGTTGGAAGGAACCAAAGATATCTACACAGCAGTGCCAGGTGACAAAGCAAGTGTAGGCAGATGCAGACTTAGTTAAAGTGACATCTGTTAGGAGCTTCCTTGGTGGTTCTGCTTGTTCTGGAACCAGGTTCTTGGCTAGAACTGTTGTATGGCTCTACCCCAGGGCTTCTTTTAATTCAGGACTTTGTGAACCCACACTTTTTATTGAGAACAGGAAATATGTACTTATAAGTGATGAAATGTGTAAGAGAGTCAGCAGATTCTGATTTGAAGTTTTAATTTCTCCTTTCTAAGGATCTGATAATAACTAATATTCCCTTTTAAAGTGGATTGCATAACACACTACACTTTCAGGCACCGGGGAAGGAAGGTGGTCTTATAGACTATCTCACAGATTCCAGTAGCTGCTATTTATAGTGGTAGGGTGGGGAGGTGGGGGTGAAGTAATCCCCAGGGGAAGTACAGAGAGGGCAATAAGGAGAAAGCACAGCTGCAAAACTCCCCAGGAGGGCAGGGACGAGTAGCACTTGACACCCTAGCCCAACAACTGCTTAACTGCTTTTTTTTTTTTTTTTTTTCAGTAAAAAGCTTTGAGTCTGCCAAGTGGAGTTATAGGCAATGACAAGCTTGTTTCAAAGTTTTGTTTTGCTTTGTTTTTTAATAAATAGAACAATAAAATGAGCAGTGATAAAGCTAGCTCTCAATTTAAGAAACAGAGCATAATAAATATCACTGGAGCGCCCTGTGCTTAGGGTTGCCAGATTAGCCAACAACAAGAAGACAAGCCTATGTTGGACAAGGATGCAGGACGATGGGTGCCTTGGTAGTGGGTGTGATGTGATGACATACATCTGAAGGGTGTGACACTATACCTCTGAATCATATAGGGTATTGTAAACCAGTGTTAGCTCAGTAATTAAAAGAAGGATGCTCAGCTAACTTTTATTATTATTATTATTTTAAGATTTATTTATCTAAAAACCGGGGTACAGGCCAGATGCACGGGAGGATGAAAGGATTCACCAGAGACAGAGTAGGTAACAGAACAGGCAGACTGACGAAATAACACTGCTGACCAGAGCAGCGGGTGAGACAGGAGAGGTCTGCTTCGCCATGTGGGATTCTCGCTGGCCGGCTGGGATCGAACTTACACTGCAGAGGTTGTGGACAGTGTCACAGTGCAGCGCTCAACCGCCTGTGCCACCAGGGAGGCCCTCAGCTAACTTTCAATTTCAAGTAAACAAATAATTTTTTAGCATCAGCATGCACTCCCTGGGACTTACAACTTCAAAGTAGTCATTGCTGGTGCAGCAGACCTCTCCTATCTCACGCGCTGCACCCGTCAGCAGTGTTTTTCAGTAGATCTGCCTGTTCTGTTCCCCACTCTGTCTCTGATGAATCCTCTCCCCCCACACCTCTGGCCTACACCCCAGTTCTTGTATGCAGACATACAAGATCTTTAAATAAAAAAAATTTTAAAAAAAACTTTGCTAAATTAAAAAAAAAAGTACTCATTGCTTAAATTCAAAGTGATCTGTGTCATCTGTAGTTTATCTGGCAAAACCACCTGTGAGACCCCAGGCAGTCACTGCCCATGGTTCCTTCCTGACAGATAACCATCACCTTGAATCTGACTTGATCATCTTGATCATTCCTTTGCTGTTGTTTATAGTTGAGTGCACAGGTGTATCACTAAACAAAATATTGCTTTCTTTGCTTGTTTTTCAAATTTATTAAAATGTCATATTATTTTCTTTCCCGCAGTCTATTTCTGAGATTTTTAATTGACCCATTTTTACGGCTTCCACCATCTTATGCATAAACCACAAATGATTTGTCCATTCTCCTGTTAGTGAACATTTAAATTGTGGGGCCTCCCCGGTGGCGCAGCGGTTGAGCGCTGGGTTGCGAAGCTGCCCGCAGCCTCTGCAGCGACGGTTCGATCCCTGGCTGCTCCCCGGCCACCAGAGGAGGGTCCCACATGGCGCGCAGACCTCTCCTGCCGCCCGCTGCTCCCCTCAGCAGTGTGCTTCGGTCCTTCTGCCTGCTCTGCTCCCCGCTCTGGCTCTGGTGAATTCTCTCACCCTCCCGTGCTTCTGACTGTACCCAGTGCTTGAATAAATAAATAAATAAATAAACAAACAAATAAATAAATAAATAAATAAATCTTTAAAAAAAATAAATTGTGTACAGAAAATTTTTGTTAAAATAAACAATGCCACAAACATACCACCTGGTGCTCACTTGTAAGAGTTTTTCTAAAGCGTATTCCTAGGATGCATAGATTGTATCAGGTCATGTCAAATTGTTTCCCAAAGTAATTGTTTCACCCCTTACTAGAGTTCAAGAGAACCTATGGTATACAGTTTTGTCAAAACTTAAAATTGTCAGGCTTTAAATTTGTTCCAATCTGGTAGGTGTAACCACCTTTTGGTCTGATTTCATTTTACTTTATTTTTATATTATTTATGAAATTATGCTACATGTATATATTGATTAGTCATTCTCATTTCCTCTCCAGTCAAAAGCCTTTTCATTCTTGTTGCTTATTTTCTATTATTGTTTGTGCTTTTCACACTGAATTTTAGGAGTTCATCATGGATTTTGTATACTAATTTTTTGTTAATTTTATGTGTGAAAGCATGCCCTTTCAATTTTTGCCTGTTTTCACTCTCTTTACAGTGTCTTTATAAAAAGAAATGAGTAATTTGATTTTCTCTAATTTATCCATCTTTTCCTTTATGGTTTGTATTTTATGAGTCTCGTTTAAAAATTACTTTCTCGGCCTCCCCCATGGCGCAGCGGTTGAGCGCTGGGCTGCGAAGCTGCCCGCAGCCTCTGCAGTGCCAGTTCCATCCCCAGCCTCCAGGTGAGGATCCCAAATGGCGCAGACCTCTCCTGCCACGCCTGCTGCTCCCCTCAGCAGTGCATTTCGTCAGTCTGCCTGTTCTGTTCCCCGCTCTGTCTCTGGTGAATTCTCTCACCCTCCTGCGCTTCTGACTGTACCCAGTGCTTGTATAAATAAATAAATAAATCTTTAAAAAAAATTACTTTCTCAAATTCATTGAATATTCTTCTGTATTGATGTATAAAGTCTTAAATTTTTTGCCTTTAACATTTCAGTTTCTATTTACTGTGAATTTCATTTTATATTTGGTGTGACAGAGGACACCAAAATAATTTTTTCCCAATAGTTTTTTTTTTCCAGAAAGGTCTTGCTCTCATTCTATTATGTCTGTGTTTCTATTGTAATGATATCTTTTAAAAATTATATTATTATAATTTTTATGATAGTTTTATGGAACAGCAATTGGCTTTTGTATACTCAGTCACTTTGCAAAATTCTCTTCTTAATTTTAACAATTAAACTAATTTGACTATATATAAATTCTTCTGTATATTCTCTATAAGCAATGATGTCATCTGATAATAATGATTATTTTATTCCTTCCTTTCCAATTTGCTACCTTTTACTTTTCTATTTTTATAAATGAGCATCATTAGACATTGGACATCCTTAATTCCTGATATTAAAGAAAATGCTTATAAGTTTTACCAGGAAGAATGTCATCTGCCACCAGTTTTTGTTTTGGGCTTTTATCCTCTTGAAGGAATTACCTTTTTAATTATAATTTTCAGTTTCTATCACAAATTAATATATCTCAAATGCTTTTGCTGCATTTATTGAGAATGATTATCAAATGGTTTTTCTCTTCTGTTCTTTTAATCTAATAAATAGCATTAAATTTTTAAAATAATGTTGACCCAACTTTGCATTTCTGGGATAAACTCAACTTAGCATTATGGTTATCTTTTTCACATGCTGTTGGATTTGGTTGATGATTGTTTAGAATAGTTTGGTTTTGCAACTTTGCTTATCAATAAGATTGACCTATAATTTTCCTTTCTATTCCAGATTTGTTTTATTTTAGGATCAATGTTATACTAATCTCATAGGATGAACTGCAAGAATTTAAGACTGACACCAGAGGAAGTTAAATTAAGTTTCAACTGAAGTACCAGGATTCAAAAGATACAAATCCAAAGTGAGATGCTAGGCCAACATAACCTTTTCAAAGAAAATCTCGGGGAATTAGGGCCCTCACAGTAACAACTCATCCTCTCAAGCATGTGGAGTAGAGTGTGATGGAAAATTTTCAGTTTTCTTTGGGAAACATTACTGGCATGAATTGAGCCATTGAAAAGATATTCTGTAGTTCCCCCTTGGAGAACTCCATGTGTGTCCTCTGTGGTTAGGCAGAACCAGGGACTTGTGTCTGGCTCTTATCTAGAACAGAGGAGATGAGAGCCAGGTGCTAACTGCTTTAGTGTTGGAGGGAAAGAAAGATCTGCTGGGCTTGAATTAGCATGACTTTCCAAAATATGATGGGGTAAAGAATGCATGAGTTTTTCTTGGCTTAGATACAGTTAGACATGCATACAAGAGCTGGCACGGGGTCGTCTTACCTTGTCTCAAATAGACCAGTTGGAGAGGTGAACAGACTTTGTTATGGGGCATCTGGAGGTGAATGCTGCTTTTAGTAGTCACTAAATGGGGGTTCATAAGCAACTTGCAGAATACAGCATGTTCATTTGGATAAAGCAATTGACAGAGACAGAGTAAGAAAATAGGTTCTCCAAAGTTCACATGAAAGCTCTCCATGAGAGAATCAATTTCAGATACCCCGTAGGCCCAGTGAGAGCAAAACACTCTAGGACAGAACAAGTTAAATAAGAACTTTCTCTTTCCCTCCTTCCCCATCTCCCAAACCTGGAGAGGGGCAGACACAAAGTGTGTCAGCTATGATGTTTTTGCATATCAGCTCCAAGCCCACACCATTTTTCTCTGCTCTGTGATGCCAGGGTCCACGACCCTGCAAATCTCCCTTCTGTGTTGCCAGTGACTCCCTGTTGGGCTTACAATCAGAGGCTCGTTCAGGGAGGTGCAGAAGGGATGTGTGCACCCGCCTCGTCCCCCTCCTGTGTCTTCCTTTCTGCTCGTGTCTCCTGTGAGTGTATCTTCAACCCCGTCTCTTCACCTCATCAGGCAGTTCCATCCATAGCTGCAGCTGATCCAAAGTATGCTTCCTACAAAGCTAGCAGCGCCAGACACATCACATCTACCCTTCCATCCTGAGACACGGTTACATGCAAGCTAGCACCCCCTCTTCAGAACCTGGCTCCCAGATTTACAGGTTCTTTCCTCTGAGCTCAGAGACAGCAGCGCCTGTCAAGCCTTACTTCCTCCTCAGCATCTCAGCTCTGAGGATCCTTGTCTAAGCGCTAAAGTCTTAAGAATCTCTTTTTGTTCCTTCAGCCATGGGGATGGTAGTGCCTTCTTGAAATTGCTGCATTTATGGTACACAAAGGCACACAAACCTCTTCTTGTCTCCTTAGTTACCTGGTTAGTAACTTTACATTTAGTTAATGATTCTTTGTATTAAATTCTTTCTCAAATAACTGGTGAGTCTTCTGTCTCCTGTTGGATGGAGGGTGATGGAGAAGCTGAGAGGCAAAGACTCCAATTCCACCCCCCCCAAACAGGTCCTCAGCCTGCCACATCTTCTAGTTGGGGGGTGAAAAGGAGTGGAGAGTTTTAACCTTTAAATTGAAAACCTTGCTTATTATATTATGCTGGACATTTTAAGTTACTAATTTGAGTCTGGGTTTATTATGTCTAAAATAAATACAGGCATTTTAATTACTCAATGATAGTCATAAAATCAAGGACTTGCCCATTTTCATCTAATAGCAGGGAAAGGATTCTCTTCACTGAGAAGATTTAAAGGGACAGCAGGAGGCTAAAATATAATAACTTTCTTGATTACATCCTATGAGTCCTGTTTCCTTAACATACAGGTTATAATCTAAGACTATAATTAAATGTTACATAGAACTTACAAATAAAATTCTAGAAGTCTAGGATTTCTTCATGGGAATATTTTGTTGCTGAATATGCTCCTTATTTCTTTTTTAGTCAACTTTCATAACTTATATTTTTCTAGGTATTTTCCACTTAAAATGGACATTTTCAAATTTATTAACTTGAGGATTTCAATCTTATATTTCTATTATCTTTTGGACCTTTGTACATTCTCCTTTATCATTCCTGATATTATTTGTGCCTTCACTCTCTTTCTATTTGTTTTTTATTTCCTTATTCAAACTTCCCAGGGGTTAGTCTGCTCCAAGAGCTAAATTTTGCCTTTTTTTGTTTTTTTTTTTTTTAAATAAATTTTATTTTTGTATTCCCCATACAATTGCAACCCCCCATTCTGACCCCAATCCCTCCCCTCCCACCCTCCACCCCCCAAAAAGTGTCTCTGGTTCATAGTTTTTGTTGATTTTGATTTTCACTTTCTTATAGTTATTCATTTTCCTGGTCCCTTATTTAAGTTTTCTAGATTCCTGCTATGAGTGAGACCATCTGGTATTTTTCTTTTTCTTTCTGGCTTATTTTGCTGAGCATGATCCCTTCCAGCACCATTCATGTTGCTGCAAATTGCATGTGTTTATCTTTTTTGAATGCTGAGTAATATTCCATGGTATATATGTACCACATCTTCTTGATCCAGTCATCTATTTTTGGGCATCTGGGCTGTTTCCAAAGCTTAGTTATTGTAAATAGTGCTGCTATAAACATAGGGGTGCAGGTGCTCTTTGGAATTGATGTTTCTGTGTCCTTTGGGTAAATACCTAGGAGTGGAATTGCTGGATCATATGGAAGCTCTATGTTTAGTAGGTCCAGAAATCTCCACACAGCTCTCCATAGTGGTTGGACCAGTTTGCACTCCCACCAACAGTGCAGAAGAGTTCCTTTTTCTCCACATCCTCGCCAACATTTGTTGTTGCTAGTTTTTTTAATATGTGCCATTCTCACTGGTGTAAGATGGTATCTCATGGTAGTTTTGATTTGTATTTCCCTGATTACAAGTGATGTTGAACATTTTTTCATATGCCTGTTGGCCATTTGCATTTCCTCTTCAGAGAAGTTTCTTTTTAGCCAAGAACTAAATTTTGTCTTCGTGAATCATCTTTATTGCATCTGTTGTCTGCTTCTTTAAGGTTATTTCCTCCATTTTACTTTCTTTGGGAATTTTCTGTTGTTTTGTTCCTATGTTCTTATGCTTGATGCTTAACTTATTCAATTTAAACATTTCTTCTTTTTCAATGCACATTTAAAGCTGGTTTTCTTTCATGGGTACTTTGGAGAATTCATTATTATCATCTGTCTTGAATGTTCTCTATTGATCTGAATGAATTCCATGCATACAATGAATTTTGAGGGTAGTGTCATTCAGTTTTTGCCTTTTATACTTTTATATTTTGCCTTTGATGCATGAGGAATTAATATGCTTAAAAATATTTAAGCTCTTTATTGAAGCATAGTATAGAAAATGAAAATGTGTACATATAATAGAAAAAAGTGCACATTCATAAGTGTGTAACTTGAAAATGTTTCACAAACTTTATACACTCACGTATCCACAGATTGGGATTTAGTAACACAGAGGTGATGCACACATTATTTCTATTGTGGTGAAATTCACATAACAAAGTTGACCATGTTGAAATCTAGTACATTCACAGGGTGTGCAACCACCTCTTTCTAGTTCCAACACATTTTCATCTCCTCTAAACAATACCCCATGCCCATCAAGCAGTCACCCCACATTCCTCTCTCTTTCCAGCTCTTGGCCACCAAAATCTGCTTTCTGTTCCAGATTATTTGAGTACTGTGCTTTTAAGTTTCTCAATGTTTAGAAGTTTTAAGATATAATTTTTACTGTTTTGTAACTTAGCTGTGATGGTCTCGTGATACTGATTCTTTGTTGGAATTTGATATCTGCTTAATCACCTAATTCATCATCAGATTTCATAACTGTAACCTGTGACTTTGGAAAGATTATGTCTCCTCCAGTGGTTGACTGCAGCTCTTCACATCAACCTTGTTAAACATCTTGTTCAAAATCTTTATAACTTTACTGAATTTGGGGTAGGGGGAGGCTGTTTGATCCATCAATTACTGAGGAAAAAGTGTTAACTCTTCTGCTCTGATCACAGATTTGTCAATTACTCCTTGAAGTACTGTCAGTTTTTGCTTTAGTGATAGACTTTTCAGATAACACAGAGAGGCACTAATCAAAGCAGAAACTTCAAATGTGTTACATGTGCAAAATGACTGTCAGCTGCCTCTGTCTTTTCTCCCACTTGAGCCCAGTTTGGTCAAAGTCTTCCCAGAACAAGGGAGCTTTTGCTCCCCTCTATCTCCCAGTCCCTTTCTTTTTCTTTTCTTCCTTCTGTTTCAGAAATGCATATATTAAAAATCAAAAGAAAGGTCTAAGAAGATGTTAAACAAAAATACTCTAGATCCTTGGAATTTATTTCATTTCAGCAATAAAATCCAAAACTTTAAATTATTGTTTTACCCTGGACCATATAACCTTGTAGTTTTCCATTTTCCACAAAGGTCTCTGTGCACCAAGGACAGTATTGTACCAAGGGAGAACTGAATGCCGCTGGCATCTCTTGTCTGCACAGTTTCCCGGGGTGCATACTCCCTCTTTGTCAGGCAGCAAGTGATGAAGAGTGACTCAGTCCATTTGTGGTGGTTGTGGTGGTGGGGGAAGCCCCTGTCATCCACAGCTGATTCACTGTTTATTTGGCTACCTTAGCAAGAACAGGAAGAGAAGCATATGCAGTGAATCATTTTTCTGGCTCCAGCATCTTTATTCCTCATTATCTTCCACATTGAATACAATTGCTAATGAAACAATTACTGTCTTTACCTGGTAGCAAACTTGTATTTTGCTTATAAGATAGCTGCCTGGTATGCACTGAAAAAGCAGCACAATGTCTTTCCCTGGGCTTGGATTCATTTCCCTTAGCAAATGACTTCAGTAACTTATCATTTTTCATCTGGCAAGTTAAGAGGAGCCAAGCTTTGAGAGAAATAAAGCTTGTTCCTTGGAATGGAACAGTGCCACAGAAGGTGAAATAACTTCATTTTCCAAGCAGACATGTATGCCACTCCAGTTTTTTGCAGGGAGAGGTGTCTGGATTTGCTCAAACCAACTTTTGGTACTCTTACTAGTTGGTTGCTTGAAATGGGTTGCCCAGCTGGCAAGTGCTGAGACCACGGAATGGCCTTGGGGTTGCTGATTCATTTCTCTCCCCAAGACTGAATGGCCTATTATTTGAAATGGGCAGATGGAGCCAATTCAGTTTGCCACAACTTGTTGCAGATGACCTAGGAAGGGGACCGCCTCTCCCCTGCTTCTCCTGAATTTTGAAGAAGCAGTTTGCACCTTAGCATGGTGAACAGCCCCAGGGAACTTGTGCTGCTTCTAGGTCCCTTGGGTCTGGAGGTCAGAGAAGGTCACAAGTTGTGTTGGTCAAGCGCATAGTATGAGGAAAGGAGACACAGTGATAAGCTGGCATGTGCCAACCCATCAATCCACATACTTTATAGTCTTTTGGGAACATTACCCCACCCCACGACCCTCACCCTGTTTATTTTCCTGTGGCAGGAAGTTATGACAAAGAAAAGGAATATGAAGCAGATATCTCTTGACAAGTATTGTGGTGTTAACATTTATTTATAGTCTCTGCCCCTAGTCAATCGAGGAATATTTATTGATCATCTATTACATACAAGGAACAGTGCTGAGTGCTGTGAGCAATATAAAAATATAGAAATCTAATAAGATCACTGCCTTCAAGCTCCTTATTGAGAGGATAAGACAAAAACATAAAATAAAGAACAATACAAGAGCTAAATGAGGCCAAAATATTGGAAATCTAAAAGATGCCCAACTCATTTCTCACTAGAGATAGATAGAGGTGAAGTGACTCAAATCTTCAGTAAAACTATCCCTCTTAAGAAGAACGTAGGTAGGCAACACAATTAAGAACTGACTATAGATAGGGCATTTGTGAGCATTTTACCCGCTATTTTCTTAATCTTCACTAAATCTTCACTTACTGTCCACTTAATCTTTACTAAATTAGTTTATTTAGCAAAAATCAGAAAGAATGAAGCATGATTCAGGTTTAAAACTAGATGTTATATTGTAGTAAGTCCCAATCCTTTGAATTTCAGTTGTGACTCAATTTGTGGCAGAGCTGGGAACTAAGATTCTCATTTTATGCTGTGTTATGTTGCACATAACATCTGAGAAGCTGAACCCAATTCAGGTTTAACATTGTGACCTAGACACACTGGTGTGCAACTAAGACTATTTGCTCTGATGTGTTCCCAACTGTGGCACTGGGAGGAGGTACTTAAGATGGGGGCAGGGTCAAACCCTCCTGAATAGGCTAACTTATGAATTCTAATTTCCATTGAAGCAAAAGCTCTCTCTGCAGATTAGGAACTACACTAGATGTTGAAGATTTCACCCTAGACACTTTCAACCAAGAATTTCCATGTTAGATATCCAGTTATCAAATTTGTTTAATAAAGGAGCAACTAAGTGCTAAAATGGTAGAAGAGCATCTTGAAATACCAGCACATAAACCTGTGATTGCTGCAGCTCAACTCTTCAGCATTCTCAGGAGGCTTCAGTAGCAAAGTAAGTAGCAAATAAGATGTAAACTGGGGGCCTCCCTGGTGGCGCAGGGGTTAAAGACAGTGCTATCAAGCTATCGCCAACCACTGCAGCATGAGTTCAATTCCAGGCCAGGGAGCTAACCCACGTGGCGCAGCAGACCTAACCTGTCTCGCCTACTGCTCCCCTCAGCAGTCTATTTCAGTCAGTTTGCCTGTTCTGTTCCCCACTGTCTCTGGTGAATCCTCTCACCCTCCCACACCTCTGGCCTGTACCCCAGTTCTTGTATGCATAAATAAATAAACCTTAAAAAAAATGTAAACTGACCATGTCACCCCTTTGCTTCATCCCTTGGAGTGTAAGTCTCATAGGAGAAGGCCTGGCGTACTAGGGCCCTCGTCAGTTTTGGGTTCTAGGCCCTCTTCACAGCCATCTCCCAGTGTGGCCCCAAGTTCATACTCTAGGAGCACAAATTGGTTTCCCACCCTTTCCCTCAGCCAGCCCAGTGGTGCTGTGCACTGTGCTTGACTTGGAGCCAGAGGCCAGGATGCATCATGCCGGTGTCTGGAACAACCACCCCCTCCCCAGTGCTTGAGAACCTACATGTGTCCCAGAGACCCAGCTCAAGCTCCATGGCCTCTAGGGAGACTGGGTTGGGCCATGCACCCTCCTCTTCGTTGAAATTATTGGAATTGTGTTTCTGAGTGTGACTTAATCCCCTACTGAATACTTTCTAAAGGTAGAGGCTCATTTATGTCATATCCCTAGTACTTAATATCATGCTTGGCACACAGTAGGTTCTCAACAAAGTTGAACTGAACTTAAGACCAAAGTTTAGTGGGGATCGCACATGAGGGTTGCATATTCAAGGCCCCCAGGAGAGCTGGGGTAAAATGGAGTAGTATGTGTGTAAAATGACTGGAGCATTTGTTTTTCCCAGGGAGAAGGAGGGTGTCACAGAGTTCTTGGTGTTCCTTTCTGTCCAAAGGAATTCTGATTTCTATGGGCTCTTTTCCATTCCCACTGGAGACATGCCCTTCTCTAGAAGGGGAGGTGAAGAGCTTCCCTGACACTGGAGGGGTGTGTGTGACAACAGTGACCCCCTAGTGTGTGACCTAGATTGACCCCTCATGAGGATGGGCAAACAAGAGACATGGAGGTTTAATTGACAATCCAAGATGTGATAGCTGTTAGTATGCTGACTTGGCTAGCAATTGTTGTCAGGAAGCCCAGGGCGGAAAACTGGAGGGACAGAGCCCCCCAAATCCTTTCTGCCATCAGTAACAACAACCACAAAGAGAAGCGCAAAGATTTACAAAGGGGTTACATAATTAAGAGGCTGTTCTACGGCATTCTTATATTAACAATATCAGGGAGGGTGTCCAGGTGTGTGAAAGGGGCCTGCGAAACACACCATCCTCACAGAGCAGAAGGAGTTGGCCCTTTTCAAGCACCTCCTCAGGGAAGGTCGGGATTAGAGTGCAGGGGAGAACATGTAACCCTGAGGTTGGTCTGGAAGAATTAGAAAGCCTGCCCCCAACCTGGCCCAGGGCCGAGCTTCCAGTAGGGAGTGCTTGGGGTGGTGGTGGTGGGGGGGCTTCTGCAGCTTTTTTTGCACCCCTCATGAGTTCAGGGCGGCCCCTTTGGCACAGCCTTGCCAAGCCCTGGCCCCCAGAATCCGCCAGTCAGGATTACACTCCCTACTGGGAGGAATATAAATATGGATGGAGCAGAGCATCTTTAAACAGTGTACAAGAACAGAGGGACAAGCAGGTCCAAATGATAATATTTTGAAAAGCCACAGGGAGCCTCTGCTGCTGTTGAGTTAGAATTGCTCCTCTTTCATGTGATTAAAGAAGCCCTTGTGGGTTTTTTCTTTTCCTTAGAGATAGACCATGGTCGCTGCCCTCCTACTGTAGCACTGAATGATTTTTAAGGTTTCTAAGTGCACTGCATTTACATTTACTACTCATTCTCTAAATGAAAGGCAGGCTGAAACACATTAATGAGCCTTCTGATTACTGCAGCCCTTGAGAAATTAATTAACAACAATGCAGCATGCACTTAACATTCCTCCAACTCTCCACGCCCGGAGAAGCTGCACTTGAATCTGCACCAACCAAGAGCCACCACGTGCAGTTGCTTTTCCTGGCCACATTTTGGATGGCTTCTCCTTGAGAATGCCATTCCCTGTATTATAAAATGGCAACATCTTTCTTGTGACCTAGAATGGCTTTTCCTTTAATGAGGATTTTTTTGCTGGAAAATCCTTGAGCCTATCATTTTGTTTCTTTTTTTCTTTTTCTGATTATTTTGAACACCAACATCAAGCACCAGCACTTATCTGGTACCTCACTTATAATAATAGCCAACACTTAATGTTGTCAGGAACTGTTTGCGTGTGTATGTGCGCACACACTTACTTCTTAAATCTCACAACAACCCTGGAGCAGGTGCTATTATTTTACAAAGAATAAAATAAAGGAACAGAGATGGTAATTAAGTTGCTTAAGATCACACAGCAAGTAAATGGCAGAGTAAATGGCAGAGCCATAATCTAAACTCTGAGGGATTGTTTCAGATCCAAAAACTTAGCCAGTAATCACATCTACAGTTATCCATGTGCACATTTGTATTTTTGGATCCCAGATTCTTGAAAGAGCCGTTTGACTTTTTGGCACCCCTAGGAAGCTCTAAAGTAAGCTGGGGACCAGAGTTGCATTCACTGGTATCCTGGTGGTCTTACTGAAGGATCCATCAGCAAAGATTTCAGGAAGCCACCCCTAGAAACAACAGCTTTGGCTGAACAAGGTTTCCAAGTAAGAGAGAACAGGATCGTCACAAAGAAGGTGGTTTGTAAGCATCTTCCAAGCAACATGCAGCTTCAAAAGTATTCTTTCTTAAAAAGAAAAATACAGGATGGTCTCACTCATAGCAGGAATCTAGAAAACTTAAATAAGGGACCAGGAAAATGAATAA
The DNA here is from genome assembly GCF_014898055.3 of Talpa occidentalis. Classification (NCBI taxonomy): domain Eukaryota; kingdom Metazoa; phylum Chordata; class Mammalia; order Eulipotyphla; family Talpidae; genus Talpa; species Talpa occidentalis. Next base: position 42,294,374 of record NW_023605305.1, read on the forward strand.
CTATAAGAAAGTGAAAATCAAAATTAACAAAAAACTATGAAACAGAGACACTTTGTGGGGAATTGGGGGGCGGGAGGGGAGGGATTGGGGTCAGAATGGGGGGGTTGCAATTGTATGGGGGAATATAAAAATAAAATTTATTACTTAAAAAAAAAAGTATTCTTTCTTCCACACAAAGCCCTGGGGGCTGGGAGTGTCCTTGACAAGGCAGCACAGAACGCTGAATTTGGATGTTAGGAACATGTGGGTCTGGACTCATGCTAGACTGGAGGATTGCCTTGTCCTGGCTATGCGAGCAACCAGATCATTCTTCAGTCCTTCCCATCATCCTCCCACCAGTGATATGGGAGAATAATTGTACCTGGCTTATCGGAATGTCATGACAATTGAATGGAACAACGAACATAAGGTGTGCAAAGTGCTTACTTACACAGAAAGCATTTAATTATATCTGTCCTTTTTACAGTCCATAGTGCTCTTTGCCAGTCTTCCTTCAACTGTGTCCTGCTGGTCCCTCTGAAATGCCCTGCAACAGGCAGCTTTGGGGCTTTGCTCCCTTCTCCATTCAGGACTCTACCACAAGGGCAGCTCACCAACTGACCTCCCCTGACCAGCTCACATCCTCACCCACCTTGCTGTATGTTTTTCATAGCGCCTACACCACAGATGCTATACCATATCTCACTGCATGGTCCAGTGTCTGTCTCTTCTCCCAGAACATAGGTCCCAGTATGACAGCAGTTGTGTTGGGTTCACTGTCGGATTCTTGCAGCCAAAGCAGTGGCTACGATGTCGAGGGTACCAAGTAAATACACATTGAACACTTGTAATTAAAGGCACCTCTGTGAGTAGACCGTGATCCCATACGATGTTATGAGACCTAGACTGGGACCATAAGTGCAGGAGCTGTGGTGTATGTCAATGTCAGGCAAGGCTTGGGTTTCAGAGCCTCCAGCAGAATGCCCAGGAAGGCCTGACCCACAGAGACACTGAGCCATGCTCCAGTGAGTCCTACAGCCCCGAAATGCAAGGCAATCACTGCAGGCTGGAGGGGATCCGACTGCTCAGTCATTTCTTTGCTGGGAAAGTTATAGCCTGAAGTGAAGAGGCGGGGAGCTCCCTCCCTAGTAAGCGTCCCATCCCTCTGCCTCCCACTCTCCTCCAGGATTCATTACCCCCTAGTGTGACTTCCTGAAGGACAAAGAGTGCGTGTCTTCAAAGTAACCTGTGGCAATGGATAGCTTACTGCTTTCAAACTCAGGAATTATTTTTTAATGGCAATACATAGTCCGGATTATGGTTTTCAGTGAATAACAGCTAGAATAAGTTTTGCTTCTGGCTAGGAGGCCTGACTTGGTGCAGCTACCTGTGTCCCTCACATCAGGGATCCGCAGATGGCACCTGGTGGGAAGAAGAGACAGGGTGGCTGTGGGGACAAAAGAGCTGCTTTCTCACTGCTGCAGCCCGGGAAGGCCTTAGCAGCCCAAAGGCTCAGGGAGCATCAAACAATTCATCTCTGCCTCACCCAGGTTCCTGGTTTAACACATCCAATTCAGATCCAGAGACAGATTGATTTGGACACAACAATGCATCTCAGAGCCAGTGGCATAGATTGATTTAGAGGCACCTCCAAAGGGCATGGTTTTCTCTAAGGTACAAGACTTGTAAATTCTTTTTTTTTTTAAAGATTTATTTATTTATTTATACAAGCACTGGGTACAGTCAGAAGCGCGGGAGGGTGAGAGAATTCACCAGAGCCAGAGCAGGGAGCAGTGCAGGCAGAAGGACCGAAGTACACTGCTGAGGGGAGCAGCGGGCGGCAGGAGAGGTCTGCGCGCCATGTGGGATCCTCCTCCGGTGGCCGGGGAGCATCCAGGGATCGAACCGGCACTGCAGAGGCTGCGGGCAGCTTCACAACCCAGCGCTCTACCACTGCGCCACCGGGGAGGCCCCAAGATTTGTAAATTCTAAGCACTTTCAGAGGTAGTGATGAACAGACTGTGGTTCCTCAAAGTCTCTTCATAGAGCAGAGAGATTGAGCGTGAAGTAAAAATAAATAAGATGCCAAATAGCAAAAAAGGGGAACATGCTCTGTGAACTCTAGCATGACTTACAATGCCAATAATTCAGGTTAGAGTAAGTTTCTGTGTCTATGATGAGTTAAGATTTGCAAGATGAGGAAGAAGCAGCTTTTGGGCCTTGACTATAGATAACATAATACAGTAAATACTTCATACTAACACAATATATAAGGGGACTATGACAGTAACTCTGCTGTCAGGTGCATAAATCATTAAGAACTATGCTACCCTGAGTCAAGGATTTGGGTGAAAGAAGAACCCAAATTGACATGTCGATATGGTGGGCAAGTTCCATAACTGAGGAGCAAAAATGGTTTCCTTAGTCATTCTGGGTAATATGATCTGTGCTCACTGGACAGACCTTGCTGGATTTCTGGACAATATTCAGGTCTCTGGCCATGGGTCAGTTGATTGTACTTTTACTTTGATTTCTTTATTTTCTCCCAATTGGAGTGCTTCTTAGACTAACATAGCTCTTATTGAAGGAAATATCTACTTGTGATTTCCTGGGTGAGATTGTGCCACAGCAGGAATTCCATTCTGAAGTAGCTATTCTATGGACAAATGCAGTTACCGCTGTGCAGAATCCATGCTCTTAACCTGGGGACTTGCACAATTCCATCCATGCCCCAGATGCTGGTCCCTACCAAACAGGACAGGTAGACAGCTCATGACCATCGGGACCTAGCCTGGCTAACAGATCTAAGAGGATATGGATGAATCCCATGTTGCAGTTTTCTTTCCCAAAACAAATCCAGGCGGTGGGAAACTGTCCCACCCTCTCCCCTCCAATTATCTCCTCACAGAGGAAATCACTGTCCCAGCAGTTTGTCCCACTGAATCCAAAACTTACTCATCGTAGCACCTATAACATTTTATTTTATTTATTTTTTTGCATAGAAGAACTGGGGTATACGCCAGAGGTTCAGGGGGTGAGAGGATTCACCATAGACAGATTGAGGAGCAGAACAGGTGGATCTACTGAAATACACTGCTGAGGGGAGCAGTGGGTGAGACCATATGTGGGTTAGCTCCCTGGCCGGGGATCGAACTCAGGCAGAAGTGGTGATAGCGCTGAGACTTAACCCCTAGGCCACCAGGGAGGCCCACCTGTAACATTTTTACTGATTCATTTTCCCATATCTGAAAGCCTCTTGAGGACCCAGAGCCTGGCATAGTGCCTGGAACATGATAAATATTCAAATAGTTCTGAGGATCTATCTTCCTGAGGGCACAGGAAGTGAAGTTACACGCACGTGCAGCCTCAGTCTTACCAAAATGCAGAGAAGATGAATCTGACACAAGGTGTAGCCAGGCATGTAAAGAAATTTCACGAGATAGCTTGGGTCAGAAATCCTTACAAAACTTTCCTTATCAAATCCTAAAGGCAAGTATGCTTTGAGTAGCTGGAATTCAGCTTGGCCGAACAACGGAATGTTTCTTCCTCTCCTTCAGGATTCTCCTTAATCCTTGGAGACAGAAACTTAGCCCCATGTCTCAGCTGATGGATGACAAGCTCACCTTTGAGGGTGCCATGAGGCTCCTCAGGACACAACGCACCTACCCTGTGGTGACCATCAAGTTGTAGAAACAATCACTCCTATGAGTTGCAGTCTTTTGACCTCTCAGAGTTTCCTTGATTGAGGAGTATGTGCTGATGGTGGCAAACGAACAGCTTTAGAGCAGATACAGCGACAGCAACTGTGTTCCTTTTACACATGGGCTTCTGGGTGCATCAGCATCAGGGCAAGTAAAGGCTATTGCTTTGTTAGCAAGAATCTGGTGAGTGTTCGTTGGGACCTGCCTGGAATCAAATCCCCTTAAGGCTAGGAGGAGCATGCACAGAGAGGATGGAAAGGCCTTGCCCCAAGGCACTGACCAGAAGACTCACAGTTTCTCAAAAGCAGGGCCTTTCCCCAACCAAAAGCCAGGCTGTCTGGTGGCTCTGAGTCTTGAGGTTAGTCATCTCTCACTGTGAAAATGCCTGCCTACAAAGGGAGGTGTATGTCAGGGGAATTTCATCCACACCAAGGGCCCGCCTATGGCCCACAGAGCTTAAGGAATTCCACCCTAGCGGCATGTCAGCTTCACGTCTTTCACCTGGTATTTTGGCAGCTTTTTAAAATGGTAGATTTTATTTCATGGCAAATAAAAGGGCATTCATGCTCCAGGGCTCTGGATGGGCCCCAGAGTTTCCCATGCCCAGAGGCCAGGCTGCCTTCTTCACCCAGGCAGCATCCTCCCTCCCAGGGTGGCCTGACAAGAAGGTCCCTGCACATGCTCAGGACAGCCTGCTGCCTTCCAGATGAAGGAGAAAAAGACGGATGGACCGCCGCAGGCAAGCCTGCTCTGTGGGAACACAAAGCGCAGGCATCTGCTCAGGGCAGAAGCTCCAGGGTGCCCCATGAGAAAGCCATCAGGGCCCTCGGGCGTGCAGTCAGGGGAAGCTGATGGGCTGGGTACTCGCTGCCAGCCAGGGAACACAGAATGTTCCTTCACAGTACAGCGAGTCCATCTGGGCTGGGAGCCCCTCCACAGGGGCCTCTTAGGGGCTGCGCCTTTGCCATTTGGAAGGCCAAGAGCCATCATTTTTCATTCAGATGCCCCCTGTGAGTCCTAGAAGGCCTGCCCCATTCCCTGCCACATGCAGCCTGGAAGATTCTCCCTGGTGCCACCTGTCAGTTGTGCAAGGCTATTTTAGAAGTCTCTCTTGGGACAGGCCAGGAGGAGAAAGGCATGTATTCATGGGGACAGGAGTGTTAGGTGCATTCATTGATGTCACCAGGTAAATCTGTCAAGTTTGCAGAAAGGAAGAATCACATGTGTAAGGAATATACAGCTGCTGAGGGGGCAAGCAGAGCCTGCTCTCAGAGCATCATCAGTTTCATCATCACCACCATCACCATCACCCTCATCTCTACCATCATCAGCATCATCCTCAAACAGCACCTTCTAAGTACTTGATTGTCACATCCTCCAATTAAGAGGGAGACCTGGATGGAGACAGCTGAACCTGAGGGAGGAAGTCAGCGTTCCCATCCCTACTCTGCTTCTAAATAGTTCATGCCTTTGAGCATGACATGGTTTCCTTTGTTCTTCTCACTTTGCCCTGCTCTTCTAGATATAGCCCTGCTCTATTTCTCAGCCCCTACCCACAGCAGGCATGACTAATTGATCACTCTCCCATGGAGTCTTAGAACATGGCTTCAGAAACCTTAACATAGAGCTCCTGACAGTCAATGTTCACTGATTTGAAGGGCACTCAACTTGAAACCTATTTGCCGACACTGCCCTAAATAACTCTATAGGCTGGAAGTAGAATTTTGTACCTAGAACAGGCCTTGTCATTTACCAAAAAAAAAAAAAAAAGAGTTTAAAAATCAATAAAGCAATAAACCCACCCGACTAATCTAGACTGACCAGGTCGGTAATACTTATCTACTAGACAAAGATGTCTTCTCTTGTTTTATTTGAGTAGGGATATTGAAGCACAACCCAAGTCAGTAATTTCCTTCCCACAGATGGAGTTCCCACAGGAGGGAAGGAACTTCAGTCTAGCCTTTCATTCCACAGAAGAGCAAATGAAAAATATAGTGGGTGTGACTTCCTGGGCCCCCAACCTGGTGGTGGCCACTTCACAAACCCCCAAACTCCTGGTCCTAGTCCTCTCTCCACCCACTGACTACATAGCTTTGCCTGGCAAGAAACAAAAAGCAGGGCTATTTAAGGCACTGGAAATGAATGGTTTTCAATAATGTTTGTGGTGAGAATTAATGAACCCAAGGTCTTCTCATGGATATATTAAAAAAGCAAATCCCCAACCCTGCATAATTGAATAGCAAGTCAGATTCCTTTGTTCTATTGTAATTCCACCACTCCCTGTTTGGAGGATTGAGAGAGTCACCTAACCTGTTTTTGACCTTGGTTTTCTTGCCTGTGCAATGGGCACCAGGGATGTTGTCTGTACTTGCTTTACCAGCACATGGTAACCAAAAGCAAAAGACTTGGAACTTTTGACAACAGGTGACTGAACAGCTGTCATCATGAGGAGTGATTAGCAATCAGGTTGTAGTTGTCATTTCTGGATTAGTGGCAACATTTGACCAATGCCAATATGTGTGAGCTAAATGCATCATGACTCAAAAATGACTTAATGTAATTCAAACTGGAGGTCCGCCGGCTTCAGCACTGACCTTTATTTAGATGGAAATGTCAGGAAAAGGAAAACTCTGAGGGACCTTCCAAGGATGAAGGATTGCTTCAGGTCAGCAGGAGACACAAAGGTAATCCTCGATTTTTTCTGCTTCAGATGTCTGCAGGCAGGTTCTGCCAGCAGGGCTAAGTCCGGGATAGAAGTCCTGCATGCATGCTTAATGAGTGTTAACTGGGGAGCAGCTGAAGCATTAAGGACCAGCGTGTAACAGATTAGCACACAGGGAGTAACCCAAACACATCTCTTCCTGCCTGCATTTATCAGGGCTCCTTGCTGGGTGTTCCTGACAGTAGGAGTCCTGGTTTGTAATCACATGCCCACCACACCAAGGCCTTTGCCATAGGAAGTGGCAGGGTGTTCACACAAAATATCTTCCCAGGACATGAATTAAACATATGTTTCTCCCAGGTCTGGCAGTTTGCCACACTCCTGCAAAGGAAAGACTGGGCTGGCTTTGTTCTCTAGCTTGACTGAGGCGAGACCATGAAGCAAAAGGCATTTGGGGGAGAAAGTAGTCTCTGAATTGGCCACTAGGTGGTGAAAGAGCTCTACCAATGAGACAGTGGCTGCCGAGGCCACTTTTAGGGAAACTGGAAGTGAATTTGAAATTTCCAAGAATTTCAGAGCAGGATTGGGCTCTACGGGCCATCTAGTCCAACTCTGCTGCTTTAAGGTCAGGTAAGTGGAGCTCAGGTTGACGAAAGCTCTTGACTGCTGTCGACAACCAGGTGGAGCGAAACTGGAATTAGAACTCAGATCTCCTGCTTCTGGAGCCCTCTCTATTCCATTAAGCCACCATGATTTCCTTTTTCTAGTTAAGTGCATCCTGTGTTCTCAGTCACTACTGGCGCAGAAGGAGGTGTTGGTGTTAAGGACTAAACACAGGAAAGACAGGAAGGGAGTGAAACTGCTGAGTGTGACTCCAGTGGTATGGAAGGGACAGCACCCAAGGTCCTAGTCTGCAAGGACAGCAATTTCTCCTGCGGTCCTGCCCAGGCAGACTCAGATGAAGGGATTCTCCCTGCTCTGTGCGTGGTCAGATCATGAGGGTCAAAAGCAGCTGGTAATCCAGCCTGGAGTCATGGGTTCTAGCTTTGATGGGCTTGCCACTCTCCAAGTGCAAGTTGCTTGCATTCCTAAGCCCTGGTTTCCTGTCCCACTAAACAGCAAGGCAGCGGAAAGGTAAACTCCCCAACTGAATTTCCATTCCAAACCACAGAGATCCAGAAAGTGAACCCTGCCCTTGTTTTTTCTTTCCTATGTTCTTTATTATTTTACTTATGCTCTATCTACATGTTCCAGAAAATAATTAAAGCAATGCTAAATAGTGAGAGTATATCCCAGAGACCAAGAAAATATATGAGTCTACTTTATCTAACATTCATTCTGCAGAAACTGCATTTATCTGATAGATCTGTACTTTTTCTGCCAAGCAGTAATTCAAAATTATAATAAATGAGGCATTTGTACTTGTGGAGAGATTCAGAGTGCAGGCTGCCCTGGTTTGGACTTTTTCTGCCACTCCTGCCTTGTGTGCGAATGAGTAATCATATAACCTCGCTAATCCCTACATTTCTCATCTCTAACATTGGAATCATATTTTATGTTAAATTATCTTATACGGATATGCCACTTAGCATCCAAATCTTGTTTGTTTGTTTGTTTGTTTTTAATATCATTCCCCAATCAAAGGTCCCAGGGCTCCTGAGCAAATAGCTGACTATAGAACAGAGATAGGAAAAACCTACAATGTACCTGGAATACTCTGGTAGTGCCAGAAAGTAAGGAAATACCCCTCATCAAATGCAATGGCATGTCAAAAGGACACAGAGATAATATGAAAAAGCTCCCAATGACCAAAGCTGGAACAATTTGAGCAGCAAAACAAATCATGATAGTATTAGATTATAAATCACAGAATAAAACAAATATCCATGATAAATAAATGGTAGGAAAAGGGACAAATCTTCACAAAGAATTACAATTAACAAATGAAGAGGAACATATAAAATCACTGCTAGAACATGCAAAACTCATAAGTGAATGCTAACATTAGTGAGTAGAGGTTTGAAGGCAAGAGGTTATTTGAACAGTCTCAAAATCTCTCCTCTCCCCCAAGATACTTATTAGTTACAAAGGGAAAGATAACAATTTTTTTGTGGGAAAACCCAGCGACATCACCTTAACCAAATGATCAGGGTCAACATAACCAGCGTAAGACATATGGACCTGTCAGTTCTAAGCATCCTAGATAAAAATGTATAATCTCAATCTAATTAAAGATAATATCAAACAGACCTAATTTGAGAGGCAGTGTGTGCAAACAGCTGACCAGTACTATCCCAAAGTGTCAAGGTCATGAAAGCGTTAGGAGTTGTCACAGACTCGAGGAGACTAATGAGACATGACATCTAAATGCACTGTGGGCTGCTGGATTGAAGCCTGGAACAGAAAAAGAACATTAGTGTTCCTGGCAGAGGAGGCAACAAGAGAAAAAAACGCCATGGAGTAGTCAAGAGGGGACCTCTCAGACTCTAGCAGGAGGGAGTCTGGTTCAGCTTCTGTTACCCCCATGTTGTACAAACATCATATTTTATTTGTGCCTTGATGGGAAAGAAATTAGACAGCACTGAGGCTGAGGACCACTCAAAGCTGTGTGATCTTAGGCAGCTTACTTAACCTCTCTGATCCTTGGTTTCCTCATCTATAAAATGAGTATTAGTAATGTCACTTAACTTTTAGGACTTTTGACTGGATTAAATGAGACATGGTAAAGGCTTGATTAATAGGTTTTTTGCCTCTTTCGGCACTAGTGTCCTTGGTGGTGCTGGCAATTGATAGCAGGTTATCCTGGAAGTACTTGGCTTCTGTTTAAAGTGAGAGTACAGCCTGGCTGAATGGAGCTGCTCAGTCTGTTCTGGTTGAAGTGCACCACTAGCACTGCCACAAATGGCCCTCTTTATGGAGAGATAATAAACATTAAGTGCTAAACACTGATTTAAGGGAGAAAACAAAAATCAAGCAGATCAGAGGTCAGAAATTAGATGCATCTTAGGAATGAAAGAGGCCCAAGCAGAGCAGATGGGACAAAGCACATACTGATTATTTCTATTCAATAATCATTCTTGTTATTTTTTTAAATATTTATTTATTTATACATACCAGCACTGGGTACAGTCAGAAGTGCAGGAGGGTGAGAGAATTTACCAGAGCCAGAGCGGGGAGCAGAGCAGGCAGAAGGACTGAAGTATACTGCTGAGGGGAGCAGCAGGCGGCAGGAGAGGTCTGCCCACCATGTGGGTGGCCGGGGAGCAGCCAGGGATCGAACCGGCGCTGCAGAGGCTGTGGGCAGTTTCGCAACCCAGCGCTCAACCGCTGAGCCACCAGGGAGGCCCTTTTCTTGTTATTTTTTAGCAGTGAGCTCAGTTTTATGCATTGTGGCATCAGCCAGCAAGAGACTGCAACCCAGGGCTCCCTTGTGGACAGAGATGTCCATGTGACTAATTTCAGGCTCATTAAATGGATGTTAGGTGTTAGTTCCAGGAAGGCCTCTTAACGGGGAAAAATTGTTGAGACATGCTCTTTTTCTCTTTTTCTCTTCTTTTTCTCTGCTTCCTGACTGGAAGCTGGGCTTTATGGCTGGAGTTATTGTGACCATATTTGCAACATGAGGTGGGGTCAAGGTAGAAAGCACATGCCAAACAGACAAGGGAAGAATGTGGGCTCCTGATGACACTGAGGAACCACTACCCCAGGCCTAGACGACCTATTGCTAAATGCATATTAATTTCACAATATTTCCAGTGTGTTGTCAGTTGCTGGTAGAAACCTCCTAAAGTGTCTGGAAAGACATAAGATAGAGTGAAAATTGATGATTGACACTGATTTTCACTGTATAATGGTGAGAAGAAACCTGTTGGGTATTCTTGACCTGAAATTTCAAAGCATAAGGAAGAGAGTTTAGAGGTAAGAATGGACAGAAACATGTACATGTGTGCACATACACACATGTGCACACATGCACACACCATGATTTGTTTGCATTTGTTTGCATTGCTTAATAGGTTGTTTGCCTCTTTCTGAACTAGTGTCCTTGGTGGTGCTGGCAATTGATGGCAGATTATCCTGGAAGTTCTTGGCTTCTGTTTAAAGTGAGAGTACAGCCTAGCTGAGGGATAACAGGCTACAGAGGGATAACAGGCTACAGAGAAGAACACGTGATATTGCTGAGTTAATTGATCAGAAGGACGGTACGAATGCCTTGGATTGTTCCTCAAGTCTTGCTTCAACATCCATTCCCAAATTTAACAATCTCATTAGCAAATGGGAGAATAACTACAGTCATTCAAACATCAGATTGTCTTGGTTAGGGGAAACCCAACATAAATTGGTTAATGCAAACAGTTTTTTCACTGGGCTCTGATGGTATAATAAAAGCATCATCACTTTTTCTTTACAGTAAGCAATTTTCTTAAATCTCCTCTGTGCAAGTCATCTCTTTCCTCTCTCAGACAAAAAAGGCAGATTCTATAAAGGTCTTACAGCATATTGAGATGTTCCATCAAAGCAATAGGCAGGTTGGCTCCTGCTGGGCTAGGAGAACAGGCAGTTGTATTCTTAGTCAGTAGAAACCTCCTTGGGGAGACTATAAAGCAACACTGGTGAGGGTTTTTTTTTTTTTTAAAAAAAGTGCCAGATTCAAAAAAAGTCTGATTTTGATGTTCATTTTTGGGTGTTATATAGAATAAGAGACTGCCAGCTGTGTCTGCTGGGGAAGAAGGAATTCTGCAGAGACTGTGGGGTTTAGTGCACTTGTTCAGCCATCCCAGCCGTCCATTCATCCCCCTGGCCATCTGCTCGTGTAGCTGGCCACCTACCCATAAACATCTACTCAGGACCTGCTCTGTGCCAGGCCTGGACACAACCCCTGATCTTGAGGCGCTCCTGTTCCAGGAGCCCCAATGCAGACATAAACCACTCAACAAATGTAGTTGATCCTATAAGACATCTCCTCATTTCCCAGCAGAAGCATAAATTTGGCGAGCTAGTGATATTAAAAAGCAGGGAGTTAAAAAGCAAATAAGAGTAGGTGCTTATTTTCTGCAGGCATTAATAGTAATTCTTCTAGATTATCACTTATAGAACTACAGCTTTGTGTCAGGCCCTTAACAGGCACTATGTCAGTTCATCTCTCCAATGATCCCCCAAAGACAGAAATTTGTATGGGGTAGAATGCTTTCAGTGGCAAGGATCGGAGAACTCAGCTGTCAGTAGCCTAGTTACTAGCTGGTCATTGAATCATTTCACCCAAAGAAGAGGTGACCAGTTCCAGGCTAGCCCAGCAGCTCAGTGACGCCAGGATGCAAGAGAGCATTTCTGTGTCTCCTTGGTCTTCCCTTCATGGCAACATGGGTTATGTCAACCCCAAATATCACATTCTCACATGATACCACCCAAAACAGGAAGACAGAAAAGTGAGAGAAAGCAGAAACTCTGCCATGCTTTTTCTATTATAGAAGAAATGATTTCCTCTGGTTTCCCCAGCAAATGTGGGCTCCCAACCCACTGATTGTCTTCTGTAGCTGCACAAGAAAATGGGAAAAAGCATGTCTGTTATGTTCAACTTCCAGCATGAAGCGGGCAAGGCAGACAGGCTTGGGTAGGTACTATTGTTACCTCCCTTTTACAGACAAGGAGGCTGAGGCATGTGGTAGTTACTCTTAGATTTGCCCAAGTCACACAGCTAGAAATGGCAGGATCAGGATTAAACTTCAGGAAGGTCTGATCTTCAGCCCAGACCCCATCTCTGCGGGGGACCTCTTTCATCTGCCTTACCAGACTTCACGTCGATTTTACCACCTGCCCATTAACTGTATTTCCCTGCTCTTCCCATTAACCTTACATTAGGTCTGGGGTGTCAATTCTTTCTGTAAGACAAAGAGACAGGCATAATGTTTCCCCAGCATAGTGAGGGAGCTCAAACTACCTCTGAAATAATAAAACTCCTAGGAAAAGAGCAATTTTACAGAGCAATAATGGAGGTATGTGCGTGGACTTGGAATGCTGTGAAATAGTATGTTCAGCACAGGGGCTGGGAAATTATCATTCAATCAGGGGTGGCTGATGAATGTTGGCTGTTCAGTGGCATTTTGGCCACAGAAATAAAGTTGAAGGTGAAGGGCAGATCTGTCAGCCAACAAACTTGTTTATCACATAATGTACCATCAACATAGTCCAATTTCAGCCATTTTTCTCCATGATTTTCAATACTGTTTTCATTGGAAAAGGCATTTTTATTTTCCCACAGGGTCAGCTAGGGCTCAGATGCCCCTTTGTATCATGGTAATTCAAGGGTTTCTTCTAGCAAGTGAGTGAGGAAGATTGGATACTGGAAGTGACTTATTCACTCTACACCGGGCAAGCCCCAGGTCAGGATTTGCCAAACCTCAGGCATAACCTGAGTTATGGACTCCAAATTTGGGGCCAGGGCAGAGAGGCCCACACTCCAGGTAAATTGCCCACTTGAAAGGTAGCAGAAGTTTCAGGCTGTCCAGGTGCTATGGTTCAGGAACCAGGGTGATAGTGAGCCAGATAGGACCAGTACCTGACATGGTTGCAATAAATAAATGCTAGTCACGTAATCCAACTGGTAAAGAATGCCACCATGCCGTGCCCCACTGCCCCCAGCTCACTGTCCCCCCAGACCCTGGGATAGCCTGGCACACCCGCCACTCTGGTTGCTGAGCTAGGGCTGCAGGGGGCCGCCAGCAAAGTCCAGCCCTAACCCCAGGGACCTGTGACTATGGTGCCTGACATGACAAAAGAAACTTGGCAGAAGTGCTAAAGTAAAGGGTCTTAAGTTAGGAAGATTGATTATCCTAGGTTATTTGGCTGGGCTCAGTATAATCACACACATTGTGACTAGGGAAAGGAGACACCGGAGGGTCAGGGAGAGATTTGAAATGCTATACCTTTGACTTTAAAGACAGGAGAAGGGACAATGAGGCAAGTAAAGGAGGTGGCTTCGAGGAGGTGAAAAAGAGAAGGAAATGGGGCCTCCCCAGTGGCGCAGCAGTTGAGCGCTGGGTTGCAAAGCTGCCCGCAGCCTCTGTAGCACCGGTTCGATCCCCGGCTGCTCCCCGGCCACCGGAGGAGGGTCCCACATGGCGCGCAGACCTCTCCTGCCGCCCGCTGCTCCCCTCAGCAGTGTACTTCGGTCCTTCTGCCTGCTCTGCTCCCTGCTCTGGCTCTGGTGAATTTTCTCACCCTCCCGTGCTTCTGACTGTACCCAGTGCTTGTATAAATAAATAAAAAAATCTTAAAAAAAAAAAAAAAAGGAAATGGATTCTCCTTCAGAGCGTTGAGAAGGGATGCGGTCCTGCTGACATCTTGATTTTAGCCAAATAAGACCCATTTGGACTCCTGACCTCCAGAACTGTGATACAATAAATGTGTCTGCTTGAAGCCACTCAGTTTGTTGGATGGCAATAGTAGGAAACTAATGCAGGGCACAGGTGCCCCGTTGAATGCCCACAGGCAAGGCCGAGCTGGTCAAGAGCATGATCAGGGAAAGGGGAAGAGGTCTGTGTGTGGACACAGCCTCAGTGGTGCTGTGCTCTCCTCCAAAGCAATCTGTTTGTATACTGTCCCCCACCCCAGGCCCCTTCCAACAAAACGGGAAACTCCTTTCTGGAGCTAATCATCTGCCTGTATTCTCTGCGCTAGAAATACACCAAATGGTTTGCAAGGGCTAAAAGGTTGATGACAGTCCCTTGATTTCAGGGGCACCTGCCCATTTCCTGGGTTGCGCTGAATTGCCCCACTGTGTTTCTCTTGCAAAGTATTTTCCTTGCTCTCATTTTAAAGGATTCATCTGAAAGGACTGCTTCTCTCTCTCTCTCTCTCTCCCTCTCTCTCTCTCTCTCTCTCTCTCTCCTTTTCCCTGGGAGTCTTGGTTCATTACACCCATTAGCACTTCCCTGTCTCTTCCCAGCAGGAGATTTTTAAAAAGCATTCGTTCAAATGGCAGCCACCTCCCCTCCAGCAGAGTGCTGGCATCCTGGCTCTGTTCTGGTTCTCTCACCAGTCCCTGGCGGTGGAAACATCCCAGGAGGCCTCTGCATTGTGAGATGTGTTTCTGGTTAGAAAAACCCCAAGTGCCCTTGGGCTTTCAAGGACTGCATTCCTTTGCAGTGGTTGTTCCCTGATTGGGAAGATAATCACTTTCAGTCACTATGGAGAAAGTAAAGAAAATACCCAGAGTGAATAAATCCTCCTTGCAGCTTAACCCAGACTTCCTTGTTTTACCTGAAATGCCTGTGATCACAGGGCACGCGTGGGTCACCTGACTCAGGTTAGAAATCTCATTAGTGAGTGTCTGCGCAAAGACAGGGGACCTGTCTCAGACTTCCAAAGCAAATTTCCCGGCTTTGGGCACCCAGTTAAATCAGGATGGGAAGGCACTGGATGAGTATGTCTGGTCTTTGGCGAGAGTATTTTGCTCTGCAAATTGCTGGATGAAAATCAGGCTGTGCTTCACCGTTAAGCACCCAGAACATGTTGTAAATTGCATGTAGAAGACAGCGTTAGGTTGGATTAGTTGTGCAGACAATCAGTAACATCAGAAGCTCCAAATTTTGAAAACCAGGACTCTACAATAATGCCTTAATATTTCCAAGTATCAGTGGAAGGTATTTAATGCAGCTGCATTTGGTTTCTATGATCTTTTTCTGTTATTTAGCCAGAGCTGCAGAACTTTTCTACCAGTCTGCAAGAATCTACAGGCCTAATGTGGATAAAATCAATGGGAGGGGCAACAGACAGCGAACACCTGACTCATAATCACCAAGAACGTATTAATTATATTCATAATAAGAAGTCATAAACAACCAGGCCTCTACTATAATAACAACAACAGAAAAAGTCTGTGCTCTTTGGAAACTTCTTGTATAATAAGAAAAAAAAATCATGCCTATTGCCAGCCCTTCCTTGTGATGGTGGAGACATCTTTGATCAATCACCATACTTTCCCTGCTAGATCATGTCTGTGTAGTCAGAGGATAAAACTCTAGTCTATAAATTAGAGTCACCCATTTACCACTCTGTTGGCAGGTAAGGTGAACACAGATGAGCGCTAGAGGTGCAGCGTTAGTAGACAGACTGATGGAGTGAGATCCTAGTATAAAACACACACCACAGGGCTGGTCCTGACAAGGGTCTCAAACTGATTGTTTTATTGTTGTTTGTTTCCAGATGCTGTGGCCTCTGCCCGAGAGGTCACCCTTCAATCTTGAAGGATCCCAGAGAAAGCTGGGTGGGGGACTGGGCTGTTGGCTGCAGAAGAGAACTCTCATTTCTAAGTACCAGCTCAGAGCCAGGGACAGTGCCAGCAATGTCCACATCTCGTTTATTCCTCTCAAAGCCAAGGCGGTTAGCATTCTCCTCCAGGAGAACTTCATCAATTGCTATTACCTCGGAGCCTAGTTGTTAATTATACACTACAGGTCGGGGAAATTGTTAATTTTGTCTTGTGTTCATTTTGCTTGTTTTTGCATTATGCACACTTTAAAAACATAAATCATTTGCATTAATGGGTTTCTTTCTGTAAAACGGGTTAATAATAGTTCCTACTTAGCACTGTGGTCATGGGAATTACATGAGGTGATGCATATAAGACGCTGAGAACGGTGACTGACATGCAGCACCCACTCAATTTCTTTCTAAATTGCACTTAGGATAATGATGATGATGTATTTAGTGTCACATGTTTATTTCTTTTTCAAAATGAAGCAAATATTTTTCTAACAACAAAGGTAATACATGAAAAACAGAAAACAGAGACTAGAAATAAATATTAAACATTTTTAATATCTTGGCTAGATTATTTTAGATTCTTTCTGTACGCCTAGGCACATACTTACAAATACACACATATGCACACATAAAATGTGTTTTCAAAACACATTTTTTTCAAGACATGTTCAGCTATCAAGTGTTTATCTAATTCGAAAAGCAGTCATTTGTTTAACCACTGTTCATTTATTTATTGAGAATTGATGACTTGCCCAGCACTGCGAGGGTTGGACAGTGTGAGCAAGTCTGTGCTGCCTTCTTGGAGCTTTCAAATGCTTTTCACAGCTTGAAATGAGTGACTTTGAGAAACCCGTAGGGTTTCTCCGAGAGGAACAAACCTGGCTGGCTGACAGCAGAACAGACCTGTGGGCTCCTTCACTTGACAGTGTTTTCTCCAGAGCCTTGAAGTCGTTGAGTCCAGGCCCTGCACCCTTCTGCTCACGCTCCACCTCAGCCCTCCCTCCAGTGCCTGCACTGGCCCGGATGGTGGAACACCCATTGCTCCAACTGACTTTGGGAGATGATTTGGGAGTTGTGTGAAAACGAACATCTTCATTCTCACAGGGAAGCCTGACTGCTTCAGCCAAAAGCTCACTCACTGATTAAATAGGAGAAGAGCTAGAGGAGCACTATTTACTCTTGGCAATTAATCAGACTCGGTCATGGGGACCAAGATCAGCAGGTACCCAGCCATGGTCAGGGAGCAGCTCGGGGCTCACAGCAATGACTGCCAGCAAGCGCTAGCCAGACGACTGGGGAAGGAGAAGAAGGGGTGTTATCCATGTCCTCCCTCAGCACAGACCCAGCAGAAGTAGAAAGCCCCTATCAGCTGGCAGTGGTAGCAGCTCCGGCATATGGCGCACCCCGGTTTTCTCTGCTGAAGAGTGGGTGTCCGGGCTGCATGGAGGTGCTGCCCAAGCCATCTGCTGAGTGCCAGCTCCTCTCACTCTCAGCTGAATTCTAACTGTGAAGCAGGAGCTCGGGAAGAAGGGGTGGGAAGAGGACTTGGAGAGAAGACACGGTTTTGTTATGGAGGAAACAAGCCACTTATCACAGGTGGTGCAAGTCCAGGCACCTGGAGAAGGTGAGAAGTTATGTGTGAGGAGGAGGGAGGTGTAGGGCAGGGGGAGAAGGAGAAGGGAAAGGGAGGGACAGGGCGCATAGGCGCTGAGCCACACACGAGGAAATTTGTGGGTTCCAAGTCACAATTCCTTTCTAAAAGATATTTGACACGGCTAACCTTTCTCACAAACGTGGATGAAAGCGGTTACAGTCACAGCACCCAGAGTGGGTGAAACTGTTTTCAGGAGTGATTTGGGTCACCAAATGAATGCTTAGTAAAATGTGACCCAGAAAATAATCCTTTTGTGCTCAGGGGTTCCAAAATGAAAGACATAGGGAGAATCCATGCCGGGCTGGTGGCCTGAGGGGGGCTCCCTGCTTTTGTGGCCCTGTGATCTGACATAAAACAGGGTAGGGGGCAGTGATGGATGTCCCGGAGGTCTGAGCTGGTGTGTCCCTGTGTGTGCACGAGGCAGCACAGGTAGAAATGGCATTTCTCTAAGTGAAGATTTTCTTCTGCACTTGAAGGGGAAATAGGGAGACTTTTTTTTTTTTCTCTTGCATTTTCTTACATTGTTGTTCATTTTTGTACAGTATTTGATTTCTCCCCTCAGGTGTAGTCCCCATAAATATCCCACCACCACATCGCCTATAAACCATCATCATGGTCCCTTGTGCTCGTCCCACCCGTTTGGATACCTCTCCCTCCCTCTCCCATGCTGTAAGCCTCAGATCTATAGTTACCTACAAGTTTTATCTTTTTTTTTCCACCCTTTGTTCAGTTTTCCTGTATTACTCCTGTAAGTGATTATCACCCGAAGTTTTTCTTTTTCCTTCTGACTTATTTCACTGAGCACGATCCCTTCTAGCTCCATCCATGCTGCTGTGAATGGCATTTTTGTTTGTCATTTTTGTTCACCGAGTAGTATTCCATTGTGTATATGTACCACATCTTCTTGATCCAGTCATCTGTTTTGGGGGCATTTAGGATGTTTCCATATCTTAGCTATTGTAAATATTGCTGCAATAAACATAGCAGTGCAGGTTTCCTTTTGAATGTTTTTGTGTCCTTTGGGTAGATTCCTAGGAGTAGAATTGTAGGAAAAAAAGGAACCCTCTTACATTGCTGGTGGGAATGCAAACTGGTCCAAACACTATGGAAAGCTGTATGGAAGACCCTCAAATCACTTTCACATTCTTAATGGTATTTTTCTTTTAAAATAAAAATATTATGATGACCCCTGGCCCTACCTCTGCCATCTTCCTGATAGGCATCTCTAAGGATGATCCAGGAGCTGTGGGTCTCATATGTGGATGCCATGAGGAATGTCCCATTGACACAGGTGGTAGACAATGGGGTGGCTAGATCACACACCTTATCCCTGATGTTTGTCTCATGGAGTTCACTGAGTTGTCTTTTTCCCCAGATAATGAATAAAATCTGAAATTGATTTTTCAGAAAGAAGGAAATAAAGGGGGGTTTACTATATGGTGATGCACAAAATAAGTGTATATAGATGATGATATATAAGTTTGTGCCTTTAAAACTTGTATAATGCTTCAAACCAATTTAAAAAAAAAAAAAGAAGAAGAGAAAAAGGAAACCGCTATTTGCAGGTCCTAAGAAGCGTCACCCAACATGGGATGGCGTCTTGTTCTGGAAGCTGCCTGTGTCCTTGCAGGACTCGTCTCCACAGTGAAGGGGTTTGCTGTATAGCTGCTGATTGAGGCCTCATCAGAAATGAGGTGTGCTTCAGATCCCAGAACCTCTGAGTTGGGAAACAACAGTCCCTTAGAGCAGGGGTCGGCCAACTTTTCCTGTAAAGGACCAGATGGTAGACATTTTAGATTTTCCAGGCTGAGAGGAAAAATTGAGCAACTGTTCTCACTGAGAAGCTAATAGACCTTTGACATTTTACAATTTACATTTTAGAATGCAGAAACCATTCTCAGCTGTCAGGCTATACAAAATGGGCAATAGGCCGACATTTAAAGCCCCTCAGCAGCCTCCTTATAAGTGGCTGTCCAGACTTTGCTTAAATACCTCTAAGCCATAGGACACTCACCACCTCTCAAAGTCGCCAAATCCATTTAGGGACAGCTAAAATTGCTAGAAAACACTTCTTCAGATGGAAGTAGAATTTTACCTCCTGCATGTCATTACTGAAGAATGACTTTAAGGACTGATTTAAATCATTATATAAGAACGGATTTAAATATCTGGAAATCTTTTCTGGTGGAAATCATTCTCTATTACCTATTCCCCCACCTGGCAGCCGCATTGTAACCTTTTGTTAGCATGTTAGTCATTATGAAAATAAATTATTGTATTGTACTGTAATGCAAAGAAACCCTGAGGGGCTGCTGGGGTTTATAGAGCTCTTTGCCCTTATTCCACATGTCCCTGGACTGCCGTGCTCCATGGATTCTTGTTGTTTTTTTCCCCAGTGTTACTACCTGATCCCTTATTATAAAAATGTCACCTACGTCCTTTCTCACTGTAGTCTTGTGCCAACTGAAGCGGTTTATCCCTCCTAATTAAGTGCTTCTAATCTTCCTGTGGACTGAAAAAAAAAAAAAAAACTAGCTCACCACGAGAGAGAACAGACCGTGGAGCCCTGGGGCCTTTGGTACTTGACTCAAGTACTTTCATCATGGAAGTATTTAAACCACTCAAGGCAATTTCTTCCTGTCTCTCCCTCCCACTCCACCCCACCCTAATATAAGGTTGATTTTTGAATAAATGTGATCACTTCTTAAAAGTCATTACAGACATTTGTGTGGTTTACTGATTATAAATCCCTTGAGGGACTTTACAGCATTGCCTTAGATCCTACTTCAGTGCTTCCCCTACAGTAGGAGCTTGGTGCTTCTGAACATTTAAAAGAATGAGAGGTTCCAGGGTAGGGCTGCTTGATTTATTTATTTTTAAGATTTATTTGTTTATGTATACAAGAACTGGGGTGTAAGCCAAAGGTGTGGGTGGTGAGAGGATTCACCAGAGAGAGTGGGAGCAGAACAGGCAGGTCTACTGAAATACACTGCTGAGGGGAGCAGCCAGTGAGACAAGGAAAGGTTTGCGGTGCCATGGGGCTTGCTCCCTGGCCGACTGGGAATAGAACTCGTTCTGTAGTGCCTGGCAGTAGCTTAATAGCGCTGTCTTTAACCCCTGTGCCACCAGGGAGGCCCTTGATTTCAGTTTTTAGTGGCAGGTTCTTTTGTTTGTTTTATTAACAGTAAAATCAGGACTATTGATGTGATTTAGAAATCGACCTTTAGTGATATGAGTGTTTTAAATGGAGAGAGACAACTTCTAGTGTGCTGTCTGTCTATTTCCACAGGGCTGACACTGGCTGTCCTTAAACAGGAATCCAGGGGGTCTATGTGTGAGCAGGCTATGCCCTCGGTCCTACCACTGTGTTGAGGGCTGGCGGCTGGGCTGTGTGGAAGTCGGCTGTGTTTGTAGTTCTGGATGCTGGGTGGTAACAGTGAGCTTTAACTAATTACACCTCACATCACCCCCAGGAGGTAGGTAATGATTATAGACGTGCTTGGCTGAAGTAACTCAGAATGTCTTAATAATCACTTAATAGAATCTTATCAAGAGAAGCAAATTGCATTAAATGGGCAAATGAAGTTGACTGTGAGAAGCAGAGTTAGGAAATAAAATGCTATGGGGGGTTTTATATGGAAAAAATCCAATTAACACCTTTTTAAAAGAGTTGGCCCCGTGGCTTTTTCATATCCCTTGCAGTGCCTGTCACAGGGTTACACCCTGAATAAATACTTTCTCAATCTATGTGAAAGAAATTACAGTAAAAATAAAGGCTGGGAAAAGATACCTGGGGGGCGGGACACATGGCCGCCCCAGAAGCCATCGGATAGCACAGTTCCACTTGGCAACAAATGGCAAAAGGATTTGATTGTGAAGCTACTGTGACAAACTTCACAATAAGGACATCCCCCCCCCCACACACACACACACTTAATTCTTAAGGAACATGGCCGTCACCATGCAGCCATTTTGTCATGATGTCAACCAGATAGACAGTGTGTATCATGGATATGCCCTCCATTTATCCAAATCTGGGAAACCCTGGATTCTATAGATCCATGCCCAGTGTTAAGGCAGCAAGATAACAAAGAGAGTGCAGGTAGTGTAGTACCCTAGGAAAGAGAGTCTGAGTTTTGAGTTACACCCAAAGATAAGGGTGTACCCTGGAAGCCCCTGGAGGACCTGTGACATTGAAGGTAAAGGAGGGGAGTGGACTTTACTCAGATGAAACTATTCTGGAAGCATGGTGCTAAGTATTGGAGCTGAGCTTAAAAAACAAAAAACAGAGGGTGACACAAGGACTTGGACAAAATCCAGACAGCATGTCCAGGACTCACAGATCCAACATACAGGGACAGGGGCATGATGTATATGGAGGCTAGCATGGAGTGGCAGGGGGCTTGGGTGGGATTCTGGGGGCAAGCCAAATTAGCATCAGAACAAGCAGGTGTACATCTGAGACTGGACCAAAATTAAAGCAACAACAAAAGCTGTACAGAATATAGCATGAGGGGCCTCCTGGGTGGCCTAGGGGTTAAGTCTCAGAGCTATCACACTATCAATTCTACAGCCTGAGTTTGATCCCCAGCCAGGGAACTACCCACATGGAGCAGCAGATCTCTCCTGGCTCACCTGCTGCTCCCCTCAGCAGTGCATTTCAGTAGACCTGCCTGTTCTGTTCCCCTCTCTGTCTCTGGTGAATCCTCTTACCCCCTGCAACTCTGGGCTACACCCCAGTTCTATGCAAAATATAAACTAAAAAAAAATCTTAAAAAAGAAAATAGCATTATGAGATAATTGAGTCCTAATGTTGAATTGTAACCTTCATTGTGTGTATGTGAGTGTGTACACCCATGTATTGATATGAATATATAAATATATACTTATGTATGCAAAACTAGACACCAAACTGCTCCAAGAGCGCCCCTATGGAGGGTAAGAAGGGGGTAAAATAGAGGAGCAGTAGTTTTTTTCCCACACACAGTTCTGTGTTACTTGCTTTCCCCCTTCTATACATATCATGCATTGGGGTAAATCAACTACCATATATTTATCACTAAAAATAAAGCGTGAGAGGTAGAAGCACATACCACTTAAGCACAGAAGGGGCACAGAGGGCTTTGATCTTTCTTCACTGGAAAAAATGCCTCCCCCACAATTTTTGGAAGGACAGGATGGACCCTAAAGCTGTTTAATGATGTTTAAGAGAGGATGTACTTTTCTCTACAATGCAAGGGAATGTTATCTTGGCTTCTTCCTGGAAGCTCTTGTAGCTCTACCCACATGCGCAGCCGTTCTGCAACCGCTGTCTGCCTGCATTTCCTTTGCTTAACATTTCCATTTGCCTGCCTCAGCGCAGCTGGCCTGCACTGCGCAGCCTCACTAAATCACCCTCATTTCCCGGGTGCAGAGACTGCGAGGCGGCCCTGGCCATTACGCCTAATGGCATGTTCTGCTGCTTATGTGTGTCGCCTATCTGTGATGAACAGACCTGGGGATGTAGTTTAGCGCCATTCTCATTGAGCACTGAACGTTTTGTTTTGCTGTCTTGTGGGGATGACTAATGGGCGAAAACAAACAGGGGTGATGGGAAACCAGTGTACTCTTCTTGCACTGAGGACCAGCAGCTACAGAAAAGAAGGCTCTGTAAAGAATGAGGAGCCCAAGCAGCATTTTCCAGCATCACCCTGACTGGGGTGCCTGCTGCAGCTGCCAGGCCAATGCAGATTCTGTCCACAACGCCCAGCAGTAATACCCTCCTAGGCTTTTAAAACCTTGTAAGGGGTGCTCAGATGAGAATCAGATCCTTCTAGAATTCATTATGTCTCTCAGAGCACAAATTCCTGCCGACTCCTTGGAAAAATTTAATAACATGTCATTTAACAAATTAGAAGGTGGAGTAGATTAAATATGGTAAATCAAAGCAAAATTTAAAATGCAAAGTAGAAGCAAGCCGTCCTTCTCAAAGCATGCAAAAAAAGAAAAAGAAAGAAAGAAAAAGAGTAAGGTTTCCAAAGCATTTGAAAAGGGAAAAGTTACCATAAAAATTCCTGAAGTCAGTCTAGCTAGCTAAGCTCCACCTATTTTCAAATGCCCCGCTCTGTGAGGAGAGCGGGATGGGAGATGTTTGAGGACAGGTTTTGGATTTTTAAAGTAAAGGAAATAAATAAGAAGATCAATTTAGTGGATTAAGATTAACCTTTAACAGGATCAACCCTGTACTGCCACTATCACAGGAGAGAACAGACGTCGTGGTAATGGTGACTTGACCACTTGGTGGCGCTGTTGTTCCACTGCTGGGTTCCGCCGAGCCTTTTCCCTTGCTGGTAAAAGACGTCCTCCCTTTGCAAATAGGTGCTTTCTCTGTGAGCCGCCCTAACATTCATTTATTCGAAAAATATTTATAAAGCATGTGCCAGAAACCATGTGAGTCTCTGGGGATAGACTTGCGAACAGAATAGTTTGTGGAGCTCATAGGCTAGCAAGAGAGACAATTAAATCAAATGAAATAATTGCACGTTGTGATTAGATCTGTGAAGGAAATGATCAGGTTCCTGTGATAGAAAATAATGGCAAGTTACTGCCTTTATACAGGGTTGCCAGGGAAGACCTTTCTGGGGAGTTATTAAGCTGAGCCTGAAGCATGGAGAGTCAACTTCCCCCAGAGAATGAAAGGAGAGTGTCCCAAGAAGCCACCTTAACTGGGCATAGCTAGAAAAGAGAGACACAGAGAGGGTGAGCAGGAAGAACCTGCAGTAGTAGTATGACTTCTGTGCAGCTTTTATTCTCAGAGCAAAGAGAAGCCTTTGGATAGTTTAAGGAGTAAAGTGAGGTTACTTGCTTAAATAGTTTATTCTCTATACTGTATTGTAATTCCCCTTTTATCATCTTTGCTTTAGATACACATAAATGCTTTGAAAAATAGTATCCAGCATTAGGACAATGTTATATTTTTACATGGCTTTTGTTTTCATAATACAAACTGAAGGATATAAAACTTTAAAAAATTATATATACATAGAAGTTTGCTGGAGGGCAGTGTTTAACAAGTCTGAGAGAAGTACAAAACACAATGAGAGAGCACCGGATTGTATTGTGAGTCAGGAAAGTGGGTTCACTGCTCCTTCTCTTAGCACTTCTCATACCATGTTGCCCTTACCCCAACCTTGTCTTCTGCCATTCTAGACTCTGGGATCAAAAGGCAGGACTGTCTTAATCCATATTAGTAACCACTATGATGAGCATATTAACACAGTAGATTTGCAGTAGGTTTGGATAGATAAATGGCTATGTGAATTGAGGGATGGATGATTGGGTGGAAACTGGATAGACAGCTGCATAGATGGAACAATGAACTGGATGGATGGATGGATGGATGGATGGATGGATGGATGGATGGATGGATGGATGGTTGGACAGGTGATCAGGCAAGAAAGAGGTGTGGAAGTGCCAATGCTGGATAATTGAGTCTCCTACGGAATTTTAGTGACACTTTCTCAAAGATAAATCATTTTCAACTTCTAAGTATAAGACAAAACAGGCCTCTTTGTGTGTATGTACCAAATATCAATTGAGTACCTACTATGTGCAAGGCACTGTGCTAAATCAGGGTCACAAAAATGGTTGAGATATCACCAAAGTCCTCAGCTGCTTATAGTCAAAAAAAAAAAAAAAAAAAAAAGAGATAAGGTCCCATCATAATAATCCATAGTTTAAAAAGTGTATGTGTGCAACGTCAGATGCAGACTACATGTTGCAAGTGTTGAGAAAAGGTAAAGAGAACTTTCAAGAGTGAGAGGTAAGCAAAGTTTTGTGAAGGTGACACTTGAGTTCCTCTAGGGATGGCAGAGCTCAGAAGTCCACCGGCAGCTAGGAGTGGTGGCTTGTTCTCATATGGAAAAAGGAACACAGGAGTGTGAAGACCTGTCCCATCTACACCCCCAGCAAATCCAGACAACCCAGCTTCCCAGACCATGAGCTCTAGAACACCATTGCTGAGTGTGTTGAGGGGCTGGATATTCCCAAACCTCAAGCAGCCAGTCTTTGTGGCTTCCTGTTAGAGTTTTTACTTTGGGGACACTTCATTTTTCTTTGGCAGTATTTTTCCAACTGCAGATCACAGTCCATTAGTGGGTCAGGTAATCGATATGCTGGCCAGGATGTGACCAGCATTTACAAAACAAAAGGAATAGAGTAGAATGAAAATGAAGGTGCATTGCCCAGTAAGGTTTCATTTGGCAAAGATTTTGTCAGTGTAATGTGGTGGCTCCCTGTTTGAAGATAATTTCTGAATGCCCCAGGGACAAGTTTCCTGGCCAGAGTATTCTACTCCCATGGGGAGCTCCCAATTTAAATTTATGTCTCCTTGAAGACCCACAGAACTGGAAATTCATGCCATCACTTAGTAGAATCAGCATTTATGCTAAATATTACAAAATATATTTTGAAAATGGGTATTGTTTCTGGATTGCCACTAAAGTATTCTCAAATCTCCATCTTCTGCACACATGTACGTGCCTTTCCTGACTCCATGACAGGCCAGAGAAGGTTCCTGTCAACACTCTGCAACGTGCCTCATCAAACAGGAAAACCCGTCCAAGTATCACAAAATGTCTGGGCCGGGGAGTCGCAGGGGCCTCACAAAGCCATGGAGCCTCTTAAATGTACCTTTATTTTGTTAGAATTGTTTGCAAATTATGATTTCTGCCACTCAGAGATTTTAGTCACTGTTTTCTCTTCATGAATGCCTCATAGAAGCTTTGCATTATTGGTGGAATCTAGGGCGTGCCTCCAACTCTCACCTCTAAATGTAGGTTGTGAAACCACAGAAGCACAATTAAATTTGAATAGAACTAAGTAAGTCTTTAGCGAGCCAAGCCAGCGTGTCTTTAGTGGATTAATTTTCTTATTCAATTAACATTCACAAGAGCCCAGTCAGAGCAAAGCGCTTTGGTGGGTGCTGGAAATCCATCAAGATAAGCCTGGGCTCTGGTCTCAGCCAGCAACAGTCACACTGAAAATTCAGTACTTTTCCTTTGGGGGATGGAATTATAGAGAATTATACATTTGGAAGAAAGAATGAACCTCCTCCCTTTCTAAACAATGAAGGCATTTTAGTGACTGTGTCCTGGTATCAGCAGTACAGATTATATCACATGGCCATTTTATAGTGGTTGCTCCTCTTCTATAGAACATCCAAACCAACCTCAAGAATTAACAAGTAGAGGGCCTCCCTAGTGGCGCAAGGGGTTAAGGCTCTGAAAGTTTCGGCAAGGTAAAGGAAAGGAGAGGCAGGCTAAGCTTTCCCAAAGGAAGGGAAAATTTATTGCGCCCCGGGTGGACATCATGGACCCAAGGTGGGGGTCAGTGAAGCTGCGCACCTTGTAGGGGAAGGCAGACTTTTATAGGGTGAGGAGAGGTCAGGTGGGAAACTGGGTTCCTAGGGCGGGAAAAATTTGTAGGACGGGAAAAGATTTGGGGGGGGGCAGTTTTTTTGTCTGAGAAAAGATTTGTGTGTGGGGGAAAGGTTCATTGTCTGAATTCTCTAGGTAGGCTTCGGCATTCCTGTTCCCAGGTGGGCTGCCTGGTGGGTTTTTGCAATCCGGCTTCCTGCATGGACCTTTCAGTCTCAGCACTATGAAGCTATCTGCAGCCACTGCAGCACAAGTTCATCCTTGGCCAGGGGGCTGACCCACATGGCACAGCAGACCTCTCCTGACTCACCCGCTGCTCCCCTCAGCAGTATATTTCAGTAGATCTGCCTGTTCTGCTCCCCACTCTGTCTCTGGTGAATCCTCTCACCTCCCGCACCTCTGGCCTATACCCTAGCTCTTGTATGCATAAATAAATAAATCTTTATTTTAAAGACGGGCATTCATCCTTTTTTTTTTTTTTAAAGATTTATTTATTTATTTATACAAGCACTGGGTACAGCTGGAGGCGCGGGAGGGTGAGAGAATTCACCAGAGCCAGAGCAGGGAGCAGAACAGGCAGATGGATGAAGTACACTGCTGAGGGGAGCCGCAGGTGGCAAGAGAGGTCTGCGTGCCATGTGGGACCCTCGCCGGCGGCCGGGGATGGAACCGGCGCTGCAGAGGCTGCGGGCAGCTTCACAACCCAGCGCTAAACTGCTACGCCACTGGGGAGGCCCTCATCTTTATTTTAAAGATTTATTTATTTATGCATGTAAGAGCTGGGGTACAGGTCAGAGGCGCGGGGAGTAAAAGGATTCACCAGAGACAGAGTGGGGAACAGAACAGGCAGATTGACCAAAGTACACTGCTGAGGGGAGCAGCAGGCAAGTCAGGAGAGGTCTGCTGTGCCATGTGGGTTGCTCCCTGGCTGAATGGGAATCGAACTCGTGCTGCAGTGGCTGTGGATAGCTTCATGGATTACTGTCTTAACCCTTGCGCCACCAGGGAGGCCCAGTAAATAAATCTTAAAAAAAAAAAAAAAAGAATTAACAAGTACAACAAGTACTGTGTGAAACATAATAGGAGAATTTGGAATGCAGATAATAATCCAGCAAGCATTTGCACAAATGACTTCAAGCTCCCTCCCTACAGTTTTTCCATTTTCCATTTTCCATTTTGCTCCCACAATTTGCAAGTAATTTGTAGTCAGTAAAATGCTAGGGAAGAGTCAGAATTCATCTTTATAAGATTGGCTACTAGGGAGTGGCAATGAGCTGGTGAAGTGGATTCAGAGGAACAATTAGTCATTTTCAGATTTCCTGGAAATCTTATATTGATTCCAGATATGACTGCAGTAATATTCTGATGTCGCAGCTCCTAATATTTGACAGCCTTTTATGGAGATGGGTCAGGATGTGTCCTGTGGTTGTAGCTATAGGTACAGTGACCTGCAAGGACTGAACTAGAACCACTCACTGTGGGTCAGGTCAGGGCTAGTAGGCTGGGGAAATCTTATCAATCTTTTGTTGTGACCTCCACCACCAGCCAAGGCCACTTCTGCCCAAGATTCCTGAGTCTCTGGAGGAGATTCAAAGAACAGTTTTGTCAGTCCTTTGGATCTTAGCAAACTTAGGCACTACTGAGGCCCCTGACCCCACTGCTGTCTGCCCCCACCCCCAGAGTTCTCAGGAGCAGGGCTGATGTAAAGATGACCTGCCCCTGAGTTATTGTCTCGAGTCTCCATCTGCTCTGTCAGATGCCTATCTACAGGGTTGTTCATCCCTCTCAACAGATAAGGTGATTTGTGCTTGCTTCGGCAGCACATACACTAAAATTGGACCGATACAGAGAAGATTAGCGTGGCCTCTGAGCAAGGATGACATGCAAATTTGTGAAGCGTTCCATATTTTTAATGGAATATTATTCAGCAATCAAAAAAGATAAACTCATGGCATTTGCAGCAACATGGATGGAACTAGAAGGAATTATGCTCAGTGAAATAAGCCAGAAAGAAAAAGAAAACTCTCGGACGGTCTCACTTATAACAGGAATATAGGGGAATCAAATAAGACATTATTAGTGTGTTAAAAAAATAACAGTACAAAACACAACAAAGCACAAACAGACAAATTACAAACCAGAGACATCCTGCAGGGGAGGAGGAGGGAGAGGGATGAGAGGGGGGGAGGGAGAAGCACAGGGGACTGAGGTGATGGTGCACGGGTGCCTAGGGGAAGGAAATTCTTTTTTTTTTAAGATTTTTTTATTTATACAAGCACTGGGTATAGTCAGAAGCGCGGGAGGGTGAGAGAATTCACCAGAGTGGGGAGCAGAACAGGCAGACCAACAAAATACACTGCTGAGGGGAGCAGCGGGCGGCAGGAGAGGTCTGTCACACCATGTGGGACCCTCGCCTGGGGGCGGGATCGAACAGGCACTGCAGAGACTGCGGGCAGCTTTGCAGCCCAGTGCACAACCGCTGTGCCACCAGGGGAGGCCCGGGGAAGGAAATTCTATGGGGACTCAACTTGAGGGGGTGGGGGGAAGCAAGTATTGTTTTAAAAAAAAATTTAAAAAAAAAACAGATAAGGTGATTTGACTCATTCTACACCTTCTTGCGTCCAAGGGGCTGGGGGGAAATGAGTGTGAGTGGCAGGGAAATCTGTTTTGCCTCATGTAAGGAAATGTTCTCTTGTCCTTGATCAAGTGAGATGACCTATATAAATATCCCCAAATGAGACCATAGATTATTGAACAGAGCTGACCCACTGGAGCGACATTTCTCTCCATGTGGAAAAACTCAAAATCTCCAGTATACAAATACCAGTAAAAAAAAAATTTTAAGTTATAAAATTAAAGCTGAGTGAATAAAAAACCAAGCAAACAGAAGCTGGTGAATCTAAAGCAACTGGCTTTTCTTGCAGTGCATGGTGGGCATTCGTGTGTGTCTTTTCACTTAAGTCTTGTTGAGACTTAATATGTGAATGTGTAATCACAGGAGGTGGTAACAGGGAAGGGAGACTCCCTGAAGGCCTGATCGGCTACTGTCATTTGGTGGGAAAGGAGGGGAGTGTTCTGTATACACACCATGAAAATACCCTCACTCTTTTCCATCCCCCTTGGTGGTGTCAGCACAGCAGAGACAAATTGGCACTTTTTTTTTTTTAAGATTTTATATTATTTATGCATACAAGAGTTGGGGTGCTGGCAGTGAGAGGATACACCAGAGACAGAGTGGGGAGCAGAACAGGCTGGTCACTGAAATATACTGCTGAGGGGAGCAGTGGGCAAGACAGGAGAGGTCTGCTGTGCCATGTGTGAAGCTCCCTGGCCTGCCCTATCGAACTCATTCTGGAGTGGCTGCAAATAGCTTCATAGTGCTGAGACTTAACCCCTTGTGCCGCCAGGGAAAGTCCCCAATTTGGCATTTTCAAGCCTCCGTAGCTTTGTTTTAGGGGCCATAGCCAAGAGTCCCTTCCCAAAGTTTCTGCTTCTGAGTCTGTATCCTGGCCTTAATAATGGCAGCTGCTGACAGTGCCCCCAGAGCAGGCTTGGGGCTGCGGGGCTGTGGGGCTGCACCAGACTCACTGAGGTATAGATTAAACCAGGAAATTCCCAGTCTTTAACCAAGAGTTGCTTACACTGGGAGCCTGCCCTTCCAGTCCCTAATGCACTTTAGGTGATTCTTACTCCAACTGAGATTTAAAAACCATTGCCTGCTGAGAACCAAAACCCTCTCTGCACATTGGAATCATTTGAGGGCTTTAAAAAATACCAGTTTCCATATTCCTACCACAGACCCATTGATAGACTTCAGCAGGAATTTGTTATTAACTCTCCAGGTGATTCTAATGTGCATCAGGGTTAAGGACAAGCAACTAACTAAAGTCAACATTAATAGCTCCCAGTTTCTGTGGGGAAGTAAGCTCAGGTAACACTTTGAAGGCCACATCCTAGTTCCTCTCCTGTGTCCGAAGGCAGGTGTAGGACAGGGTATTGGATTCCTTTTGACAGTAAGAGGCCAAGAGGGGTCAAGTCAGGGGCTAAAGGACAAAAACCCCAGAATCCTTTCTGGAAATATCTGATTCCTTCCCTGGGGTCTGGCTAGAGATTTCCTGACTTCCCAGGGTTTTCTCTTATGATGGAGGAAACTTGGAAAAACTCCTAATTTCTACCCATGGTTATAGAATAAGGGAACTAGTGAGAATCAAATTCCTGAAGATGGGTAAACTCAGTTTTAATAATGACATTGGATACACGATTTGTTTTTACTCAAGGTAATTGTTTCTTCTATCTTTCCTGCCTGGAGTAAAATATTAGGAACAAATTCTTTCCATATCAGGAAAATAAAAATAATCTGATTTTAAGAGAAACTAATTAAATGAAAGTGGTAAACAGACTGCCAATCTCAAACAGACTAATCTCTCTTTGGATTCATTACCCTTGATATTTAATATCCTGGCAATCTATTAAGAATTCAACACTGAGTTACATGAAATGCTTCTGCAATACAATTCCTTTAATATCTCCACAGTTATTACCCAGCAAGTACTTTTGGTGCACTGACTAAGTGCCAACCACTATGCCAGTTAGGAGACAAAATGAGCAAGAGCAGATCTCCACCCTGAGGTGAATGATGTTAGCACTGATCACAAATAAATAGTAAGTGCTCTGGGAGGCGAAGGAACTGTTTTTCAATGCCTTTCGGAACGTGCCAATTTGAGATGGGTTTTGAAGGGTGAGTAGAAGTTTTCCAAGGGTACCTGACACAGTATTCAAGACAGAATAAGTGGTATGCAAGAAGGACACATAAGCAGGTCATCTTTGTCAGATTGTATGCTTTCTGTTCCTGCTGCAAAACAAATATTATCAATGTAGCAGTGTAAATAACACAGGCTTATCTTATAGTTCTGAGGGTCAGACATCCAATGAGCTCAAAATCACAGTGTGGGCAAGGCTGCATTCTTTTCTGGAAGCTGTAGGAGAGAATTTGTCCTTTGCCTTTTTCTACACACTGTCACATTCCTTACTCACGGCCTCTTCCTCCATCTGTAAAACCAGGAATGACAGGTCAAGGCCTGCTCACATCACCTCTCTCTGACCTTCTTCCATCATCATATCTTGTTCTGATCACAGTCAGAAAAAAGGCCATCGTGTTTAATGATTCATGTGATTAGATTGGGCCCACCTTAATAATCCAGCTGACTCCCCATCTCAAGGCCCATAACCTCATCACATCTCTAAGTTACAAATCCCCTTTGCCATGTAAGGCAACATATTCACAGGTTTTGGGGATTAGGGTATACACATCTTTGGGGACCCATGATTTTACCTTCTATATTATGCACCAATTTACTGAGTGACTTTGATAGGCCAGTGTGATTAAAAATGATGAGGTGCCATGAAAGGCCTTTATATGTGAAATTAAGGAGTATTCAAATTACTTATGTGGGACCAGGGCCACTGGAGGTTTTCAGCAGAGGCTTTCCTTCTTCGGGATCTTTGGCTATACAGGCTGATCATAAGAACTAATGTTTGGGGGAGTAGGTGGGAGGGCAGGAGGAGGTGCTTATTACCGAGATTGACATGTAGGCTTGGAGATTCTGACTTAGTAGGTTAGGGTGAGCATGCAGGAATGCATTCATGATCCATTAGGTTATCAGCACACCACTGGAGAGATTCGTTGAGAATGCAGCCAAGACTGGAGCAGTATGGGAACCGATAAGGAAGTTGGGCCATCTGTCCTGGTACACAACTAATGGTAACATAAACTAAAGACATAACTAGCCCTGCAGATAGAGACAAGCAGAGGGATTTTGATAATATAATATTTAAAAGGAAAATTTGGCATTACTGTTGGTATATCCCTAAGTAGTATAAAATGCATATGCTTTTTAAAAATTATTTCTTTTTTTTTAAATATTTATTTATTCATGCATACAAGAATCGGGGTATAGGCCAGATGTGCAGGAGGGTGAGAGGATTCACCAGAGACAGAGTGGGGAACAGAACAGGCAGATTGACTGAAATACACTGCTAAGGGGAGCAGCGGGCGAGACAGGAGAGGTCTGCCACATCATGTGGGTATCTCTACAGCCATCAGGGATCGAACCCATGCTGCAGAAGCTGCAGACGGCTTCACAGTGCAGCGCTCAACTGCCTGCGCCACCAGGGAGGCCCAAAGCATATGCTTTAGAATCAGGTGGATATGGGTTCAAATCCTGATCCCACTACCACCTGCCAGAAGGTGGACTTTGTTGAAATGATGTCTCTGAACCTCGGAGTCTTTGACTAATAAATGAAAAGAATAATATAAATTTTACAGAATTTGTAAGGATCAGCCATAATGTGTCTGAGGTACCAAAAATATAATGGACACTCAAAAACGGCATCGTTGTTAATTATTGTTGTGGTGGTGCTGATGGTGCTAGGTGGATGTCAAGGGTGATGGTGGAAGACAGGGCAAAAAGAGGAGAATGAGGATAACTACTAAAACTTTGGAGCTGGATGACCAGATAGGAGTAAGTGTCCTTCGCTGAGCTAGAAAAAATATAGGAGGGAGAACAAGCTAAAGTGAAAGGCGATGAGTTTCAGTTTTGAAAAGTTGAACTGGAGATGAGGGTGGGACTGCTGGGTAGTGTCCGGAAAGCAGCAAGATATACAGGTTTGGAGCCAGAAAAAAGAAAATCTGGATAAGGAAGAGCTATAGAGCAGCTTTTCCATGAATCTGAAAACATTTAAAAGATGTCTTTGAACATAAGCCGCAAAACTGTAGGAATCAAAAGAACTACTAATTCATCAAAGCCTTTTTACTGCTTAAATTACTTTGTGTATTGTAATAATGCAAAAGTAATTACAATGTTCCTGTTTAAGTAATAATACCCTCACAACTGAAAGGCGTGCTTAGAGAACCACAGGTCCTAAACGTGCATTTGGAGGCCTCACAGAGCTGTTTGGTTTATGATTTTACAAGTTTCCTGGAAGCGGGGTCATGAAGAGGTCAATCCACTGGGCTGTAATTCCTCCTGGGTCATTGGCAGAAGCCCAAATCCAGGTCGAAGGTTTTTGCTCTATCACTTCATTCATTTTCTTGTCAACCCAAGACTGGACCTCCCAGGAAAGAGATCTCTGCATCCATGGTGAGCCACCTTGGGGTTGCTAATGTGACTCTCCTTCATCCTGGGGCTCTATCACTTGCTGAGATGGCAGCAGATCTATTTTTGGTTGATTTCCCTCCGTGGATGCCTGGCTCTGGCAGCGGC
Source organism: Talpa occidentalis (assembly GCF_014898055.3). NCBI lineage: Eukaryota > Metazoa > Chordata > Mammalia > Eulipotyphla > Talpidae > Talpa > Talpa occidentalis. Next base: position 42,328,312 of record NW_023605305.1, read on the forward strand.
ATGGCACCTGCTGATGGGGGAATGAGGCACCATTGTCTCTGGTCTACAGAGTCCCCCAGACAGGTTGATTCTTGGGACTTGTCTTTCATATCCAGATCTGTCCTTTCATGCTCAAAACATCATAGTCTACAACTTCAGATCACCTAACAGATGGCCTTCTCGACTCCCCTTTTCTATTCCTCCCAGCCACTCCCAGAGAAGCCCCACAGTGGGCATGGGGATTCCTCTGCCCTCCCACAGGGCCTCACTGAACCTCTCTGTACAGCAAACAGTGCTCAGTCGCTGTTTTCATCTTATTATTTGTGATACTAAATCCCTTGTTCAATTGCGATCTGAAGTGGAAGCCCAGAGAACAAAACAGGAAGTGCAGGGTGCTGTGTGGAAAGTCGTAATCCCAGGGCAGGCGAGTTCACTGGCCCTGATGACTCTGAGCTCCCAGGGCAGCACTGGCGCCCTCACAGAGCCCTCTGCCCTTGGTCCCTTAGCTCTCATGGCCTCCACTTTTGAAATTCTGCTCCTTACATCACCCCACACTTGAGACTGTCAGTGGCTTTCCATGACCCAGAGATCAGGTCTAAACTCATTAATCTCTCATTTAAAGCTCCCCACAGCCTGACTCAAACTGACCTTTCTGACTTCAAATTCTATCATATCCCCCACAGCAACCATCTGGTCTAACGACTGTCCCTAAATCATCCTTACATTTTCCTGTCTCTGCACTCAACTCCTAGCCCTGATTTACACTCAGTATTAATTTTCTATTGCTGCTGTAACAAATTACCATAAATTTAGTGGCTTAAAAGTATAAATTTCTTCTCACAATTCTGGAGGTCTGACACAGTTCTCACTGGACTAAAGTTTAGGTGTTGACAGGAACTACTTTCTGCTCTGAAGATTCCAGGGGAGACCTTATTTCTTTTCCAGCTCCTAGAATCAGCCAGCAGTGTTGCATCTCTCTGCGCCTGTCTTCTGTGGTCATCACCCGCTGGGTCTCCTCTCCTCCCTCCTCCACTTTTATGGATCCTTGTGATTACATTAGGCCCACCCAGATAATCCAGGAAAATCTCTCTCCCTCAAGACCCTTAAGCTAACCACATCCTCCGGGTCATCTAAAATAATGGCAGGTGCCAGGAATTAGGACAACTTTGGGGCCGTTATTCTGTCCACCCCATGACCCCATGACCTATTCATACAAGTCACGGTGTGAGTGGCAGACTTTACTGAAAGACGCTGGGGAGGAAGTGTCCTTCATCACAGCCACACAACCATTGTGAATTGAGTTTTAAACATCTTTTGCCCACCCCACCACTGAGGGTGGTTTCCTGGCCATTTCACCCCAGATAGCATCCTAGCCTGGTTCTTTCTTTCTTCCCTCCTCTCCCACAGGTTGGCACTGAGAACTCCTAATTCTTCTCACTCTGTTATGCAAAACTATGATGCTGTCTCCATCCTCTGCTTCCACTCAGCTCCCCTGACAGAGCTCAGATGGGAACATGGCCTTTCATTTCATGGCAGCCACCTTCAGAGAATGTGATGATTGTTGTAAATACCCATGTATTCCTCTATTGGAGTCATGTGAAGACTTGGTTACCTGCTCACTGATATGGAGCCGCTACCCATGTCAGTGCCACGTTGGTGGATCTGCTCTTTTGTGGACCTCAGGAAAAGTTCTCAGGAATCATTGCTGCCTCAGCAAAAGGACAGAAATTTAACTTGGTGTTAGCATAAGCAGAAGAATGCTCATGCAAGTGATGAATCTAAATGTTAAATGTGAAATTGGTTAAAAACAGTAAGTCATAGCACTCCTTGGTAGTCAAGTCCTAACCCTGACAGGATTATTACAACTCGGGACCTGGAGACCACCTTTACTCCTTGTCACACAGCATCCTGGCATAGTAGCTGCACATCACACACCCCTAATACATTTCCAGATATAATTAATGGTTTAAAAACACAGTATTTATAAATATTGATATATAAACTTTCCCCCCTCACAAATGCAGCTCTCTTTTTCTAACTCAGAAGGGAGGTTGTCCTCTCCCTGGGATCTGGCCTGTTAGAGGGTGCACCGTGTTTCTCGTCATCTGGTGAGAATTGCTGTTAAGAGAGTTGAGTAATACAATAGACAAAAACCCTCTGCAGGGGATATTGGAACAGAACATTGGCGTAATGGAAGAAGTGTTTCAAAGCCACACATTTGTATTAACATCTGTGCAAAACAAGCTTTCAAACTGTGAAGCAACAGGATTTACAGCAGTCTATTCATCTTCATTCTGCTCCTGAGTTAGAGAGATGTTTATTCTCAACAGTGAGTCACTCACAGACAGGAGCTACAAAAAGCAGCAATCTTCAACACCCTGAGAAACACAGGGGAGACAACTGAAAATTAATTCTCCTTCTTGTAATTAAGTATAACTTTTTACGTTTTGTTCATTTGGTTGGCAAATAGAACCCCTTTTCCCACGTCGGGTTTGTAAGCCAGATTGGAAGCTTTTCTTTGCCTAGTGAGGCCACCGGGAGAGGCCTTTAGTGGGACCGCAAGGGTTTGAGTGTCTTTCTAGTAAAATGTGCAGTGGTGGGAGTGGAGGTTGTTCATGGATAAGAGAACAACAAAAATATATGGAAAATGACAAGAGCTTTCTTGTGTATGAGACTACACCTAACGCGTCATTATTCATATCGTCAGAGAAAGAGCAAAGCATGGTTAGATCTCCCAAGTCCATAACATATATCAGTTTCATACTTTTATCCTCATGCCCACCCAAAGCAAAATGGACCAATTCTGAGTTATTATCTTCATTGCTTAGCAATTTACTATTCATTCAACCATCTGGCAGATACACATGGTGTGCCTGCTGCATTGGGGTTGTCACAGTGATCGACATGACCTGCTTGATCCCATGAACACACAGAGTGGCACTTTATCCAGGCCTAGGAGAGCATGAGGATGTCATTGCCTTGGGCTGGTGGCTGAAGAGCTGGGTACAAGCCTGAGGTGCAGGGGAGTGAGAGGATTCACCAGAGACAGAGTGGGGAACAGAACAGAACAGGCAGATTGACTGAAATACACTGCTGAGGGGAGCAGCAGGTGAGACAGGCGAGGTCTCCTGGCCAGGGATCAAACTCTTGCTGCAGTGGCTGTGAATAGCTTCACATGCTAACGCTTAACCCCTTGCACCACCAGGGAGGCTCTGTAGAGCTGAGTCTTAAGGGATGAGTAGAGAAGATTTGGGGACCAGACAGGGGACAGAGATTGTGGGGTGCAATTTCAGGAAACAGAAGGAGTTAGCAGAAAGGGAGAGGTAGAAGTTGCAGGGGAGAGAGATCATGGGGAAGGTAGAAGAGTTGGGGTTAAGGTCTAGGTACTGCTTGTTGACAGCAAATAAGAGAAGAGATAGTATTTTTTTTACCCTTTGTCTCTAGTAAAGATACCAAAAAGCAGTACAATAAACAAAAGTCACCTACAAGAACCCAGGGAGGGAACTGAGCAGAAGCGAAGGGTGGGAGAGCCTCAGCAACTCACAGGCCCCTAAAGGAGGCCATGCCAGGGATGCTTTGCCTACAGGTGGGAAATGGCAAGAGTTAGAGAAACATTTTGAGGGAACCATGCACCCAACCTACAAAGAGCAAGGGAAGCTAGCTAATAAACTCAGTCCGGCAAGCCCAAAGCACAAAATACAGATGTGGTTCAAAAACATTTAGACCAAATATCATCAGCACTGGAAATTGCAGCAGTGGCAACAGCAATCACCAGGAAGACCCAGTCTTGGATATGGAGCTAGACAGCCAGGCACAGTACCTGGAGCCTCTGTCTCTATGGGTACCATGATCCCAGGGTCTTAGGTTCTGGCTGTTCCCCTCTGCCTGATCCTTTATGAATTCTAACAGCAGAATCTTGTCTCTATCCACCTCCAGCCCTGAGTCACCCGCACAAGGACGCCAGCAGGGGGCTCTAGTGGCCTGGAAACTGGTCTTAGCTTCTGACTTCCATGCCAGGGATTATAAGTCAGAATCTGAAATTTCCCCTGGCCCAGACCTCAGTGACTTCAATATCTGACTCCTGTGCATGACACCTCAGCTCCAAGGAGAGCTGATGCTCTTTAAGACAATGTTCCACCACCAAGATATATGTGAGTTTATTGACCAATTCATCCACAAAGACATCCTGTGCTTCCGTGGGGGACCATGATGAAATCTCATGACAACTGTGTATGTCTGAGAGATTCATCAGTGTTGTGTGAGACTGGATTGTTTGTTTTCATTGCTGTTTAGTGTTCCACAGTGTGAATATACCAGGGCTTGTCCATTCTTCAGATGATGGTGGGACATCGGAATTATTCAGTTTGGGGGTATTACAAATAAGGGGAGGATCTTCCACCTGCCAATTGACTTTTCGTGGCAATTATCTGTGGCATGTCTGAGAGTGGGTTTGCTGCCTCACGGGTAAATGTATATCAAACTATATTGTCCAAGGGTTTTCCAAGGTGATTTCACCACTTTTACCCTCTCAAGAGCATCATATGAGAGCTTCTGTACCTTCAACTAACATTCAAATGAGGGGTAAAGTTTTGTTGATCTGATGACCATCTGCTTTTCACTGTGATTTTCATTTTCATTTTCCAAATGAATTGAACCCTTTCCATATGGTTATTGCTCATTAGGATTTCCTTTTCTATGATCAAGTTTTGGTTCATTTTTCCAATTAATTAGAGTAAATTCTGTATTTTTTTAAAGATTTATTTTATATATGCACACAAGAACTGGGGTGAAAGCCAGAGGTGCAGGGGTGGGGAGAGGATTCACCAGAGACAGAGTAGGGAACAGAACATGCAGAGCTACTAAAATACACTGCTGAGGGGAGCAGTGGGTGAGACAGGAGAGGTCTGCTGTGCCATGTGGGTCAGCTCCATTGCTGGGGATCGAACTCGTGCTGCAGTGGCTGTTGATAGCTTCATAGTGCTGAGACTTAACCCCTAGGCCACTGAGAGGCCCAAATTCTGTATATATTTTAGATACAAGTTATTTGTTAGTTTTCATGCTTTACAATTTTTTTTTCCATTCTGAGTCTTGTTTTTCACTCTTTGTAATGATTTTTTTTTTAAGATTTATTTATTTATTTATTTATACAAGAACTGGGTTACAGGCCAGATGTGCAGGAGGGTGAGAGGATTCACCAGAGACAGAACAGGGAACAGAACAGGCAGACAGACGAAATACAGTGCTGAGGGGAGCAGCGGGTGTGACAGCAGAGGTCTGCAGCGCCATGTGGGACCCTCACCAGCCGGCTGGGATTGAACCGGCGCTGCAGAGGCTGAGGGCAGCATGGCGTTCAACCACCTGCGCCACCAGGGGAGGCCCTTTGTAATGATTTTTAATGAACAGATTTTTTAATTTTAATATAGTCTATTTCAGTATATCTCAAACTACCTACAATGGACACATTTAGGAGGAGGGCTATTGTTTCATTACTAATCACAGGTGGATAAATTAAATAGAAAGCAAAGACATTAAAATACTTATTTATCCGAGGGATAAACATTCATTTAAAAGAGAATTAAGGGAAATAAATGTCCCAAATCTGAATGAATGGTTTTAGGCTCCCTCATAATTACACTCAAATCCCCTAGAACCATGAGCACACACCTCCTTCTCTTGCAACCACAGAGATACAGCCAGATCATTGCTAGTCAGGGGTAAAGTCATTCCATTAAGTTTCCAGTGACCTCTTCCCTGGTTCTGCCCTTCTGCTGAGCTCTCCTTATCAACAACTCAGTCTTGACTTCAGTCATCAGTGAGATATGACCTTGCTGTGTGGCATCACTCAGACCTCCTTGGCCCTTTTTAAAAGAAGATGTAATTAATGTATACCATTATATTAGTATTGTGTCTTTATTTAGGCTGAAAGAAATCTCCAAACCTTGACATAGATGAAAGTCTCTGCAGATTTTGCCTGTGTGACAATCCCAGGCATAGGCAGGATAGTAATTGTAGATATACATCTTCCTGAGGGAAGGGAAGAGCAAGGTCTTACTGCTTCAAAGGATCCCACCTTTACAGCTTCCTCTCCTTCTTGATGGGCTGTGGGTGAGAGAGTACAACTTTCAGGCAGTTGTAAAAACAAAATAGGAGTGTAAAGGCAATCATTGTCAAAATTAAGTCAGTCTTCCCTACTCCCTCTACTCCCCAAACACGATTTAAGCACTGGCTTGGAGAACTACAATGCATGTAGTCATTCCCATAACCATGACAAATAACAGCTATAAGGTCAACATTATTTGGGCTGTAAAGTAAAATTCCAGCGTGAGCTTGAAGTTATATCAACATTACTCAGGCGAAGAAGCTAAGGCCCAAGAGGTTTGAACAATGTTATTCAATCAATAGTAATTTTTTATAACTTTTTATTATAAAGTAAAACAAAACTATGTGTAGAAAACCACACAAAACAAATACATGGCTTAGTGAAGTATTATCAGCCAAACACCCTTGTAATCACAACCCAGATGAAGAAATAGAATATGGCCAGTTCTGGAGGTCCTTCACATGCTCTGATTTAAGCAAAGTCATAACCTCATGCGTTTCTCCAGATGTAACCATGCTCTTGACTTTGTACTAATAATGTGCTTATGGTTTGTTATGGCTTTTCATCCAAGTGCATGTCCTTAGACGCTATGATTTCATTTTGCCCATTGGAAAAAATGTGATATATGTCTTTTAATCTATAGATCCCTTTCTATGCCCTTCTCCCCTTTTTCTTACGAATTCTGTGGAAGAACCCTGGACATCTGACCCATACCAGTGCTTTTCAAACATCAGCCTGCATAAGAATCACCTGGAGAGTTCATTAAAATAAAGATTGCTGGCCTTGCTTGTAGAGTTTCTGATTTAGGAGGTCAGGATGGTGTCTGAGCATCTTGCTTTTCTATCTGTAGGGTAAATAATTGTCAGGCTTTTTCTGCCTTCCTGCCATCAGGGTTGATGATGGATCCCTGCGGTCCTGAATGCATGCCTGATGGTGGGCACCTGGAGTAGGGTGTGGGCATACGTAGGTGGGTACACCTGGGCTAAGAGACTGGGCGGCACCGAGGGTTCCAGGACTCTCCTCCTTTACCCATCTGCTCGAATCATAGAGCTCCTGCTCTGTGCCCATCCTGCCCCTACACTATCAAAGTTCCCAGGTAACATAGATGTGACTGGTCTGGGACCACTATTTGAGAATCTCTGACTTGTGGACTTTCCACAAGTATGGTTTTGTTAATTGCATCCTTATGGTACACTCAGTATGTTCCACTATCCTCTGGGTTTCTTGCAGAATGACTGCTTGATCTAGAGGCTTCACCCTTCTCAGGTTCTATTCTTTTGCAGGAATATACAATAAGTATGTGTCCTTTCTTCAGAAAACACGTGACACCTGAATGATTCTCTTTTTTAAGATGTAACTGCCATTAATGTTCATTTCCTAATATTCATTGGTGGTTGCAATTCAGTAATATTCAAGTGATATGATTTAGTTTTCATTTATTAATAACTGTATAAAGAGACACTTTCCTTCTTTACTATTGGATTACAATAATGCAGTTCACATAGGGGCTACAGGATAAATGTTCATTCTTTCCATTTATTTACCGGTTTTCCAGATAGTGATAAATTGCTTCTTTATCATCCTAAAAGATCATCAGCAAATACCACCTTAACTCAGCCTACTGCCTGCCTTTTGAGGCTATTTATTATGTTTCAATACCCTCTCTACATTTTGATAGTTTTCCATGTTATAATTCCCAAAGCAACATCTCCAGGTTCTTTTGCAACACAGGTGCAGAGCTATGAAACTTGGGTGTTACCAAGCAGAAGCACATAGATTTAGCAGATACTAAATGATGGTGCCCAGTTAAATTTTTTACTATATATATATTTTTATTGAGTTGTAATTCACATACTGCACAATTCATTCTTTTAAAAATAAAGTAGTTTTCAGTATTCATGAAGTTGTGTAGCCATCACCACTATTTAATTCCAGAATATTTTCATTAGCCTTAACCCATGAGTAATCACACCCTGCCCCCACCTCCTTACTCCAGCTCATGCCAACACTAATCTGCTTTCTGTCTTCCTGAATTTGTTTATTCTGGATATCTCATGCAAATAGAATTATGTAATATGTGGTCATTTGTGTCTGGCTTTTACCTTAGTATCATGTTTTTTTTTTTTTTTTTTAATAGAGGCATGTTTTATTTATTTATTTATTTGTTTGTTTGTTTGTTTGTTTGTTTATACATGCACTGGGTACAGTCAGAAGCGCGGGAGGGTGAGAGAATTCACCAGATCTAGAACGGGGAGCAGAGCAGGCAGAAGGACAGAAGTACACTGCTGAGGGGAGCAGCGGGCGGCAGGAGAGGTCTGCACGCCATGTGGAACCCTCCTCCGGTGGCCGGAGAGCAGCCGGGGATCGAACCGGCGCCGCGGAGGCTGCGGGCAGCTTCGCAACCCAGCACTCAACCGCTGCGCCACCGGGGAGGCCCAGTATCATGTTTTTAAGGTTTATTTATGTTATACTAGGAATCAGTCCTTTATTCCATTTTACGACTGATAATATTCCATTGTATAAATATACCACATTTTGTTTGTGCATTATTAGTTGATAGAGATTCAGGTTTTTTCCACTGTTTGGTTACTAAGAATAACACTGCTATAAACATTTACATGAGAGTTTTTTTTGAAAATGTTTTTAATGCTCTTAAATTTGAATGTCAGATAAACAATGCATAATATTTTAATATAAGTATGTCTCAAATATTGCATGGGACAAATATAAAGCTATTTGCTGTTTATTTAAAATTCAAATTGAATTTTGAATTTTTGTAGTTCTGTGTGTTATCTGTCAGCCTTGAATTGGTGAGACTTGGATAAAGAATTGGTAAATATGAGGCACTATCAATAGGGAATCTGGTCAAATATATATGAAAGAAATATATATGTTTGGTCAATTCTACACGATCTTTTCCGGGAAAAAAGAGAAGGGAACACTTTCCAATTCATTTTATAATGTGAATTCATTCAGACAAAGTTATTACGAAGAAAACTGTAGACCAACATTCTGCGTAACTATGTACATAAAAACCTTAATAAAAATATAAGGAAATTGAATCCATAGATAGATTAAAAGGAAAATAGATAAAGAGATAATAACAGAATCTCAGATGTCTCAGATTTAGCCCTGCCCTGCTCCACCTCCCCAACCCCAAGGGTATCTGGAGGAACATCAAAATTTTAAAAGTAGCCAAGATGAATGGTTCAAAACCATGATTCTAGAGCACAGTTTTTGGTCTAGAATTAGTTTCCATTAAGATCCCCTATTATAAACATTGATGTAGAAATCATACATGTACATATTTCAATAGGAAAATTATGAGAGATAGTCATGTTTGTAGGACATGCAAAATCAAGAAAACTATTCTTCTCTGGAATAATAGCTTTCTTTTATATTAGCTGATGAAATATTCTGAATCCTGTAACTGATTGGGTTTCTCACTTTCTTTTGACCACTAGCAATATTAGAGCCAAATATATGGCTCATGCCTCCAAATACATAAAAGTGTGTGGTCTCCTAGGTATTTACCCAAAGGACACAGAAACATTAATTCCAAAGAGCACCTGCATCCCTATGTTTATAGCAGCACTATTTACAATATCTAAGTTTTGGAAACAACCCAAATGCCCAAAAATAGATGACTGGATCAAGAAGATGTGGTACATCTACACAATGGAATATTACTCAGCAATCAAAAAAAGATAAACACATGTAATTTGCAGCAACATGGATGGAGCTGGAGGGGATCATGCTCAGCGAAATAAGCCAGAAAGAAAAAGAAAAATACCGGATGGTCTCACTCACAGCAGGAATCTAGAAAACCTAAATAAGGGACCAGGAAAAAGAATAACTATAAGAAAGAAAAAATCAAAATCAACAAAAACTATGAACCAGAGACACACTATGGGGGAGCAGGGAAAGGAGGAACTGGGGTCAAAATAAGGGGGTTGCAATTGTATGGGGAATATAAAAATAAAAAAAAAAATTTTAAAAGTGTGTGGTCAATTTTTGTATGCTAGTCTTACATCTTCAGTATCTTTTCTTTATGGGGGTGATAGGGGAAGTTGTCCCAAATGAAGAGGAGTTTGGTAGATGATTCTATTTCTTAGAGTAGACCAGTTAGAGTTTATGTTAAAGGTATACTAATTATAACAATCCCCAGGATATTGGATAAGATATTTTAAATTATTTTGAAGAGGAAAAAAAAGATGCATGGTGATATTGAATGCCCAAATTAGAATGACAGATAAAAGCACTTAATTAAATCCTAGAGTGCCCTACTTTATTTCCAAATGGGTACATTTACTCTTGATTAGTAACAACCTCATGTCAGATTCTGCTCACTCTGCAAGGTTGAAAGGAAATGGGAATTTCAACAAATGCAGCTTTAACTGGAACTTCAATATATCATCATTTTTCCTTTAAGTCAAGAGTAATATTTTTTATTAAGAGGTAACTCTGAGTTTTTGTATCTCTTTTTCATTCAGAAAGTGAAAAAATAAGTAACTCCAGGGATTTACAAATCCACATGCCATGTATTCCAGGGTTAGCCTGCTCTACAAATATACCAGTGATGGTTTATTTGACATGTCAACTTGGAAGGTGTTTGGGATGAATTAACATTCAAATTGGCGGACTTTAAATAAACAGACTTCCCTCCACAATGTGGTGGGTCTCGTCCAATCAGTTGAAAGCCTGAATAGGAAAAAAGACCTGTTTTTGAGCAAGAGGGGCTTCTCCAGGTTTCCAGCCTTTGGACTAGAACTGTACCGTCACCTCTCCTGGGTCTGCATCTGCCAGATTTGGGGCTTGTCAGCCTCCAAAATTGCGTGACTCAATTCCTTATATTAAATCTCTGTGTACATATCCTATTTGTTCTGTCTCTGGGGAACTTTAAGACAAACCCACAAAGCAGTATGAACCACTTTAGAAATATTTAAGCTATGAATTCTACTTTATGTCAATAAAACTGTGAGTTAGGAAACATAGACTTAAATTTTGATAGAGAAAAAAAAATAACAATTCTTTTAAAATACTTGGAAGTCTCAAAGGAGAGAAGACTCAACACACTTTCAGAATAATCTCATAGAAATATTACTTGAAATACCATTATAAGAGTAACATGTACTGTTTAAGTAGTATATCAATTAGAGATTGTATTTGATTATAATTGAAACCTCTAAAAACTGTGATTTAGACAAATTCCATGTTTGTTTTCCTTGCAGAAATGAAATCTTGAGGCAGGGAATTGGGGATCCTATAGAAAAAGATTTATAGGGTGACCAGGGACCCATGTTCTTCCCAGCCTCACTGCACTGCCACCCCCAATGTGTTGTTTTCATGCTCACAGCCATCTCCTGGCTTCTTCTATAGCCTCCACACATGAAAGAAGGGTAGAAGAAAGCGCAAAAACTGCCTAAACCTATTCTCTTTTAAAAGCATTCCAGAAGCCCAACCCAGCAACTTGGCTTATAACTCTAGAATGTTGTAAAAAGGCTAAAACCTTTCTTCACCCTTAGCTACAAAGGGAAATGAGATTGGGAATACTGTCACCTTGAACAAAGTTGGGAATCTCTTAGTAATGAAAAGGGGGCACATATACTAGGTAAGAAGCTGATTACATCAGCTATTCATAATCATACTTGGGAACTATAAGGTAGTTTGGGGACTTAAATTGTTTGGGTATCGCTGTGACCTTGGAGAATGGGGAAGGAACTAGCGAAGAAAAAAAGGTTTAGCTTTTGTCTATTCCTTGATTACCTACCTTTGGACACATAAATCCTGACAGGATGATTTGGAGAACTAAAATGTCACTCCAAGCCATCAGCAGTGTTCTATGCTTTGCTTCCAATCACCCCAGAAGTTGATGGCTAAGAATGAAATGATGTGGGGTGGGGTGGGGGTGACTTTCTCTCCCTAAATGTAGGATCCGGCTTGGAGACAGTGGAGATATACGTAGAGATGGATAGATAGATAGAGAGATAGAGAGATAGATAGACAGATAGATAGATAGATAGATAGATAGATAGATAGATAGATAGATAGATAGATATAGATAGATAGATAGATAGACAGATAGATATACACACATATATATATGATTATAAATAATATAATCTATATATATGATTATATATGTTATATATATATATATATATGATTGCTGCACTCTCTCCTTTTTCCCCATCTTCATTTTAATGATAATAATCTAGGGAGAGATGGTTTTGTATATTACACTGATAAACTTTTATGATCACATGATAACATTTTAACGGAATCAGACACTTTTTAAGAAAGCGTTTCTCAATTCGGAGTTTGCAGGCACACACTTCGGGGCTGTAAGGGTTGTTTAAAAGCATCTCGACAGCACTCAAGTTTGAGCAATCTGTTCTAGTGTCTTTGAGCAAGGGCCTTTGGAGAGGGACTTACATGGCAGTGCAGTCTCCGTGGTGGTGGAGCTAAGACACTCTGTCCTGCTTTGGGTCAAGGACTTCACAAAATGCTGAGTCAACAGACACCTTAAGAGAGCAGGTCTGGTAGCAGACATTTGATAAGTTGCTGCCATTAGCAGGGGGCTGCTGGGGACATATGACCGCTGTGCCCTCTGGTGTTGAAAGGAGCAGGTAAGAAACACAAATTTGCTGACCAGAGCAACCCACAGAACAGCAGGTAGAGTCAGGCTGGATGAGGGGAACCCACACTGGTCCTTGAGGGCATAAACCATGCTCTATTTACTGCTTATTTCCCAACATCTACGATACTACCTTGTATTATGTCAGCAGCTTAATGTTTTCAAGGTGAAAACTAATAGAATGAACAAATGAATGAATTATGACTAAAGATGATGGCTATTTGAGTTTTCATAATCATTTCCAACTCCCATTCTGAGAAGTTGGCTTCTCCTTGCTTGACATCTCTTTCCATCCTCTGAGGGGATTTCTGTATTTGACAAACTTCTTAAGCTTTTATGATGGAAAATAGGGAAACAAGTTGAGGAAAAGAGGAAGGAGCTCAGCTTACTGCTGTGGTAATGTGATTCCTTCTGCTTGACCTGGGTCTCCCACATTGGGGGAATCTTTCAAGGGGCTCATTAATGCAGAGTTCACAGCATAATACCAATTAATCTACCGTCAAGCCCAGATCTTCTTGGAAGTTGTCCTCCATTCCTCAGATAGACATCTGCATCGTAATAATTAGGAAACATTTGAGGACAGACTCAAGTAATCTAAATAACATAGCACTAGCGGGTAAAGGAGTTTTGAGGATTAATTTTAGGAGCCTGCTATGGAAGTGTGGGATATGACTAGGAAAAGGATATTAACTAGTGACTAGTTAAGCAGCCAGGGATATTGACTAGTGTCAACATATATTCAGATTCCATTTAATGTTCTTTGAGAATCACACACACACAGACACACACCTTGATAGTATTCTGTGATTCCTGAGTGTAGAATTGCTATGAAGGTATGATTTTGAACCACATTAATTTCTGGGTTTATAAGAATTACACAGTAATAAATGAAGGGGTGAAAGGAAAGAATGTATTAGTGTAATGTCTCTTGTCCATTCACATCATAATGTAAGTTTCTCCTTAAAATAGGAGAAAAATAGAGAGAGTTATATACTTTCTGTGGAGAGGAGACAATTTTCTAGTCAAGGAGCTCATGGAAAAACCTAGAACCTAACAAATTCTGGGAGAGTTTTAATTAGAAGTTACAATCTTGATTTACAACCTGACCTTTATTTTTTCCAGTAAAGAATATGCCTGGAGAAAGAGATATATAATGAAGTCAAACTTTGAAAGGCAAACTGGAATAGTAGCACAGATATTGTGAAAAAAAAAAAAAAAGCAAAACAGGACAGAAATTTAAAAATATTTTATTTTGAAAATTCTCTGACTTCGGGGAATTTCTTGATTAACATCAATTATTAATATCTCTTTCAACTTTTGCTCTTCCAGCCCTCCCAAAATTCAGTGTAGTAACAAAAGAAATAATAAATAGCTGTCTTTTGAGTGAGGAGTTAGAAAACTCATTAAAGCAGAGAATTAGGCAGCCATTCGATGGTGGGAAGGAAAGAAGGGAGAGAATAATTGAGCATGACCTTGGGATCAAATTCCAATTCTTGGGGCCTCACTGGTGGTGCAGGGGTTAAGCACAGCATCTATGAAGATATCTGCAGCCACTGCAGCACGAGTTTGATCCATGGCCCGGCCAGGGAGCTACCCACATGGTGCGGCAGACCTCTCCTTTTGTGCCCACTGCTCCCCTCAGCAGTGTATTTCAGCCAGTCCACCTGTTCTGCTCTCCACTCTGTCTCTGGTGAATCCTCTCACCCCCTGCACCTCTGGCCTGTACCCCTCTTCTTGTGTGTATAAATAAATAAATCTTCTTAAAAAACCCAAAACAGATCCTGATTCTTGTTAGGGGAAAGACATGGCATGAAGACAAGGAGCATGTTGTAGTTCTTAAAATTAAGAGCTGCGCAATTTAAGTATAGGAAGCAATGATTTGTTTATTACTGTTGGACAATCAACGGGTGGCTGAAGTCAATATTATTCACATTTGTGGTCACAAAGGCTCTGAACCCTCCCTCTTGTTTAGAGAATCTCCACACCACAGTTCCTGCCTCAAGTTACCCTCATGGCCTTCCATGCAGTTAGGGTACAGGCATGTGGTCTTGACTCATCTATATCCATGCAAGTCTCTTATTTGGAAGTGAGGAAAAAGAAATCCACATAGAGTGAAGAATAGAGCCATTGGTGAGGGTGGTATTAGAAACACCCCACATTGAAAGGGGAAACCAGGACAGATTTCTTGGCATCAGCTCCATCCCTACCAGTGTGAGTAGGGTGTCTTCACTGGAGTAGCAACTGTGGTATGGTTTGAATCTTGTTTCTGACTAACGCTGGCCCTCTGAGCTACCTTTTCAAAAGGATATTGCTGCTTAAACTAGCCAGAATGCATTCTGTTTCCTTTACTAAGAACCTCATCTAATTTAGGGTAAAAAAATATACATATGTATATACAAAAACACACATAGTCATCTTTATAGCTAAATAGATTTTTTTTTTAAAAAGCCTTGAGGTTACAAGAAAAAGTTACTTTTCTAAAAATGTGTTCCTCTCAGTTTTCAATTTTTATTTCTTTTGGAAAGAGAAACAACTTCTTGTTCTTAAGACAGTTAACATCTGAAAATATCAATAAAACATGAATGATGTTTGGATAAAAATGTGGAGCACAAGAATTTGCAGATTAAATTAAGATGTTTAATTAAGAAGATTAAATCAAAGTTAATTTTCCTCTCAGCTTAAATTTAAAATAATTCTAGTAACCAAGAAGGGACAAGGCAGAGCTTTAAACCTCCTCTCCCTGCCTGACATCTGGGCCACAGTCCATCCATGAGATTTCTGTCAGGGATACAGGGTCTGATCCAGACGTTCCCAACTAGACCTCTTAAATCTGCATGGGGTGGGGTGGAGCGTGAGCAGTACAGTGGCTAAAATCCCAAAACCCTTCCCCTAAAGCTAAAGATTATCCATTGACAAAGAGTCATCTTGGCCTAAGCAATCATGAGTTTCTAGCATGAAAGAAAGAGGGAGAAGTAAGGACACTGGTCTCTGCCAAGGTGCCTTTGGCCAGGAGATAGACCAGAGAGTGTCCATTTGTGATTCTGCCATCTTTCTTACTCACAGAGCCAGCCAAACATTTGCACAAGGGCATCCAACCAAATGTGCCTGTTACCTTTCTTGAATTTCTCCAACATTTACAATTGTGCTAAGGGTGAACACTGAGTCCCACTATACTCCACCATCCAAGAAATAAGAACTCAATCAACTTCCTTCTGTCCCACTCACTACCTCCTCCTCAGTGTCAGTCAATTTGATGAACTGAGTATATGTCAATCACTCTCTTTCTCTCTCTTATCTTTGTCTCTTTGGAGCTAACCTCTAAAGGCTGTGTCTGTCAGTTCTATGTGCTGCAAGTTACTGACAAGACTTGTCTACGTAGCAGAGACCTTAGGATGCATATTTGTGCCAGTGACTTGGTGGATAAATATTTTAGAAAAAGATTTAAGACAGCCTATTTTGCACAAATCGAAAGTCATTTTTATTTCTCCTATATCTTATTTCTTCATTCATTTGAACTTTGGCAGAACCTCATGCAGCAACAGATGTGGGGTAGGGAGGAGCAATAATTATAACACCCTCAGCAATGGATCATCTTGGCTGATTTAATAACTCTTACCCCATGCTGTTCAAACTGACTAGTAAAAAAGAGACCAGGTGGCACTCTGTGGCATGCCAGAGTTTGAAGATAGGGGTATTGGATTACTTCCATATGGGTGACAAGACAGGAGTCTAGTGTTAACATTCAGGTGGTCAGAATTTCTAATTCCAGTCATGGAACTTGGCTTTTGTGCTTCACTGGCCTCAGAGCAATGCAAGAAAACTACCAACCAATTGCTCTGAGGTCTAGGAACTGGAGGTTGTGAAGACACAACCAGATAAGGCCATACACACCATCAAGTATGATGTAAATGTGGGTTTTTTCTACCAGTTTACAAAGATTTGGAAAGTCAGGGAAAGGTGTCCATAATGCAGATGTTGGAAAACCTAGAAATTAGACCATTTTTGACCCTAGGAATAGATTCAGTTGAAAAAAAATAATCATAATCTAATTGCTATCCAACTAAAACTGGAAACTTTAAAAATGGAGTTTCCAATAATAAATTTAAGCTCTATAAAATCCTTTGCATTAGAGTTTATATTTACTGGTCAAAAATGTGAGGAGAATGAAGCTGGAGGCACATTTGCTGCTTTTTCAAGGAAAAAATAGCCAACTGCCAGAAGTGGAAGAAAAGCTAAAGCTAGGTATTGGGCTAATTGAGTCATTGAGTCTGAGGCTAAGACTAGATCATAGTGTTTATCACCAAACTCTCTTAGAGTTACCTAAGAGTTACTTAGTTTGACCTGTGGTGAAGCCCTGGGCCTTGTGGCAGGGTGCCTAAATTGGAGGAGAGAGGAAGGCCCTGGGTCCTCTCCTCTGTCTCAAACAATCTGAGATTCCACTGGTGCAGCCTGAAACATGGTTCCCCAGTTAACTACAACTTGAGAGGTGTTTTACGGCTCTTGGTGGGAGAAGCTGCTTGTTTCATTTATACACTCCTATGTAAGTTTGCATAGACCTAGCTTTTGTCTCAAAAATGAGATTTGAACTGAAATGTGTCTATAAAATAAGGTTAATCCCTAGACTGCAGTTTAAGTATTTGAGGAAAGGTACTCTTCTGGTCTTTCTTTTACATATTGAATTTTTTTTTTTAATATTTATTTATTTATTTATTTATACAAGCATTGGGTACAGTCAGAAGCACAGGAGGGTGAGAGAATTCACCAGAGCCAGAGCGGGGAGCAGAGCAGGCAGAAGGACCGAAGTACACTGCTGAGGGGAGCAGCGGGCGGCAGGAGAGGTCTGCGCGCCATGTGGGACCCTCCTCCGGTGGCCAGGGAGCAGCCAGGGATCGAACCCGGCACTGCAAAGGCTGCGGGCAGTTTCGCAACCCAGCGCTCAACTGCTGCGCCACCGGGGAGGCCCCTACATATTGAATTTTTAAAGTCACCAATCTCCAGAAAAAAGAGATCGTTTATATACCTACTTTGTATACGAACTTTTAGACTTCATATTGAAAGAACTTTGACCCTTAACTGTTTGAAAAATAAGAACATTATGTGGTGGCCAGAAAAATAAAAAACACCAATAACTTCTGTGAGAGGACCTCTCTTTTTAACTAGGCACCTGATTCAGTTGGCTTTCAGTCCCAACATTATCACTATTTGTTAGAGGTTTAACTAATAGAGGTTTAACTAATAGAGTTTCAACTGTTCAATTTGTTGGAGAAAATGCGTGGTAAGTAAGAGAAGAAAATGTAAGATTAATTAGTTTCTGTACTTTCAGCGAGCTAGAAACTCTGGGAGTCTGTGAGATAGTGAATGCATGACCTTTTAGTCCCTTAACTCTTAGATTGCAATTAATGTTCTTGTTCTTAGTCTTTAACTTGGTGTAAGAAGTGCAGGTTCAAAGAGATGTTTGTTTAGAAAAGGGAATTTACTAGGGTTCAAAGTATAACCCAGTCTGTGAGCATGCTGGTTTAGAAAGTGGCAATGTTTTCAGCAGTGGCAGCAGAGTTTCTTTATCTTTGTTGTTCACAGAATTTGTGTTAGAATGATACTTTTAAAATTCATTAGACCAGTAATAATACAGAGGCATTTAACCTGATACTCAGATGGCACAATGCACTCTCATTACTCTGCTCTGTTCACACAGTTACACACTAATAAAGGGCCCTTTCATTCTAGTCTCTGCCTGTTCAGCTGAAAGCCTCTGTTAATGTTTTTCTCAGAGTCACAGATTTGCTAAGTACACATTCCTTAGCCCATAATAACTAATGTTTCTCACCAGAACCCTGGTTTAATGGTTTTTCAAATTCATATCCATAGACTGGCCAAGTAGGATTAGGAAACAAAGCTCAATACATACTAAAGGAGGACCAAATTGCTTCCTGCTTAGCTGTGTCTGAGTCCTTAGCACAGTATCTGGCACAGAGATACTCACGAATATTTACAAAATGCATGAATGGAATTCTTCAAAGAAATAGGACAAACATTATTGAAATTTATGTGGGACCATGAAAGACCTGAATAGCCAAAGTAATCTTGACCAAAAAGAAGAGGAATGGAGATGCCATACACCCAGACTTCAAATACACTGTAAGAATATAGTAATCAAAACAGTATGGAATTGAAATAAAAATAAACACATCAACAAATGGAATAGAACTGAGAGTCAAAAAATAAATCCACATTTATGGACAGTTAATCTACAAAAAAGGAGACAAGATTATACAATGGAGAAAGGAGAATCTCCTAAAAAATGGTGCTAGGAAAACGGCAGCCACATGCAGAAAAATCAAACCACTTTTCCACACTATACAAAAATTAACTTAAAATGAATTAAAAGATTTGGACATAAGATAGGAAACCATAAAATACATAGAAGAAAACATAGGCAAAACATTCATGAGACTGGCTTCAGTGATGTCTTTGGGGACTCCTCTCCAGTGGTAAGAAATACGAAAAATAAAATGAGATGACATCAAATTAAAAGGCTCTGCACAGAGAAAGAAACTATAATTAAAATGAGAAGATATTCTACCCTAAGGGAGAAAAACACTGTATACCTTTCATCCATCGAGGGGCTAATATCCAAGATCTAGAACTCATACAACTTAATTAAAAGAAAATAAAGAGCCCAATTAAAAAATGGGTATAAGAGCTAAACAGACACTTCTCCAAAGAAAACATCCAGTTAGTCAGTGAGCACATGAAAAAATGGTCAACATCACTTATGGTCAGGGAAAATGCAAATCAAAACCACAATGACATGCCATCTCACACCTGTGAAAATTACCCATATCAAAAAGATCAGAAACAGCAAGTAATGGTGAGGATGTAGAGAAAAAGGAACCCTCGTAGGCTGTTGATGGGAATGTAGACTGGTCTAGCTCCTGTGAAAAACAGTAGTTGCTCAGCAGATAGTAACTGTGGACAGAAGACATCAAGGATCTGCTGGACCACCACCCCCAATCCATACCCCCAACTCTAACCCTCAGATCTGTAGACACCTCTGTAACTTAGATACAATTGCAGGTAAAAGTTTGGGAGGGTGTTAGAATAGACTTAGGGTGTTTTTTTTTTTTCCTCTACCCTAGTAGAAAGTAGAATTGAAAGAGAGATTATGTTTAGTTTTAGAAAAATGAAGCTTTTTTTATACACTTGCATTTGTAGGCTAAGATTTAGACCCACCACATTTAAGAAAATAAGAACTGATTAACATTTATTACAAACTTATCATGTAGTTTACCTGGCATAAAGTTAAAAGTTTTGTGTGTATTAATTAATTTGGAAAAGAGCATCTACGTTTATGAATGTTGATTTGACTTTTACAATGTCCTTATGTAAGAACATTTAGAAGTATTGTAAGGTATTTCTAGCAAGAATGATTTCTGGTGCCTTCCAAACACAGCTCTCCTCCATGCCTTGGACTGTATAGGTAACTTTTTCTTTATCCTTTTCCTAATAAACTTACCCTTTTAAAATGTAAGAAAAAAATTTCTGATTTATTATTCAGACTATGCTCATTTTTAAAAAAAAATTATTATGGATAATTTTGAATACATGCAAAGTAGAGAAGATATTATAATTCCTATGTACCCATTTCATAAATATTAAAATTATTAAACATAGACAATCATACTTCATTTTTTGAACCAAATCCTAAACAGTATTTGATTCTATCTATTCATCCATCCATCTACCCAATATGTATTTCTAAAATATAAGATTTCACTTAATCAAATATCCAGTTTTCAAATATTCCCAATTGTCTCAGAGATTTTTTTTCTTAACATTTTTTTTAAAGATTTATTTATTTATGCATACAAGACCTGGGGTACAGGCCAGAGTGCGGGGAGTGAGAGGATTCACCAGAGACAGAGTGGGGAACAGAACTGGCAGATTGACCAAAGTACACTGAGGGGAGCAGCAGGCGAGTCAGGAGAGGTCCGCTGCACCATGTGGGTTTCTCCATGGCTGGCCAGGGATCCAACTCGTGCTGCAGAGGCTGCGGATTGCTTCATAGTGCAGTGCTTAACTCCTTGCACCACCAGGGAGGCCCTTAACATTTTTTTAAGTCAAGATGCAAACAAAGCCCATACATTGAATTTGGTTGACATGTCTCTTTTCATTCTGTAGATTTTCATTTCCACTTTTCTCCTACATTTTTTAAAAGATTTATTTATTTATTTATTTATTTATTTATTTATTTATTTATTTAAGCACTGGGTACAGTCAGAAGCGCGGGAGGGTGAGAGAATTCACCAGAGCCAGAGCAGGGAGCAGAGCAGGCAGAAGGACCGAAGTACACTGCTGAGGGGAGCAGCGGGTGGCAGGAGAGGTCTGTGCGCCATGTGGGACCCTCCTCCGGTGGCCGGGGAGCAGCCGGGGATCGAACCGGTGCTGCAGAGGCTGCGGGCAGCTTCGCAACCCAGCGCTCAACCGCTGCGCCACCAGGGGAGGCCCACCTACTTTTTATTTATTGGAAAATCCTGTAGATTTTTCTGGATTTTGATGATCTTCATCTAATCATTCATCACATGCCCTGGACCACTGTAAATTCCTGTAGTTATTGTTAAACTTTAGTCTCATTTTTCCCTGTTTCCTCTGTTTCCAGTTTTATATAAACATATAAAAGCAAAAATAAAAACAAAGCCAGTATATATAACAAAGATTTGATTGTAGCAGGAAATCATTTTATTTTAATGATTCTAAAGTTTTCACCTGCAGAATCTAAATCTCACCTGGTCTATTGAATGAGCACCCCCTTCCACCCCACACTACTAGTAATCTAACCAGACATTTATTCACAGATGACTCATGGCTTGTCTCAAAAACATTTATTTAAACAGAGACAAACATTAACACACATAAAGCATTAATTTGTCTTGGCTTTTGTGTTCTTACTCTGGTGTTTCTAATTTCTTTTTGTTTACCAGACAATGCCTGGTGCCCTGGGATCTGCAACGTGCTAATCTGCTCCCCATTGACTGTGGGTTTGAGGTCATCCCTCAGGGAACAGACTTTCATCTGATTAGACATATTGAATGGCTGATTTATCTACATTCAGATCTGTGTAGAGAAGACAGACAGTGGACTATCCCCTGGGAGAAGGTGGACCTGATTCTAGACAACATTTGATATGCTCGCAACTGAGAACTCTTGAAAACAAAGAGGGAGAGTCGGGGTGGGGTGCACGGGAAGGACTGTGCTGTATTCAGAGTAGGTAGTTGCAGTTTAATAATCAGAAAAGCTGCTCATAAGCTGACATATTGCAGCTCCTATGTGTGAATGCTGAAAGGGACTATTATTATTTTAGCTTTGACCTGTTGGATGCTAGTGGCATTGACTTATATCTATTCATTTGACCTCAAAATTCTGTCATTTCCAATGCTCTTTAAGGCCTCTCCAAACTCTGTTATGTAAGGCAGATATATGCTAGTCAGCTAAATACATCCTTAAACTGACTTGGTTATAAATAATTCCCAGTTGCATGTAGCTTCAAATCTATTTTATCTTTTTGGAAAGTACAGTTATTTTTATTGCATCTCAGTTCCAGTTTATAGCAAGTGAATTTGCAAGCAGGAAAAAAAACTTGGAGATTTGAAAAACCAGAACCTTATTATAGGAGAAAGCACATTTTGCATTTGAATGTCAACTTGTGAAGGGATATATTGAAATACTCAAGGCAGAAACTGATGTGCATTGCCAGATCCATTATCTAGACAGGGACATCAGAAGGTTGTCGCTCAGTCTAAAAAGCCTTGTGGAAAGATAAGATTTGCTCCACAATTGAAAATAAGCATGCCCTGTGCTTTTACAGGCTGGAGATGGATGGAAAATAGGCTGCTTGGGAGGAAAGACATAATAATTCTTAGCTTCATCGCCTTGGAAGTTTACAAAATGGTCTTATAATTACTCCTTTTGTAAAGTATGCTATGTCCATTTTTTAAGAAAAATAAATGAAATAAAGGGTGATTAAATGACTTGCCCAAATCACATAACCAATAAGTGACAGAATTTCAAAGTATGGGTTGGTTCTTAGGGGCTGGGCAGGAGCTGTTAAAGGCATTCTTCAACCCCACCACCGGAGTGTTTGGTTTAATGAGAACGCTAGGGAGCGGGGGAGAGAAAAGAGACGGGTCCAGACAGATCAGGCCTAGATCACTCCCAACTAGTTTCCCAGCACAGTGAGTACTGTCTCTTTTTTTAGTCTGTGTATCCAAAGTCCCACAAATGATTCTCATTGGGTTATATGTCTGTCCATTTACCAGTTGCTGTGGATGTGGTATTCTATTTGATCCAGAGGGATATAATATTCTGGTCAGGACTGGTTTTCATGCCCTCCAACAAATTTATGGTTTGAATCAATTCTAATTGACTTCTTCAAAGAGAGTTTGGGAGAGGTGCTTTCCTAAGGAAATTAGGATGTTTTTACCAGAAGGAGAAACAAGATGATGGGCAGACAAAAGTGACATATGTCCTCTACCTTCTCCAATTGCTAAAGGTGGAGTTACAGGGACAAAGACTCTAAGATAATAAGATAAGGGAGATATTTTTTGAAGTGCTTTTTTTTTTTTTTTTGGGATCCTCAGATAACACCATGTTACCATCAGCCTACTTAAAAAGCATTGAAGAGCCATCTGGTCTGGGTTTGACTATTCTATCCATATTGCTTGCAGTTCTAGCTTAAATTCCTTGGCTTGTAAAATCAGGTAGCAACATATAAATATGCTGAATTCTGAAAATGTTGGGATTATAAATAGCTCATCATATTTTATGAATGCCAGCAGCAGTTCTGAGAACTTTAGCTTTCAAAACCTCTGGAAGAGTTTATCTGTTTCATTTTGTTTGCTTTGCTTTGCTTTGCTTTATCCAGTTGAAAAATGAGAATGTTTTAATATAAATAATTATTCTTATACAAATGATATAGCAAAACTTTCTTTACAGAGAAAAACTCTGAAAGCTTATTTTGTTTCTTAAGGCTATGCTTCACTATTTGAGAAGGTGTTTGTGTTTTTTATTTCTTATACTCGGTTTGTGGAAAGTGTGAAGTTAGATTTAAAAAACTTTTTTCTTATGAAAATGAACATTTTGTATTGCTCTGATTTGGATATGTGTCTCATATGCTGTCAATTTGCAACATACAAATTAGATTTTTAATCTTTGCCTCAGTTTTACTTTATAGGGTCTTTAATTAATATTATTTTATATTGTTTTAGTTTTATCACTTGTATTTTAAAGATGACTAAATAAGGCATTGACATTTATTGCACCAACTCCACTCTCATATGGAATAAATTGTAATCTAAATATATTAAGTCATGTTGTCTATGATTTGTCTACAACCCACTTTTTCAGGTTCCTGTTCCACCTGGATATGCAAGCAATAAGAGGTAACACAAGAGTTATCTGCATCTATATCCCCTAACTAACAGAGAGATCTTATCTGGTGCAGAAATGAGTGAGGTCAAATGTACTGAAGGAGCCAGACAGAGGGAAAAGGAAAGAGTGCACAAATGATTTTTACAGTTCCCTGTCTATATAAAGATATTTGATGCAAAAATGCATTATAAGAAGCTTAGACCCACGCAAGGCGCAGAAATTAATCGCTAAAGATTTAGAAAAATGGGTATAGAGCCTCCCTGGTGGTGCAAAGGTTAAGCACAGCACTGTGAAGCTATCCGCAGCCTCTGCAGCACGAGTTTGATCTCTGGCCTGCTGGGAAGCAACACACATGGCACAGCAGACCTCTCCTGCTTCATCCACTGCTCCCCTCAGCAGTGTATTTCAATAGATCTGCCTGTTCTGCTCCCCACTCTGTCTCTGGTGAATCCTCTCACCCCCCGCACCTCTTGCCTATACCCCAGTTCTTGTATGCATATAAATAAATCTTAAAACCAAAAATAGAATGCTGAGTAGAAAACAGGTATTTTAGTATTTGTTTCTCCTCCAATCAGTTTATATGAAGTTTTGTAGTGTTCAGGCACCATCTCTTTTATTCAGGAATCATCTCTTCATCTTTATTGTCAAATGAACTGTTCCTCACTAATATCATGATATTTATAAAAAGGTAGCAATGCTTTTATTTCTCACACTGCCATGGCTCTTTAGCTTTCGCTTATATTCAAAGAATATAGTTCTCGGGCCTCCCCGGTGGCGCAGCGGTTGAGCGCTGGGTTGCGAAGCTGCCCGCGGCCTCTGTGGCGCCAGTTCGATCCCTGGCTGCTCCCTGGCCACCGGAGGAGGATCCCGCATGGTGTGCAGACCTCTCCTGCCACCCGCTGCTCCCCTCAGCAGTGTACTTCGGTCCTTCTGCCTGCTCTGCTCCCTGCTCTGGCTCTGGTGAATTCTCTCACCCTCCCGTGCTTCTGACTGTACCCAGTGCATGTATAAACAAAACAAACAAACAAATAAATAAATAAAATAAAAACATGCCTCTATAAAAAAAAAAAAGATTTAAAAAAAGAATATAGTTCTCCTAGGCCCTACAATTTCCATAATGCCATTTACTTAATGCTGGTTGCATCATTATTCATGAAGCTGCATCATCCACAGTGCACTCACGAGTCCTGGCTGCCAATGATTCTCTCAGAGGCAGTTGTTATGCTTCATTGCTAATGACCACAAATATAGGTCTGATCCAGAGTATGAAATGAATGATAATTTGTTTTCTTCTTATGTTAGTTACCATTTTTCATTTTATAGTATTATCATAGAATAGCACATCTCTCAATTACCTCTTCTCTTGAATTCTTTATACCATTATCACCCCATGCCTTCCACATACTTCTACCAACAGGAGATAGGCTGTGGACCTATGGGCCCATTTTCACAAGGAATGGATGTCCCTTTTCTAGCATGGCTTAAGATTGACTTAGAAGAGCACAGTATCACCATGTCAATTGGAGACAAGTGAAGACATGGCTAGAAGGTCCCCATGACTTTGTAGAGTGACTATCTCAGGAGCCCTCAACAAAGAAGCATTGTCACGCTGGGAGCATTGGCAGACACATGGCCTGAATTCTGCAGGAGGAGCAGGGTGAATATCCCAGGTGTGAGTGGAAGGGGCACACAGAGTCAAGGATGCCAACACTACTATCCCACCCTTAAGTATGTATATAGACTGAAAATAACACCATGGTTTAAACTTAAAAGGGCAATAGATGACCCAGGCATGAAGTTCAAGTTCAAAAATCAGTAGTAAGTTATTAGTAACCCAAAGATCTGAACTCAACCTATGCCTGAATTGACTGAAAGTCATAAGAATCAGAATGTCAGCAAGAGTTTGGCAGCTCAGTCACACAGTTCCACAAAAAAATTGTTATGCTGGTCAATTAGAATGATTTGCTTACCAGATTATCTCCCTGGAACTGGGGCTCAGCCGCCAAACCTAAAAATAACCTTCTAAGCGAATTATGAAGTTCCTTGAGGCATCTGGCTGAATTGCAGGTTGAAGGATAGCCCAAAGGCAAGAAACAGAGAAGGTGTTCACTTGGGTCCTAGTCTGGGCCCAGGTAGTTCTACAGGCCCAACCAGTTCCAGCCACAAGGGCACTTAGGTAATGAAGATGCGTCCTGTGACTGGGATGCATGTAGGAGCCAATGATCTTATACTGGGGCATATACTCAGTCCAGTGGCACTGCCAGTCCAGAAGAATACTTGAAGATTTCAAGGCAGCTACTCCAAATCTCAGGGTTCCTGAGGCAGAAAGGCCCAGAGAAGGGGCCTCACTTGTCAAAGTGTCAGCTTAGTACTGCCGACATTGTTTGAAATGCTGGATTCAACTATGCCTGAGGCTGGCTCTATATCTGTTATGGCCATCTTTGCAATTCAAAAAATTCCGATTTTTTTCTTCATGTTTTGTGTTGAGTTGCTGGCACCACAGAAAGAATTCTGCCTCATGCAAGCAGAACTGCTGCTACCAGGCTTTGGGCTTGCTCCTCTCCACAAATTCCTTTGCCGTATATCCAAGCCATGTTTAACCTTGTAGGTCCAGTTGGACAGATGTAGTGCAGTGGATACCATCTGGGGGACAGGGGTCACAGAGCAAAAATTAACTGTGATATAAGGGTTCAATTTATTTAGTTCATTAAATTTGATTTATTTTAATCTGCAAAGTTAATGGATCTGACCTACAATCTTTAAAATTGCTTCAGGTGGGGACTTTGAAAATGTGTATTTAAGTAAGCCTCCATTGCCTACTTGCCTTGCTGTGTAACTCTATTAAGCTTAAGAAATTTAACTAGGCCGAGGGTGCTATACATTCCATGTAGACCACTGCCATAAGAATTATCACTCTTTTGAAAATTACTCTATGCTGCTATTCTAAACCTTCATCACTTTCTTCATACTCTCTCTCCCAGCTTCTGTTCACCCAGTTTCCATCCCACCATAAAAAAAACCTCTGCTTTTGAGCTTAAGAGGAATTTAAGTGGTATATTAGTTCCCTAGGGTTGCCACAAGACAGGGTGGCTTCAAGCAACAGAAACTTAATCTCTCACGGTTCTAGATGCTGGAAACTCGAAGTCAAGTATCGGTAGTACCATGCTCTCTCCGATGGCTCTTGGGGAGAACTCCTCGCCGCTTTCAAGCTCCTGTGTCTGCCAGCAATTCTTGGCATTCCTTAGCTTGTAGCTGCTTTCCTCGTTTCTGCCTCCATCACACAGATTTCTTCCCTCTGTGTCGCTTCTTTGTCTTCACATGACTTTCTTATAAAGACACTGGTCATTGGCTTTAGGATCCATCCTACTCATTCCAGTATGAGCTCATCTTAACTAATAATATTTGCAAAGATCCTGTTTTCAAATAAGCTACATTCTGAGGTTCCAGGTAGACATGGGCGAGGGGGTGGTGGGAGAGGAGATCGACCCCCTATGAGAGCTTAAGGAAAATTCAGATAGAAGCCATAAAAAAATTAATATTATCGAAATGTGGAAACATATACTGAATCTATGTCATCTGGTGGCTTAGGTGCCACACTTTGAAAAGCAACCTAAGGAGGAACAGAAAAGTGTAAGAATAAATGATGTAGGTTGACAAATAAGGGGTCAGGAAAAAAAATAACTACAATAAAGTAAAGATCAAAATCAACAGGCAACTATAGACCAGGGACATTCTGTAGAGGAGGAGGAGGGAGAGGGATCAGGACAGAGGAGGGAAGAGCACAAAGGACTATGGTGATGGTGCACGGGTGAATGGGTGGTGGGAATTTCAAGGGAAATCATACGTTGTACAAAAATGAAGGATGATGTAATAAATATATATAAATATAAAAAAATATGTAGGTTGAGGAATGGCGAGCGCATGAGATTGGATGGGCCATCCATTCAGATACTGAAATCACAGAGAGTAGTGACAGGAGAACAGAGGAGAGTCAGTATAACTGGTGTTGAAACCTCCAACAAATGTGTAGGGGTGGCCCAGAGGACAGGAACAGACTACAGCACAGACCTCTGAAGGGGGGAGCAATCAGATGCTCAAAGCAGCTGATGGGAGAGAACAATGAAGGGACAAGGGCTTGTCAGTGGTGGGGGGTGGGGGGTGGGAAGAACACCTGTATCACCTGCTGGCCCGGTGGTGCAGGTGATAGAAAACTGGTCACCCTCATGAGTGCTGCACAGAATTCTTTGTCCCAGGGGAAAGCCTGGTTTCCCTCAGAGGTAGAGGGCGAAGGCTATTGTTCAGACAAGAATGTGGATAGACAGGATTTTTTTTTCTGATGACAGAGCATATGGGGATAAGGATTGGAGTGATGAAATCTGACCTCAGAAATTTGGACATGTTGATGTCATGGAAATAAACATCTAAGACAAGATGGGCTACCCTGGTGGCAGCTTAACAGGAAGGGGTCATTAATTCTAATATTCTTAGAACTTGGCTCGCGCAGTTCTTAAGTAGGAAGAGGACAGGAATTAAAATCATTGGAATCCAATTGATCCAATAATGACAAACATCCTTCTTCCTTAGCAGCTTGAGTTGGTCCCACTTCTAGTCCTCACTGATTCTGTCCTAGCTAATGTCCACATTAGTCCTTCCCTGGATTATTACAATTGCCTCCTAATTGTCTCTTTAACTGATGTCCTTGCTCCAATCCATCCTCCACATTCCTACGAGAGTGTTCTTTCTAAATCATTAATTCGATCAGGCATCTTCTCTGCTCCAAACCCACTGGTGGTTGTCCAAATTCTTCAAGATCAGATCCAGGGCCTCCCTGGTGACGCAGGGGTTAAAGACACAGCACTATCAAGCTATTGCCAGCCACTAGTTCAATTCCAGGCCAGCCAGGGGTGCAGCAGACCTCTCCTGTCTCATCTACTGCTTCCCTCAGCAGTGTATTTCAGTAGAACACTGCTCCCTACTCTGTCTCTGGTGAATCCTTTCACCTCCCACTGCCCCCAGCCCCACCACACCTCTGGCATCCAGTCCTTGTATGTATAAATAAATAAATCTTTTTTTTTAAAAAAAAAGATCAGATCCAAAATCCATAGCAGGGGAAGGCCCCTCAAGGAGGTGACCCAGTTTGTCTTGCCTGTAGCCTCATGGGCCCTGACTGTCCTGAAGTCTCAGGACGTCATCCCCTTTTTTAACAATGCTCACCCCACCACTGTCATTTGATTATCTTGTGTTCATTATTTTTTTTAAGATATGACTCAAATATCTGGGACTACACAAGAAATTAACAATTCTAGTTGTTTTAAGAAGGGAAATATGGCAGTTTGGTGGGTGGGTGAGGGGGTGGAATAGAGGGGAAATTTTTACAGCATGCCTTTTTGTACACTGTGAATTTATATTATATGAATCCACTGCCTAATACTTAAAACTAATGAAAAATTAGAGCATCAAGTGAACCAGAATGATACCTCTTTTGTGAAGTCTTCCCTAGCTTGACATTTATGCAATTGAGCCATCCACATCCCTGGACTGCAGCCTTTTTTCACTTTATATTGTAATTATGTATAAACAGGTAAACAGTCTTGTGTCTCCCTGGTGATGCCAGGGGTTAAGACACAACCTATGAAGCTATCCACAGTCACTGCAGCATGAGTTCAATCCCCAGCCAGTGATCTACCCACATGGCACAGCAGACCTCTCCTGGCTCGCCCGCTGCTCCTTTCAGCAGTGTGTTTCAGTCAATCTGCCTGTTCTGTTCCCCACTCTGTCTCTGGTGAAACCTCTCATCCCCCACACCTCTGGCCTATACCCCAATTCTTGTATGCATAAATAAATAAATCTTTAAAAAGAAAAAAACAAGTAAACAGTCTTAGAGTCATCACAGACTAGAAGCTCCTTGAAAGGGACTTGGCCTCATTCCCTTTCGAATCTCCAGCACCTTGCAGAGCCCAGTACACAGAGGAACTCAGTGGAGGTTTGTTGAATTAATGAAAGGATAGAACTTCTGTGCAGAAGAGGAAGAAAAGATGAATAATTATTTTTTTAAAGATTTATTTTATTTATCTATGCATACAAGAGCTTGGGTGAAGGTCAGAGGTGCAGTGTGTGAGAGGATTCACCAGAAGTAATTCTACTTGATTTACAAAGAAGACAATGAGGCCCAGAAATTTATTTATCAAGAGCCAGTAGTAAAATATGAGGACCCAAGATATCTTGAATCCAATCTTCGCACTATGGTTAGTTATAAGACCATCAGTCTAAGAAAGCAAACATGTGGATTATGTCTAGTTATTCTGACTTATGTGTCTGGATGTTTGGGAAGTTTCCGGTTTCCAGTTAACTACTATTTTCACTTCCAAAGAACATATTCACAATCAGATCATGGATCCTAAATTTGGGTTTGGAAAACTAGATAATCCTAAGTAGTTCATAGTCCAGGTTTACATTGACCATGAACTCACAGGAAAATTTTGTGGTATGTTTTTTTAGGTTTAAGAGCTGTATTCATGCTATGGTCTTCTGGGGCACACAGAATGTAGTGGATAAAACAAGTAAACAGTGTCATTAGAAGTGAAATAATAAAACAGAGAAAAATGTGTCAACTCAAAGTGGTTTATTTAGTTCTCATTTGCTGGCATTGGCTCAATGCCTAGGGCATCAGCATGGTGGCCAAGGACATTCCATGTTATATTATAGCCATGTTTTTATTTTATAAAATGCTGATGCTTATCATTACTTAGGCCAGATTTTAAGGTCTATGGAGAGAGTTTCTGTGGGATTCAAGATCAGTATTTTCAAACTTTTCATTCAAATCCCTACCTGAAAGAATTTTTAACCTTGTAGTATCCTTCCCACACCTTTAACCACTACCTCTAGTTTTTCATAACTTTGCAATGGGTGTAATTTTTAGAATATTGCAATTCATGATATTTTTAAATAAAGCTGTTTACCCACTCTTTAAAATGTATTTCCAAGAGTCTAAATAGTGATTTGTAACTCAACATTTTAAATATATGTAGGCTTATTCAAAGGTCAGAAAATTTACATTGCTCCTTTAGCTTCTTGACCTCGTAGTTTTACTCCATTTCCACCACAGAATGTGATCTTGGAGCAAATATTCATGCTTGAAAAACTTTTATTAATCATTGCAGCATTTGTTACACCAGAAGGTGTAGGTATATATTTATATAATTTGACTTTGCTGTGACTCTGTGTTCTAGGTGTTAAGAATGTCTCTGGGTAGAATTACCACTAAAGTTAACAGTAGTGTACAGTTGATCAAAGACTGGCTCGATTATAGGTTGAGTTTCCCCCTCCCTCCATTCTATTCATGCATTAGACACTGTTCTTACGTAGGCTAGGTACTTTGTTTAGAGAAAAAGGTAGTTGGGAAGGGGAGGAGTTTGTAGCAGTGTTACTTAATTCCTTGAATTTCTTTCAATGATGTGCCCCAGAATCAAGTGCTGATCTATCATTTAAATTATTTTTAATGCTCATTAGGCAACAGCTTTGTTTCTCAGTTACCATAGTTTCAACATTAACACAGGCTTCTAATTTTCCTGTTTTGTGCACCTTGGTCAATATACCATAGTAAGATGTGGGAGCTGTGAGAGAATGACCTCCTTTTGTTTAGTGGGAAAATGGTAGTTGTGCAAGGGGTGTGGAAATGAGACCACAAGTATGTTCTCGGGAAGATAAGTTTTAGGAAAGTGGAAATGCAATTTGAGAATATGGAATTGATTGTCCTCAAACCATCCATGTAACTTGGACTTCATGTGCATGGACAGAGAGTGGTTATCCTGGTTTGACGATTGTGGCCACTAATCAGCAGGCATTTGGCAAAAATGATTGGAGAGAAATAGAGACTAAAGCAGAACCAAGATTGGCAATAGCACTGTGGTTAAGAGACAGGCTCTGTAAATCCTAGCTCTGAAATTTACTAGCTATGTAATCTTGGGGATATCATTTCACCTCTCCCTGCTTAATTTTTAACCAGGTAATAAAAGCAATAAGTATACATACCTCATAGGGTTGTTGTGAGGATTAAGTGAATTAATATATAAAGCACTCAACACTGCTTGACAAGTAGTAATCATGCAAATAATTAACATTAACATGAGGAAATGATCATATATGACATAAAAATGAGGCCCACAACTCTGCAGTTAGTGTTAATCTATACTTTGCTATTGCCATAGCTAACTATTGATAGTTGACTTTTAAATTAAGTGAAAAGTGCAAGTTTCTACAGGAAGTATATGGTAGAGCTAAGATTCTTGCCCAGAGTTTGTTCTCTTAAGGGTTGTGCTGTGCTGCCTCTTGAAAAATTAATGAAGCAAAAATAAATGAAATGGAAGGTATATGAGTTGTAATTTTTTTCTAGCCCCAAGGGTAGCAAAGTTAGGCAAAGCTTGTATGTTTATTTAAAGTATATATTTATTAGGATTTATATGTTTTTATATTTATATAAAATTTGTATGTAGGATTTGCATATTCCCAGAGTGACAGGAAAAATGCTTCAGGTATTCTTTCTTCTTCTGTACCACAAAAAATTTCTTTATTTTCATTTTTAGGGACATTTCCCCTTCCCACTATACATAGTCTTATTACTAAATATATCATCCAACTTTTGGTGCTTAGAGGCTCAGGGATTTTGCCTTGCTACTGTTACTTGGGATTCATGCTGATCATGTTCAACAGTTTTGTCTTTGTTAAATGAAAATTAGAGGGTTGTTTTTTCAATATTATTTTATATCTCCACTATTTCTGTCCCCACCCCACCCCCATTCTAAATTTAGGGGGTTTTGTTTGATAGCATATACCATAAGTTGAAAAACACAACAAAGAGCTTGAAAACCCTCATTTGAATAACGTCAACTTCAGAACAGCTGCTAAGATAAAATAAATCCAAGAGAGCCCAGCAACAGAAGGCAATTGCTTTTCTCTTTAAAGGGACAGGCAGATTCACATATGATTGTTAAATACTAAGTTGTTAATTTAATATCAATTTTAACTGATATCAAAGTTTTTTTGAAAAACATTTTTATGTGGGTGTTTTACCCAGCACACAGAGTATTCTATTCTACTGTATTTCAATTTGAGCAATTATCTGATGAAATCATTGATAGAAGTTCACAAAGCAGGACATAAAATCCATCAGAAACCATGTCTCCAGACTTCTTCACTGAGAATGAAAGAATAGAAACTTTGCCTAGCAAAATATAAAGAATGAAATCAAATGTTAATTTATAGCTAAGATAAAGTTGAATTGTCAGTTGTAGAATAAAAATATCTATTGAGCTGTTTTTGTTGATCGTAACATCACAGCCTTCTTAAATGGTGCATATTGCAGAAATAATCGCACAAAAGTCTGGGTTTTCAATGATGATAGATAAAACTCTTAAGCAAACCCAACATATTAAAATATGATCTTATAGAATGGATAAATAAGAAATTATTTTCTCTAAAAGGACTTCATTCATCATATGAAAAGATTTATCACAGTTTTCTTTCAAACATTAGGTTTAGCTAGTACATCTAAAATATGATTTTGATTTGTACATACATTATTTATATGAGATTTTGCCCAGAAAATATCTGTGCATAAAGTAAATACTAGAAGAAAACAGTGCTGTGGATTGAAAATTTAAAATAGCAAATTATTTATCAATATGCTTTAATTTTAATGACCTAGTTAAATTAATAAAGAAAAATGTAGATATATATTTACAATACAAAGCATTTACAGTCTCACATTTTTCTGCTTCTCAATTATTCCATTCAGAGTCCTTTGTAAATAATTTCTAGAATTGATTTTTCACTGACATTTTGCTCACTTGACTATTTCCACTTGTGACGCTTGAGTTTATTTGTATCAATAAAATAAAATATCACACCCTTGGGTCACTTCATGAGAGTTATTTTTTCAGTGTACAGTCAGATAGGTTGCAAAAACAGACAACCTAACTTGTAGTGACTTAGATCTCAAATCATTCCTTGTTTGTTAAGCAGAATCCCCAGAGGAAGGAAGTGGACATGGACCCCAGTGGCCAGGCTAGGAGTCAGCTGAGGCAGTCTGACTCAAATGCCTCTGGTTACACTCTACTCTTTCTCTGTATTACTTAGACTGACATTATTGTGTCTTCCTGGGAGACACTGAATTGCTATTGTGACCAGGGACTTTATATTCCTCAATTCTTGACACTTGGTAATCATTCATTAAATATTCATTAAACCATTGAGGAAAATTTCAACAAAGAGGAGGGAGACTGGGACTATGAAATAGAAGGTGCTTTGGTGCAGAACTGAGTTAGAACTATTCAAGTAAATGCTGGATCTTTATGCTCCATGGTTCTTAAATAGACTTCAGTGTAACTAGAAAATATCTTGGATCATTACAGCCCTCTCACTTCCTTGGGGGGGTCTTTTGTTGAATGATCAAGGCTCTGGGATTGAATTTGCAAGTTTAGAAGAATAGACTGAACTAAATTGCTCTCTATGAGAAAGGTTTAGAGGCCACTGGAGTCAACAAGGCTAGTTTTGTGCATGTGTGGTGTGATGTGTGTGAACTAGAAAGGGGGATTGAGCAAAAACAAGGCAACTGGAAGCAAGACCCAAAATAGTACATGTGTATATAATTGGTGAGTTTTTAAGTAAAATGCTATATGCTGTGTAATGAGATGCCATATAATTCATTATAGCTTTAAAAAATCATTATACTTGGTATAAGGGATACAAGAAGATGAGTTGTGTAAAAACTCGAGTTCACATGGTCAGAGTGTTGTATCAGAATTCAGAACAATCCTCCTGAATGCCTAAAATGATGGCCTATCATGTGTGTGCATCACATTTACTAAACTGGGTGTGGTTTTCTCTTGGGCATTCAGGGTTTGAAAGTAACTCTGGTTGGTACCTGACCATTTTTCTAGGACAGCACTCTATCAGCTATTGGAGTGACTTCAGTATAAAAAAGTTTTTCATGGTCTACTTAAAAAATATAAATTTTAAGACAAATAGAGTTAGGAACCCAAGTGTTAGATTAGGTGTGGTTGCTCAAAGAACCCTTTCAAAAGAAATAGGAAGACAAAACACTCTGCAGACCAGACAAACATCTAAAGCACTAATGTTGGAACATCCAGAAGATACAGTGTTTGTGTTGTGGGTCTTGGTGGGGCAGGTGGGGTGGGGCAGATAATGAGGAGAGATACCTTCTTTTCTGGGAATTTTCACCCGGGTGGAGGTGTGAGGAGCAGGGAACAGCAGTGTTCTGTTTTTCCTACAAACTCAGCCAGCGTTTGTAACTGGCAAGGCACTGTTATTTCAAGCCAGACTACTACTGGCCCAAATCCAAAGGGATTGGCCAGAAATGAATCATCTTTGAAAATGCAACATGGTGCAGAGACTCGCTCAGATAGCCCGAGGAGCCAAGCCCAGATAAATTTAAACCCACGTTTTAGAAGTCTGGAAGCAGATCTGGTGGTCAGGTCACTGCCCATTGCCAGACTTGCAGAGTGAAGACTGACCCCAGCCCTCCTCTAGTTCTTTCTTCTTGTGCAGGAATCCCTAGTCGCTCCAGCCCAGAGGGAGAACCCTGAAGCCTCCTAGCCTCTGGAATCTCGCCTGTCCTTTTTGCAGTTAATTACAAACAGACTTATGTTGATCCTGTGAATAAAATGAGGCTATGGATGGAAAAGTTCCTAGCACAGTTTCCAGTGGGAATTCATTATCCAACTTGCCACCCCTGGAAAGATAGCCCTGGCCCGAACACAGAATAAATGAGTGGGCATTTATGAGAGGTGACTCAGCCCACATTCTCATCTGTTACAGCATGCAGGCCCTAACTAGAACTGTTCTGCATTAGATCTAGAAATTGTTGCTCCTGTTGAAATAATCCAGATGGCATCAATTACAGCCAAAGCCTTTATAAATTG
This sequence comes from Talpa occidentalis, assembly GCF_014898055.3. Lineage (NCBI taxonomy): Eukaryota > Metazoa > Chordata > Mammalia > Eulipotyphla > Talpidae > Talpa > Talpa occidentalis. The sequence continues at coordinate 42,364,391 of NW_023605305.1, forward strand.
GCCCATTATTATCCAGATTTGAATATACATGTTCGTAGAAGCTGTGTGGCCTGAATGTTTGCTAAGGTATTGAAACACTGGTTTCTGAGGCATACATATGAGTAAACTAGGGAGTGGGTTATTAATTAAATACATAGTATTAAAATCAGAGCTTGCTTATTTCAGTATCACATATCATCACAACAATACATTTGTAAAGATTCAAATATAATAAAATTTATTAATATGTTAAGCAGATGTTTTTTCCCTCCTAGCAACCTCCCTCTCTTCTTACCAGTAATAGTTTGGTAATCCTCAGTGCAGGCTGGAGGGACACATCTACAGAGGCAAACACCATCAACCCAGTGCCTGCTATCAGGGGGCTAACCTTCTAGTGGGGGGAGACTGGACAAAACAAGGAAATGAATAAATAAAATCAAGTCTTGGAAAGTTGCTCTATATTTGTATATGTAGTTGGGATCCCAATGATGAAAAGTAATTGGAGTCTTGAACATTTGTGGAAAGAACCTTCCAGACAGATTGAATGGAAGGTTCAAAGGCAGAGGAACAGAAAGACCTGCAATTGACACTTTGTTTGCCAAAGTAAGAGTCCCAGGGGTCTCCCGAGTGGCGTAGCAGGTTGAGCGCAGTGCTGTGAAGCTGTCAGCAGCCTTTGCAGTGTAGGTTCGATTCCTGGCCGACCAGGGAGATACCCACATGGCACAGCAGACCTCTCCTGCCTTGCCCTCTGCTCCCCTCAGCGGTGTCCCGCGCATCTGGCCTGTACCCCAGTGCTTGTATAAATAAATAAATCTTAAAAAAACAAACAAACAAACAAACAAAAACAAAGCGAGAGTCCCAGAGGCTGATGGAAACAACATCATGTGTGCATGACTGGATGGGAAGTTCCATATCATACTAAACAAAATGAGAGACACTAAAGATCCTTAATGGGGAGGCAGAGGGGATGGGAGGGTGTAAGGAAGATCTGATTTTTATTTTTGAAAGACTGATATGCTGGAGGCAAGGATGGAAGTCTGCAGACATGTTGGAAGAGATTCATTCACACATATACACAAACATATGGAGTTTAAAATATATTTATTATATTTTTAAAATTACATATATATTTTAAACAAAATGGTGACATATGGTACTTTTTCTATGACTTGCCACTGATACACATTTTTAGGACCCTTTTTTGAAATTTAGAGTCAGTTCACCATCTGTCTGAGAAAATCAAGCACATCTTGATTTTTGACCTTTCTCTCCTTATCCACCCAAAATGCAGTAACTTTGTTGGGAAACATGGGTTTGACATTTTAACATGGCTCCAGAATGTGTTCATCAGCTTTGACTCTGAATGGCTTTTGGCGTTTGCAATTGTATGGGGGAATATAAAAATAAAATTTAATATTTAAAAAAAAAAAAAAAAATAATAATTTTTCCTATTTGATAGGTTATCTTTGTTTTAATGATAGTTTCTTTTGCTGTGTAGAAACATTTTAATTTGATTTAGCTCCATTTGTTTATTTTTCCCCCCTACTGGCTGTTAGAGTCCTCTCCCCAAAGACATTACTGATGCTTATATCCAGGAGTGCTCTACCAATATTTTCCCTCTGTAATGACAGTGTTTGGTCTTACGGCCATGTCTTTGAATGTTGAGAAGTATGAATAAATCTGTGTATGATATGAGACAAAAAAAAAAAAAAAAAAAACAAAAATCTGATTCTTCAAAAAAAAAATAATTTTCAACAAATGTAGTGCCTACTCATGTGGTAACTTTTGCACAGCACCTGTAGAATATGTGTAGAGCCTGCTAAGGTCATTACTTTGAAATGAAAAACGTTCATTTGAAGGTATGTTCATTTATTCACTAAATAATTATTAAGCACCAACCACTAAATAACCGCAGTTTTAAGCACTGGTATATATACATATGAATAAACAGAAAAATCTCTTCCCCTGTTAGTTTTACATCTTACTGGAGGGAAATGGAGCCAATAAACAAAAGAATTAAATTCTTATTTTATGCTTGAGTATTATGTAAGAACAAGAGACACCTGGAAATTGGAAGGGGATTCTAATTTTAAATAATGTTGACATACTGGGCAGACTTAAAAGGGGAAAGGAAATATAGGTGTTAAGAACATTCAAACAGAAGAAAGAGGTAGTGTGCAAATGTCCTGAGGCAGAATGCACCTGGCAAGGTTGAGGAATAAACAGTAAGGTAGCTAATGGAGGAATGTAGGGGCAGGAATGACACAGTGCAGGTTTCCTGACCCAGCAGACCAGGTAAAGGAGGAGTCAGAGTCCTTTGTGGCTTTTTGCAGGTCTTTTTATTAGGATTTACCCAGTACACAGCAGGCAAGGGAGCTGGGGGGCCGGTTGGCTGGCAGGCCTCCCAGCCCCCAGCAAGTCTTCACTCTATCTAGGCTCTCCGGCCTTGTCTCAGTGTAGGGTAAAGAAAATGTCAGGCTTTTCTGCCCTCCCGCCATCAGGATAGATGATGGATCCTTGAGGTCCTGAATGCATGCCTGATGGCGGGCACCTGGAGTAGGGTGTGGGCATAGGTAGATGGGATTCACCTGGGCTGAGACTGTGCTTTTTTAAGGGCTGCGTCACAGGGATGCCAGCAGAAGCAGAGCGAAGAGAAGCAGAAGCTGAGAGTAGGCCGGAGAGCCCAGATAGAATGAAGACTTGCTGGGGGCTGGGAGGCCTGACAGCCTCCCGGCCCCCCAGCACCCCTGCCTGCTGTGTACCAGGTAAATCCCAATAAAAGACCTGCAAAAAACCACTGAGGACTCTGACTCCTCCTTGACCCGGTCTGCATGGGATCCTAGAAAACCTGCACTGTGTCTAGTCCTGTCCTCTATACTCAGCTTCTGCTTCTCTTGCTTCTCTCTCTCTCGGCTTCTGCTGGCGTCCCCGTGACACCACCTTTAAAAGCCCAGTCTTAGCCCAGGTGAATCCCATCTACCTATGCCCACACCCTACTCCAGGTGCCCGCCATCAGGCATGCATTCAGGACCGCGGGGTTCTTTCATCTATCCTAATGGCGGGAGGGCAGGAAAGCCTGATACCTTTTACTTTACCCTACAAGGAATAAATAGTTAAGGGGAGAGTTGTAGGAACTGAGGTCAGAGAGGTAAGGAAATGCAGGACAGATCATACCAACCTTTCCAAAAACTTGCAGCCATGAAAGAACTTTGACTTTAATATTGAGTGAGGGAATGTGACTATGAAGAGATGTTCTTTCAAAGCAGAGAAGTAACGATCTGAATTTTATCTTTAAAGAAGTCCTCTGAACACTGATGTAAACAGACTATGGAGAAGTAAGGGTGAAAGTTTTGAAGTGTTTTGGAAAACAACATCTCTTCATAGTCACATTTCCTTAATTTTGCTAAGAAAGGGGAAAGAAGTGAAAACATCGACAAAAAAATCAGATTATATCCCTTTGTTTTTCCTTGCCATAGCAATATTCTTTCAAGCCCAGTTCTTTTGTCCTCCTGGTTATAAGTGGTTTTAGACTATTTTCAGGCTGCAGTCAGATTCTTTCTCTTGTCCTTATATTAGTCTGGATCTTCTTGGTTGCAAGACACTAAGTACCTGATCCAAGTGGCTTTAGAAATAGGTCATTTACTGGCTCACATGTGATCACTCTGGAGATATACAGAAGAGGGTAGATTTATTTAGCAACTTGTAAGTTTCGGCAGGGAAGATGAGGAAGGAAAGACGAAGACAACAGAATAAATTTAAAAGGGGGCTTCACTGCGTTCCCGGGCAAACTTTACAGACCCCAGGTGGGGGTTGGTGAAGCCGCGCCTATTGTCAGGGGATGGTAGGTTTTTATAGGATGGGAAGAAGGAAACTGGGCTTGCGGGTAAGGAGGAACAGTTGTTTTCTGATGGTATCAGCAGGTCCTCATTCTTGCCCTTAAGTGGGCTTCCTACCAGATGACTTTCTTTTTTTTTTTTTCAAGTTTTATTTATTTATACCAGAACCAGGGTACAGGCCAGATGCGCGGGAGGGTGAGAGGATTCACCAGAGACAGAGTGGGGAACAGAACAGGCAGATCTGCTGAAATACACTGCTGGGGAGCAGCAGGGGAAACAGGAGAGGGCTGCTGCACCATGTGGGATTCTCCCCAGCAGGCTGGGATCGAACCTGCACTGCAGAGGCTGTGGACAGCTTCACAGTGGGGCACTCAACCGCTCAACCGCCTGAGCCACCAGGGAGGCCCCCAGATGCCTTTTCTGCCCTAGTAACTCTGGTTCCCTCCAGACCTTTCACGACTTAGTGAAGCCTGGGTTCTGGGTCAACTCTTCTGTATTTTTCTTGCTTTTCTATACTATTGTGGGTAATACCATCACAGCTCCAAACACATCTTGCTCACTGGAGGATGGTGAAGCCAAGAAATAAGGAAAAAACTTATGTACCCTCAGGGATAAAACCCTTCCCCCTGGAACCTCAACCCCACCCCCTACCCAGTTTTCCATTATGTACTGACCAGAATTATGGCACATTCTGAGTTCTTACCCTAGTCATCAACAAAGAGGGACAGAGTACTACGGCAGGTTTAGATTGTTGGTTCTCTTTAGATCATTGGGGAGGATCCCCAAGGCCCTTTGAGGGAAACTTCAAAGTCAAAACTATTTTCCATTCAATACTAAAATGGTACCTGCCATTTACTCCTATAAACTTATGAGTGCACAATGAAGTTTTCCAAAAGCTACCTGAAATAATGCAACAGATTAAATGCAGTAGGTATGTGTAGGGTAGGTAAAAGGTATCAGGCTTTTCTGCCCTCCCGCCGTTAGGATAGATGAGGGAACCCTGCAGTCCTGAATGCATGCCTGATGGTGGGCACCTGAAGTAGGTACACCTGGGTTGAGAGACTGGACTTTTAAGGGCGGCATCACGGGGATGCCGGCAGAAGCCGAGAGAGAAGCAAGAGAAGCAGAAGCCGAGAGAAGGCTGGAGAGCCCAGAGTGAAGACCTGCTGGGGGCTGGGAGGCCTGCCAGCCTACTGGTCCCCAGCACCCTGCCTGCTGTGTACCTGGTAATCCCAATAAAAACCTGCAAAACCACTGAGGACTCTGATTCCCCCTTTACCCGGTCTGCTGGATCATAGAAAACCTGCCCTGTGTCCATTCCTGACCTTACCGTATGAAAATCCAATTGTCCTCCATTAAGCTGAACATTAAGATATTTGTGAAATTTTAAATGCCACACTGTAGGGTAAGGTAAAAGTATCAGGCTTTTCTGCCCTCCCGCCATTAGGATAAATGAGGAGACCCTGTGGTCCTGATGGCGGGCACCTGAAGTGGGCACACCTGGGCTGAGAGACTGAGTTTATAAGGGCGGCGTCATGGGATGCCAGCAGAAGCCAAGAACGAACACAGGCCGAGAGAAGAAGAAAAGCTGAGAGAACGCCAGAGAGCCCAGATAGAGTGAGGATTTGCTGGGGGCTGGGAGGGCTGCCAGCCTCCCAGCCCCCCAGCATCCCTGCCTGCCATGTACCTGGTAAATCTAAATAAAAAACCTGCGAAAGCCACTGAGGGCTCCAGGACTCCTCCTTTACTTGGTCTGCATGGGATCACAGAAAGCCTGCTTAGTGCCCTACTTGCCTCTACACACACTTTATACTATTTTGTGGGAAAATTATAGTTCTTTCCCATAAAATGTGTTATTTGTATTAAGATGTGATGTGTATTGTTCTTATCATTTTTATATAACATACTTTTTCAAATTTCTAGGATGGCAACGATCCATAGACCTAACCCAGGTAAACAACTGCTCTTCCAGGCCCCGTGAGCAGAAAGGAGGTACTGACACCAAAGAATTGAAAACCACTGGTTTATTCAGGTAGCTCTGATTCATCCTGGGGCTGGGAGCTGGTCCCGCCAGCCACGCAAAAGTGCATCTTTGCAATAACGGGGCCCTAACAGGTTATTAGGCCATCATTCACCTATCCTAAACAATATCTGACCTGGCCTCCTGACCACCCCTTGGGCCTGAAGAAGAGGGGGACTCGCTGGAGTCTGAAGTTGTCGCAGGACATGCCCACTCCCGGCCTTGATCTTCCATCGGGGTCGGGGGTGTGTGCTGGTAAACTGGGAGAGGGTCATTCCCTCGTTCTTCAGCGTTAATATTTCTTGTTCTTGTCTCATACATTTTGGTTGCAAAGGGCTCTCAGGAGCCTCTTTTAAGTATCAAACCTCTTTTCCTCCTGGAGTAAATCCCTTAGTTTTCACTATTTAAAAAATACAGCGAAGTACATCTTTGTCTCTCTCACTCAACTCATGCCTGAGTTTTCACCATCTGAGATCTTTCTCTTTTTGGCCTCTTTTCTCCCCTGGAGAGAATTTTAGGCTGACATGGAACAGGGGAGGAGCCTGCCTGGCCCTGGCTACGGGTGCTGCAAGCATACATTTTCCTTGCACAGATTTTGCTGAGTGGGCGTGCAACATTTCTGCATAAACTTCTAGTTTAAGAATGCGGTTTCTTAGTCCTCCTGTTGTCTTCTGCCTGGGTTGCTTTCCTAGCCCTCCTTTGACATGTAACTTTCTCCAGGGTCGTTTTGCAGCCACAATTCCCCAGGCTTGAGCCTCCCTTCCCCTGGGCCTGACCTAATTATGGGCTCCGACTCTTTAGTTGATTTCTCCCCTTTTGCAAACGCACGTGCCTCTTCGGGGGGGGGGGGGCGCCTCACTTTGGCCCTACGGTGTGTGTCGGGGTTCACCGCGGCTCGGAACACGTGCTCTAAAGCAGCCCCAACCCCCTTCCCCCACCGACCCGGGGCCCCGAGGTGGCAGGCGAGCGAGGGGGCGGGGAGCAGGGCCCGGCCGGGTGAATCCCAGGGCGTAACAGGTGCCGCGCCGCAGCTGCGCCCCATCCCGCTCCGGCTCTGGGGATAAGGTTCTCCTTTTCTCGGGGTTTTTTTGGGGTGGGGAGGAGACTCGGGGGCCCCCACCCGACCAATGCAGGCCGCGGTTGTTCATCGCCTAGCAACTGGGGGAGCCAATGGCAGGCGCTGGGGCTCGCGCCGGCGACGCGGGCGGGTGGGAACCTTGCGGACCTGCGGGGGCCGGCGGCGGCTGCGAGGGGCGGAGCTGAGCCGCGCCGGGGCGGGGCCGGCGGGAGCCCGGGGCGCGGGGCGCTGTGAGCCGCCGCGCGGGTGCGGGCCCTCGGGGCTGCGCGAGCGGGTGGAGGACGCCGGGCGGTGCCGCCCCGCAGCTCCGGGGGCGCGACGGTGAGGCCCTCGCCCCGCGGGGGGATTGTGACGCGCCCGCCTGGGGAGCGGCGACGGCGCCTGCGGGGCCCGGGGCCGGGCGCGCGGCGGGCGGGGGGCGCCGGGGGGGCGGCCGGGGGGGCGTGGAGGTGCGCGCCTGCACCTGGCTCGGCGCCCCGCTTCTCGGCCCAGGGCTCGGCGCGGCGGTTGCGGCCGTTGGAGGAGGCGGGCGACGTTGGCCCGGCCGCGCCGGGAGGAGGAGGTGGGTCGGTGCCGGCTTGGGCACCCCTCGCGCTGCGGGGCTCGGCGCAGCGCCTCCGCGGGGGCTCCGGCCCGGGGCGCCCCGAACCCGCTCCGGGATGGAGAGCGAGGGTGACGCCGGGCGTGGAATGAGCCGCGGGTGGGGGTCGTGGGGGAGGCGGGATGGCACATTTGGGGTTGCGGTGTCCTTTGCAGAGGCTGCGGGGCGTGCGGGCGGCGGGGTTTGGTAGCGCGAGCCGCCAGGGGCTGGCGTTAGAATGAGTGACTGGGGTACCCGTGACCCCAGCCTGGGAAGAGAACCCCGAGCGTGGGCTGGTTAAAAGTCAAGGGGGAGAAGTTGCATCATGTAAAGGGGCCGTGCATGCAGGCATGGGTGAGGCTATTTTGATGTAGGATTTTGTAGGAAAGGACAGGAACCCCGATTGGGAGCTGCCTGCCCCCTTTCGAGCCTGTGTTGCTCCTCCAGTTATGCAAGTCATTTGGGCCCGGGACATGGAATCACTGCATAGTTCGTTCTCAGCACGTGAAACGTTGGACTCTCTGGGTCGTCACTCTCCATTGTAAGGGCCTTGGTTGGTATCGCCAAATTGCCTGGCCTGCAATGCTGATACCGTTCTTGTTGGAGCTGAGAGAATTGAGATTTGATGAGAGGCGTACTTTGAGGGAGGATCAGAAGTGTGAGGGGGCTTCCTGGAGTTGAAATTGCTGGACTCCCCTGTTAATTCAGGTTCGAATCTAGGTCTGAATTATGGGTGCCTTGGAACTCTTTATGCTTCAGGAGGAATTGGCTTACAATTTAGACAGGAGAACATTCTGGCATTCTTGTTGATTCTGAACTGGAATGGTAGGTATGACTTAACATATTTAGGAGCTGACATTTGAAAAGAATTAGTGACCTGGAGAGGGGAAAATGGCTTTATAGAGTTAAAGTTTAGGTCAATTGTCTTGATTTTTAAAAGGTAGAGAGAGGTAGATTTTTGAACTGGAATTCAGATAGCAAAACTTAATCCAGCAGGGCCTCTCCGGTGGCGCAGCGGTTGAACGCTGGGTTGCGAAGAACCTTCTGCAGCTCTGGTTCGATCCCCAGCTGCTCCCCGGCCACCGGAGGAGGGTCCCACATGGTGCGCAGACCTCTCCTGCCACCCACTGCAACCCTCAGCAGTGTACTTCGGTCCTTCTGCCTGCTCTGCTCCCCGCTCTGGCTTTGGTGAATTCTCTCACCCTCCCGTGCTTCTGACTGTACCCAGTGCTTGTATAAATAAATAAATCTTTAAAAAAAAATTTCATCAAATCTTATATCCCAGAGCTATCATACAGGTATAGGAACTTAGGTAATTCATTGAAACAAAGAAGTGAAAGGTAATAACTAATTGGACAGCCTACAGCATTCTGCCTGCGGTCATTGAAAGTTTCTCAAAAACAGTGGTTCTTTGAAAAAAGGAGTAGGAATAGTAAAAATGAGAGACTTTAGTGACTTGCTGGGCCTCTTTAGCCAAGTCATCCTATACCTTTCCTTTCCTTCTCTTTCCCCATCTGTACAATGAAGATAATAAAGCCCCCTAGGATTAAGTAACATGGGTGAGGCAGCTTGAAGATAACTGTAGGGACTTAGTTATTCTGGGGTGAAATGTGAAGATCTCATAACACATTGCACCTTGTGACAACACCTGTTAAAGTGCATTATGTTCCAGACATGCTTGTGGGGGTGTATTATTTGGGTGAGGCTGAGATATGGGATATGAGAATACTAAAATGTTAATTGTTGAGATGATCGGCCATAGGCCCCAAAGCCAGCACAAAGTTAGATTCTGTTCTTGGATTCTCCAAGAAACCTGACATAGCTGCTCTTTGACAAAGTGGGTTATGGCAGCTTTTATAAAAGTAATCTTTGCTTTCTGTTGTAGAATGAACCCAGATAAAAAGGTGTAAAAGACACTGCCTCAGAATTGTCTGGTTTTAATTCTTTCCACATGCTTAAATTGTAGCAATTACAAAGCTTTTTAATGTGCTGTTTTCTTTTTTTTTTTTTTAAACAGTACTTGTGAATAAACCTTATTGGTTTGATTATTTGCTCAAGAAACAAAGGATTTTTATAATTTGTGTATTTTGTGCCTTTGGTAATGATGATCGTGATTAGCTGTTTATGCGGTGCAAGTTATCTTGGATTCGCAAATATATGGGTTGAGATAGACTAGAGAAGTGCTCCACTCATTATTGGTGGTGGAGTCAACCTAAAATACTTACTTTTGATAGTGGGTTGGTCTTAGTATTGCTCACATATGTAGTGAATTATGCTTTAATAACTTATTGTTTCAATAAACTTTAACACTGAACTGCAACTTGCCAGACCTGAGTATAAAAATGATGAGTATCACTGGGAAGAAGTTGTTTTTAGGACATTTACAGTACAGTAAGGGAGACAGTAAAAATAGAAAATAAAAGCTGCAAACACAAGAAGGCTTTAGAAAAGAGAATTTGAGCTTGTCTCCATGTAGGAGGAAGTGTTTACCTGGTGAAGGTATACTGGCATATTCCTCCTTTGGGGAAGTCCAGGTGGTTTGAAATTTGGTGGTTTGAGAAGGGAGGGATTAGTGATAAGATTGGAGAATGAGCTATGACCTTTAACCAGTGGTGATAGGAAACCATTTATTTTTTTTTTTTTAAAGATTTATTTATACAAGTACCGGGTACAGTCAGTAGCGCGGGAGGGTGAGAGAAATTCACCAGAGCCAGAGTGGGGAGCAGAGCAGGCAGACCAACGAAATACACTGCTGAGGGGAGCAGCGGGTGAGACAGGAGAGGTCTGCCTTGCCATAAGGGACCCTTTTGGCTGGCCGGGATGGAACCGGCTGCAGGCCCAGCGCTCAACCGCTGCGCCACCAGGGGAGGCCCAATAGGGAACCATATAAAAGGCTTTATCCAGGGGAATTATATTTGATTTTTACTTTAGAAGGGTATTTCCACCAAAATTAGTAATTTGAGTGCTCCAAACGTGTTTTGAACATAGAAAATCCTAGTAATACATGAGTGACAACAGCCCTACCCAGTAAAGACTTGAAAACTATTTTATTTAAGCCCCCCGGAAGCTATAGAAGAGGAAAAGTGCTTATTTATTTAACCTCTGTTAAATATCTTCTACTTTTAAAATCAACGGAATTAATGATACAAAATACAGCCCCATTTTCAAGGAACTTGCAGTACACTGGGAGAGAACACAAATACAACATAGTGCAGAATATGAGTATCATAAGAAGCATAAAAATGTCAGGCCCTAGCAATGCAAGACTCTGAAATGGAGAGGTCACAAATTATCTTTCAAATCAAAAATAATCTCTTAAGTAGAAATTAAACTACAATAATCTAAACAGTAAGGACAATGTGAGCTATTTACAATTTTCATTTTTCAGCCTGTCTCACCCATGTCTTCCCTCCTCCCTATGCTCCTGTGTTTAAACACCATTACTTCTAGTGATGTGACCTTGGGCAAGTTACTATTTACCCTTCCCTGTACCTTAGTTATCTAATTTCTAAGTTAGTGATAGAAATACTATTTCATTAGATTATGGTCGTTAAATAGGAAAACAATGTTAATATGTAGAACAGTGCCTGGAAATAGAACTTACACTTATTGAGCACTAAGTATTATTTCTTATTGATATAAAAATGTTGAATTGAATAAGAACTAATTAAGAACTAACTTAAGGACATGAATTTTTTTTTAGTTCCTAGTGGATATATGTATGAGCATCAAATAAAAAACCTCTATGTTCAGAGTGGCTAAATATATCTTGTTAGACTAAGTTTCTTGAACAAGTTTATTATCTTCTTATTTGCTGATCACTCTCTGGAATTCATCTTCCATTTTCTCCCTACAGCTATATCATTAAGTCTTATTAAGATGGGAGGAGAAATTCTGTACCCCACTCTGTCTCTGGTGGATCCTCTCACCATCCCCCATATCTCTGTCCTGTACCCCAGCTCTTGTATACATAAATAAATATTTAAAAAAAAAAGATGGGAGGAGATTGCTGGAATATAGCTAAAAGAATTGTAGCACTAACGTGATTTTAAAACCATATACAGAGTTTTGGGTAGCCAGGAGATACTTACAATCCAAGATGGATACCAACTGTTGCCTATACTGAAAGTTCCCGTCATGAATTTGTCAGTCATTTGCCAATGAATTGTAATCTTTTTGTTTGTCCTTTCCTATCTAGAAGATGATGCCTTTTAACATTATTCTTTCTAGTTCATATCCAATTTTTAGAAACCGCCATCAACATAGAATACAGGATATAAAAGCAAAAAGGTATCTTAGATGTCATCAATAAATACAACCCTCTACCAGCTGTGTTAATTTATGATGATAAAATAGATTAGAAAATTTTTATCATTTGTTCAGGACTCTTCAGTGTCAAGAAGCCAGAGTCTGAGGCCTTGGAATCAAAAACAGCTAGTTTTTGTTCTTAACTTTCAGGTTAAAGAGCTGGGTTTTTATTCCTGCTTTCAGATTTGTAATTGGGTAAGTTACCTAATTTTTCTGATTCACATACTTACATCAATGAAAGTGTTGTCTCTCTTCTTCCTGGAGCCACTGTAAGGGTGGGTGACTTAGCTGCTGAGCCCCATCTGTGTGCAGTGGATTCTTGGAGTTGTTCTATTCTCCCAGTTTCATGCACTTAGTGCAGTTCTGAATTCCCTGTCCATGATTCTTTTGCACATTTATGGATGGCTTCATGCATCTTTGAAGCTGTCACCCAAAATGCCCATTTCTACAATTTTAAGATGGTATGATCATGGATTTTGGATTGTGACCCACAACAATTTCATCCCTGAGTTGCAGTAATCAGGCCTGGGACCCAGGGTTCTTGGTCCCTCATAGCCAGACGGTGTGGATAGGATTTAGAATTGTTTGAAACATCTGAGGAATGTTAAAAGAATTTTTTTAAAGGACTTCAGGTGCAAAGAGTTAGATTAGTTGTTGTTGACTCATGACTCAGTCACATAATTGATTCATTTGTTTCATTTTAATAATAAAAAAGGCACCACCTAACATAAAACTAGGACCTTGGGGCCTCTCCTGGTGGCGCAGCAGGTTGAGTGCAGTGCTGTGAAGCTGTCTGCAGTCTCTGCAGTGCAGGTTCAATTCCTGGCCGGCCAGGGAGATACCCACATGGTGCAGCAGACCTCTCCTGTCTCACCTGCTGCTCCCCTCAGCAGTGCACCTTGGTCTGTCTGCCCGTTCTGCTCCCTGCTCTGTCTCTGGTGAATCCTGTCACCCAGCCCGTGCCTCTGACTTGTACCCCAGTGCTTGTATAAATAAACAAATTACAAAAATAAAACTAGGACCGTGAAAATGGCTTCTGTATAACCATGTGGGCTCCTTTGTCCATTTATCCTACTTGCCTCGCCTAAGGCAGTGGAATCCTATATTCATCATTCTCTGGGTGTCTTTGAATATAGTTTTATTGCATGTATAATATTTCTGTTCACATACAGTTACAAGCTGTATGTTACATTCCTGGTGCCCTGAGATATTTTTCATTTTATAATGCAGGAATTCATTGACTGAATATGGTATTGCTAAAACTTATCTATATCGTATGTCACTGAAGTTTTCTGATTACCCCATAGTATTCCTTTATGCAGATAGGCTGTTGATCCATTCTCTTATTGATGGGTGTTTGGGTTGCTTCCAAGGGTTATGCTTCTGTATACTTTGCTGTTGTGAGAATGCCGCTGTTTCTATCCACACCTCTTGACATATGTATGCAAGAGTTTCTCTTGTATTTTTATCTAGAAATGGACTTGCGGGTCATAGAGTATATGAATAGGATATATGAATTTCAGCTTCCCTACTGTTTGCTTTTCAAATGTTCTCTCCACCCTCCAAGACTTAATAACTCCTAGCCAGGGGCACTCTCTTGGAATGTTATTTTCAACCTTCACTTAGTTCTTCGGAAAACTTTTACAATATTGTTTGAATCCATTCTGTTGCACCCTCAGGTTATAATTCCTTTTTGGTGTTCTGCATATTGCATAAATGGAATACTAACATAACCACTTTCTGTAGAGTACAGGTGTTCTCAATCTTTGTTAGACTCACATGGAGGGTAAAATTTGCACTTTTGACTTGTGCCCAGGTGCTGTTGATGCTACTGGTCTTGGGACTGCAGTTTGAGAACTATAACCAATGATTGAGTTTGGGCTAAATCATTGAAGAAACTCTTACAGATAAATGATTACATTTATTAAAGAACAGATGCATAGATTTTGTTTTGTTTCTCTTATTTCCATTGCCTTTAGTAACTTTTGTTACTTTTTACTTATTTTAGAAACGTACTTTTTATTTTAGAAAGGAAATACCAATAAATGGTAACTTTTTTTGGTCTTCCTAGTTGACCTCCAACCCTACAAAGTAGGACAGATTTTTAAATAGTGCTGTTCTACCTATATGTACATTAGAAGAATTTGAAATTGGTGCACCATCTATAAATTGTCATGCTTATGATTCATCCACTGAGTCACCTTGCTGCTTCTCTACATTGGCACTAATCCAGTTTTGATTGAAAGTCCTTCTTAGCAGCATAGCTAAAGTGCTGCTCTTACCTGTCAAAATATTATAATAGCATACATCACACTAATGTATCATTGACTTTAGGTGGGCATTTATTCAGCAAACTTCATTGAGGTCAGCCATGGGTCAGTTATCATACCTCACACCAAAGTGGGTACAAGCTGCACATCAGGCCTGCTGACCAGGAACTCAGCATAGGTGGGGGAAGAGAAGTTTTCTTTACCAACAGATCTATAATGAAACTTAATGCGAAGTATTCTAGAAGCACAAAGAGAAGATGGTGGAAGTTTGGGCCTCTAGCAGTTTGGCCTCTGACTACCCTAGGTTTTTCTAGATAAAGAAATCAAATTGCTTTATTTAGTTTGCTTTTGTGCAGATCACATTTCAGCTACTAAATTGGAATAATTACTATTTGGTTGTATTTTAGTTTAAAGTGAGGAGGTAGAGAAGTGGCTAAGTGTTCACATTGAAAAAGCAGCTTACGTGCAGGGTATCCCTTCCCCTCGTACAATAAAAACAAATGTCTGGGCTGCTAGGGTTTGAGTGACAGCTTTGTCCATTGTGGGGCAGGAGGACACTCTGGGCCTGTTTCCTCTCTTGTAACAGGAAATATCTATTTGGGTTATTGTGAGATTGAATGAATAAAATGCTTTAGGTTGCCCCCGTTAAATGGTTCACCCTTCATAAATTTTGCTAGTATTGTTTAAATTAGATATCATTTGGTACACATTTGATTGTGAAGATAATGTGTGCATTATTATAAAAATGTGAGCAAGATATTCTGTATTTGGTCCCATGAGAGAGGAAAAAATCATAGCCAATTAGAATTGAACATTTTTTTAAAAGATTTTTTTTTTTATTATTTATTTATACAAGAACCGTGGTACAGGCCAGATGTGCGGGTGGGTGAGAGGATTCACCAGAGACAGAGCAGGGAACAGAACAGGCAGACTGATGAAATACACTGCTGAGGGGAGCAGCAGGTGAGACAGGAGAGGTCTGCTGTGCCATGTGGGTATCTCCGCGGCCAGCGGGGATCGAACCAGCACTGCAGAGGCTGTGGACAGCTTCACAGCGCTGCTCCCAACCACCTGCAGAGGCCCTAGAACTGAACATTTTTTAAAGATCATCTGCTTCAGCCTCCTGATTTACAGATGTGGAAATTGAAAAACAAACAAATGATTGGCTCAAGGGTGCTCAGTAAACAGTAGAGGTGGCACTGAGAACCATACCCTGTCTCATTCTGATGTGCTTTCAAATCCCTGTGCAGCATCCCTGAAGTGATAATGTCCTGAAAAAAACAGTAGTCTCATTTGAGAACCAAGACCAAAACAGATAAAAACATTTGCAATAAAAAATCAGTATATAATGAAATATCAGATGACATGGCATAGACTTGAAGTACATAATATAACTTAATGAGCTGCTCTTTTGAAGCAGAGAGATACTTGATTAGTTCATTGATTCATGGCAGATTCATAAGAAGCATATCTTTTGAAAGTATCAGTTATAAGTCAAAGTCAGTCTCCTCTATTCTTTTCTTCCTACCAAGTTAGGTTATAATTGAGCCAGAGGGAGAGTCCACCTTTGCTACATCAACCAGCTCTGTGTCTTTACAGTTCACAACAGAGGGAGGGAGGAGAGCCTCCCTGATGGGTTAAATCCCCACAGACCAGCACTGACATAGCAGGACATCAAGGTAAAAACTGTCTTCCTTCTGAATTGTCTGCATGAAATATATGGAATAGGTGTGATGAGTGTAAGTGATTGGTGGAAAAGGTCTTATCACTTGTCTAAGTTGATATTTCCACTGAAGAACAGGGATGCTGCTGTCTGGGATTGAGGTAAGAGTACTTTTATGCACACCGTCTCATTTAACTCTGCAGGAATCCATTGCTTCTTAAAAGTTGACAAAATATTACATGCCCCTAAAACACTCCAGCTATATCAAGCTGTACTGTGGGAGAAGTGAAAATCCTAGTCCACCCCTCCTATACCCAGGAATGTTGTTGGTAGCAATTTGTAAATTTTCCAGATCTTTCTCCTAGATGTATTTAGATAGTTTGATTTAACAAAAAATGGTGATCATCTGTCTTGTTATTCTTCATGCTCTGCATGCAGACCTGCTTCACTTTAATAGTCCTGAGTAGCTCTCTTCCTATTGGTTTTTAACCATTTCTTTATTGATGGATTGTCTCTAGTTTCTTGCCATTACAAATAATGCTACAGACAACAGTGTCCTTCCTTGTATGTTGTGCTTGCTCCATATGTGATTTAACATGTGGTTGTTACTGGAATGCAGGTCTCGGTTCCCTTGGCCAATAAGTAAAAGGAAACAGAGTTTGAGAAGGAGAATAGTTTAATTTGTTGACATATTGAGGGCCACAGACTAGTGTCTGAAAGACCACCTTTCTACTCTTTGGCAGAGTGCAGGGTATTTATCCAGAGTTACAAGGAAGTAGAAGGGGTGAGTGGTTAAGGGCAGCATGTCCATCCTTGCGACACAAGTGCCTGGAGGTTCTGGTGGAGGTCAGCTTGCTTTCTCTCTCGCCTGGTGGTCAGCAATTCAGATGTTATCTTTCTAGTGATGTTCTTTTCCCTAGAATGTAAGAACACAAAGTTTGTTAAGCCTAGAGGGCAAATAAAGAAGGGAAAGGGGAGAGCTTATCTGGTGGGACAGAGAAAGACTTACATTTGGCTCTGCATCATGGTAATAGATACCTTAGGAGTATAACAGTGGAAAGATTTATGCATTTCAAATTTTTGTAGACTATACTCCTGAAGATGTGGGATCCTATATTTCTGAATCATGTACAGTGTTGTAAACTAATGTTACCTTGCTGAAGATTTTTTTAAAAATAGATACTTCTTGTCGACTCTAAACACTTCCTTTTTCCTCTCCCCCCTTGTCCCGTGTAGATTGCCATCTAAAACTTAACTGACCTGGTAAAGTCCAATTTTCCTTATATAATTGATTGGGACATTTTAAAATATAATTTCTAACCAGTTTTTGCCCAATAAGGATGCTTGTCTTTGCGTTTTAAGATAGTATAGAGAAATTGATTAATCTGGAAATATTTTAAGTTTTTTATTGTGCATTCCATTCTGCATTAATTTTGGTGTTTGAGAATGATGATATTTATCCTCATTGCCTCTACTCATCACCATTACCTTTTTAAAATAAGAATTTTTTTCTTATTACATGAAGAAAATGTTCACTTATAGAAACTTTGGAAGACAAAAAGAAGTGAAGATTAAACACAATATTTGTATGTATGTTAAAATACATAAAAGAACAAATTCCTACCCTCCCACCCCTCACTTTTCTACTCCTAGGTTGGTCTTCTGGTTGGTTGTTTTTTTTTTGTGTGTGTGTTGTTCTTACACCAACTTACATCTTTATAGAGTAGAATTTAACGTGTGTACTTCTATCTAATTTAGGGATTTCTTAAAAGAGCAGGTGAGACTACTTTGGATTTTGTTCTGTAATATTTTTTAATTAACAGGGATGAAACTCTTTCCAAGTGTAAATTGTGGAAAATTAGCTAACATTTATTGAGCACTTATTGCATACCCATGACTGGCTTAAGCCTTTTGCATACCTAAACTTAACAATGAAGTTATTATAAAATTTAAAAACTATATTTAGACATCTTATAATCTTTTGAGGTAAAGAAGATTTTTGCTACTCATTTGCAAATGAGGAAAGTGAAGTCCAGAGATTTCGTTGTGGGATCACTTAGTGGTAGAACTGGGGCTTGAAACCATGTGATCTAACTTTGGATCCTGTTATTCATCATACCATACTATTTTTCATAGTGGTGTAATAATTGCTTCAAGGGTGTATGTATATAAGGAATTAAGTACAGCATGTAGCCTCCTCCTCCATAAGCTGCTACAGGGTAGCTTTCTAGTGGCAAATTTTGACCATAACTTCATTGAGATCTTAATCCCACTGCCTAAAGGGATACACATGATTTGTGTCTTCACACACAACAGTCTTTGCCCAGTTGGGAAATATGATTTAACTTGTGATAGGAGTGCTGCTTCCTCAGCCTCTCATCTGCTGATTCAGCAGTAGGTGATAAGGGTTAAGAGAATGGGTTCGGCATGGGAGTAGGGGATCCGAACTCCCTGTTCTGCCCCTTGCTGGCCGTATGACCTTGGGAAAATTACCTAACCTTTCTGTGCCTCAGATTTCTTATCTGTGAGAAAGAAGTAATATGGTAACACAAGGCTGTTGTGAGGATTGTGACTTCATGATACAAGTAAAGCATTTAGAACAACTCCTGGCACATGGTTTATTAAATCATATGCTACGTACACTGTACTTAGTAGTTTAGCTATTATTAAATACCTATTATTAAATACCGACAACTACCCTTGAAGTAGATAGTATCACCCTGTTGTCCAGGTGAGGAAATGGACTGGGAGAGAGACTTTGGCAGGATATGTCCCAGTGTGCGTGACCCAGGCCTGTGAGGTTGACTTTGTTGGCACTGTGCTCTCCAACTCTGAGTCTTCACAGCCACAAATTCAGGAAGGGGCAGATGATGAAGGGTGTATCAGATTTTGGGTTTTAGCTACTGAGATATATATTAAAGTTTATGAAAATACTATTGAATTATGCAATTTAGAGTTTTAAATTTGTAAAAAAATAGATTTTCTAAGAGGTTGAATTTAGGCTATTTCTATACTTGATGTGTACACCTGAATGGTTTTATTTAAGGTTAACAGAGGTATTTGTTGGAATAAAATTAAAAGCTATATTCTTTGGAACAAAATTAAAGCAGAAGGTGATATTGACTTTAAAATAATCACAATGAATTTAGTTTTGAGAGTAATAATATATGTTAAATTATCTTGATATTCAATTCTTAAGTTTTGTAACTGAGTTTATAAGATGGGACTAATTTAAAGACTTAGTTTTAACATTACGGTTTTCTTAACCCAACAATTTAGTAATTCTGTGAAATTCTAGCACAGAATTTAGTTACCAGTTTGTGAAAAATCCTATGCAGTATTTAGAAAAACAAACGGTTTAATGTTACTGCATTCCTGTATAATGAAAAGCTATTATTTTCTGGCACTTGATTGAAGTTTGTTTTAGAATTCTGATTAGGTAGGCAATTGTGCCTTCTCAAGTTTGAATTTCAAGTGAATTTGAAAAGAACATTTTAAATAGTGTCTGTGTCAAGGAAATCTTGTAATCAGGATACTACTTATGTTTCTGCTGAGCTTTCTTTCACTTGCAATGTGTTAGGAGAAATTTGGGGCATGAGGAATAGTAATACTTTTCTCTAAAGGACTCATCTTTCACATCTTTTGCATCTTTCCCCTGGCTGTTTTCCTTTACCTGTTTTTGCTTGCTGGAAAGAACAGGTTAATTCGTCATGGTTATGTTCTTGAGTACTTATTGATATTTCTGTTTATTAACATTAGTGTATATATAGAAACAAATGGAAAATGTGTGGTACTTAGGAAACCAGGAAACTGGGTAAGATGAAGCAAACTAGTAAGTATTTGAAATTTTAGAGGACTTAAGTTTTGTGGGCTGTGATTTGGGCATGAGCTGGGCTTTCAGCTGGTTGAGCTGGGCTTTGAAGAAGCATTAGTTTTGGAGTGGGTGAGAGAAGAAAGCGCACGGGCTGGAGAGTGCCACATGTGGGACATTGTTCATTTTACAGACATTTACTCAGCATTTGCTGTGTTTCACGGACACTTGCATGCAAAAATTTATTCAATCCCTGCCCCGTACAAAATTATTGGCTGGTAATACAACTATAATAATATGGAGTGATTAATTATAATACTGCCATAAATGATTAGTTGCACTTGTAGTGCATGGTATTACTTAAGTTTTAGCAGGAGAAATACAAATTATTGAAGGAACTCAGGCATGTATATTTTAATACTTAGTAGTTATCTATTGTTGCATAACAGATTACTCCAAAAGTTAGCAGCTTAATACAGGTATTTATATTTCAATTTCTGTGGATCAGGAATCTGGGTGTGGCTTAGTTGGGTGTCTGTGACTCAGGGTCTCCCCACTAGGTGGGTTTCACGTGTTGGCCCAGACTGCTGTCATCTAGGCTGGACTGGGGGCAGGTCTTTATTCAGACTCCCTCCTGGCTCCAGGCAGGCCTCACATCCTCACTAGCTCCTGGCTGGACACTCACTCTTCTTTGCCACAGCAGCCTGTCTGTCCTAGGGCTGCTCCCAGCATGACAGCTTGCTTTCCCCCAGAAAGAGAGATCTGAGAGACAGTGAGTACTATACAACCCCAGACAGAAGCCAGTGCCTTTCTACAACCTAAATTTGAATGTGAAACCTCTCACTTTTGTATTCTATTTGTTAGTAGCTAGTCACTAAATGAAGCCCACACTCAAGGCACAGAATAATCCCCCACCCCATCGCCATGTCTTTTAAGAACTTGGTAATCAACTTTTACTAAGAGCAACAGTGTCTGTTGTTATAGCCTTTAGAGTCCTGTCATTTATATCTAGCAGTCAGATCTGTGTGTTTAGATGATGGTAATGATGATAACAACTAATACTATGTATGTATGTCCCAAATGCCAGGCGGTGTGCTAAATGCTTTATGTGCATTATCTCATCTAGTCCTCTGGGAGAACTATGAAGTAAACACTGTTGTTATGGCAATTTACCAGCAAGAAGCTAGGGCTCAGAGAGGTTAAGTAAGTCAAAAGAACTGGGTTAGAATAGATGGATTTTTGGGCCTCCCCGATGGCGCAGCAGTTGAGCGCTGGGTTGCGAAGCTGCCCGCATCCTCTAGAGTGCCAGTTCGATCCCCGGCTGCTCCCTGGCCACGGGTCCCTGCCGCCCGCTGCTCCCCTCAGCAGTGTACTTCGGTCCTTTTGCCTGCTCTGCTCCCCGCTCTGGCTCTCACCCTCCCGCGCTTCTGACTGTACCCAGCGCTTGTATAAATTAAAAAAAAAAAAAAAAAGAATAGATGGATTTTTTTCTCCCTTGGATCCTGGTTTGTTTATAGCAGCTCTCCCTGAAAGTCGAAAGTGAAGTTATTAAATCTATTGAGTCTGTAGCTTTTTCAACCTGTTCATCTAATCGCTGAAGGGACTCATTTTAAGGACAATGGGAAGTGGAGAATAGTTACATGAGTAGAAAAATGGCAAAAGATTAGTGTTAGACTGTGGATAAACCTACCCTCCTCTCCATGTGTCATCTAATATGTGATATGTAATGGCATGTGTTTTAATATATATTGAATGCTGCTCTATGACTTGGGAATCATCTTTGGTTTCTCTTGCCTACATTTCAGTCCATCTGTGCATTGTAACGGTTTCTATTCCCAGAATACAGCATTTATCCACCTGTTTTGATTCTTCTCTTAGAGCCTTAGTGTATCACCGGTCATCTTACCTGAGCTATCACAGTCGCCTCATTTCTTCCAGCCTCCTCTGGTACCCACTTACGGTCTGTTTAGAGTAAAGTAGCCAGTGTGATCTTTTTAAAGGCCTATAGGAAATCATGTAGTCTTCCGCTTAAACCCCTTTAGTAGTTTTTCATTGTAATTTAAACAAAATCCAACTTCCTACAGACTTTCATTGCTTACTGTGCTTCAAATGTACAGGCCTTGTATTGTTCGTACTTAAATTCATTTCCACCTTTTGTCTTTGTACCTGTTGTTTCCTCTTCGGGGTGACTGACTCAGGTCTGAGCTCAATTGTCAGCACCTCAGTGCAGTATTCCTTGACTAATTTAGACACCCCTTGCCTTAATATGCTCTTGTGTTACTGTGTTTTATTTTCTTTATATCAATAGTTCTTACCACTCTGAGTATTGTTAATTTATTGTTTGATTCTTACCTATTTCTCCTACCACCAGAATATGGATTTCTTGAGAGCAGGGCCTCCCCTGTGCTTAGAAAATAATGACACATAATAGTACAACCAAAAAATTTTTGCATGAATGAAAATTTTCATCTCATTTTGCATATATTTTGGATATTTCCCCAAATCTTAATAAAATATCAGTGTTTATGAACTCTTGGTCTGCAGTCCAAAGTCCAGTCTTTAGTCTGGACTAAAACATACTGATTGGACTTGATAAAAAGTATTGTTTCAGGTGTAACTTACATCCAGTCAAGTGCACAGATCTTAAGTGTGCAACTTGATGAGTTGCACTAATGTGTATACCTGCGGAGCTGCCTCGCAGATCTAGATATAAAGGACTTTCTCATATCCCTCCCAGCAACTCCCTCCCTTCCCGAATGATAACTTGTATAGCCTTTTAAATTTCCTTTTAACATTTAAAACTTGGGGGGAATTCATATAGGAAGCCAGAATTCCAATGTCTCTTACAAAATGGAAAGATGTAGCAACATAGGACTTGCTTTCATTTTTTTAATCTCAATTTATTTGTAGCTGAGAAGCTGCAGTCCAGACTTATTGGCATGGTAGTCTCCAGCTTGCCTGCAATCTTCACCTCTCTTCACTCTACTCTGACCTTGAAGTCGATTTCCAATTACCATTTATAATTATAATTTGAATTGGTTTTGTAATGATGAAAAATATTTATTTCTTCCATTATCTCTATAAAGGAGTAAGAAACATAAATGGTAGACTAAAAGGGTTGTGTGTTCCTTATAATTGCTCCATTCATAAGCATTTCTGGCCTTACATAAGTTATTTATAAGTTATTTTGTGTTATATTATTTATAAATGAATTCTTCATGTGAGTTATTTCTCTTTTTTGATATTGTAAATGTGTAGATTACATATACAAATCATTAAGATAAAATTTTAGAAGTAAAACTTTTGGATCAAAATAGATTTACATTTTTAAGATTTTTGACACATTGCTTGGCAGTAGCAGAAACTGATGTAGTCTTACTGGAAAGTAGTGTAGGGAGTTTTTATTTCCTTACATCTGTGCCAACACTGGAAATTGTAATTAAAAAGGAAATTTTTGTTATGATAGTAAAAACAAACAATGGAAATGCTGGCCAAAAAGTTTTTCATCTTGAAATCTACGTTAAATCAGGATTGTACTTTATTTTGCAAGATATAATGTAGGCATTTTTACTACTTAGTTCATTGACGTATCTTAGAAGTAAATCGCCAGTCATATTATTATATACCAGGTACTTAGTACATGAAGAATTGTGAATATCATGGTATAACTTGAGAAGCCTTTAACCTTCATCCTGACACACACCCAGATACCCTTCCCCCCCATACACACATTGAGCTCTCTACCATGTTCTATGTGGGAGTGCATAGGAGTACATAATGCAAAATCCTTGCTTTGATACACGTACAACTAATTCTTGCATACTGGTTTTGTATTTACTTTCATGTTTTTAATTATATGATTTTTGCTTTTAGGAGATGCCTACATAGAAGAGTGACAGCAGCTGGACTAAATGTTTCACTGCTGAACTGGTTCCTCAGGTATCCTGGCTCTGGCGATTGCTATGGGAGATTGGATGACTGTTACAGATCCAGGTCTGTCTTCAGGTAACTGATGAGTCTGAAATAATTGTAAATTACAACAGTCATCATACAGTGCATTTTTAGTGAAACTGTAAAATAACTATAAACATTGAAGATGTGATAAGAGAAAAGCATAGTAGATGTAAATTGCAATATTACCTTCAGTAAAATTGTCAGTGTCATAAGTGGGATTAAAAATTTTAGATAAAGAATAGATTGCTTGATTTTCATTCTAAGGAAACTTTTATGCTTTTGAAAAAAATTCATTGGCTATTTCTCTTAATATATTCCTTTAATTACATAAACTTTGATTGGCCTAGATGAGTGGTTTAGTTTGTTGGTATGTGAATCACAAGTACTGTATATTGAGGTATATTATATCCTGACATGCTGCTAAGAGCACCACTACATAACTGTGTCTTTTTGGAAAAAATTACGTAGTTTTCATACCAAAACAAGCTTTGTCCTAATTTGAAAATACTGAAAAATATGTATGTGATTTAGAATCTTTGGTAATAGAGGATTGTTACCCTTGCATGTGGTTTTTATGAGTTATTTACATAAATGACTTTCATTGATTCTTTCAGAAAAGAAAAATATTTCTCAATATACCTCAGAAACAAAGATGTCTCCATCAAGTTTATACTCACAGCAAGTGCTCTGTTCTTCAATACCCTTATCAAAAAATGTGCACAGTTTTTTCAGTGCCTTCTGCACAGAAGAGAATATTGAACAAAGTATTTCATACCTTGATCAGGTAACATGCTTTTTTGTAAGAAACAGTAACCTAATCATGTTATATAATAGTGGACATGTGACCCTTAAGAGAAAAGCATCTGTCAGGCATAAGGATGTTGTTAGGTATTGGCCTGGGACAGACAGCATATTAGACTTGCAGAGACTCTTAGGGATTGTGAGTGAATGCAAGGTCAACCTGTTTGCCTGGAGCAGGTTGGCTTCCCCATCACTCCAGGGCACCCCCCAATCAAAGTCTCACCCTTATTGTACTGATGAGAAACCCAAGTGCTATTCTAAGTCACAGGTGATTGCAGAGCAGAGGCTAAAGAGCCTCCATTATTTAATTCTTTAGTACTTTTGGATACTTACTATTAAGTATTGTAGGATAGTTTTCTTTCTCAGAAAACATTACTGTCTTTTCTTTCTGTACTAAGTTGTATGGTAACCAAATTTTATGAAAACATTTTCTCCTACCAGGAATTGACTACTTTTGGTTTTCCTTCATTATATGAAGAACCCAAAGGTAAAGAGACAAAGAGAGGATTAAATGTAGTTGCTGTTTTAAATTGTATGAATGAGCTACTTGTACTTCAGCGCAAGAACCTTCTAGCTCAGGAAAATGTGGAAACACAGAATCTGAAACTGGGAAGTGATATGGACCATCTGCAGAACTGCTATGCAAAACTTAAGGTAGAAATTGTCTGTCTGCATTGAAAATATGCATATGATACTTTGAATTTTTATTGACTTTATTTTAGGGTTTGTTTTTTTAAGTTTGAGGGTTTTTTTAAAAACTGGGAAATTAAAAGTGAACTTTAATTTGTGTGTATCACTTGTATTGCTTCTCTATATCAATGTTGAGGGTATTGATTTTATGAACTCTGTGTAGCAACTTGTCAAATCTGTAGAAACTTAGATTAGAAAATATTTCAATCTGACAAAAATAAAGTGAGGACTCTCCCACCCTAGTCACTCTTCTTAATAGATAGATGTGTAACTTAAAATCATCTTGTGAGAGGGTACATTAGTTAATTCCAGGATAAATATTCTTGAGAACCTCCATGCCAAAGTTACTAAAACTCAATAATGAAAGCATATCAGATAACTTCTAACTTTTAGAAATCCTTAAGTCTCTAGAGATGACTGTAGAATGCTTTCATAAACTTGTTTGCTTCTCTGAATAAAAGAAACATTTTTAACAGGCTCATAATACCTCCCTTAAAATATAAAACATTTGTTGCTAGCTTCTGCTTTGCTTTTATTCTTTCCTTTTTTTAGAAAGGTTTTTAAAATTCATTTATTTGAGGAAAAAAAGAGAAAAAGGTGTTCACAATCACATACATTAGGATTGTATATTATGAACAGTGTTACCAATTCAAGGCAATTTTTTTCTCCTAAAGGTGCTTTTCTACACTGAGTCTGTATATTTGTGAAAATAAAAATCTTTAATCAGCAGACTCTCAGAAAATCAGATTCCTTTTGGTTTGTCAGTGTGGTTCATGCCTCTGCACTTATTTTTTGTCCTGTATCCTCCCCTACCTGCTCCCTCCAAGAATAGATAACAACAACAAATCCTACTCAAAATCTTGACTCTCTGAGTTTTATTGGAATGAAAAATAATAGGATCGCTCTATATCATATTTGCAAGTCTTCCAGTAGAGAATGTATTAAAAAGAAGTAACCTAGAATTGGCCTGTGGGTGAACACAGGGAACGTTTGGAGATCAACTTAGAGAAGCATCTTAACTCCTTAGCAGCACCTGCCTTTTCCAGCCTGCATTACCTAGTGCTATTTTATGTTGTCTCCTTAGCTCATGTACAGTGTAGGTTTGTTTTCCCTAATAATATTTTTAGGGTTTTGCACCTCCTGTATGCCTAAGGCATAGAGAGTATTCAACTCCTTATCTTGGGTGACCTGCACACTGTAGTGACCTAAGGAGGCTGCCTTCCAAGCTTACAAAAAGTCTCTGAGTTATGGATAATACTTAATTTGACTCAGAGACACTTGGTGGAAGTTCTTATGCATTATACTGAACCAGAGTTGTAAACCCTAGAAGTCAGTAATTCTGCATTACAACTTTTTATTTGGGTACCTTTGGCTAAGTGTCTTTTAAGTAGCTAGTAAATAAATGATGATACTGATAATCTGGGGATGGATATAGTGAGCCTTTCTTCTAAGTAATGGTTATTACTAGGATTACCTAGAGTATAGAGTGATTTCCAGGATATCTTTTAATTTGGAATTTAACCTGGACCAAAATCAGGTATTTTTGATCAACTGTGGACAGAAGTATGTGTTCAGTGAAAAAATTTTCTGGTCTGTCCTTAAAGAGGTTCTGAATCTGTCATATGATTCATTCAGTAGACTGCTTGAAGGAGATTGTAGTCTAGTGGAAGGAAATACTTTAAACCATGATTATTTGCTATATTAATTGTGCTTGATGTGGAGGTAAGGGAAAGCTTCATAGAGAGAAGGGTAACACTTGATCTGAGCTTTAAGAAATGAATCGAATTGGTTAGTGTTTGGAAAACACATTCTAAGGCAGAGCATATAATCTATATGGAGGCATCAGAGAGCATTTTATAACAACAAACAGCTTTCCAGGGACTGAAATACCTGATGCATGATCAAGAGAGATAAAGGTGAGGCTGTCACCCAAGCCTCATATGATATGAAAGACAGTGTACAGGAACTGGGAGGCCCTGAGGAATTGTTAACAGGAGAAGGGTGTTGTGTGAATGTCAGTCTGGCAGTAGAGTGGATAAATTATAGGGGAGGGGGGGCAGATTTGCAAATTTGTATTTGGGATGGAGGTAAGGGGCTGTAGAAGCCAGGTAAAATGCAGCTTATTAGTAGGCCGTATCATTCGCCCCGGCCAGAAAAGTTTTCGAGGTGAACTAAGGAAATGCCAGTGGAGCTAGTGAGATATGAAGAAAATTTAGAAGGTAACAATGGCAGAATTGAATTTGGGGAATAAGAGTCATGAATTTAAGATACCCTCTAGGTCCTTAATTGGAATTTACTAGGGATGGTGGTATAAGTCACTAAGATGATTAGAAATGTGGGAGGGACGTATCCTGATTTTCAGGGATGATGGTGAGTTCAGGGAGAGTGTTGGTAATCGCTCAAAGTGAATGTTTGACAGACCAGCTGGAACAGTGCCTTTAAGTTGAGCCATGCCAAATGGTTGGCATGATAGGGACTTTTAAACAGTCCAAAAGAGGGTGCCAACAATTCTGACAAGCGTACAGTTACCCAAGTTACAGCCCCAAATTTTCAGTATCTTTTGGTCCATTGTTAGAGAGATTGTGCAAGTTGTTGTCAGTTGTTGTGAGACTTTTAAGAGGATTTAAAAAATACTCCAGGGGCTTCTTGCAGAACTTGGCACAGTTCCTCTGGAAATGTATGGAATGAATTGAACCTGGGCATCTTATCCTATAATGAATCCCGTGATATTGGCTGTTGCTCTCTGGACAAAATCTTCAGCGTTTACTATCTGCATGGGAAAACTGGCGTTGCCCTATAGAACCGCCCTTTTTAAAAAGGTTCCATTTTATTTGGCCACCCTCCTTCTTCAAACAGAAATCCCTATCACTTTTAGCTCTTTAAAGGTGTGCTGTAAAACTATAAAAAAGACATTTTTCAAATCTCCAGTGGCAGTATCACTGAAATATTGAAGAGCCTTTTAAGGGATTCACTTTGAAACTCTTTTGTGTATACATAAAAGTATGGTATTTAAATTAAATAAAAATTGATAAGCAAATTTTATTTATAGTAACAAGCTTTACAATGATTGATTTAAATTAACATTTTGTGTACCTTTAGACTTCAGTTTTAGATAACAAATCCTAGTATGTGTAATTTGTTAATCTTTTAAAAATTTGCTTGCTCTGAATTCTATATGAACTTTAATTAAAATTGCATATGAATGTTTTAGGAACAACTGGAAACTTCCAAGAGAGAAATGAGTGGTCTCCAGGAAAGAGACAGACAGTTACAGTGCAAGAACAGGAATTTACATCAACTACTGAAAAATGAGAAAGATGAGGTGAGTTCTTAGTTATTGCAGAGAAAAATTTAAGTAAATGTTGATAGTTTTATGTATCTTCAGGTGATAATAGGAGCTACTTTACTTGAAAGTAGGAAAGAACCATTTTTTCGGGCCTCCCCGGTGGCGCAGCGGTTGAGCGCTGGGTTGCGAAGCTGCGCGCGGCCTCTGCGGCGCCGGTTCGATCCCCGGCTGCTCCCCGGCCACCAGAGGAGGGTCCCACATGGCGCGCAGACCTCTCCTGCCGCCCGCTGCTCCCCTCAGCAGTGTACTTCGGTCCTTCTGCCTGCTCTGCTCCCCGCTCTGGCTCTGGTGAATTCTCTCGCCCTCCCGCGCTTCTGACTGTACCCAGTGCATGTATAAACAAAACAAACAAACCAGCAAACAAGTAAATAAAGCATGCCTCTATAAAAAAAAAAAAAAAAAAAAAAAAAAGAACCATTTTTTCACCCTGTGTCAAATTCAGATGGGGGATCTGTGTACAATGTTGGATCACATTTAACTGAAAGGTCAGGCACCCTCCCGACAACCAGTGTCCTGAGCTATCCTGCACTCGCCTCAAATGCACTGTCACTTTTTCTCAGGGAGAGGGTGCTTTAAATGCAGCTCTTTTTATTCTTTGTCACACCTGTACATGATATGTGGCATGCTTCTTCCTAAACTATCTTAAATGTTGACACTGTTCATCCAGTCTTGACTAAATGGGCACAGGAATTATTGCTGTTGTTTTTTCTTCTTTAAGGTAATTCACATTAAAAATCTCATTTCTGAGGCTAATTAGGTCATAACTATAATATCTAATACTAACATTTAGTATTTACTGCACTTGAAATTATTTATGGAAGAAGTAACAAACACTTGTTTTTATTCTGCAATTGATCAGTGACCATATTATAACTGAAAGTATAATATTTTAGGTGTTATGTGTGTTGTTTTAACTGTAGTTAAATCTTTAATTATAAAATTTAGGGCAGTGTATTTCTTTAAGGACTTCCAGGATAGATTAGTTTTACCATATTGGATTATTTGGTAAT
The DNA here is from genome assembly GCF_014898055.3 of Talpa occidentalis. Taxonomy (NCBI): domain Eukaryota; kingdom Metazoa; phylum Chordata; class Mammalia; order Eulipotyphla; family Talpidae; genus Talpa; species Talpa occidentalis. Next base: position 42,393,737 of record NW_023605305.1, read on the forward strand.
ATATTTAGTAAGTAAGGTAATAAAGTACCTTAACTACACTGCAAGGTTGCTCAGACATTTCCTGGAGTTATTTCACAGAAAATTTTGATTTGATCTGTTGGTTACACTTACGTGGTTTAAATATCGTTTATCTTTAGTAAGGGAATAAATTGTTAAACATGATCCTCTCTAAAAGAAATATTAAGGACTACAGAGAGGCCTTCATTGATACAAATATTGACCAATAGTGTCTGGCATGTGGTAGGTACTCAGCAGATGTTGAACCAGGGTCTGTCTGCTGTTTGAATTTACTATAATTTGAAAACTCTTTTTGATGAAAGAAAATGGCTTTGTGCCATAAATGATCAGGAATAGTAAGTCAGTATAAGGAAGTCATTACAAATGATCAAATGGGCTCTTTTTTCAGATAAGGCTTTAATCACTTTTATAGTCACTCTTAACTTTCTATAGTCACTCTTAACTTTTTTTTAGTCACTCTTAACTTTCTTAAGAGTTTCTGTTGGATGAAAAGTGTAGAAGGTAATTTAGAAAGCTAACCCCTTTGGAAATTCCGGAATTAAATAATAACAACTTTTATGTGATTCATTTACTGAGATCTTAAAATGATTTACAATGGTTATGGAGAATAAGAAATAATCCTAGAATTTTTAAATCATTAGATAGGAAGATGAATAAATGCCAGGGCTTTCGTTTTTAGAATATGGAAGTGTTAACTGGGTTTATCAATCCTGAAGAGACTCATTTGAGAGAAAAATACTTCTTTCAGGTACAAAAATTACAGAACATCATTGCAAGTCGAGCTACACAGTATAATCATGATATGAAGAGAAAAGAGCGTGAATATAATAAACTAAAGGAACGTCTACATCAGCTTGTTATGAACAAGAAAGATAAAAAAATAGGTAAGAAGCAGCTGACTAAGATAGAGCAAAGGGAATAAATAAGGTAATATTATGCTAAAAAATGAAAGGGTTGAGCATTTAACTCATGAAGTGCTGTTTTCATGTTTATGTAACTGATGATAGATATCATATATCTATATAAGCTAGAAATTGAGACAACTGGTTAGTGAAAAATAGTAATTTTTATTTGCTTCATTAGTTGCATATAAGAATTTTGTGTATATATATATTTAACATGACAGTTGAAGGATTGATCCATTAAGAAAAGTTGAGCAAAGGACACCCATCTTCTATGGCAAAGAACTGATAATATTAAGTCAGGATCAGTTTCTGCGTATCAAAAGAAGTATGATTTTAGAGTTAACTTTTTTTTAAAAAAAAAGATTTATTCATGCATACAAGAACCAGGGTACAGGCCAGATGTGTGGGAAGGTGAGAGGATTCACCAGAGACAGACTGGGGAACAGAACAGGCACACTGGCTGAAATACACTGCTGAGGGGAGCGGCGGGCAAGACAGGAAAAGTGTGCCGCGCCATGTGGGTATCTTCGCAGCCGGCCAGGATCGAACCTGCACTGCAGAAGTTGTGGACAGCTTCACAGCACTGCCCTCAACCACCTGCACCACTGGGGAGGCCCAAAGTTAGCTTCATAAAATTATTCACCAGGCCAAATCATTCATGTCAGTTGAGTTCCTTTAAATAAGTTTAGCTATGCAACTAGTCAAAAGGATGGACCGTGAAAATTATGCTTACATTTGTGCCTAAGGTATACTTTTTTCTAATACTCTTTTGAAAATTAATTTTCAAAGAGTATTATTTCATCCAAATAGATGTGCATGATTTCAAATAAATAGCATAGCTAGAAGTAGAACTACATACACACAAAGGTAGAGCTGCACAGTTTTGCTGGCCTAAAGATTCAGGGAACAGGAAATCTGCATTTATTGAAGAGTGGTTTCTAAGTGGACTGGATGACAGGCTGTCCTCTAACATACTTTAAGCAAGAGACCCATAAACTGTCTTTCTGAAACTGAGCTTGGTCTTGTACACAGCAGCTGATGAGCAGATGTTTCAAGCTGTCACATGGTGAGCTCTGCTTGCTACCAACAAGCTGTTGAATGTTGACTGCAACATTGCCTTTCTGTATAGCAGAATTGTTAGAGTCATTAGATTTTTTTTTTTAACTATTGAGAAATGAAAGTTATAGTAAGTGATTAAGACAAGGTTAGAAATACTTAGGTATTCGGAGGTCGAAAAATTATAAACTTCAGTTGGACATTGATTGAATTTAAAGTTAGCTAACCATGTGTTCATTGCTGAAGGAAATAACAAAGTGCAGGATGAAATGCTGCAAGTATTAAATATGACACCTAGTTAGAGAAGTTCATTAAAGATCTAACACTTAGAACAGAGCTCTTACATAGTGTGGGGGTCTGGTGGTTTCCTGGTCCAAACTCATTTGGAGGTGATTGTTTCATAATAATTTTATCAGCTTAAAATTGTAATAACTTGTTCTTATCTTATTTCCTTCTTGTGCCAACTGTTTCCTTCTCCCCCTGGGTCAGAAGAGACATTAGTCAGGGCACCTTAACTCCCTTGATGGTAATGATACAGGGTGTGGCAAAATTTTTCAGGTTTGGGGAATAGTAGGGCCTTTTGTCACCATTGCTCATCTCTGACATTATCTGCAGAAGTAACAGTAGACAACATACAAACCGTGCGACTGTTCTAATCAGAATTTACTCACAAATCACACCCTTGGCCTGCAAGCCATGGTTTGCCAACTCCTGTTGATAAAAGCAGTAATGATGATAAATTAACATTTATTAAGTAGTTACTGTATTTAAGTGCTTTAACATTCTTTCACTCACTCTTCACAACAATTCTTTAGTACATAGTTTAGTTATTCCCCTGGTATAGATGAAGAAACAGGCTTAGTAGTCAAAAACTTGCCAGGATCTCAGTGCTTAAACGATGGAACTAGAACTTGAAATCTGGCTGTTTAAACCCATATATTGATCTGTACCCAGGTTGGGGTATGTCTCTGATGGGTATATAGTATATTAGGGTTTTAAATACTTAACATTGTGGTAAGAATCAGTTTTACTTCTGTTCCTATTTGTAGCTATGGAAGTTCTCAATTATGTGGGGAGAGCAGATGGCAAGAGGGGCTCCTGGAGGACTGATAAAACTGAAGCCAGGTGAGGTCCAGTCTAAATGGATGCATGTAATCAGACTTTTCTTTTTGTATTGCATTTTCATACTGTCAATTTCTTTCTCAGGAATGAAGATGAAATGTATAAAATTCTCTTGAATGATTATGAATGTCGTCAGAAACAAATCCTATTGGAAAATGCTGAACTTAAGAAGGTTCTTCAACAAATGAAAAAGGAAATGATTTCTCTTCTTTCTCCCCAAAAGCAGAAGCCTAGAGAAAGAGCAGATGATAGTACTGGAACTGTAAGTGGCTCTTTCCTCTCTAATACAGTCTCATATTGCTAAGTAGAACTATTAAAACACTCAATAGGTATTCTCAGTGGGACACTATTGTTATTTTGGACACCCCAGTCATGACAACCAAAATAATGACCCTGTGTATTTCTGGATATGCCTTACGAAATGGAGATGATTTTCTGGAGATTTCGTCTGTTCCATGACTGTGATAAGTACTTAATAAGCACTATCTTATTTATTTTTTATAATTTGATGCTTTGGTATTTTTCCCATTTTGTAGATGAGCAAATTGAGGTACAACAACTAGCCCAGTATCAATCATGACAGAACTAGGATTTGAATTCAAGTCTGACTCCCAAGCTCATGCTTTTAATCTCTATGCTGTATATCATTTTAAAAGTTTAAATATTGTGTACTTAAAAAAAAAAGACTAAAGCATTTGACTTTTTTCCCTTAATTTAGACTGCTGAAGCAGTGGCAGACTGGGTGGCTTGTAAACAACAGAAATTTTTCCTTCACTGTTCTGGAGCCTTGGGAGGGAGCTGGCAGGGTCTGTGTCGGGAGAGGACCCTCTTCATGGTGGCAGAGTGCCAGCTTCTTGTGTCCTCACATACCAGGACACAAGGGTTAGGGGCCCTGATATATGAACACTCACACCATTCAGGAGGGCTCTACTCACAAGATCTGATCGCCTCCCAAAGACTCCCACCTTCTGACACCATCACCTTGGGGGTTAGGATTTTAGCATATAAATTTTAAGCAAATATTCAGTCCATTGCATTCCATCTCCCTTTTTGGGAGAGACAGTCATGTAGAGAATAATCATTATACATTAAAAACTATAATGAGGTAAAGACAGAAAGCAATATGGCGATCAAGGAAGGCATCACAGAAAGTGACATTTGAGCTGGTGTTTTAGAAATAAGATACTTCTGAGATAGAAAACATGGGATAAGCATTTGATATGGAAAATAATATGTGCAGAAGTCTGAAAAAACAAGTCACATAATGGTAACAAGAACTTTTAACTTAATTACATACATTTAAATTCTAGATTTAAGCAGCTTTCCAGTCGTGACTAACATCCGAAAATAACAATGTTGATGGAAAATGCTAATTCCAGCAAATCAACAGAGCTTGTTTTTTTTTAATTTGTATTTGAGAATTATTTTGCAATATCACAAATAAGTCCAACAGTTCCTACCTCCCACCTTTGTTTTCTTTAAATAGTACTGAATGCTGTTGTTTTTTTAACTCTCCAGTTTGGGGTCTACTTAACCTTTTATATTTAGTTCACTTTTTCTCTCAAAGTCTGTCACTTCTAGTCAGTTCTTGACATTTACTAATACTCACTAGGTTCCTGTTACCTCTGTAGTTTCTTCAGTTTTGAGTCCAGCCTTTACTAACTTGTCATTATCAGCTCTTAGTCAGCAAAATCACATAGGAAACCATGGAGTTCTTTCAGATGATTAAAGGCTGCCTCCCCTGCTTGTCTCCCCGCTCCATTACTTTGCCAGTGGGTATAATTCTTTTTAATTCAGATGTTTAAGTTTAAAAACACAGTGGTCTCTTAAGTATATTTACTGTTTTTAAAAGATCTATTTTTCTAGATGCTTTTAAGTAATGCAACCATTCCTTTTAAAAGACAGATTTTAGAGCATTATAACAGGAGGAATAAGAGATAACCTTGGCATGCCTGGGTAGCATTCAGGTTTTATTTATTTATTTTGCTTGCTTATTTAATTGACCCAAAATAAATATCCAATTCAATTTAAGTGAATTTTTAATTTTCACTTTGTGGTTTCAATATTTCACCCAGTCTAGGAAATGTGCAGCAGTTGTTAATTTCTTTAAATAATCTTCTTGTGGAATTACGGTATCTGCCGTAAGATATAATAAAGAGGTAGAGTAGTTTCTTGGAAATAACTCTCAGTTAGCTCCAGAGGATTGATTAGCAAGAATCAAAGTCAAAATGAGCCACACCAGGGCCCTTCCCCCATCCACTCCTCTTGGGACACCTTGACCTCATACTACTGATACGTCCTTCAGGCCCAGTCACTCCCTCACTCCTGCCACAACTGTCACGGGAGCAGTCTGCCATCTTTTTCCCCCCAGCCGGATATTTATTGTTCAATTTAATAAAATAATATCTATTTACTTTCTTGGTTCCTAGCCATTTTATGTGGATGCGTATTATTTCGACCTGTATCCATTTAAGTATTGTTCCCCTGTGTTCCTGTGTGTAGGGGCCGGACTGGCCACAGGGCAGGTTTTCTGATGGATCCAGGCAGATGGGTAAAGGAGGAGTCAGAGTCCTCAGTAGTTTTGCAGGTTTTTTATTTGGGGTTCACCAGGCATATGGCAGGTAGGGGTGCTGGCTGCCAGCCTCCCAGCCCCCAGCAAGTCTTCACTCTATCTGAGCTCTCTGGAGTTCGTTCTGCTGCTTCTCGGCTTCAGCTTCGGCTTCTACTGCTGCTTTCTCGGCTTCTGCTGCTGCTGCTGCTGCTGCTGCTGCTGCTGCTGCTACTGCTGCTGCTGCTGCTACTGCTGCTGCTGCTGCTGCTGCTGCTGCTGCTGCTGCTGCTGCTGCTGCTGCTGCTGCTGCTGCTGCTGCTGCTGCTGCTGCTGCTGCTGCTGCTAGTGCTGCTGGCGTCCCCCCGTGACGCCGCCCTTAAAAAGCACAGTCTTACCTCAGCTGAATCCCATCTACCTATGCCCACACCCTATTCCAGGTGCCCGCCATCAGGCATGCATTCAGGACAAGGATCCATCATCTATCCTGATGGCGAACTGGCAGAAAAGCCTGACATTTTCTTTACCCTACACTGTGATCTCAGTCCTGCTTAGATTCTGTTGGTCCTGTGTCAGTGTAAATTTGCTGCGTTTTCCTGTGAATTGATGTGTTGGTAGAATGCAAAGAAAAATAATCTCTAGATGTACACAAAATTAAGAAAACTAGGATGAACAGTTCCTCCCTCTTTGGCGATTATTTCACAGGTAATTTTGGGAGACGGAGTCATCTAACTTCCTATCTCAGTGTGGCATTGGACAAGTCTCTTAAGTCTCCTTTCTTTTTTTTTTTTTTTTTTTTTTTTTTGGTGGAGATGCTGAAACCACATTGTAACACGATTTAAGGACTAACATGTGAAAGCATTTAACACAACATGAGACAAGTAGTATATAACTCTCTTCCTTACACAACTCCGTGATTCTTGTCACTATATTTGGATCCAAATTCACCTTTGAAGAGAGATAATTGAGGGATTTCTGTCTTCAATATTAATTACTTTTTCTCACGATATTTATATTAAATACTGGGTCATATATCCTTAATATACACCATGGAAATGACCTTGACATGTGTCTCTGGCAGTGAGATTCCTGCTGCCTTGGTATTGGGCGGCATTCAGGCTCAGCTCTTGCCTTTTCACCCCTCACCACTGTAGGTTCTCTCTGATGTTGAGGAAGATGGCGGGGAACTGAACAGAGAGAGTATATGGGACCTTTCCTGCGAAACTGTGAGAGAACAGCTTACAAACAGCATCAGAAAACAGTGGAGAATTTTGAAAAGCCATGTAGAAAAACTTGATAACCAAGGTAAATACTGCCTAACTGATTATTGAATGAGTTGTGGCATTCAGTAAGCCCTCTTCATTTTGATCACTTGGAAGGTCATTTTATGACACATTTTTGGTGGTTTGAAAGCAGGATTCTGCTTCCTTCTAGATATGAGGTTTGAGCCTCACTAAGAAAGTACACTCTTAAAGTGAAACTCTGGCAAGAAGACATTCTGTATCCAGCTTCTCTGAGTGCAGTATACAATTGAATAAGGCAACTGAATCTTTTACTAAATCCTGGAAATCAAAATATAGTGTAAATCATGATACAATATAACTATGGATCTGATTATTATTTTTAGATAATTGCATATTCCTAGGTTCCTAATAATTCATTTTAAAATTATGTTCAAAATCATAGCTGTTCAATGCACAATATCACTTTGGAATATGAGGCAGAATATGCAGGTGTTTGTTGCATATCTATAATAATACTTAATGCTTGGTGTATAGCTTTCTAGACTTTATACGTTTGCAGAATACTTAATTAAACTATATAAAACCAAAAATTGATTATTACACGTGTATTTCTGCACTGTGCTTTTAACCTAATTGTTATATTAGACATCACCTCCTGTCATTGTAGGCAGTACATCTAGATCTACATTAATGAATATATCCTTAATAGTTATTATTTGTTGAAATTCACATGTTTTTAAGTCAATATAGTCAGGGTTTCTGCCTAGTAAATGAAGCCTATAGGAAACTTTATTCTTAAAGTTCACAAATCACACTCAGTGCCAGTTGTCTTCAGTGGTAACAGGCAAGCAACAGAATTATTATAGTATCAAAATTAATTTATGTGAGATTTTATTGATTTCAGTTGGCATTGTCTATTAGTAGTAAATAACAAGTTTGTTTGGATTCCTTCATATTTGTTGAATTTTATGCCAAAGAGCAAGATTGCAGTACTGTATTGATCCTTGAAAGAGCCCAATTATGAATGTTAAATTTCTCTTCTGTAAATGTAAATTGTCCTTTTTTAATTAGGCCATGCACTTTGAATAAATGTGGATTACAAATTAAATGTTGGCAATAGAACTCTGATTGTAAGCATATCATTTAGCCCCAAAGTATGAATATTTAATAGTTGTTATGAACCCCTTATGGTTACTCTGCTTTTTAAAATATTGTCATGGCTTTAAAATGTAGCTTTGTTTATTTATTTTAATTTTTATATACAAGATCTAGGGTGTAGGTCAGAGGTGTGGCGATGTGAGAAGATTCAGAGACAGCATGGGGAGCAAAACAGGCATAAAATACACTGCTGGGCCTCCCCTGGTGGCACAGTGGCTGAGCGCTGGGCTGCAAAGCTGCCCACAGCCTCTGCAGCGCTGGTTCGATCCCTGGCCTCCAGCAAGGGTCCCACATGGCGCCACAGACCTCTCCTGCCGCGCCTGCTGCTCCCCTCAGCAGTGTATTTCATCAGTCTGCCTGTTCTGTTCCCCGCTCTGGCTCTGGTGAATTCTCTCACCCTCCCGTGCTTCTGACTGTACCTGGTGCTTGTATAAATAAATAAATAAATCTTTTTAAAAAAGAATACACTGCTGGGGCCTCCCCGGTGGTGCAGTGGTAGAGTGCTGGGTTGCGAAGCTGCCCGCGACCTCTGCGGTGCCGGTTCAGTTCCCGGCTGCTCCCCGGCCACCGGAGGAGGGTCCCACATGGCGCGCAGACCTCTCCTGCCGCCCGCTGCTCCCCTCAGCAGTGTACTTCGGTCCTTCTGCCTGCTCTGCTCCCCGCTCTGGCTCTGGTGAATTCTCTCACCCTCCCACGCTTCTGACTGTACCCAGTGCATGTATAAACAAAACAAACAGACAAACAAACAAATAAATAAAAAAAAAAAATGCCTCTATAAAAAAAAATAAAATAAAAAAAAAAAAAAAAAAAGAATACACTGCTGAGGGGAGCAGCGGGTGAGACAGGAGAGGTCTGCTGAGCCATATGTGGGTTTGCTCCCTGGCCAGTGATGGAACTTATGCAGTAGAGGTGATAGCACTGAGAGTTTCTCCCTGGGACACCTGGGAGGCCCCTAAAATATAGATTGTTTTATTATAGCTCATGAGATTTTTTAAGGGTAAAGAAAATTACCTACCTTTTAGAAAATTATGAGATTCCAGAAAGAAATTCAGAGAGCCTTAAATTTCAGATATGTCCCAAATGTCATAAACTTAGTGATGGCTGTAAAACCTGTGTCAAATTGCTGGATTTTTGTTAGTTTCAAAGGTACACCTAGAAGGTTTTAATGATGAAGATGTCATCTCACGGCAAGACCATGAGCAGGAAACTGAAAAACTTGAGTTAGAAATTCAGCAGTGTAAAGAAATGATCAAAACTCAGCAACAACTTTTACAGGTATGTGTGTTACCTTTTAAAGTTGTTCTCCCTTGGAAGGGTCAGAATTTTACTGAATCTTACTAGATTTTGATTTATTTCATAAGGTCTGTAATACTTGACACTTTTCTAACAGATGCTTTGTTTACCATTCCCTAGTTGATGCTTTACCACTTGGGAAATAAGAATCCTCTGACTTTCTGATTCTTTGCTATCTCTGTCCTGCCCTTTAAGTCTGACCTGCCTTCTCTTTTACCTCAACTTGTGGTAGTTTCGGGGATCCTCTGGGACTTACTATGTTTCACAATTTAATAGCAGCAGCTCGCTACTGCGTGTGATGATGATACCACTTCACTGCTTCGAGACTGTTATTTGTTGGAGGAAAAGGAGCGCCTCAAAGAAGAATGGTCCCTATTTAAAGAACAAAAAAAGAATTTTGAGAAAGAAAGACGAAGCTTTACAGAAGCTGCCATTCGCCTAGGATTGGAGGTATTTTAAACATTTAGCTTTCTTTGTAGAGCTTTGGGAAAATGTGGGTGCTCAGTAGAATGCATGGAAGTTCTGTTTTTCATTGTTCTTTACTGTTTAGTTTTTCGGGTTTTTTTTTTTCCTAACGCCTTTTACCCATGACAAGTTATGGAAGGGATCCTAAGCACATAGCTATTGTAGAAGGGTATATCTGTTCACTGTAGTAGGGAGAAGTGTTGGGGTGAGGCCAGAGGTGCAGGGGTAAAAGAATTCACCAAAGACGGTGTGGTGAACAGAAAAGGTGGATTTATTGAACAGCAGACAAGAAGGGAGAAGTCTGCTCCCAAAGGAGGACTTGAAGCTCTTTTTTATGCTCTGTTTTCGTGGGCTTTCTAATCTGGGGTACCAGTTTAGACCAGTTATCTGCTGGGATGTCTGGTCTTGAGCTCTGACCTTTGACATAGAAACAGGTCAAACATGCTTTTGCACTCTTGGAGCTGAGCTGGTTTTTCTGGTCTTGATGGTGGATCTTATGGCCTTGTCCCCAAGGCACCATATCAGTTATCTGTTCAAGCCTCCCAAACGTGCCTGCTGGGCAAGGAGTGGAGGGGGCTTAGTTTTTAACATTATTAAATTGTACCCTGACATTCACCTTTATTGGATTTGGGAGTTTAAAGGTGTTTTTTTTTGAGACTATACATGTATATTATCCCTTTTGGATTGGTTTCCCAGCACACATGTCTCTTTTGGACACCTCACCTATCCACTGTCAGTCGGCTTTTTGTAATTTTTTGAAGGGAAGTACAGTAAAAATTAATGATCTCCCTTCCTCTCAGTCCTTCACCCAGGTATGTGTGTGTTGTTAATGAACTGTATACTTGCTCCTGAAGATCCTTTTTTATTTAACACAATGAATTACCAACATACTTCACTTTCAAAATTTTAGAGTTGATGTTTGAGTGGTTTAAAAACACCACTTTCCCATAGGAAAAGCTACAAAGTGAGAAAATGTCCTCCATTCTTTTGTTAAATAAAATTTTATTGTTTTACATCCTTGCTAGTGTTTTGACAGTATATGATTTCCCTCCTCAGGTGTAGTCACCGCTCTCCCACCACCAAAGTACCCATGGGTCTTCACCTGGTCCTTTGTGTTCTTCCTCACTCCTCTGTGCTCCTCTGTGTTCAGTTTAGGCCTTAGCAGCTCTTCAGAGAGCAAGGCGGCCCTGTGCCCTCTTGTGGGTTAGTGGTGATGGCATAATGTACATTGATGCTGTCTGTTCCTTTACAGTTTTTGTTAAATAATGTGTTCAAAAGGGACATTCAAGATCATATCAAGGGCCTCCCCGGTGGCACAGCGGTAGAACGCTGGGCTGCGAAGCTGCCCGCGGCCTCTGCAGCGCCGGTTCAATCCCCGGCTTTTCCCCGGCCACCGGAGGAGGGTCCCACATGGCGCGCAGATCTCTCCTGCCGCCCGCTGCTCCCCTCAGCAGTGTACTTCGGTCCTTCTGCCTGCTCTGCTCCCCGCTCTGGCTCTGGTGAATTCTCTCACCCTCCCGCGCTTCTGACTGTACCCAGTGCATGTATAAACAAAACAAACAAACAAGCAAACAAATAAATAAAGAAAAACATGCCTCTATTAAAAAAAAAAATCTAAAAAAAAAAAAAGATCATATCAAGTTTTTTCTATGGCTGTTTTTTTCATTTTTTGTTGAGAAGATGTACCTTTTTCTTTTTTTTTTTTTTAATTTTTGTTTTATTTATTTCTTCGTTCGTTTTGTTTATACATGCACTGGGTACAGTCAGAAGTGTGGGAGGGTGAGAGAACTCACCAGAGCCAGAGCGGGGAGCAGAGCAGACAGAAGGACCGAAGTACATTGCTGAGGGGAGCAGCGGGAGGCAGGAGAGGTCTGCGCGCCATGTGGGACCCTCCTCCGGTGGCCGGGGAGCAGCTGGGGATCGAACCAGCGCCGCAGAGGCCACGGGCAGCTTCGCAACCCAGCGCTCAACCGCTGCGCCACCGGGGAGGCCCAGAAGATGTACCTTTTTTTTTAATGTACAGGCTAGATGATTCAAAGGTGAAAGCAATGCTTGATGAAACCATTCCTCCTTTTTTTCCCCTAAGTAATTAACTTACAATGAGGTATTTTTCTAATGTTTGTAATTTTGTATTTATAATGTTCAGTGTGTTCAAAAGTGATGTTACCCTTTATTTTTAAAAGTTATGCTAATATGCTGCTTTTTTGCATCATCCATTTGAATTCAAAATTGGTAATTAGTTGGTTTATTAATTAGATAAAAGGAATAAATTTTTTAAACTTATTGTCTTAAATGAAATTGTTTAGTTTTCTAGATTGATTCATTTGACTTAAGAAATATGTATGATAATCAGAAAGCAAACACAAATAGCTAAAGAAATCATGTGGAATGGAATCTGTGATTGTTGAACTACTCGTCAGTATTTCTTTGGTTTGCTTGTTATTGTAGAGAAAGGCATTTGAGGAAGAAAGAGCCAGTTGGTTAAAGCAACAGTTTTTAAATATGACTACCTTTGACCACCAGAACTCAGAAAATGTGAAACTTTTCAGTGCCTTCTCAGGAAGTGAGTACCTCATAAGCTTTTAATATTAAAATGCATGTAAATAAAATACTATAAATTACTAAAGTTTTGGTGATCACATGAGAGCCATCTAGTTATGACTCAAAGTCAGCTTTTGTTTACTGTAGAAAAATCAAAATGACAGGACTATAGATACCACAAACATCTTATTATGAGTGTATTAATAAGCTTCATAAAATTCACAATCTAGATGTATATGCATAAAAAAATTGCAAGATTAGCTAGACTAGAGTCATCAAGGTAGAATGGCTACTCAGATAAATTTGTTCTATCTTGTGTCTCGCTCAGAACTGCATATGAGTCATCCTGTCTAATTACCTTCACTATTTTTAGTACCTTATAAGTACTGTCTTTTTATCTTTAAACAGGTTCTGATCGAGACAATCTTACAGTGCACTCGAAGCCACGGCAAAAGAAGCCTCATGGTGTATCTAATGGGTCTCCAGCTTGCACATCTAAACTTGCTAAATCTCTTCCTGCTTCTCCTTCCACTTCAGACTTTTGCCAGTCACGCTCCTGTGTATCTGAACATAGGTATTGGCTTATTGGTGATCTCACATATTTGTAAAATTGCTAAAGTTGCACAGCTAAGGAAGACTTGATATCTGTAGTCTTAGCACTGGTAGAGACTTTCACAAGGAATTTAGTAGATCTGTTCTTTCTATAAATATCTGTTGAGTATTCATTGTGTATAGACACTAGTTCCTGTCTTCTGGCAGCTATACCATAATATGGAATTCCTTTTATTTCACATATAAAACAGTCTTATTTGGACATATTACTTAATATTTTAAGTATTAATTTTATTAAATAGAAAGATAATGTTTGTCAGTTTTTGTAGAGTACCTATTTAAAGTTTTTTTGGTGTGCCCATTTTGTTGGTATTGGCAGGCAAAGAACTAAGAATCCTCCTTATCTTGATTGGTTTTGGAGGATCGATGCCCAAGGATGACAGGGTAGAAAATGTTGCTCCCAGGAAACCTGTGTTTGCCTTCATATGCTGTATTTTGGTGATTTCTTCTGACCCAGTTGTTAATTCATTTTCCAAGACATAATATCAGTAATGTACCTCAGAACCTGTTCTAAGATTAAATTTGAAATAGCGGAAGAAGCAGTGAGGACATTCCTGGTGAGATAGGTATAGAAAAGGGTGAAGGGGCCTGTTGGGGAGTAAGTGACTCCTCTCTCACCCTGAAAGCCGAAGACCGTGCACAAGCATCTGCAGCTTGGCAGGAGTCAGACTGTCGCACACTAGGACTGTAGTGTGAGACTGTGTGGTGCTAATTTTGAAGTTGCCAAGTACCCCTTGGACCAAGAATTGTTTAATACATGAATTATTAAAGTGTGCCGAGATGGCACACTAGAGTGTCTGTGGGTAGTGAATGGAGCTGGCAAGGTTATAGCCTGTAAGACCTTGGGGTTAAAAATCATTACTATTAACAATTTTTTAAGTTCAGATATATGCAAATGCAGATAGAATAGGGTTATGACCCCTTTGTACCTATCACCCAGGCTTAGCAATTACCTATTCATGACAAGTTAGTTGTTCAAGTGTGTCCCATGCATCCACACATTTGAGATTTTATGTGTAAAATATTTCAGTCTATACTAGTAAGTTAGATATTGTTCTAAACACAGTGAAAAATCATTGGAGAGTTTTAACCAAGATAAATCTAAATTTCAAAAAATCTGCTGTTCATCATGTGGAAAACAGATTGTGGTATAAGCCAGGAGGTATTAGGGGAGGTGAGGTAAGAGGTGATAGTAATGGGACTAGGTTCATAACACAAAGCTAGCAGTCCTTGGAGTTGACCTGTATATTCAGTTAGTGCCAATAGATCAACTAATGGGTTGAATATGGAAAGTTAAAACTTAATTTTCAATCAAAAAGGTAATATAAGCTCAGAGTGTTTTTTTTATATACAATATTATTGAAACCTCCAGATTTGACCAGGAAGACCTTACCTGTATAGGTATACATTTCAGTCACCATTTATGTATAATACAGTTTAAACTTCAAGAACTTAGTCATGGATCTCTGCCGGGGACCAGCCTCCGGCAAAATGTCGTGTCAGGGTTCCTGACAGGATGACACACGTCGGCGAATACAAATGATCTGAAACTTAGGGACTGAGGGGAAGGGAATGAGGAGACACCAACACTTGGTGAGGTGTTAGTATCTTCTGCCGAAAGGCTCAGCAGGTTCTTTATTTATACATTTTTTGCAAGCATTGAGATTACATTATCAAGTTCATAGAAACAAAGCAGAAACAATTAGTGCATCTCTTTTTCTGTGCTCTCAGCAAAAAGGCAACCTTCAAGGTTAATAAAAAACTAAGTCTTACACTAAAATTCATTGTTTTAGCTAAACAATAGCCCAACACAATAGATAGCCACCGGAACATTCCCATCAGCTAAAACCTAAGCAAAGAAAGAACTTTTCTTATTCTCATGGCCTTCACACCAGGGGCCGGCTGCTACTCAGCTATCAGAACTTCCTCTACCTAGAAACTTCTTAACTCAAATAGCTTCATTTAAAAACTTTCCCAAGAAACTTCAAGGGAAGGCAAAAGAAGGACTTACAATAATTATTGAATTGTAATGCTTGTCAGGCATGTTCAACAAACCATCTCCCATTGTCAAGTGGGCCAAACTGCCGAACAACTAATTTATAAACAAACAATTATCCGAGCTATTTACTTACAGTATGCTGATACATATAATTTATTGCCTAATATACTTTCTGATAAATTTTTCTCTCTCTATGACCAAGAACAAAAAGCAAAGGGATGCCAGATCTTCAGCCCCACGGTGTGAGGCCCTTTCTCTTTGCTGCTTGTCAGTATCCTATCTGGCTGGGGCAACAATGCCCCTGCAGATCTCATTTTGTCTGAGATGGCACTAAGAAATAGGGAATCTGAGGGTAAAATTACAAACAAGTTGGTTTTTTGTTTTTTTTTTTTAAATATTAGCAAATGAGTGTAAGTAAAATTTTTAATTGTTTTTGCATTAACTATGATTAAAGCAACTTAAATGTTTTAGGACTGACACATTATGAGGCTTGAGTCAGTAAACCACAGTCACAAAAATATATATTTTGGGGGAAAAAAAGTTTTTCTGAAAAGATTACTTAAATATTTAGTTGTAAAAAAGATTCATTAGCTCAGTCCCGTAGATTTGAAAGTAATTATTTATCCAGATTTCTTTATTGTGAAGTCAGTTGCATACCTCTCAGATTGTATCACTAAAGGTCAGAGCTGTGTCTGTTTTCAGGTGCTGGGATTGACACCAGCCTGATAAAATTTATCGATCACTGTCTTACATGCTTAATGTCTGTTAACTCATTTAGTTCCCACAGAACAGATATTACTGTTATAGAGAGGTTTAACTTGACAAAAGAGGCCTTGTAAGTAGCCTAGGTAGGATATGAACCCAAACTATCTGACTTCAGAGTCTGAATGCTTTCCCCTTTTGTAAACACTATCATTCCATGGGTGAATGGATAGATGAAAGCACACAGGAACAAATGGACAAGTAAAGAAACCATAAAGAGATGAGAAAATTTTGGCAGATTATGAGGCACATGCTTATCAAAATATTATGCTCTCTGTCGTATTTATGCTTCAGTTGGGCAGCCTGCTTCAGTGTGGACTAGAGAGAAGTAAAATAAATGGATGGATAAGTAAATAAATGGATAGATGAGGTAAAAATGATAAATTAGGCCATTTGGAAAGACTTCTTTATTTTTGATCATTGTATACTCAAATTTTACTTAGAATGGGACAAGGGAGCTTTCAGACTTTAGATATTCAGGCATGTGTAAAGTAGCATAAAAGGAGATGGTCCTTAAGCTCTACCTTTTTTTTCCCCAACAGCTCAATCAATGTACTCAATATAACCCCTGAAGAAAGTAAACCAAATCAGGTTGGAAGAGAATGTCCAAATCAGAAATGGAGCGTGGCATCGAGACCTGGATCACAGGAAGGTTGCTATAATGGATGTTCCTTAAACTATACAAATTCTCATGTAGAAAAAGATGATTTACCTTAAACACATGGGCTGGAATTTCTTGCTCAACATGTTCATCAAATTTCACATCTAAGTTGAAACAGGGTGTGTCATAAAGTCAGTCATCTATAATAACTTTAAGATTGTCTGAGTTGTTTGTTTGGACTTCCCTGTTCCTCCCCCAAAGAGCTAAATGTTAAGTCTATTTAAAAGGATATAAAAGCTTTGGAAATGTATTTTTAGTAACAGAAGCATCTGGTTCTGTGAATAAAGGAATGTATAAGATGTTTGGACGGAAACAAAAGCACTGGAATGAGTTTCCTCTTTTAGGTATTAAAATAGCACTTTTAGAAAACTGATTATTGTAAATGTTTAATTTTTGTCTCATAAATATAATAGTTGGCATTGGAAGTTTAGCCTTTACTTGAATGTATACTGTAGATTTTTAACAAAGCGAGTTCTATATTTATTATGTTTAGTGTGATTTGAAATTACCTCTTTCATATGTTTTAAATAAATAAAGTGAAATTTCTGTATGTTTTGTACATAGATATTATACATGATATGTTAAAGAGGCTTTAAGATTTAAAAACATCCATAATTGTAGTATTTCATGCCAATAATTTTTTTTTAGTGGTATTCTGTTTACAGCTGTATTAGAGCCATTGCCATATCACCTATAGGAACTTTGAGCCCATCTGGGCAATAAATACTCAAAAGCTGTTTCATGAAGCAAGTTCTATAGATAATTAACATTACAAACACTGCGTTTTTGAGATTTCTACATTAGATTTTTATTTTACGTGTGGGACATTATACTTTTTCAGAGGACTACTGATTATAGGGTGGTAGAAGTAGACGACATTTACTTTGAATAAAGCAACTTAAGATTATTGTTAAAAGATACTTGGATGATTGAAGACAAAATTTTGGATGGTGATACTTTACCAGATTGGTACCAGTCTAGTAACATCTATACCAGCTGTGACTTTGGGCTTCGTATAGTTGCCAGCAATTTAATAATTTCACAACAAGGTATTTGCCATTACTGATAAGGAAATTTGACAATATGAAA
Organism: Talpa occidentalis; assembly: GCF_014898055.3. Classification (NCBI taxonomy): domain Eukaryota; kingdom Metazoa; phylum Chordata; class Mammalia; order Eulipotyphla; family Talpidae; genus Talpa; species Talpa occidentalis. Next base: position 42,411,210 of record NW_023605305.1, read on the forward strand.
GCATCAGATTTTATGAACCAGATAATATGAAACACTGAGTAAGCTTGTGTCTTATTTTCATAACTGTTTGCATGTTTCTTCATGAACAGTATGTGATTATTATTAATAATAAGAATAAATGTGGGCCTAGGCTCTTCTCCAGGATTTTCATCAAAAAGCTTTAAGTGCCTAACCCTTTTTGTCTCGGTACATAGAGCCCACACAGATCCAGTCCTTGCTTGTCACTGTAGGTGAGACCTGTCTGCCTTCCTCTTTTCTAGCAACTCAAGCACATCTATATATACTCATTCTGTTGTGGCTGTTCCATTTAAACTTATCTTGTTAAAGTCTGTTTTTTTTGCTCATTCACAACCTATAACTCTCTGGAGTTGTGTGGCCGCAACCATCTTTTCAAGGTTGATGGACTATCATTGCTTGTCTTATGAGACATTAACAAAGCTAAGTGTCAGAGTAACCATTATAGTCTCAAATAGCTGACTCCTAAAAGCAAATTAGTCGCTCAGTACTTTCAGCTTGATGCATGGTCAACTTCTTTACCGTTTCAAATAGAAATGTTATAGCAGTTCAGAGCTAATGCCATATTCCAAAGGAAGAAACAGGACAGATTTTCTTTGTCATTAAGTAATAATGATCAAAGAAAAGCAATCAAAATTTTAAAAATAGCCAATGATATATTCATCAATTTCATTTCAGGGATTTTTAGGATGTGCTTTGTTAGAAACCTAATTTTTTAAAATAAGTCTCTAAAGACTATTGAATTCCTGTGACAATGGGTTTCTACAAGATAATGCCTTTTTTTATGCATTTCCATTTTAAAGTTGGTTGAATTCTCATATTGGAAAGAAAAATTCTCCAGACTTACTTTAAAATCCTTGATGTGAAAAAAACAGTAAAATGAAAGCCAGTTTCATTGTGCTTTTGATGTTTGCATAGACCTGCTGGAAGTTGGCTGTTTTACCTAACGCTGTCAGTTTTTGCTTTACACATTTCAAACATAAAATGAAAGCCAGCCACCCTAAACATCCCACCATGCTGGAAAAGCCCTGACTCCACACACAAAACTATAATTTCATTCTCTTTCTGGGTATTTGCTATACTAATAATCCAGCTGTGCTGCAATCTTAAATTTAGCCATGATGGGATGGCAGTGACACAGCTTGAAAGTCCTCCCGATGGTCAGATATTTTCCTGTTTATCAGCATGTAAATCTGAAGTATTTTTGTAACCTCGTTTGAATGTCCATTTTGAATTTTCAAAGCATAAAAGTGGCAAAGAAAATTTAAGAATTTTATTTCCTGTAATTTTTGTATCTTCAACTTGTAGTGAGGAATTCAATTGAATATTCATTCCAGAAAATTAAGACGAAAATTTAACAAATGCTTTCTTGTAGAGGCAATGTGTGAAATGTTTAGATTCACAAACAGCCTTCAGCTAGTTGTCTTCCTTGTGCTATCCTTTAAATGCTGTTGGTGCTCCCTGTCGCCTCTTAGCTTACCAGAGTTGTTCATTGGCTGGTAGTAATAAACTTTTGTGGAAACCACATTCCATGGTACATGATTGACAGCAAGTTGGAATCCAACTTGCCTCCCCTGGTGGAGCTTTTAGGCTCCTTGTAAGGAGCTAGGCTGCCCGTAGTGATTCCCCATGGTAAAATTCTTCAAAGAAACTACCTAATGTAAATCATACTCTTATTCCAAGATTGGATTTAAAGTCTGGCCTATGGGCGTTTATAAATATACTTTTCCTGTGTTAATTTTTTTCTACCTGTTGAGAAGTATTTATAAAGGACCTGCCAAACATCAGGGCTTATGCTGCATTCTGGTCCCTGGGACATGAAGACACTTCCCCCTGCCACTGGGAGTCGATGAGTGAAAGACTGGCCATCTCAGCCTAAATTGTGAAAAACAAAAAATGCCATTCAAACATTTGGTCCATTAGGAAAATTTGAACTGATTGTTGTCCTCAGGACCACATGTCCATTTTGAAAGTGTCGTGGCTAGGCTTCCAGTGAAAGTTTTTACGTTATTTCTTAGGAGAAATGCATTGCAGCTGATGTTATTTTACTGGGTTTTATGTTTTGTTTTCTACAATCAAAATATTGACATGTGGAGCAGTGTAACATTTCCTCCCCACAAGACGTATTGTTGTGTAATAGAAGCATTTGCAAAGACTTGGGCCATGTAGATGGGGATAATGAAATAGGTTGAGTTCTTTTTCTAAATACTGTGTTTTTTCAGGCTGGATGTAAATTAAAGTGGACTGTTGATTAAATTATTTGGTTCACATAAAAATTTTTACTTGACTGGTTAAGTTTTTCTTCTAAATTATTAACATTTACAAGTAACAGATTTCAGAGAGCTATTATAACACCAGTAATATGTAAGGATCTGGGTAGAGGACCACTTTAGTGTTCATACATTTAAAATTCAGAATTATTTGCACCTAGTATGATGCTTAACACATAGTAAACAAAATACTTGTTAATGAGAAACATTAATGAAACTAATAAATGTTTCATTGGTATGGAGTGAAAAGTTCAGGTCAGAATCAAAATTTCTCAAGAGGGGGGATCCTTGTTTTATGACTTTCTTTTTTCTTTATTTTTTTTCCTTTTGTATATTGCCAGCCCTGTCTAGCCCTTGGTTTCTTGCAGGAAATATTTAGATAAATTGGGCCATGCTACAGGTGACAACTAAATCAGATGGCTCAATACAAAGGTTTTAATCCTCATTCATGAAATGTCCGGTATGGCTAGCAGGCTTCTTTTCAGCAAGACCATCTGGGACACACAGCCCTCGTGTTGTTGGAGGGAGCGCAGGCTGGAGCTGGTGGTGGACATTAAGGGCCTGAATATTACTTTGTCCAGAAATTAGACACAGTTTCACTCTAACTACAGGAGACAGAGAAAACACAGCTGTTTTGTGAACACTGATAGTTTGGCTACAGAACAATATTCTAGTCAAACGATCCCAGCATGGGATTTATTGTTGATTATTAAAGCTTCAAATATTCTTAATTGGAAGGAATTTAAGGCTTCTCTAACCTTTTCATAATATATTTTAGAACATTGGTTTTATAGTTGTAAAATAGAGTGCACAGAATGCTCACCTTTAAAAAAAAATCCTGTGAAAGGCTATGAACCATCTTATTTTTAGAGATTGAGATGTTCAGTGTGAATCCAAGGTCATATAACTAGTAAGTGATAAAGTGAGAACATTAAAAACAGGATCATCTGATGCCTAAATTTCCAACATAATCCAGGCTGCTATTATAGAGCCTTTTGGTGTGACTTTTTAAATGAAATTATTCAATTCTTAACCTGTTATCTGCTACTGCATAATCTGCACAAAAGGTAATGATGGCTTGGTGCAGGGGCCAGGTCACCTTCGCTTTTGTCCTAGTCGGGGTTGGACCCCTCCACCATTCCAAGATCAGGGTGTTAAGTATCTAATTGAAATAACTAAGCAAATAATACTCTGAAAACACTGAGTAATCCCCAAATAGTTTTTGGTCACTCTGGTCTATGGTAGCGTGTGCGCCTTGTCCTTCTGCAACTACATAGTGGCCAGAAACACTGTTTTGTCCAAAGGTTGAGTAACCTACAAATGTTTCATCATGGAAAAGGTAAAAGTAGTGGCGTTAAGTAACATGAATATTTTTACTCAATTTTAAAAGGAGACGGTTGCTACCAGGCAGCTGGAGATTTTCTAGTTTCTCTGCTGCAGCTGCATTTATTCAATAGATACTTAATTTGTCTGTTGAGACAGTTTCACTCCTGGTTACAGTGCTGCCATTCTAACACACTGATTAGGAAAACAGACTTGTGCATATTCCTAAAGCCTTAGACTGAAATCCTAGAACTGCTCTCATTCTGGTTCTTTGGATCGATCAACAATTCCATTTTATCTCAATCCAACTATATCTGATGTTTAGATAAGGTAGAAATATTCCTCCCCAGCCAGGGATGAGGTCAGGCACTGCTGGTTCTTCATCCTGACAAGAATCTGCAACTAGTCTTCTATTAACTCATAAATATAGTTAGTGCTTGATTGCAACATAATTTATTTCCTCTTGATACCTTTGAGTTTTCCTGTAATTCTCAGCCTAGAATTGTTGAAATGATTTTTGGTTTTCTAATTTTTATGAATAAAAAGTAATTCTCAGAGTCACCCAGGAGTGTAACGCTTCTGTGAAATAGCTAATTAATTAAACTCAGCCTTTCCCCTTTATCAACTGCCTTTACTTCAAAAAGTAATTAATAGATTGTTTTGGGTAGTTCCATTCCTTTTTAAACAAAAAGTATTAAACTATACGGAAAATCCAGATCATTTGAGCTCAGTGAATTCACACTTTTCCAAAGAAATTGTTACTTGTTCTAGCTTTAATGCCCTCCCCCTCCCCATTGAAATCCATCAACAAGGAGTCACATAAATCCTGGGCTTATGTTAGTCCCAAAGGAAACAATTTAGATGTTAAACCATGGCAAACTTTAAGTGGAATATGAAAAATTCATCTTTGATACTTTATTTCCGTAGCATGATAGCTCATTTTTATCAAAGGCAAGGATTTGAGGAACAATTAATAAACACCTTATAAATTTGTAACTTGTCTAAACTAAGAAGTTTCCGATGTTGTAAAAGGGGGAGTTATTCCTAATCAGTTATTCCTAAAAAGTGTGAAGTGAGGTGAGTAACCACCCTGGTCATAGCCATGGCTGAAAACCATCTCTAAGTAACCAGAACGCCAGAGCTTTGATTGTTGAACCCAAATCCACCACCATCCCCTTCCCCGGCCCCCCTAAAAAAAACTTTCTTTAGTTTGTTCCTCAGATAGGATTTTTAAAAGACAGAATCAAGTTGCAATCTATCTTATTATATAGCCAGTTCAATAACATGTTTTAGGGACAAAACAAAACCAAATTTGCCCCAAGGGCTTGATGTATTAGGGAACGATTTGAGCTTAATCCAAAATTTGCATTTGCTTTTGTGTGATTCTGTGTGAGAAACACAAAGAGAAGGCAGAAAACTGCCCCCAGCTAAACTGAGCTGGGTAAGAATACAGAAAACAGATCTCTCTAGTAGCTACTACTGCCTCAGTTTACCAGGTGTGTGAGAAGCATCTCCATCTTGTACTATGTAGTCATTGTGAGGTAATTGTGCACACTGGGAAACAGCAGCCTTTTGATTCCCCACTGATACACTGACTGCAAGATGGCCTCCCAAAATTCCATGCCAACTTTCCTTAGTCTACACATCTTTAACAAACTTATTTTGGGGAACAAAAATCTTTCAAGTTTTAAATGTCTGCTCAAAACACATGAGCCTATGTTCTGTGTCAGGTACACTCCAAGACTTAATAAGCATTTAACTTATCCCAAGAGGCCTCTAAGCAGAAGCTATTTTATTTTATTTTATTTTATTTTATTTTATTTTATTTTATTTTTTCATTCATTTGTTTTTGGTGTTAAGCACTTAAAATATACTTTTTAAAAAATGTATATATATATATATCTATATATATATCCTTTTTTTTTTTTTACATCATTGTTCATATTTGTACAATGTTTAATTTCTCCTCTCAGGTATAATCCCCATGAAGTTACCACCACCAAGTCACCCATGCACCATCACCATAGTTTCTTGTGCTCTTCCTTCCCCTCTTATGATCCCTCTCCCTCCACCTCTCCTGCTAAATATCTCTGATATATAGTTTGCTTGATATTTATTTTTGTTATTTTCCCTGATCCCTTATTTGGTTCCCCTATATTCCTCCTATAAGTGAAACCATCTGATATTTTTCTTTTTCCTTCTGACTTATTTCACGGAACATAATCCCTTTCCTAGGAGTGGAATTACTGGGTCATATGGTAGCTTCATTTTTAGTGGTTGAGGGTCCTCCACACAGCTTTTCATAGTGGTTGGACCATTTTGCATTCCCACAAGCAGTGTAAGAGTGTTCCTTTTTCTCCACACGCTTGTCAGCAATAATTGTTGGCAGTTTGTTGTTTTTTTTTTAATGGGCCAGTCTTACTGGTGTAAGGTGGTTATCTTATTGTGGTTTTGATTTGCATTTCCCTAATTATAAATGATGTTGAACATTTTTTCATATACCTGTTGACCATTTGCATTTCCTCTTTGGAGAAGTGTCTTTTTAGGCAGGAGCTATTATTATATTCACCTTCCAGATGAGAAACTAAAGCATGAAGAGGTAAAGAAAAATGCTTGGCATCACACAGTTAACACACAGTGGAACTTGGCATTTGAACACAGGAATAACTAAAATTATTTCATGGGACATTCACCCCGTGACTGGATAAATATCATTTTCTTTAATACCTTCCTAGCTATTCTTAAATTTTTAATGTTTTCTCTGATTATATAAGCAAGCTATCACCTCTCTGCTCTCAGACTTAAACTAATGATCTTGTTTTTAATTCATTCAGCAAATGTTTATTGAGTACCTATATGAATTGCAAAGCTAGATGTCTGGACTTTAGCATGGAAGGCAACATGGCCTGGGAAAACAAGTAAACAGTTTGAGGCAGTTAGACAGCCCCACAATAGAGGTCTTAGAATGCTCTGAAGAGCAAAGCAGGGGGCGCAGCTCTTAGTCTAGGGTCAAAGGGACAAGAGGATGCTTGAGCTAAATATTGAAGTATAGACATTCTAGGTAAAGGAAATAGAACAGGTCAAGGTCAGGGATGTGGAACTATAGGATTTCAAGAAACCACAAAAGGCTCTGCTCCACCAAGACCAATGGGAGGGTCAATTAGGGGCCAGGATACAAGGATCTCAAGCACAAGGGATCTTGCATTTACCCTGAAGACTTAGCACAAATGTTACACAAGAAGTCTGTCCCTTGTCTGCTGTCAAAACACCAGGAGCATTTCTCACTAAAGCATGTGTTACAACTGTCTTAATTGTGCAAGATTCTGCCATAGCATTTATCACAATTCTAATTCCCAGATGGAAGCAATATGGAGAACTGCTGCAGGGAAAGCAAAATGGGGATGAGAACAGGTTGCAGAGATCCAAGTGAGAAGTGATTGAGAGGGGAGGGGTTTGGAGAGGGAATCAGATTGGATGTTGGGGTTAGTGAAGTAATTTAGGCTGATTTCTGGCTCAGGTAATGATGGATGATGGAATATAAGGAAGCATAGCTTTAGGGAATTGTGCAAGAGCTAACACAGCAAACCTGGGTTGCCTACATATTAGTCCCAAGAAAGTTCTGCCTTCAGGACTGGTCCATGTCTGACTTGTGGGAAATAATCTCTGAGCTCTTAGAATATTCTGTTTGTTGAGTGTTTTTATATGCCTGAGACCTTGGGCCATGCTCTACCAGTGTCATTTAGGGCAAGTGCCTGGTTTTGCCTTGTGGGACTGGCCTCTGAGCAACAAATGGAGCTCAGTGCTGCAGGCCCTCCCCCCACCCATGGTTCTGTGTGCACTTTTAGGACAACATGATCAAAAAAGGCCAAGAAGGATGCACTTCTCTTACATTTGAGGATGGGATGAACAGCCAGCACATGCGCAGGTAAGAATAATGCTGGGCAAAGTATATGAGTTGTGGAAAAATTCTTACTGGCTGCTTAGCCAGGTCAAAATTCAGTAACCATTTTCTGTGGGGTCAAGTGTAAATGTTGAGTCTCACAGGTTGCTTCTGTGTTGTGACCTGCTCATCTCTGAAACCAATCAAGAAAATCTGGTCTTTCAATCTGGTCTTTCAAAAGGTTCAGGTGAGAATTTCTACAAACAGTCCCCAAGAGAGAATCATCCCACTAGTTCTGAGAAATGTAGAGAGAATGTTAATTTCAAGTGACTCATTTAACACAGAAGCAGCCTATTAAGTTGTCTATTTTGAAGCTCCAGTACATAAAATTTTCACACAGCTTCTAATGCAAGTTCAGCTCTGTTATGGCATGTGAAAAGCATTATTAAAAAGCAAAAAAAAAAAAAAAAGAAGAAAAGATTCTAAATGCACAAAGGATAATGGGCTCATCCTCCCACTACTGAACATTTAGAGTTTTGAGATCTTCTGTCCCTTTCTGCTCCCCCTTTCGGTTGGACAGTCATGCCCTGCGACACTTCCAAGGAAACTCTCCTTTCCCATCTACTGTTGGGGACGGTGCAAAGACACGTTGTTTAAAAGCTTTATGGGCTACATTCCAATCCTAGCCCTGTCATGGCCAAGCTGAGTTGTTCAACCTCTGAGCCTAGTTTTTCAACTTCAATAAAACTTTCCAGCTCAAAGTCTTTGACGGAGACATGTGAGACACGGCCACTGCCTTCTGAGGGATCTTCTAGTTCAGTGTTGAGTCATGTCTCCATCCAGCTGTCCGTGTGCTGGTGTGGAGGGCGGGCACTAGTGTCGGAGAAAATAACATATGTAGAATTTAACAAATGCAGTTTTGGGCCTCTCTGGTGGTGCAGGAGTAAGTCTCAGCACTATCAAGCTATCGGCAGCCCCTACAACATGAGTTCGATCCCTGGCCAGGGAGCTAACCCATATGGCCCAGCAGACCTCTCCTGTCTCACCCGCTGCTCCCCTCAGCAGTGTATTTCAGTCAGTCTGCCTGTTCTGCTCCCCACTCTGTGTCTGGTGAATCCTCTCACCCACCCTGCACCTCTGGCCTACACCCCAGCTCTTGCATGAACAAATAAATAAAATAAATCTTTAACAAATGCAGTTTCAAGACTTAGGAGAGGGGCCTTCCCAGTGGCTCAGCAGTTGGGTGCCGCACTGCAAAGCTGTCCACAGCCTCTGCAGCAGCGGTTCGATTCCCTGCTGGCCAGGAGAACCCCACATGGCATGGCAGACCTCTCCTGCCTCACCCGCTGCTCCCCTTAGCAGTGTTTTTGGTCCGTCTGCCTGTTCTGCTTCTTGCTCTGGCTCTGGTGAATTCTCTAACCCTCCCATGCCTCTGACCTGTACCCCAGTTCTTGTATAAAATAAGTAAAATCTTAAAAAAAAAGACTTAGGAGACCCATCGCAACAGAAGTGTAGCCTCCAGGTAATGTTACTATATGTGCTAGAAACGAACAAACTAAGGTTAGGCAGTGATCTCAGGTAATTTACCTCTCAACACAAAGCTTACAAAGCACAAACCCAGTACTTTCACGCTGACTGCTGCAGACTTCTGACTTACTGATTCTACAAAAAAGGCAAACAGGTGAGCCAGGCATGACCCAGTCTTACTTGTGTCAGGTGACTTTTACTCTCTAAAGCCTTATTTCCCCCCAAGCAGAACTTAAGGGAAACTCAGCCCCTCTTTTTGTTTCAAAGAGAAAAATCTACTCTCTTACGCAATGTTGAGCAATGTCATTCTCACCAAAGATGTCCATTTATGGGAAGAGGAAGGCTAGAGGATTTGACTTTGCCCCTCACCCTATAACATCAGCAGCTCTGCAGGTGGGTCTGCAGGCCTCTTGGGCCTCGGCAGTGGCCAGAGGGGGCGAGGGAAGAGAGCTGCAGTGCCGCATATGCAGGCTGACATGGATACTCCACCCCCATGCCAATGACTGTGACCCTAAAATTATCACAAGAGGCTACCTCAGAATTTCCATAAAGAAGGGTCTTGCTTGGGGACCTCAAACTAGCTGGAAGAAGGAGAGTTGTTTTAAAGCTGCATTTGTAAAGCAAGTACAGTTTTTATTGAGCTTGTGTGCTTATTTGGGGTGACAGTGGTGAAGGAGGACCATGATTATACAACAAAGCATCTGTGTGGAGGAAAATGAAGAGGAGGTAATGACTAAAGAGAGTTCAGTATTTCTCTGGGTGAGGGGTGGGGAGGGGGGAAGGCATGAAACCTCTAAAGACCATTCCAGCAGCAGAGGGAGAGGGAGAAGGGAGAGCATGCAGGTGGAGACAAACAGGAGCAGCGGGAAGCTCGGGTCCAGGTGCTGGAGATACACTACAGGGCAAAATACTCGCTTAGAAACTGCTGCAGGAGGCCTTGTTGCTCCAGCCAGATAGGATACTGACAAGCAGCTAAGAGAAAAGGCCTCACACCGTGGGGCTGAAGATCTGGCATCCCTTTGCTTTTTGTTCTTGGTCATAGAGAAAAATTTATCAGAAAGTATATTAGGCAATAAATTATATGTATCAGCATACTGTAAGTAAATAGCACAGAAAATTGTTTTTTTAGAAATTAGTTGTTGGGCAGTTTGGCCCACTTGACAAAGGGAGGCAAGTTATTGAACATGCCTGACAAGCATTACAATACAACTATTATTTCAAGTCCTTCTTTTGCCTTCCCTTGAAGTTTCTTGGGAAAGTTCTTAAATGAAGCTATTTGCGTTAAGGAGTTTCTAGGTAGAGGAAGTTCTGATAGCTGAGTAGCAGCCGGCCCCTGGTGTGAAGGCCATGAGAATAAGAAAAGTTCTTTTTTTGCTTGGGCTTTAGCTGATGGGGATGTTCCAGCGGCTATCAATTGTCTTAGGTTATTGTTTAGCTGAAACAATGAATTTTAGTGTAAGACTTAGTTTTTTATTAACCTTGAAGGTTGCCTTCTTGCTGAGAGCACAGAAAAGGAGATGCACTAATTGTTTCTGCTTTGTTTCTATGCACTTGATAATGTAATCTCAATGCTTGCAAAAAATGTATAAATAAAGAACCTGCTGAGCCTTTCGGCAGAAGATACTAACACCTCACCAAGTGTTGGTGTCTCCTCATTCCCTTCCCCTCAGTCCCTAAGTTTCAGATCATTTGTTTTCGTGGAGGCCTTCTCATCCTTTCAGAAACCCCTGACACGACATTTTGCTGGAGGCTGGTCCCCGGCAAGAAACTTCTATTCTTTGGGCCTCCCTGGTGGTGCAAGGGGATAAGCACCACATTGTGAAGCAATCCACAGCCTCTGCAGCACGAGTTTGATCCCCAGCAGGCCAGGGAGCAACCCACATGGTGAAACAGACCGTTTCACCCACTGTGCCCCTCAGCAGTGTATTTCAGTCAGTCTGCCTGTTCTGTTCCCACTCTGTCTCTGGTGAATCCTCTCACCCCCCCCCCACCCCCGCTTCTCTGGCCTGTATCCCAGCTCTTGTATGCATAAATAAATAAATCTTTAGAGCCTCCCTGGTGGGGCAGCGGTTGAGCGCTGGCTTGCGAGGCTGCCCGCAGCCTCTGCAGCACCAGTTCGATTCCCGGCCACCCTGGGCGAGGGTCCCACATGGCGCGCAGACCTCTCCTGCCGCCCGCTGCTCCTCTCAGCAGTGTATTTCAGTCAGTCTGACTATTCTGTTCCCCGCTCTGGCTCTGGTGAATCCTCTCACCCTCCCGCGCTTCTGACTGTACCCAGTGCTTGTATAAATAAATATATAAATAAATCTTTTTAAAAAAAAAAAGAAGAGGAAAAGAAACTTACATTCTTTAATACATTAAAGAATTAATGTATTAATTAATACATTACATTCTTTAATACATTTAATACATCACAAGAGGCTACCTCAGAATTTCCATAAAGAAGGGTCTTGCTTGGGGAACTCAATCTAGCTGGAAGAAGGAGAGTTGTTTTAAAGCTGCATTTGTAAAGCAAGTACAGTTTTTATTGAGCTTGTGTGCTTATTTCAGGTCAATTTTCCCTTCTTCCCTAGGCCCATAGGTTGTTGCTACCTCCTTGCCCGTAGTAAAGGGACATTTTGAGTCTATGTGACATTCCCAGCCAAGAAGAAAAAAATAAGAAATAACTGGCTTATTAAGCCAAGGGGGTGCCAGGCCTGATTGCTTTTGTTTTTTATTGAGGTGACATTGGTTTATAGAATTGCATAAGTATCGGTTGTACAGCTTTATACATAGACATCTGTAGATACTACATTATGGCCTGATTTTTTTTAAAGATTTATTTATTTATGCATACAAGAACCAGGGTACAGGCCAGAGGCATGGGGACTGGGAGGATCCAACAGAGACAGAGTGGGGAGCAGAACATGCAGACTGACTGAAATACACTGCTGAGGGGTGCAGCGGGCGAGTCAGGAGAGGTCTGCTGTGCCATGTGGATAGCTCCCTGGTCGGGGTTCAAACTCGTGCTGCAGAGGCTGCAGACAGCTTCATAGGTTGCATCTTAACTCGTTGCGCCACCAGGGAGGTATGGCCTGATTCTTAAGGACAGGAGGCCTTACTCTGTGGTTTTGCGCTCTCTTTTTCTTCCACAGAGGCCAGTTCCATACCTGTCCTGACTCCTCAGTAGCAATTCAGTTTATTTAAATACACACTTAGGGTTAGATACAGCATTTGGCCATGGAAAAGAACAATAAGAGAAAAGAAATACTCGAAACATGTGATTACCCCTGATTAATGGGGTGACAAGTATTTATTAATTTTCTTCTTGATGATTTTCTGTGTTTTCAAGAATCTTTTTTTTTTTTAACAAGGAAAGCATTCTTTGGAGAATAGAAAGAAATAACTGATGTTGCAAAAAAAAAAGGGGGGTGAAGGAGGGAAGTGGGAGAGGGGAGAGAAAGAGCAAAAAAGAGAGAATGAATAAAGAACAAAAGAGAAGGAAAGAAAAAAGAGGAAGAGAAAAAAAGGAGAGAGAGAGAGAGAGAGAGAGAGAGAGAGAGAGAGAGAGAGAGAGAGAGAGAAACAGTCAACGCGAGTCCAGAAAAAATGCGAACAGAGTGCAAGGACATGGGAAATAAAGACCAAAACATAACGCAAAAAAACTCATCTCAGGACACCCCAGACCCTGGCAAGGCTTGCCCCGCCCGGCTTCGTGTCTGTGCCTGCACCTCGGCCCCGCCAGAGGGCGCCCTGGCCGCAGCGGCAGGTACCCGGGTGCTCCCGTGAGCAGCGGGAAGGCCGCAGCACAGACAGGATCAGAGGCGCGCATCTCAGCCGCCCGGCGCCCAGGGAGCGCCGTCTGGCCCTCGGCGCAGAAGACCGAGCCGGCAGCCTCACCCCGGCCTGGGCGCGATACCAGTAGCCGCGGCGGCCCACGGGTGCAGGCCGGGCTGCCTCTCCCTGGAGAGCCCCTTCTCCTTGCCAGGCTTCCAGGCCCGCCCAAGGACAGTCCCGGGTCAGCTTTGCGCCCAGGGCGCACCCAGGAGAGTGCGCATGGAAATCCCACTACCTCCCAAGACTGATTGCCTTTGCTTTTCTACTGACAAAAATAGGGACATTTTAGCTACGTAGGTAGGTAGACAGACAGACAGACAGACAGACAGATAGCTATGGTAGTAAGTTGTAAGTAAGAAATCCTCATAATGTTTGTGTGTTAAAAAATCAATCTTCCTTCACAGTCCCTCTCCATAGATAACGACCAGTCATAGATTCTAAAATGCATGCATATATGAATATTGGGTGTATCTGTGTGTTTGTCCACCCATTATCCACCCCTCCCTCCTTGGTAGAATATTAACCAACATGTTAACACTGGTAAATCTTCGGTGGAAGGATTAGAATGATTTTTGAATAGTCTTCAATGAAAATGTGGGGGGCGGGGAGAAGAGTTGTTACTATTTTAAAATCCATCTACCCTTCAGGCTGTCCTCACTGCTGCATCAAGGACAGACTCTGGCTGCGGCTCTGAGTGTCCCCACCCTACCTGGAGAGATTTATCATTATCCTCATCTCCTGGTTTCCTTCACCAAGCAGCACTTTAGGGGCTGGAGTCACAACAGAACTGAAGTGTGTGTCTCCCGATTAATGTCTTAGAATGGACTTGGCTGCTGTGATCACTCACAGAACTGAGCATTAAAATATCATAGACTCTGGTCTAAATTAATTTCCAACAAAACAATGCGTTGAAAGTGGGTTTATCTACTCAAATGCTTAAAATGACAAACTTTTTTTAAACCTAGAATTGAAGCAGAAACTCGGATCAACAATCAACCTCCCATTTCATGAAAGCAATCAGAAAGGCAAGACATCACCCAGAATTTGAGAGTAATCTATGAGTGAGGGCTCCCTTGATCTGTGCCCACAGGACATACCTCATCCTACTGACATGCCCAGCAGCCAGGCCTGCCGGGAAGTCACAAGGTAGCTCCCTGCATGGTGCAAGGGCAGGGGGTGGAGATTGGGGGGGTAGGAGGGGCAGATAGTTTCTTTGGGAGCTGATTCTACTCTGTGTTAGAAAATCAATTATAGAGTATTAACAGAAACTGCAACCTTAAATATGGCTTTTTTTTTTTTTTTTTTTTTTTTTTTTTTCAGTTAACTGGTGTTAAAGTATTTCAGCCAGGGAAGAAAAAACTATTACTAGTTTTACCTTTTTCTGAAATCAAGAGATTTGACCCAGGTCCTAGATGTCTGGGGAAAAGGATGCATTAGCAGCCTCAGATTTCTTGATCTGCAATTTCCAAAGAATTGGGAAGTCCATTTCATTCCATCAGAATGGACTATAGAACATTCACAAAACATTGATATTTCCCTGGGCTTCTGCCTTGACTCTTTTTCCTCATTATTCTTTGGGCAAGTCATCTGAAAGTTGAGTCTGCAGCTGCCACTTAAACGCACATTCCTGAACTTGTACTGTTAGCGGGCAGGCGGAGGGGTACCCCAGAACCTCCAGACTATCATGCTCTAAATAGGTTCTGTCATCAACCACATAAAGACAAAGCATATTCTTGGTGTGTAAGAACTTTAATAGGTTATTGTGCATAGAGAGAAAAGAAAGGATAATAGTTTCCCAATAAAACACTGACAGTTAACCACTCCCTCAAATGCCCAGCCAAACAGGGTTGGCCCAAAAGCTTGCCACACATTTCGAAGGCACCTTCCAGCAGGGAGCCATAGGAAAGGGGCAGAAGGTATCGGGTAAATATGGGAGGAAAGGAGCAAAATCAAAGTACAAATCAAGGTAGCGCCTTGTCTTATTGTCAGCCTCCCCAAGAGTCTCTTGCCAAAGTCTCTTTTCCAAGATTCTACGTGTCTCCCTAGCAGGTCCCCCAAGTTCCTGGTGCCAGAACTGAAAGCCGAGAGGCAAGATTGCCCTTCTTCCTCACATGTCTCTCTTCTCCACGGGTCTCCTCCAAGTTTCCTCTTCCACGACTTTCTGCGTGTCCTTCAGCTTCTCCTCCCTGCTCAGCTCCACCTCATTAGGTGGCACCAGGAACATGGAAACTCCCCTCAGTGGTGTATTTCTGTCAGTCTGCCTGTTCTGCTCCCCACTCTGTCTCTGGTGAATCCTCTCACCCCTCCCACCACCAACCCCCCATCTCTGGCCTGTAGCCTAGTTCTTGTATGCATACATAAATAAATCTTTCAAAAAAAAAAAAAGAAAGAAAAAGAAACTTCCTTTTGTATGGAGATTCCACTGTTACAGTACCTCCAGCCCTGACCTCCCTCCAGAGCTCCAGGCACATATTTGGTCTGTGTCATGAACGTCATTGGCGGAACAGGCACCTTAAACTCAGCATGTCCCAAATCAAGGCAATCAACTCTTTTTAGCAGCAGCAACAACCTCTGTCACCATCTGTGTTCCTTTCTCTATGTTGGCTGGCCACATAGTCATTTACCAAATATCTCAAGCCAAAACCTTGATGCTATCTTAGACACCATCCTCTTCTGTCCCACCTCCTCCCCACAGCTTAATGGTTAACAGGTCTGACCTCTTCTCCCTTCCCTGTCTTCTTTCCTCGTTTCTTTATTCCACCCCACTATCCAAGTCCAGGCCCTCAGCACCTCTCATCTGGATTGGGGAGCTGCTTTCCAACGGTCATGGGTGACAGTACTCCTGCATCAGAGCCTGTCTACAGCTGTGAGGGAGAGCTTCATAAAGCAGAGCCCAGTTCCCATCTCTCCCCTGCTTAAATCTTATCTGATGGTTAAAAAAAAAAATCTTATCTGATGGTTCCATGTTGCCAATAGGATGAAGTCCAAACTAGAGTCTCTCCTCTATCCCAGTGTGTTCCTGTGACACTCTCTGTCTTGCATCCTGGGGGAGAAACTACAGCTCACTCCCCAATTTATGTTCTCACCTTCGTTAAGATTCAAAAAGTAACAATTGTTTGGCGTATTTCCTAATCTTTCTCGATGTGGCCAGTTGACAAAGTTCTGAACTCTAGAACGTAAAATGAGTATCACGAGACAGTTTCCATTTTGGACTACGAAAACGAGGAGTGGCAAGCTGGAGCTGCTATGGAGCAGAACACAGGAATTTTTGGTGAAAAGTAAACTCCTAACTTGGTTAAGCCACTGTTATTCTGAGTTTGACCACAAGAGATCATCTAATAACTGTCTGCCACTGCTTACTGCAGATCGCTGGGTTTTGCAAAGTGCCTGTGAGTGGCAGAATCACATCCAGAAGCCTACCTTCCAGGCATTCTGGAAAGATGGCTTTATTACCAATTCTGCAGACCAAGCAAGCTCACTGGCAATGGATGTGGCATGAATTAGCCCCATGGGATAGCTCTTCCTTCCTTGCAGGGATATTCTGCCTTTTCATCATTTCTGCACTTCCTTCTGCCTACCTTATCTTTCGCCCTCTCTCCATTCTCTGCCCAAGCTTATACTTATTGCTCAAGATCCAAATCCAGCGCTACCCCTGGCAGAGTAAATCCATCCTGCCTGCTGCTGGAGCTAAGGTGCATTTTGATCGTTGTCATTAATTGTCCTTAGATGATTCATTCTTATTGATCTCCACACAGAGCCCTCTTCCTGCTTCCTCTTCCCACGAGCTCCAAGCACAGAATTATAAGGGACTGGTAATATCTGTGCCTCCTCTACCTTCCTATTCATATCCTCAGGTTGGCACAGAGCACCGGCTAAGGAAATGTTTGTTGAGTTAGTGAATATTGATAATGGCCTCAAAGTCATTATCATACTCCTCTCTCAGACTGCGGGGTTAAGAATATCGAACCTGTTAACACTGCCTGAGTGTGACTGGCTCTTCCATGAACCTGCTGGGGGCATCTGAGGCATATTATGTAACCATGTTAGTTTCCATCTCAGTTAAGAGTTCAACATCATCTATGGGACCGACCAGGAGATGGAAGGACACAGTCCTGATGGAGCTCGGTGTCAAACTCAGTAAGCATCAGCCATTCTCACTCTGTTGTTGATCTCCTGCATGTGCTTCTCTTTTCTACTTTTTCTCTCCACTCTCTGTACTTTGCTTTTCAATAACATTTCAACGCAGCACATATTTTCTGAGCCCCAGTACTGTGATTACACTCATGCAGTCACTATTTTAGGGGACTAGATAGGTGAACCCTGAGCTCCAGCAAATCGTGGCATATGAATGACAGATGTTCTCAGTAGTTTTCATTGAAACACAAGGTAGAGGCGGTCACAGTCACAGTGGGCAGGGGGCGGGGAATGGTCAGAAAATGATTTACAGGGTGGTGATCCTGGAGGGGGCTCTGAAAAGGCCGCTGGAGGGAGAGGAACCGTCGGGGCAGAGCATAGCATGTAGGAAGGCATGAAGATGTCCAACACACCCCACAGCTCAGGGAGCTGCCAGAGGTTCAGGAAAGCCAGACCTGTCGATTCTCGCACTGCAGCATGCATCGAATGCTCTGGAAGCCTTGGTAGAATGCAGATGGCCGGGTCTTTACCCAGAGTTTCTGATTCATTAAATCTGGAGTTGGGCCTGAGACTCTGAATTTTTAACACGCTCCCAGGTGGCGCTCATGCTGATGGTGAGGGACCACACTCACCACCCTAGGCTAGAGCAGGGGGTGCTGGAGTCAGGAGATGGAAGAGGAGGAGGTGGAAAATAAAGCGGGACTGCACAAGCGAGCTCAGGAGTTTAGATTTTATAGATAAAAAAATGACAACAGAAACTGTGGACATATCTAAGAAGAACACACACTCAGACCCATGTGGCCAGAGTGGATCTAAGTGCATAGGACTTGCGAAGGGAAAAAAGTGAGGAGTTAAATGGAGGTGAATGTGGGCCAGCTGTTACCAGCTGGGTGCAAAGCCCAGACCTTTGAGAATTCCCTAAACCCAATCCCTCTCCCCAGGATGCTTCTTTTTCCTGATCACAACAGAGGGGATACAATTCTCATTTCCAGGGTTAAAGCCCCCACCCCTGCCCTCCCTGTCATGCCATCTCCTCTTCCAAACATCCTCAGCCTTTCTCCCCTCTTACCCTTCTTCCTGGGCAGACACCAAATACACAGAGTGTATTAAGTGACACCAAATACACACAGTGCTCCCAGAGTCACCTGACCCAGCTGCTACTCTTGACATTTCTTGAAAATACACAATTTCTCAATTAACAATAATCAGACCAGTCTATTTCCTCACACTGGTCTATTTCCTTACCCTGCTGCCCGCTTCTGCATTTCCAGAAATAAAAAAACAGCAACCTGTACTTTTTAAAAATTTGCTTCAATTGCACCATCCCTACCACTACCAAATGTCTTTAAAAAAAAAAAAAAACACACACACGGAAAACACCAGTAAAAATAGTTAATAAAGGTTTTGAAAAATGCCACAGAATTGAAATTTTAGGTCACTAAGGCTTTTTTTTTTTAAACTGAGTCTTGATTTTTTTATTTATTATTTTTTTCTTACATCATTGTCATCGCCATTTTTATTCTTTTTTTTAAAACAATTTTTTTTTAAAGATTTATTTATTTATTTATACAAGCACTGGGTACAGTCAGAAGCGCAGGAGGGTGAGAGAATTCACCAGAGCTAGAGTGGGGAACAGAGCAGACAGACAGATGAAATACACTGCTGAGGGGAGCAGCGGGTGGCAGGAGAGATCTGCGCACCATGTGGGACCCTCGCCCAGTGGCCGGGAATCGAACTGGCGCTGCAGAGGCTGCAGGCAGCTTCGCAACCCAGCGCTCAACCACTGCACCAGTGAGGAGGCCCAGGCTTTTTTTTTTTTTAAGATGCATTTGTTTATACAAGAACTGGGGTATAGGCCAGAGGCACGGGAGGGTGAGAGAATTCACCAGAGAAGGAGCGGGGAGCAGAACAGGTAGACAGACCGAAAATACTGCTGAGGGGAGCAGCAGGCGAAACAGGAGAGGTCTGCCGCACCATTTGGGTATATCCCTGGCTGGCTGGGAATTGAACCCACACTGCAGAGGCTGCGAATAGCTTCACAGCACTGTGTTCAACCTGCTGTGCCACTGGGGAGGGTCCCCCTTTTTTCAAAGATTTGTTTATGCATACAAGAACTGGGGTGCAGGCCAGAGGTGCAGGGGGTGAGAGGATTCACCAGAGACAGAGTGGTGAACAGAACTGGCAGACTGGCTGAAATACACTGCTGAGGGGAGCAGCAGGCGAGACAGGAGAAGTCTGCCACGTCATGTGGGTATCTCCCTGGCCAGCCAGGCATCGAACCTGCGCTACAGAGGCTGCGGGTAGTTTCACAGTGCTGTGCTCAACCCCTTGTGCCACCAGGGAGGGCCCCTGCTAAGTCTTTTTTAATCTTTCTACTTCAAACAAGCTCACAGGAAACCCATACATGGTGGGACTCTATTACTTTTCCTCACTTAGATAACATTAACCCAATTTGTCTAAACTGATGAAATTAAGGCAAAACCTGGATTTATGTCAATGTAATTCCATACAGACATGATCTGCCTCTCTGCTCCTTAGAATCAGAATTGATCCACCTTTCTTAATTATTATAAAGGAACATTCATGAATTGCCCATCATTTCTTTCCACATTTAATTTTTTTAAAGACTTGAACTAAAAATGGAGTTTGTTGGACACTGAGAGCAAAGCAAAGCCTACTCTTAACCATAGTTCATTCAAACATGGTAAACAAACATGCAACAGCCATTGAATTTAGTTCAAGTTCTTAGATGTGTAACAGGGACTGGTTTATTTCATGAAAAGTCAGTTAGTTTTAGCCAAAATCTCACACTTTAGTTTTGAAACTGTCCCTTTTTTTTTTGGACCATATATGTTTCTGCTGTAAATGGTTGATGCTGTCTAGTTTTTCACAGATACCTCCCAACAGCATGTGGGCAGCAATAATTCCAAAATAAATTTCCGGCACAGACAGGATGCCTTTCAGAATGTCAGTGAGTTAGAAGAGCTAGGAAGTTATAGAGACCAGACAGGCTCATTTGTTATTAATAAGTTTGCTTCTTTTAACATTTTTCTTCACTTTTCCTGCTGTGACTTTGCAAAAAATCCATAGCTCTCTCAACTGTTCATATACTTCCCTGGAAGCAAAAATAATGGTTTTACTTTTTTTTTTTTTTTAAAGATTGATTTATTTATTTATACAAGAACCGGGGTACAGGCCAGATGCGCGGGAGGGTGAGAGGATTCACCAGAGACAGAGCTGGGAACAGAATAGGAGACTGACGAAATACACTGCTGAGGGGAGCAGCGGGCACGACAGGAGAGGTCTGCTGCGCCATGTGGGACCCTCGCCAGCAGGCTGGGATCTAACTGGCACCACAGAGGCTGCAGACAGCTTCACAGCATGGCACTCAACCGCCTGCACCACCAGGGGAGGCCCTGGTTTTACTTTTTTAAATCAGTGAAAGCATCAGCGATTCTTTCATGATTAATAGAATCTTCCAGAGTTATAAGCTTCCACTTTTTACAGCAAGCAACTCCTTTTCTGAAAGGAGTCCCTTTACTTTATTTGATTAGGAGTCACAGAGCAGAAAGCCTGTGATCTTAATTCTGACATTCCCCTTTCCCTAACTCACACTGGGGTGACTCACCCCCAAATATGCAGGCAGAGCTAAGCCTTGCAGCACTCCTGAAGGGAAGGACAAGCATTCTTGTCATTGGACAAGAAGCCTAGTGAGATGGGACTGGAGTGTGAGGGAAAGAGAAGTGTTCTCTGTCCCTGCAACTCTACCAGTCACCCCCAAATCAAAAAGAGGGAATTGGCCACATTATTTTACACTTGAGACAGTCTAGTAAAATTCAAGTGTTCTTCTTACCTGTTTATTTCTTCTCCCGGTTTCGGACTTATCTTTTCATTCTCTTGCTAACTTATTTTACAAAGCAGATGTTTTTAATTTCAATGGCATTCAGATGATCAATTCTTTCCTCAATGGGTGCATCTTTAGTGTTGTATGCATCTAGGTTTCCTCCTTTGTTATGTTCTGGGTGCCATTTTGCATTTTATGTTTAGGTTTGCGATCCATATTGAGATCATTTTTTGAAGGATATAAGGATTATATCTAGATTCATGTTTTGCATGTGCTTATCCAGTTGTTCCAGCACCATTTATCAGGAAGGCTGTCTTTTTGCAGTATTGGCTTTGCCTCTTGGTCAAAGAGCAATCGATTGTATTTATGGGAGTTTTATTCTGATTTATTCTGTGTCATTGATCCATTTGTCTATTCTTTCCCCAGTGCCACATTCTTGATTACTGAAGCTGTGTGTAAGTCAAGTAATCCCAGTGCTCCAACTTTGTTCTTCTCCTTCCGTGTTGTGCTGGCTATTTTATGTCTTTTGCTTCTCCATATAAATGTTAGATACAGTCATTGGAAATTCAAACTTGGAATCCAGAACTTCATAGTTTTGAGGACTTTGCTCATAATTTCCAGAAACTGGAAGCTCATGTATGTTCTCTTTGTCCTATCAAATCTGTGTGGCCCTCACTCAATGATAGGCAATTTACACTGCCCCATTTTAAACTAATTCTGAATCTATCTTTAGCTCTCTATGCCAAGAAAATCAGAGAAGCAGAGGTTAACCTAAGATACATGCAGTCAAAGATTTTCTGGGCTGTAAACACAAATTTCTATGAACATCAAACAAAAGCAGAGGATTCAAAAGTTTTAAGGTGCTTTGTATTTATCTATATTTTCATTGCACCTAGCTATATTTCTGCAATTTGTTTTATGACAACTCTAAATGTTTCTTAATGTTCTTTGTTATATCTTTCTTCTATATGTGTTGAGGGGGAGGGAGTGCATGTGTGTGCATGCACAAGCACATGGCTACACCCACACATGAAAATGCACTCTCACACACACACACACACACACACACAAACATATACACCCTCTCTTGCTCACTTCAAATTGCTGCCTGGAATTTGGGATTTGGTCCTAAAGTATGACATCACTTGGTGTCTGCCTCATGCTTCCTTTATTTCTCCAACATTCTTTTTATCTTCCTTCTCCAAAATTTAATCAAACTTCAGAAACCTGCTGGTAGACTCTCTTACTATCGAAATATTATCCAGGGCAAGTTAATCATAATTCACTCACAGAAGAGCTCTGGATATGAGCGCTGGGGTCTTCTATCTAGGCTCCCCTCTGTGTAGCCAAAATAATGACCCATGGCATGAAAGGATTCTAAATGCGAGTCCATCCCTCTATCAGTGCAGATCCCGAACACTGGCTTGGTTCTTCCCCCTGGAATTAACTAATGACTAGTTGTATCATCAACAAGAGTAAGGCCGTATTTAATGGGGTGCTGACCGTGGCTAACAGGTAGCCTATAACATTTATTTTTGAATAAATACTGATCCATGTACTATTACCTATGGGTATTTTTAGGGCCTGTTAAGGTGATTCTAATAGGTGGTGATAGCATCTACTTTTATAAATGACTAAATGAATAGTCGCTGGCACAAAATAAGTACTATAATTATTTCATCATCATCATTATCTATTCATAAGCTTGATGATGAGAATAGACTTCCTTGCAGGTTTCCATGATTTTGCAGCTGTGTCCCTTAACACTGTGGAACACTCTGAGGAAAACAGGGTTCTCCAGGGACCCCACCGTCAGGGAGCTCACTCCTGACAGGGAACTCTTTCATTCTCTGTCTCTGTCTCCCTCTCCACCTTCCCCTTCCTTCTCTCTCCCTTCCTCCTGTCTCTCTTTTTTTTGGTGCGCAGCAGCTGGTACATTTCCAGTAGTCAAAAAATATTTTTACATTCCAGTTTTATTCTAAGACTGCAAGATTAGTTTAAAATTAGAAATTTAATTAATATAATGAGAAAATTTTATCTGTTTCTCTAAAATTGTCCCAATCTGTTGGTTGGGATTTGATTACATTTATAAATTAGTTGGTAAATTAAAAAAAAAAAAAGATTTATTTATTTATACAAGCACTGGGTACAGTCAGAAGCGCGGGAGGGTGAGAGAATTCACCAGAGCCAGAGCGGGGAGCAGAGCAGGCGGACCAACGAAGTACACTGCTGAGGGGAGCAGCGGGTGGCAGAAAGGTCTACGCGCCATGTGGGACCCTCACCCGGTGGCTGGGGATCGAACTGGCGCTGCAGAGGCTGCGGGCAGCTTCGCAACCCAGCGCTCAACCGCTGCGCCACCAGGGAGGCCCTAGTTGGTAAACTGTATATTATAATTCAAAACAGATAACTTATCCGTTCATTTGAACTCAATATCTTGCTGTTTGATTGCATTTCATCTTTTTCTTCTTACCTAGATTTGCACAATTCACATTAGATTACTAGCAACACTTGTGCGTTTCCATTTTTTTTTGTGATGTTACTATAGAGGGATTATTCTGTTTTCAATATATTATAAAAATATTTTGCATATTAATTTTACATTAATATGTTTTATGTTTACATAAAACATAGGTAAATGTTTTCCGTTGATTCTTTTGTTTTGATACATAATTACCAGAAAATAATAATCATTTTGTCTTTTCCATTCTGATATGTGTTACTCCTGCCTCATCTTTTACTTTTAGGTAGTTTTGGGAATTGTGATTTTTCTCACTTTGAAGTTACTTACACTGGTTATATTGATTGTAATAAACTGGAAAAAAAATTTTTTACAAAACTTGGGACTCAGTGCTGCCCCCTGGTGGACGCTTGGGCGCCCACGCGTACAAGTGCACCAACAGCAGCCGCAAGAGGACTCCAAAGCCCAAGAGCAAGCTCATCACGGAGAGAGATATCTTTGCAGATGCACATGTGGAACGAGTGTAGTTGACGGAGGTGACCTCATAGACAAAGAACCAGGCAGTGAAGAACCTGGCAGTAGCCAGCAACACCAAGGTCAGCCGTTCACTGGGCGCATGCATCTTCTCGTGGTTTCCAGTGGTTTTGCTGAGTCAGGATGATCCACCCTCCACCTTGCCTGGGTTCTCACCTGCTGCTTTGGACCTTCCTGTGGGGGTTCAGGAAGAGGCTGTGATGGTATCAGGAAGACCAACCAGAATGATCCTATGAAAAAGTGAGTTCTGTTTGGGAAACATGACAAGGTGGTCTTTCAGTGAGTTATTTTTAAAATCCGTAAGTGTATTTATAGGAACTTGAACAAAATGGAGAACTAGTCCCGCAGTATAAACGTCTGAACGAACGAATGGACACATAAACAACCTGGTGTAGAATCTTCCTCCAGACAGTGTGAAACCCATGGAAAAGCAGACTGTCAGTGAACAGTCCTCATGAAGGCCTCTTCTTGCTGTGTAGACAGCCATGGAAAAGGCTCAAAAGGGAGTGTACAATTCCGACACCTTAGGTCTCCCTGCAGGAGGCTTGTCAGATTCTAGTCAGCAACAGGGAAATGGGTATCCAGGAGAAACAGCACTTCTTTGCTCCTGAGTGTTGCCACTTTTACACAGTGTTCTCCACCGCCCCCCTCCCCAGTCAAAATTTAAGACATTACACTCCATCAGTGAAATGTCTGCCTTGAGGGCTGTTTGTGTCAGAGATACGCAGTTAATGTTACTTCCAGGTGATGAGAAGGAGGCATGTCCTTGCTCTTGGATGATTTCCTAAGAGTTTTAGGAACATTGTTCCCTATTCACTGACTGTATACCTACTCTGGATATAGAATTGCTATTGTCTGTGACAAGCGTGGTTTTCTCATTTGCAAGGATTAGATTAGCTGAAAATACTGAAGTAGAGGAATGTGTGTGAGGTATGATGCAGGGATCTCGTTGTTCAGTTTAAACCGGATCCAAATGCCAGTAAAATGTTCAATTCTTTTCACACACCACTGTCACATGACAGTCCTTTTTCTTCCTTGAAGTTTACATTGCCACATCATTGTAACCACGTCTGTCAACAAAATGGCCTTGAATTTCATTTAAAACAATTCAGGCATCTTTGACCATGGTATTTGTTGTCAAGATCAACATGCAAAGAGTTTCAAGTTGGATGTGTCAACAACTCAGTATAAAGTGGAGTTAATGGCGTCAAGGTGTGAGGTATTTCTGGTGATACTCCCTTGTTTAGTAACCCTCATTTGGTTGGTCCCCAGGATATAAGAATCAAAGCTTTGGGAAAGGCTCTTCAACAATTCTGCTGGGACTCACATCTGAGAGATTAAGGGCCATATCAGTGGTGTGGTGGTAAACTAGCTCTCAAAAAAAAAAAAAACCAATAAACAATTCTGACTGAGCTGTGATATCTGCCAATTTCCATAATATAATATAAATAAATGGTTCTTTGTTGATGAGGTCACCCCCATCAACTATCCTCCTTCCAAAATACTTGCATTGTGGCTGAGTGAACCACCAACTGGCTTGTAAAATTTCTGGTTACTTAACAGTTAGTCCTGATGAGCTGGCATGAGCAACCTCTGGTGCCCCCCCTCTGCCCACCTCCCACAACCCACCCCCATCTCTCCAGATGGGCCTTTGATCTACTGTTACTTCTGCCTGGAATGCTCCAGTGACCTTTCTCCTTACCTTGCAAAATGCCTCTTCAGCACTGTGGAAACACTTAAGTGAGCTACACAGTGAAACAAAGCATGTAGCGCAGTGTCTGGGTGCAGTGAGTGCTATATAAGGGATGTTTATTAATTTTTTTTTTCTTTTATCGGCCTCTTAAGACTGAGTAAATTAGGCATTGTTGTGCGTGCCCGGTGCACCAGGCTTTCCCTCTTCTAGCAGGCCACATTGTCCTGGCCCACTTCCTGGCCCTTGTTGGGTCCGGCTCTACCATGGAGGACTGGCGGTGTTACTGTTCCACCCCTGCCTAGCACAGTGCCCAGGAAGATACTCCAAGTATCAATATATTTGTTAGGTTAATAACCCATATTGGGCCTCTCTGGTGGTGCAGGCGGTTGAGCGCAGCACTGTGAAGGCGTCTGCAACCTCTGCAGTGCCGGTTCAATCCCCACCGGCCCCAGCTGTACCCACATGGCAGGCAGACCTCCCCTGTCTTGCCTGCTGCTTCCCTCAGCACTGTATTTCGGTCAGTCTGCCTGTTCTGTTCCCCAATCTGTCTCTGGTGAATCCTCTCACCCTCCCGCACATCTGGCCTTTACCCTGGTTCTTGTACAAAAATAAAATAAATCTTTTTTTTTAAAAAAAGTAATAACCCATATTAATGTCATTTGTTCTAATATTTACCACCAACTTGAATTAGAAGTTAAGAGGGTCAGCACAGGGTCTCCCTGGCGGTGCAAGGGGTTAAGATGCAGCCTATGAAGCTATGTATAGCCACTGCAGCATGAGTTCGATCCCCGGGCAGGGAGTTACCCATGTGGCGCAGCAGACCTCTCCTGACTTGCCTGCTGCTCCCCTCAGCAGTGTACTTCAGTCCTTCTGCCTGTTCTGTTCCCCCACTGTGTCTCTGGTGAATCCTCTCACCCTCCACACCTCTGGACTGTATCCCAGTTCTTGTATGCATAAATAAATCTTAAAAAAAAAAAAAAAGGGTCAGTGCAGATGTCAAGAAACGATAATAAGAATCAAATGGAGGGGGCCTCCCCGGTGGCGCAGTGGTTGAGCGCTGGGTTGCAAAGCTGCCTGCAGCCTCTGCAGCGCCGGTTCGATCCCCGGCTGCTCCCCGGCCACTGAAGGAGGGTCCCACATGGCGCGCAGACCCCTCCTGCCGCCCGCTGCTCCCCTCAGCAGTGTACTTCGGTCCCAGTGTTTGCATAAATAAAAAAATAAATAAATAAATCTTTAAAAAAAAAAAAGAAACAAATGGAAGGGAAGATATGGTGATAGCTAAAGAAACTCTGTTTTCTGAAGAGATATTGGTTCTCTTTGTGCTGACAGAAAGGGGATTCTTTGGTGGGCCAGCCAAAGTGGAGAATGATTCAGTTTGGGAACTTCTGATGCTTCCATAAACAATTCATAACACATGTGTGTGTGATTTCCAAGCTGTGCCCATTGTTGGCTTCTCCAGCATTTCAAGAACCGATGTGATCTCAGAAACTTTCTTCCTATTTTGTCAGGATCCTTATTTATCACATGTGTGTGTGTCTGGGTAAGGTGGTTGGGGGATGATGTCTCTAAAATAGCTCTAATGATATCTTGCAAACTCTTCAGTCAAGACTCTGATTGACTCCATTACCTCAGTGCTAAGATTTTCCATTTATAAGTATGATTTTTTTACTGTTACAAAGTGAGTCATAGAACATGTGGAGAATTAACTCAAATATTTGTTACCCTGTGAGTGAACCAGCTGGTTGTTTATATAGTTTATACTATCTTTGGGAACTTAGAAGACTGGATTTAGAGAGGAAAACACTTATTGTTTCTGACAGCATCCAAAAATAGTATTTTGGATGATCCTTTTAAGTTAGTGAAATCAACTTCTCAAAAAAGAAGCAAGCAGAAGAAAAATAGGAGAAAAGCTCAATAGTATTGTACCCATTGATTATATTGCTGCTGTTTTTTAAAATTTCACACTTGTTGTTTCTTGGGATGCTAATAGCACTGTCATCGCCAAAATGTACTCAATGCAATGACGTGTGTCTGCTGTTAGTGGTGTTCAGGAAATATTCTGATTCTGGTGAAGAGGTTCTTTGTCATTTTGCCCTTGGAAAGTCATTTACATAGTCATTCATATTTTCTCGCAAATGTGCTCCATTACATAAGACCTCACTATTTCGTTTCTTGATCATCTACTTTTCTACAACATTGTTGGAAATCATTCTCTTACTGTTCTGGTGAAAACTGGTAACAGACTGAATACAAGTTTTTCATAATTACTCAAGTGCAAAGAGTTGATTGTCAGAATAACATGTTTGATTCTGATGGGCTTCTTTTTGCCTTCCAAAATCCCTGCTGAGACAGAATCAGACAGCCATGAGATGTTAGAACAGAAGAGAAAGCTGAAACTCTGAACTCAATTCCTTATTTAATAAATGAAATGATTTAGGGCTTCCCTGGTGGCCTAGGGGTTAAGTCTCAGCACTATCACTGCTACAACCTGAGTTTGATCCCTGGCCAGGGAGCTAACCCACTTAAGACACAGCAGACCTCTCCTGTCTCACCTGGTGCTCCCCTCAGCAGTGTATTTCAGTAAATCCGCCTGTTTTGCTCCCCACTCTGTCTCTGGTGAATCTTCTCACCCCCTGTACCTCTGGCCTACACCCCAGTTCTTTTACACAATAAATAAGTAAATAAATCTTTTTTAAAAATGAGATGATTTACTTCTGCCTGTGTGGTTTGTTTCTAAGGAGTAGACACCCATTAAACTACTCATATCTGCACGAAAAAATTAGGGAAGGAACCAACTTTTAAAATAAGCTGCAAAAATAGAGCAAATGTTTTTGTCCCTTCCTCTGTATTATCCCACTTCCTATTAGCAAAAATAAGAGAAAGTTCAGAGAGATTGATTATTTGCTAATATTTGTATTTGGTGTGCAAATTTTAGAGGTTGTAAAATTGAAAATGCTGAATCTGATATAAAATTTGGGTCTCAGAACACTTCAAACTTATCTAGTTGTCCCCTTTTGATGGTGAGACCAAGTGATCATGATTCCCAAAGTAACATGATGCATATAAATTGCAGACAATTCTAGGACTTGATGAAATGTTCAAGATACTACTTATAATAAAGACAAGTTCCCTTAAAATAGTGTTTCGGTAAGGCTATTTATGCAATCCTGGGTAATTACATAATTGTCACTGATTATGTAATCTGGACAAATGAACTTTTGCACTGTGCTTCTACCCCTACCAAATTCAGAGAAATGCCGAAAAGATGAACCAGACAAAATGCATGTAGACAGGAGTTTTAACCGGGGTCCTCTGGAGGTAGGCAAATGAGTTGCATGAGAGGCTTATGTGTATACTACACAGTGTGCTTTGCTGGCTAGAAGCTTTCATCAAATTTTTATATTTTTAATTTTTTTTTAAAGATTTATGTATTTATTTATACAAGCACTGAGTACAGTCAGAAGCGCAGGAGGGTGAGAGAATCCACCAGAGCCACTGCGGAGAGCAGAACAGGCGGAGAGCAGAAGTACACTGCTGAGGGGAGCAGCCGGCTGCAGGAGAGGTCTGCGCACCATGTGGGATCCTCGCCCAGCGGCCAGGAATTGAACCGGCGCTGCAGAGGCTGCGGACAGCTTCGCAACCCAGCGCTCAACCGCTGAGCCACTGGGGAGGCCCTCATCAAATTTTTAAAGGAATCTGTAACCCTAAAATGGTCGAGGCATTTACAGTTGATCATTATTTTTAGATTCCATATTTGTGAATTCACCTACTCGCTAAAATTTATCTGGAACCTTCAAAATCAATACTCACAGCACTTTAACAATCATGAACAGATATCCATGAAAATTCTGAGTCGTGTGATGTGCACATTCCCAGCCCAGGCCAAACAAGCCAATGATCCGCCATCTTGCATCCATTCTCACACTGGGTCCTGTTGCCTACTTAGTGCCTCATTTTCCAAATTGTGTGCTTTCTGTTGGTGATCTATTTAAGCATAATGCTTCAGTGCTCCAAGCACAAGAAAGTGGCCATGTGCCTTACGAAGAAAATATGTGTGTCAGGTAAGCTTAGTTATGGCATGAAGTATATGCTTGTTCACCAGGAGTTCAATCTTTATAAATCAATTAATATGTTCAGAAAGCTCTCTTTAAATAGAAACACACATAAAACAAGGTTATGTATTGATGGATTGAAGACAGTGTGACCAGAGGCTTGCCAGAATATGATGCTATGTTTCCCCTAAGGGCAACAGTTTGATGTTCGCTAATTCAATGTCTGTTGAGGCTTTATGAAACGTGACTGCCGCAACTGAAAAGAATCAACAATGATTAGAAGGATAGGAAGGAAATATAGCATAATAGTTGTAGGTCAGGAACGGACACAGTGCAGGTTTTCTGATCCAGCAGACTGGGTAAAGGAGGAATCAGAGTCCTCAGTGGCTTTTGCAGGTCTTTTATTTAGATATTCCAGGCATATGGCAGGCAGGGGTGCTGGGGGGCCGGAAGGCTGGCAGGCCTCCCAGCCCCCAGCAAATCCTCACTTTATCTGGGCTCTCTCTGGCGTTCTCTCTGCTCTTCTTCTCTCGGCTTCTGTTCATTCTTGGCTTCTGCCTGCGTCCACGTGACACCGCCCTTATAAACTCAGTCTCTCAGCCCAGGTGTACCCACTTCAGGTGCCCGCCATCAGACATGCATTCAGGACCACAGGGTTCCCTCCTCTATCCTAATGGCGGGAGGGCAGAAAAGCCTGATACTTTTTCCTTACCCTACAATAGTTTTGCGCAATTTTTGAAATAGGAGATATTGTCACTCAAAGTTTACATATTAGTGTATTACTCCAACTATTACCACCTCCAGGGGAGGAGTCCTATTGCCTAGGGGAGCACAAAGAGCTCAGCAGTGCCAGGATGGCCATCCACTGCATGGTTTGCGGCTCTCAGGGCCTTCAAGAAAGATACCATGCACACCAGGAAGAAACAGCAAGATCAGCTCCAGCAGTGCGCATCCGTGCCTGGGGGGCAGCAGGTCTTCCTCTGCAGCTAATGCAGGGTCTGCACACATCCCTTTTGTGCTACAGAGACCAGGCTTCTTTCTTTCCCCTCCAGGAACAGAGATTGCGGTGGGGTTGGCCACCTGCCATAGAATGCATGAGCTTTAAGCAGAAGAAAGATGTACACATCAAATGCAGAACAGGGAAAGATATTCTCAAACAAGGCAATAAGCCAAGCATAGACTGTGAAGTCTTCTTATCTCCATATAAGGAAATGTTCCAGACCCAAGGTAGGCTTTTCAGCAGCCATGCAAGTGTCTAGACACTGACTTCTCTTCCCAACACTTATAGTGTTGGTCAAATACCAAACCTTGCTGGGTTCAGTTTCTTCATCTATAAATAGGAAATGTTAGCAATAAATGCAATAATAACACCTACATTGTAAGGTTGAATGCAGTGCATAAAATAATTAATTTTAAAACAACCTTTAGTATCATGTGTCTAGCAAATAAATGCTTAATACATGTTACCAAAAGTTAAGGAACTTCAACCTGCCAATGGTACTGCGTTTTCCAGGAAGGAGAACGTAGAATCATCGATTCATTCATTCCACAAATATTTATCGAAGCCTTTTATATGTCGGTCATTATTCTAAATACCAGGAATTCAGAGATGAGTGCTTGGGAGCAAAACAAAAGTAAGATGATTTGAAGCGAGGAGGAGAGGCTGATTCCAGAAGTGCTGATGGGGAGATCCATGAAGAGGTGAAAGATGAGCAGACATCTGAAAAAAAAAAAAAAAAGGGATGAAAAAAGTCTTAAGATTGGGGAAGAGAGTTCCAAGCAGAGGGAGGAGCAACTGCAAACCCCTGAGGCAAGAACAAGACCAGGATATCAAAAGGTAGAAAGAAGGTCACTCACGTACAAGGACTAGAGGTCAATGACAGGCCGAATTCAGAGCTCAAGAATGTCAGAGGCCACAATGAGGACTTTGGGTTTTATTCAGAATATGTTGGAAAGTGATAAGATGTGATTTATAGTCCTGAAAGATAAGTTTGGCTGCTCTAGAAGAAAGTCGGGATTCAAATAAGGAGCTAGTATAGAGAGCACTGAGAAAGATAATTATTATTTGGTCATGATGGAAGAGGTGAGAAATAATTTGGGTAGAGTTAGAATATGGTGGGTTAAATATGGAGAGGGGAGAGAGAGAGCGAGAGAGAGCGAGAGAGCGAGAGAGCAAGAGAGAGAGAGTAAGAGAGAGAGATCGAGATCATCTTTGACCAGAGCTTGTGGGAATTACTGGAGCAATTAGAGTTACGGGATGGAAATCAGGGGCTCAGTTTTAACAGGGTGAATTTGTAGTGCCTATTAAATGTCCAAATGGAAATAGGAAGTAGGCCATTAACTGTGCAAATGGAGTGCTCAGCTGAGAGATTAGGCTGAAGGTATAAATTAGGAATCATGAGCATATAAATTGACCTTGTTTAAGAAGAAGCAAGGTCAGTGATTAAGTCCTGGAGCACTCCAGCATAGAGGTCAGGAAGATGAGGGGTCCAGCTAAGAAGACTGAAAAGGAGTTGCCTCTTCCTTGTTTGACTGTTGCCCCGGGAATTGTAGAAGCTAGGCCCTAGGAAGGGCTTCTTCTCACCACTAAGCCCTGTGGTCCTTTTCCAGGCCTCAGCCTAAAGCAGTCATTTCGACAATCAGCAATGAATTTAAAGAGGTTAATCTAGAATAAGCTCAAGATATTGTGATACTCAATACATATGCATTAAATAGTATGTATAAAGGAGTGAATAAATTAATATTGATGCATTTCATTTTATTCCTCTTTATTTTTTTTTAAGATTTATTTATTTATTAATACAAGCACTGGGTATAGTCAGAAGTGCGGGAGGGTGAGAGGATTCACCAGAGCCAGGGCAGGGAGCAGAACAGGCAGACTGATGAAATACACTGCTGAGGGGAGCAGCGGGCGGCAGGAGAGGTCTGCCGCTCCATGTGGGACCCTCGCCCACCCTGGCCGGGGATTGAACTGGCGCTGCAGAGGCTGCAGGAAGCTTGCAGCCCAGCAGCAAGCAGAGGCTGCAGGAAGCTGCACCACCAGGGGAAGCCCCATTTTATTCCTCTTTAAATACTTATTTATAAATTCTTAATTACATTTGATTTTTCCACCCAGAGAGAAAATTACATTTACTTCATTTTAAGGTCTATCAGAGAAAAATTTTTTACTAAAGACACAAGTATTTTCTATAAGTTTTGATAGCATAAGCCTTTCAGAATTTTACCCACTCATGATGGAAATGTTTGTTTTTTTTAATATTTATTTATTTATGCATACAAGACCTGGGGTGCAGGACAGAGATGTGGGGGTGCGGCGAGAGGATTCACCAGAGACAGACTGGGGAACAGAACAGGCAGATTGACCAAAGTACACTGCTGAGGGGAGCAGCGGGTGAGACAGGAGAGGTCTGCTGCGCCATGTGGGTTGCTTCCTGGCTGGCCGGGGATCGAACTCGTGCTGCAGAGGCTGTGGATTGCTTCGTAGTGCGGTGCTTAACCTCTTGTGCCACCAGGGAGACCCAAAATGTTTGTTTTTTAAATAAAGGGATATGCAAATTTTAAATCTTAGAATTTCGTTCAGCAAGATTTTAGAGGTCCTCGCTATAAGAAGACAAAGGCATATATTTCAGACAAATTTGGAAGAGCAAAGAGAAATCAATTTATTTGAGCCTAATGAACAAAGGTTCTGTTGCACATATTATCAAAACCTGGATGAAGTAAATTGAGTAACACGACATGTTTTCTGGAAAACCTGCAAGATTGTATTTATGCAGTTAGAGTTCCTTTAAGTTGGAAGTTAATACTGGAAATACTGAAAAATAAGTGGCACACATTTATTCAATAGACATTAATCAAATTCCTGTTTTGTGCAAGGCATTATTTATAGCAGAATCCGTGAAGAGTTACAAGGATATATGTGACTTGGTCTTAGAGCTTAAGAAATGTATTATGTAACAGCAATGGATGATAAGACAAAGGGTAAAATACAATATATAAATATTTATAATATAAGCTGCAAAGGAGAAACTCCCTTAAGAAAATAACAACTACCACCCACAGATGAAACACATCCTCTAAAGCCTGTAAACCGTAGAGGATGCATCAGAATACTTTCTACATTTTTTTCATATTAAAACAAACAAAAGGAAAGTAGTATTTATGATGTGCAAATTATATGAAATTCAAACGTTAGTGCCTTAAAATAAAGCATTATTGGAACACAGTCATGCTCATCATTTACATATTGTTTATAGCTGCTCGGGCGATGCGGTGAGAGAGTTGAGTAGTTGTAACAGAGATGAGGTGACTTGCAGAGCCAAGATATTTACTTTCTGGCTCATAGAAGAAAAACATTTTTTTTTTTTAAGATTTGCTTATTTATGCATACAAGAACTGGGGTATAGGCCAGAGTTGGGGGGTGGGGTGTGAGAAGATTCACCAGAAACAGAGGGAGGAACAGAACAGGCAGATTGACTGAAATACACTGCTGAGGGGAGAAGAGGGTGAGTCAGGAGAGGTTTGCTGCGCCATGTGGGCGGTTCCCTGGCTGGGGATTGAACTTGTGCTGCAGAGGCTGCGGATTCTGATTCATAGTGCTGTGCTTAACCCCTTGACCCACCAGGGAGGCCCCATATTGTTATAGATACATGCACAGGATTGGAGGGGGTCACTTCAGTTGTTTTCTCCTCCCCACAGAACAAGATGCAGCTGATCTAGTTAGTTCCCATTCGAGTAGGTCCCGGGGGGGAAGTGAGGTGAGATGCCTACTTGGCTAAGCTGGGGAATGAATAAGGATGTCTGGGTTTAAGAAAATGGGGAATAATTCCTGCTATGAGTGAGACCATCTGGTATTTTTCTTTTTCTTTCTGCCTTACTTCGCTGAGCATGATCCCTTCCAACTCCACCCGTGTTACTTCAAATGGCATGAGTTTATCTTTTTTGATTGCTGAGTAATATTCCATTGTGTATATGTACCACAACTTCTTGATCCAGTTATCTATTTTGGGGCATTTGGGTTGTTTCCATAAGGGGCCAGGAAAAATACTAATTATAATAAAGTAAAAATCAAAATCAACAAGCAACTATAAATCAGAGACACACTGGGTTGGGGGTGGGGGGAAGGGAGTAGGATCAAGACAAGGTCAGTGGTATTTTATGGGAACTATAACCAAGATGAAAATGCATACATTGTGCAAAAATGAAAAATGATGTAAAAAATATATAAAATAAAAAAAAAATGGGGAATAATGAGACCTTTGCCAATTAGAGACAACATACACACGCCCCCTCTGTCACCTACCTTTACCATGTGGCTATGTAGTATTGTCAGTTTGGAGGACTGAAAATGAAGTTGGAAGTGATGATTTTTTTAATTTAAAACTTTTCAAGTCTAACTATGAAATTGAAGTAAAACTTTTAAGTGATATTATGAAAGCTGGGATGCAGATAGCCCAGGTAGCCACTGTGGGCCCTCAGTTTTGGTTTCTGCGGTAAAGGAGCTAGGTGCCAGCCTGCCTCTCTCACTCCCCCTTGACCCTGTGAATTTCTAGCTGCAGTGGGGACTTGCACAAGATCTCTGCAATAACTTTGAAACTTTGTCTCAACCCTGCACGGCTTCCAAGATTTGTTTGGAGAAGAAAATAGCTGTGATTAGAAACCCTATTTAGCAGAAAGGAAAAAAATAACAGATTCTTTACTTCCTTTCTACTTGCTTCTAGTTACTTTTACCAGCCAGAGCCTGGTCAGGGTCGATGGGATGTGTTTTAGAACACCAGCACCACACCGGATTTGCACAGGGAATTTTTGAGTAGGGGTGAGGGAGGGACTTGACAAGGAAGAAGCAAGCAGCATGGGCCTCTGAGTGAAGCATAGTGGTGGTTATTCCTTAAAGAGTATGGAGGGGTGTAGGGGCAGGATTGGCACAGGGCAGGTTTTCTGATCCAGCAGACAGATAAAGGAGAGTCCTGGCGTCCTCTGTGGGTTTCTCAGTCTTTTGTTAAGCTTTTACATGCATTGTAGCAGCCAGATCACATGGCAGGCAGGGGTGTCAGGGGGCCAGGAGGTGCCCCCTGCAAGTCTTCACTCTGGGTTTCTCTGGCCTTCTTTCTCCCCCACCTCTCTCCTACCTCTTTCTCCTGGGTCTGCTTCTCTTGGCGACTATCTCTATACAACTCCCATGGCTCACAGAAGTAAACAGGCAGCTTACAACAATGTAACAACTGTAGGTGCCCCATCAGGCAGGGCAATCCCAAAGGTGGGAAGGCAGAAAAGCCTGAAAGACCATTTACCCTACAAGGGGGTTCTCCTTGGTGGCACAAGGGGTTAAGAGGCAGCACTATGAAGCTATCTGCAGCCACTGCGGCATAGGTTTGATCTCTGGTCAGGGAGGAGCAGACCTCTCCTGTCTGACCCGCGGCTCCCTTCAGCAGTGTATTTCGGAGATCTGCCTGTTCTGCTCCCCACTCTGTCTCTGGTGAATCCTCTCACCCACCGCATCTCTGGTCTGCACCCCAGCTCTTGTATACATAAATAAATAAATCTTTAAAAATAAAAAAGAATGTGGAGGATTTGGAAGAGAAGTAGAGGAAGGAAATCCTCTGAAAATCAGGGAGAGAAAAATAAAAGTTATATATTCAAGAAATGGTAAATACTCCTGTTTGTCTGGAATCCTGGGATGTGATGGAGAATTGTAGAAAAAGATACGGCCATTGTGTTGGGGCAGCATTGTGGACAGCCTGCATTGGCTTGCCGAGGAAACTTGGTCTTTAGAGGTAAGACAAAGGTAGTCCATATACACCATAATTTTCAGTGATGCACAACTAAAATATCAAGTTATAATACAATGTTGCTAATAAAACAAAGATAAAAAAGAAACTGGATTTAGACAATGAGGGTCTCCTGGAGTGTTTGATGTTGGGGTCTGTGTTCATCTGGCAGTCATTGCAGGGATGAAATTCGTGGGCACAAAGAAGGGAGGCGACCACTATTCTCAAGCTGTTACAGGACAGGGAGAGAGACATCCCAGAACCCCCAAACCTGCCCGCTTCTAAATACATTCTGCCATCCACTGCATCAAAAGAAAATATATAGACTCTTAATGGAAAGAAACTTTAATACAATTAGTGTGCAATACAGAAAAGATAAAAAACATAGTTTCCAAATCAAGCACCCAAAGTTACCGGTCCCCTGGAGGGTAAAAGTCCAGCCAAACAGGATTGGCCCAGAGCAAGGCCTGAAGGCCTGCCACAATTCTAAAGTACCTTCTGGCAGAGACCCATAGAAAAGAGTCAGAAACAGCCAGACAAGTCTGGGAGAAAAAGAACAAAATCAAAATCAAAGCTGCCACTGTTACCCTCCCCACCGGTCTCACCCACATCTGTTTCACCCAGTCCAGGACCCAGAGGCAAGTGCATTTTTTCATGTGTCTCTCTGTTCCATGTGCCTCCTCCAGGTGTCCTTCTGGCTCTCCATCCTGCTTCCTTTCTTCTCCAGTCTCCTCTCCAGCTTCTTCTCCTCCCTGCTCAGCTTTACCTTTCTTTGGGCAGGGCAGGGACCACCCTGTTAGAAAGTCACGGGGAACAGGACAGGCAGCATAGCTTGTCCTTACACACCGGCCATGGCTGGAGGGGTCAGAACACCTAAGGCTTTGCAGGTAGTGGGGTGGGATCAAGTAAAGGGAGTGCCCGCCCCTGCACCACACCCATTCTCCTCCCTTGTTTTCTACCAAATGCTCAATCATTGTCTCATCTAATTTCCACAGCAGTTCCCCCTCAATTTACACATGTAGAAGCCAATTCATATTCAGTACCAAACAGCTCAGAAATACTGCACAACTGATCCACAGCTAGAGTTGCCACCTTTACTAAGCTAAGAACAGCAGGGGGTTATTTATGTGGTGCTTTTTAATGATCTTTCCTTAACCTTTCAGGATTTGGGAAGAGAGCTCTTGTAGGGTAAAGGGTTTTCAGGCTAGACTGTCCGGCCTGATGGGGCGCCTGCAGTTGTTACATTGTTGCAAACTCTTATTTACTTCTGTGGGCCATGGGAGAGATATTGAGATAGTCACCAAGAGAAGCAGAGGCAGGAGAGAGATGGAGAGAGAGAAGCTAGAGAAGGCCAGAGTGAAGACTTGCCAGGGGTTTGGAGGCCTGTGGGCCTCCTGGCTTTCCAGCACCCCTGCCTGCCGTGTACCTGGTTGCTGCACTACATGTAAAAGCTTAATAAAAGCCTGAGAAAGCCATCGAGGGCTCCAGGACTCTCTTTCCGTCTGCTGGATCAGAAAACCTGCACCGTGCCTATCCTGCCACTACAGCTCTAAAATCTTAATTTCAAAATCAAAATTTTCCCGTTTTTACTCTAAATAAGTTTTACTACATTATGTTTACTCTTCATTGATTAAAATGTAAAGTGTGGGGCCTCCCCGGTGGTACAGTGGTTGAGCGCTGGGTTGCGAGGCTGCCCGCAGCCTCTGCAGCACTGGTTCGATCCCCGGCAGCCCTGCGAGGGTCCCACATGGCGTGCAGACCTCTCCTGCCGCCCGCTGCTCCCCTCAGCAGTGTACTTCATCAGTCTGTCTGTTCTGCTCTCCGCCCTGGCTCTGGTGAGTTCTCTCACCCTCCCGTGCCTCAGACTGTACCCAGTGCTTGTGTAAATAAATAAATAAATCTTTAAAAAAAAAAAATGTAAAGTGTGACTCAGTTCTACCAGCATTCTCATTGTAAGACAGTGACAGCTTCAAAAGGTTTTCTTCTCCTTTGGCAGGCTTATTGGTATTCTAGATCACCCAAAAAGAGGCATAAATCTGATCAGACTGTTTTTTATTTCTTTTTATGAGTCATTTGGAAGAATTTAGTCATCATTCTTCTTGTTTCTTTTGAACTTTATACACAGTTTTAACTTCCCAATTTGAAATTACACTAATTCCGGAGAATTAGTCAATACTCTCAGTACTACTGGAAAAATGAATAGTCAACAACAAAAAGAATTTATTTTAAACTAAGATATATGTTACATTTATAAGAAGAAACAGTTCACTTAAAGCTTTACCCCAGTACCATGAAGCTGTAGATGCTTATGGATTTTTTTAATCCAGATTTAGAAGGCAATGCCTCAAGAGCTTTTTCTATGCAGCTTCAGCTCCTTAACCTTTACTTTTGTATTTACTTTTTTAATGTTTTACCTTGAACTTGAAAGCCTTACTCTTAACTGTCTAGAGAAACTGAAATTAGTCATGCTACCATTATATAATTTTGATGACTTCTGGCCACATATTTCTAAACTGAAACACCCACTGCTTTGACAAGTGACTTACAGAGGACAACAGAGTTGTCAACGTTGTCCTTTCAAATCAGCCAATCTAACAATCTACAGAGATTGTTAGAGCAGAAAAAGCAAACAGCAACCTTGGATTAAATTCAGAATTTGAACTTTTGATGGTATAGTGATGTGTGAAATTTACCCAGATACATTCCTTTCCTACCTACTAAGGTAGTAGATATAATGAGAGAAGGCATAATAAGCAAATTGCAGATTCTATGTTTGTCATAACACAAGAACATAAATCTACAGATCACAACGGTGTTATAACTAGTACATGTGAACTGAACATCTCCATAAGGTGTTTTTAAACTTTGGTTCCATGCTTTACAGACTACATTAGCCACCAGGCTTTATTGAACAGGAGCATCCAATCTGCTAGACTGTTCTAGCAAAGAAAAAAAATCATGTCCTTTCTTGTGAGCTTGCCATACCGGGTGATTAAAACAGATACTTTTTATGGCCAAGTGGCGGGGAGGCAGATATATTTGTTTTCAAATCCTGACTGTTGCTTCCAATTCCTTCATATCCTTGAGTCTCAGACTTTTCATTTATGAAGTGAAGAGCACAGTCACTAAATTGGTAGGGTTGAATGATGTAACTATGGAAAGTACTTGGTGTGGAACAGTTGGTAATTACTAGTAATCAAAATAGATGAATGTGTCAGGCATTGTGAAGGATTCTGAGCCAGCTTTGGGGAGAATGGTAACCCAGTTTCTAGATGTAATTCAAGATTTGAGACTAGATTGTGAGTTAGGGTTGGTTTGGAGGTTGTACAATCCAGGCACAAAGTAACATCTGTAAAGCACATGTGTGCTTTTATTTTTTAAAGATTATTTATTTATTCATAGAATAACTGGGGTGTAAGCTAGAGGTGCAGGGGATGAGAGGATTCATGGAGACAGAGTGGGGAGCAGAACAGGCAGATTTACTGAAATACACTGCTGCGGGGAGTAGCAGGCAACACAGGAGTGGTCTGCTGCACCACATGTGGGTCAGCTCCCTGGTTGGGGATTGGACTCAGGCCAAAGAAATAATAGCACTAAGATTTAACCCCTTTTCCACCAGGGAGACACTCATGTGTGCTTTGCGTTAATTTCATTTGTGCCTATAGGGGTAATACAGGTAATTTAAAACAAAAGATATTTTTAAAAATTATGTGAGATTGCAAATTTATGCTCATTGCTTCAAGGATGTATTTCTTAAAGCAATTAAGAAATGTAAGCATTTAAATGGACATTTGAGGAATTTGAGGATAAAAAAATTAAATGAACTGAGAAAAACTTTAATATGTTTTTATTGTTGGGAATTTGATTTTGTGCTACTTTTTTCAAAAAAAGATTTATTTATTTATACATACAAGAGCTGGGGTGTAGGCCAGCGATAGGGGGAGTGGGGGAGGAGGGGGCGGGGGTGAGAGAATTCACTAGAGACAGAGTGGGGAGCTGAACAGGTGGATTGACTGAAACACACTGCTGAGGGGAGCAGCAGTGAGACAGGAGAGGTCTGCTGCACCATGTGGATCTCCTCCCTGGCCAGGGTTCGAACTCGTGCTGCAGTAGCTGTGGATAGCTTCATAGTGCTAAGGCTTGACCCCTTGTGCAACCAGGGAGGCCCCTTGTGCTACTTTCTGATAAGGTCCTTTATTTAAGCAAATTGTCATAATTTGATTCTCTTAATGTTGGTTAATTTGACACAATTCTTCTGTAATCCCTTTTTAACTTCAAATGACCTATGAAAATGTTAAAAATAATTTATAAAAAGTTCATAAATTATCTGTCCTGATAATGTAGTGTCATCAAAATACCAGAGATCTCCCAATTAAAATTCAAATCACCCCACAAATATAAGATAGGTCTTACTCCTCAAGTGAATTCTAATTCTGCAAGAAACACATCTCCCTTTGATGAAGAAAGCAAGCTGTAGCTAGGATCACCCAGGCAGTAGAGATGGGACTTAGGGAATGTACAATCAGTCATTTCTGTTTGGTTCTCTTCATGCCAAAACAAGTCTGGTGTCTTTTTTCTTGCACTGAGAAGGAACACTAGGGAGCAAAAAACAGCTATTGAACATTTTATTATTTTATTTAGAATTTTCAAATATAAAAAATAGCTTTAAAATTAGTTTTTGCAACAAATTTTTTTTGAAATATAAAAGTATAACATTATCAACAATTTTTATTGCCCAGTGAAGGCAACATAAATTACAAACCTTTGACCTCAAATCAGGTAAAAGCCCAGTTATTTTTTAAGAGTGTGTCTTCTTTTGAAAGAAAAAATTACATTCTCAAAGCTTTAAAAACCACTGCCTCCCTGACATACACACATCAGCTGTGTCAGGAAAACCCTTGCAGACTGTGAGAGGCCTTCGAATGAATTCTGTGAAAAGATTTTGCATCTATTTTCTTCTTGAAGTTTATTCTGGTTGATTTGGAATTCAGAAATGAGAGAAACCAAGGGTAAGGAGAGTAGCCAAAGCAGCATCAGCCTCAGTGACACCTGGAACTCTGACTTTAGCCACAGAGGCAGCCCCCTGACAGCCGCCCCAAAACCAAGGACACACCAGCCGCCGCCACAGCCAAACAGCGCCAGCTGCAGCCTCAGCAGCAGCAGCAGCAGCAGCAGCAGCAGCAGCAGCAGCAGCAGCAGCAGCAGCAAAACCTCAGTCCTGAAATGCAGCTCTTAATAAAATTGCCACCACCACTACCATTCCCACCAAAGTCACCATCACCATAACGTGACCATCTTCTTAGTGTACACGATAATGAAAGCAAATTTCTCATATTTAAAAACCCAACCGTAATACAGGGGATTCCTATTCTGTGTCTCAAGTCCTATGGAAGAAACAGACACAGCCAGGTGGGTGCTGGTACAGAGATACTGGTTTGGGTTGATTTCTTCTGTCCCCCTGCCAATACCTTGATTTTGAATTCCTAGCCTCTAAAAACTATTGAACAATAAATGTCGGTTGTTTAAGTCACTTGGTTTATGGCGCTTTGTCATGGCAGGTCTAGCAACTAATACGACTGCCAAATGAAACAGTGTGTAGAACGCTAGTATGTGGGCTGCGGTAAAAAAAAGTCATAAAGATGAGCTACATGTCAGCTATGGACAAGTGGCTTCTACTGGTTTCTCACTTATGTTGGTTTCTCACTTCTGGGGTGTCGACAGCAGCCTGCTCAAAAACTGCTGTGTTTGACCTCTGTAGCTGAATACCCTGCTAGTAGTTGTCCTTGCATGCAAACAAAAGCTGCCTTGAATTGTTATATTTATAGATTGTCAACTTGTTTTGTAAATAATGGAATTGGTGAGGACACATCTCTGAGTCTTTGCACTCAGGATGGAACTGGTTCAAATAAGGTACAATTTCAAGAGCTGAGTGTAAAGTTCTGTCTTAGTTAAACAAATCAAATGTATGACTAAAAGAGAAAAGATCTGACTGAACAATAACATTGTCAAGCAGGCACAGCAAAGGGTTTTAGCTCATCGTGAATTTATTGTAAGCCAACAGGGGTATCACTGCCCAGAGAGCATTAAGCATGTCAGTTCACAGGACCTAACAATTTTTCTGTGTCCTGAATTGGCTAGATGATGCCTTTCCTGGAACGTGTGAATTAGCGTTGCACCACGTCCTTAAAGCTCATCAAAAAGGACAGTGGGTGAGATGCTAAAAAGTCAAGAAACTGTTATATGAGGAAAATTTGATTTAGTCTAGAAAGGGAATGATTTGAGATGCAGAGGAGGAGGAGATATTGGCTGTCCGTCTTCCAATACATAAAGGGCACCATGTAGAAAAGGCTCGTAAATGGTTGGGAGGCTCAGGACCAGTTTGGATAGTTAGACCTAGGAAGTTTGGATAATTAGACCTAGGACGTTTCAGAAAAAATGGAGCCTGGGTGAACTGTGTCAAGCAAAAGAAATATAATGAAGTTGAAGGATGCATCTGTGAATAATTACTTCTTAGTCTTATATATAAGATCAAGTACCCCAGTAGTCCTCTGTGAATTTCAAAACTGTTCACAGAATAAACATGGATATGCACTCCTCTTAAGAGTTCATAGCTATTATTGATCCTCAAAAAGAACTCCCAGTTCCCATAAAACTCTGCCAGACTAAATGGAGAAAGGTTTTTTAAAGGGCAGTGAGATTTAAAAAAAAAGAACAAAAAACAAAAAACACCTGTACTTTACAAAGATTACAAAGCTCTAATTATGGCACTGTGTCTCAAATTATATGCCACAACCACCTGCAGTCACCTGAGGCTTTTGTTCCAAATTCACATTCACAGACTCCATCCAGATTCTGTGAATCAGAATCTGTGGGACGGGGTCCAGGACTCTGTAATTGAGCTTTGCATGTGATTTTTATCAAGAAGACAGTTTGAAAAACATATTTCTGGAGGGATTAAAAGAGGTAAAGACTAGAGTTCAAGAAATTGGAAGATGACACAACAGACCACATGAAACAATCTGAGCAGTCTCATATGGTTTTTATGTAACTGTTAATAATTTGGCTACTTACGGGTTCAAAGCAATTTTATTAGAAGTATTCAAGTGGTTTTATTCACAACATAGTAATTAAACA
This sequence comes from Talpa occidentalis, assembly GCF_014898055.3. Lineage (NCBI taxonomy): Eukaryota > Metazoa > Chordata > Mammalia > Eulipotyphla > Talpidae > Talpa > Talpa occidentalis. The sequence goes on from NW_023605305.1 coordinate 42,454,654, forward strand.
CTATAGAAAATACTGCTTGGAGCTTTGAATGTCAAAGTTCTCTAGCTGCAAGTCCCAGACAGAACTGTATGTGCCCTGGAGGAGCTTTTCATTGTAAGAACCACTTTGGGGCAAATCATAGTATTTTGTTCTGCCCACATCTAGAGGAGAAGCAACAAAAATAAAATTAAAGGCAAAAGGTAATTAATATAAAGTTTAAAATACTTGGGCTTCCCTGGTGGCGCAGCGGTTGAGCGCTGGGCTGCAAAGCTGCCCGCAGCCTCTGCAGCACCGGTTCAATCCCCGGCCACCGGCGAGGGTCCCACATGATGTGGCAGACCTCTCCTGCCGCCCACTGCTCCCCTCAGCAATGTAGTTTGGTCCTTCTGCCTGTTCTGCTCCCTACTCTGGCTCTGATGAATTCTCTCACCCTCCCGTGCATCTGACTGTACCCAGTGCTTGTATAAATAAATAAATCTTTTTTTAAAAAAAAGTTAAAATTACCTAATTAAAATAAAGAATAAATGTACTTAATTAATAGGAAATTATAAGCTTTTCAACCTTGCTTTAATAATACATATGAGATTCAAAGGGAACAAAAGGGAAAATGATGAAAAGTAAGTCTACTCACTCTCTCTCAGGTACCTACTCCTGCTTTTATTAGTGGACTTTTCTTTATCCTTCCAGAAAGTCTATGCATATACAAGCATACATAATAGATGCACATATAAATATGTAAGAATTCTTCATTTAGATGGTGTGCAAAAGAGTTGATATACAGTGTGAGAGTTCTATCTTTGGAGAGGCCTGCTTGCAAGCCTGGTCCCTGGCTGACATCCTGGAACTTGGATTTTGGTGAGTTCCCACTGATCCCTGAGTTTGTGCTGAGTTTCCAGGGCAGACATTTCAGGCATGTTGGAGTGATAAACGTGTCTTAAGTTAGTCCATAGGAAGAGAGCTCGTGAAAGTTTGTGCTTACTTTCCTCCAGTCTCCATGTATTTTTTCCCTTTTGCTGAGTTTGCTTTGTATACTTTCGCTATTATCTTAGCTGTGAATACAACTATTTGCTGAGAACTGAGTTCTTCTAGTGAGTTACTGAACCTGGAGGAGGTATTGCAAACCCCCAAAGCAGATAGGTGTATGATCTCTCCTATACTACAGAATAGCCTGACTGAGAACCAAAGGCGTTCTTAATAGAGAACAAGGCTCAGTGAATCCATTCATATTAAGAATATATTTATTAGGTTTATCAATCAAAGTCCTTTATCACCATTATTGAACATTAATTAGACAATAATTTCTCTGACTTTTTTTTTTTAAGATTTATTTATTTATTTATACAAGCACTGGGTACAGTCAGAAGCACGGGAGGGTGAGAGAATTCACCAGAGCCAGAGTGGGGAGCAGAGCAGGCAGAAGGACCGAAGCACACTGCTGAGGGGAGCAGCGGGCGGCAGGAGAGGTCTGCGCGCCATGTGGGACCCTCCTCTGGTGGCCGGGGAGCAGCCGGGGAGCAGCCGGGGATCTAACCAGCGCTGCCAAGGTTGCGGGCAGCTTCACAACCCAGCGCTCAACCGCTGCGCCCCCGGGGAGGCCCTCTCTGACTTTCATCTTGACTAACTGTTCACTTCGGAGAGAACTTGACTTGGCTACTGATAAATGGCTTTGCGTGTCATTTAGACTCTTTCCAATAGAATCTAGTCTGGATTAGATGCTCTTTGAAGCTCTGCAGTTACCATGAGATTCACCATCTTTGGCAGCTGGGGGGATTCCATGTTCACGTTCCCATTTTAGATCTCCTGTTTCCTGTTCCCTTTTAATCTTTCATTGTTTATTCCTTTGCTTTTGTTTTAGAAACTTCTTGAGAAACAGTGCATGGTATGCAAGTATTATGAAATGCTATATGACCTTCCCTCTTGACTAATACTTTGGCAAAATTTTAAGTCCACTTAAATGCCTATATATTTTTTTTTGAAATCTGTAAGTTGAACTTTAATACAAGGCTAGATTTTTAAATTTTTTTTTAAATAGGCAAGAATCTTTAGTTATTTTTTGTGAACATTTTTATTTTATTTTATATATTTTTACATCATTTTTCATTTTTGCACAATGTATGCATTTTAATCTTAGTTATAGTCCCCATACAATGCCCAAATTCCCTATATATATTTTAAGTCCACAAGGTTTAAAAGCCTATAATTTCATATTAATGTCCACTTAAAATTGGAAATCATGTTCTTTTAGAATTTCAAATGTATATTTTCTTTGCTCTTTTGGATACTGCTGCTGAGAAATCTGATGTTATTCTGATTCTTGATCCTTTGTGATTTTTTTTCTACCCTGAAAGCTTTTAGGATCTGTTCTTTGCCCTTTCATTTTGAAAATTCATGTCTTTCAGTACTTGAAGCTTTTCTTGAATTACTTAAATCTTTTTTTCAGTCTTAATGTTGTAGACTTTCTTCAGATTCTGATTCAAACAAACTGTAAGACTGAAACATTCTGTAACATTTCAGAAGTTATAGGCAGCCTTAGAGAACCTGTGGATTCCAATACAGACCACTGCAATAAAGCAAGTCATACGAAATTTTTTGTTTCCTAGTGCATACACAAGTTGTGTTTACACTATATGATAGTCCTTTGAATGAGCATTTAGTCTAAAAAAAAGAGTGCATACTTTAATTTAAAAATACTTTGTTGATAAGAAAAAAAATTGCTAACCAGTATCTGAGCCTTCAGGGAGTTGTACTGAGTTACCTCATCAATGATCTCTTCCCTTTCCTCAGATCTGATTTTTTTCAGTCCTGCTATCTTATTTCTAATTTCCAACCACTCCTTTAATCCCCCATTTTGCACCCTCCTTTTTTTTTTTTTTTTAATTTTATTGTGGCTTCTTTTTCTCTTCCTTTCTGGGGATACTACTGAGTTTTTTGCAATCGCTCTCCCTACAGTGTCTAATCCTTGTAGTCCTTTCTTTGTTATTTAGGCCTCTTTTATATTATTGCACTTTCTAGTTTGCTGTCCATGATTAAAAGTATAAGATAAAAAGTAAAAGGCAGGTATCTCTGAATGGATGGCTGGTGCTTTTCACTTCGAATTTCATTAGAGGGTGATCTGGATATGGTTTGTCAAGAAAAACCTTATGTCAGTGTCTTCGGTCTGGCACAAAGTCACTTTTTTCCCCTTTAGATATAGTACTAAAACGCACACCACAGGATTTACCCTCCACAATTAAACCTCCAAAATTTGGCCTGGTGGGAGAGCGAGCTGCCCAGACACAGGGCTGGAGAAAGGATTTAGAGTTCTGATTGCTTCTCCAGCAGCTTTCCCCACCCTCCTCCGAATTCCCGAGGCACCTCTTGCCGCAGGTCCTGAACCTTTTGAAGTTTCTGTGGTTTAAGCTGGGTCGTTTCTCAGGGATCCCCTCTGCTAAGACTTGGGGCATTATACATCACCCTGACGCGTTCAATTTCCAAAACGTTGCTGTCATTTCCTTGTCCTTGAGGGTTTAAGTTTTTTACTGAAGTTTAAATACAGGAGGAATCGAATTTAGCCGACTGTGTTGAAACCACCATCTTAGCTCAGAACGAATATCCCTATTTTAAAAATCTTTTTATTATCCCAGCTGTGTAGCCCAGTCACCCTTTCCAAGAAACTCTGCTTCTCCATTTTGGGTTCTCCCTCCACCTTCAGACACCACGAAGAGGAAACAAAAACCATCACGCAGAGGCAAAAAGAAGTGCACAGTGCTCGGGGTGGTGGAATATAAGTGGTATAAGTGAAATCTACTGGATTGAGTCAACCAGCCTTCTCCGCCCGAGATTGGCTGGGATGACCTTTGCAGCTTTTCTGCCCCATATACCCGCTTCGCGCCCCGTCCCGCGGCTGGCCCCGCCCCCGCCCCCGCCCGGCGGCTGGCCCCGCCCCTCCCGGCGGCTGCCCCGTCCCCGCCCCGCGGCTGGTCCGGCCCCGCCCCGCCCCTGGCCCCGCCCTCCACCGCCCACGGCCCCGCCCCCCACCGCCCACCGCAGGAACCCGCTCCACGCCAGGTGACCAGCAGACATGTCTCGCAAGCCGCCCCCATGCAGGTTCCTCCTGGCCCCTGCGCCGCGCGGCACCCCAGGGCTCTTTCCGCTGCTATTGACGTTGCTGCTGGCACTGCCGGTCCGGGCCGGGGCGGACTGTCCGTGTCAGGATCCTTCACTGTGCCGTCCGATCAGCCACTACCCCGACTTCGAGGTCAGCGCCTTCCCCTTACTCCCCTGGCTCTGGTTCTCAAGGCCTTAAGAGAAGTTAGAGTAGAACCGAGCCCTAAAAGAGGTGGTATGGGGGCTGAGACCAACTTTGACCACTCGCTGAGGGACTTTCCATTTACAGAGCGCCTTCATTTATACATGAGGAAACTCGGGTTCAGAGAGGTGGAGTAACTCTTCCCCAGTGACACAGTTAGTGCCTGCCTGAAAGAGGGAGACAAGTATTCAACCCAAATCTGAATGCAAACACAAGCGCCTCTCATTACCCTTCTGTCTTCGGAGACACTCGGTGTTTTAAAAAAGAAAAGAAAAAAAGCAAGGGGTTAGGATGAATTCCCTATATAGCAATACCCATTGGTTTTCAAGAGAATAAGGATTTAATTTGAAAGAATCTCAACACGCCAATAGTATACTGGAAGGCAGAATTTTTACCTTTGTTGCTAGTAGTCTTTTCCTGTAGGCATCTCAAAACCACCCCAAAAGGGTGGTAAAGATAGATCTTTTCAGTAATTTTTCTTCTACCCACTTACCAATTTGTAAGGCCTTTGACAATTTTAGTTAAAAAGGCTTTATTTAGGAGGTAATATGAAAGCCACCTTCACTACCTAGAGTTTATGACTGCAGCAGCAATTGGATGTTCTGAGAGGTCAAAAAGTTTAGTCTAAAGAGCAGTTCTTCTGTAAAGATAGGGAGAACTGTCAGTTATAATCTAGCTGATTAACTTTGACGCAGGGGCCATTAAGTCCCTATAAAAACATATATCCCTTGTTTAGGAGAAAAAATAAAAGTGGGGAAAGTGCTTCTCGTGAACTTCCCTAGTGTGGAAGCTTGGCTAACATGGGCTAGGCAGTATATGTTGCATTTGAAAATCAAATATGCAAAGAAGCAAAATTTTGTCCATTTGTAATGGCAAATGGGGTTTTTCTTTACTGGCTGCTATGTATTTATCAATGGAAAGACTAAACTACATTGCTTTTATCCTTTTTTTTTTTAATCTTTTTTTTTTTAATAGAGGCATGCTTTATTTATTTATTTGTTTGTTTATACATGCACTGGGTACAGTCAGAAGCACGGGAGGGTGAGAGAATTCACCAGAGCCAGAGTGGGGAGCAGAGCAGGCAGAAGGACCGAAGTACACTGCTGAGGGGAGCAGCGGGCAGCAGGAGAGGTCTGCACACCATGTGGGACCCTCCTCCGGTGGCCGGGGAGCAGCCGGGGATCGAACCGGCGCCTCGGGCGCAGGCAGCTTCGCAACCCAGCGCTCAACCGCTGTGCCACCGGGGAGGCCCTGCTTTTATCCTTTTATGTTTCAATTGGTTTGCCCAGCTATTTCTTAGGACTGTCATTAGGTCACAGCTCTCAGTATTTTTTAGTAACAAATCTTAATTATTGGAATTAAAATAGGGGATAAGGTTTGGAAATATGAGTCTAAAAACAATGGCCCATTCTATTTCACATTCTGTAGTTTGTATTTCATTGGCAATTTCTTAGGAGAAAAGTAAGCCATGCATAGTTAATTCTGAAATGTAAACAAAATGGACATTGAGAAAATTTCAAAATGTCTAGTTTAACTTTTTTTTAACATTTATTTTTGCATAGAAGAACGGGCTATAGGTCAGAGGTGGGGGTGTGGGGGTGTGAGAGGATTCAGCAGAGACAGAGGGGGAGCACAGTAGGTGGATTTACTGAAATACACTGCTGAGGGGATCAACAGGTAATAAAGGTCTGCTGTGCCATGTGCATTAGCTCCCTGGTGGGGGATTGAACTCAGGCCTTGATAGCACTGAGACTTAACACCTGGGCCTCGAGGGAGGCCCTCGTTTAACTTTCTTAGCTAGATACCCTCTAAACTTTAACCCAATCTATTCTCTTCACAGTTGCCCAGCAAGGTAGAGCTTTCTTTATTCCCCCACCCCTCTTTTTTTAAAACACAAAGCTTATGCCCTACCCTGTTTAAACCAGCTTCCCACTGATCTCAGGATAAAATACAAAATCCTTCTTGGTCTACAAAATCTCCCTTACTTGATCTTGCCACCACCTACATTATTAGTTTTATGATTCGTCACGTTTTCAGGATTTCTGTGCACCGGTGAGATTGTTCTTTTGGTTTCAGATATTTGGAATTCTCTTGATATATTCAGACTGTGCCCTTTTTTGTTCTCTTTGCTGAGAATGCTTTTCTGTCCATAGATAGTCCTCCTTCCTGTGAAGGTCTTTGCCCAGATTTCAGTCCTTCCCTTAAGTGTGCAGTCCTCAGGAAAATTTTTCTGCCCTACCACCTAACAGATTCCCCTATGCTGTCATGTCCCCAGCATTCCCATGTAACCCTAAACACTAGTGCAATAAAATAACAAATGTGTCTGATCTTTCCTTTAACCTCTGTGTCACTAATGCCTAAGGATAAGCCCTCCCTATACCTTATTGGAATTCAGTAATTATTTGCTGAATCAGTGAATTAAGGCTTATTTGTAGTAAAATAAAAACAATCACTAAAAATTCTGTGCTTCTAGAATTTTCAGGGGGTGGGATGTGGGCAGGAAAGATACTGGGGAAGCATAACATCAGCTGTCTTAGAATTTAACTTGAGTACTTGAGTACTTTTATAAGAAGTTGGGTTCACCAAAAGTCACTCCCAGTTAATGAGGTATCTGTGGCTCCAGTTGCAGCAGTTAGAATCTTGAATATTATAATCTCTTCCCTTCCTCTTAACCTTTCTTATTCAGCAACAAAGTCCTGTTAATTTGGCCTCCTTAGGAGCTTCCAGATTGGTTCATTTATCTCACTTACTGTTCTGTTCTTCCATAACTTTAGTTGAGGTCACCATCATCTCTTGCCTGGATTCTTTCAACAATTTCCCTATTGTATATGCTGTCTACAGTTTTTGCCTCTCTTTAATCCATTGTCCATTCAGTTGAAGGAATTTTTCTGAAATGTTTACATAAACTCATACTTAAAATGCTTACTTTTCTTCCTTTTAAACACTTCCCCTCAGATAAGGTACTGATATCTCAAGAGGGCTTAAGGCCTTTCATGATTTAACCTTGCCTACCATTCTCTGCTTCTTCACTGCTGTCTCCTCCAAATTCTAGGTGTCAGCTATATTCAGTATTTATTTATTTATTTATATTTTTTATTTTTTTTTTATTTTTATAGAGGCATGTTTTCTTTCTTTCTTTGTTTGTTTATACATGCACTGGGTACAGTCAGAAGCGCGGGAGGGTGAGAGAATTCACCAGAGCCAGAGCGGGGAGCAGAGCAGGCAGAAGGACCGAAGTACACTGCTGAGGGGAGCAGCGGGCTGCAGGAGAGGTCTGCGCGCCATGCGGGACCCTCCTCCGGTGGCTGGGAAGCAGCTGGGGATCGAACCAGCGCCGCAGAGGCGCGGGCAGCTTCGCAACCCAGCGCTCAACCGCTGCGCCACCGGGGAGGCCCTATATTCAGTATTTAATTACACAACCACCATGCTGTCTCTAGGCCTTGGCCTTGCCACTATCCTTTCTGGCCTATCCTTTCCTACTTTCCAGGCTGTAGGGTAAGGTAAAAGTATCAGTCTTTTCTGCCCTCCCGCCATTAGGATAGATGAGGGAACCCTGCGGTCCTGAATGCATGCCTGATGGCGGGCACCTGAAGTGGGTACACCTGGGCTGAGAGACTACAAGGGCAGCATCACGGGGTTGCCAGCAGAAGCCAAGAAGATGAGTAGAAGCTGAGAGAAGAAGAGAAGCAGAGAAGCAGAGAGAACGCCAGAGAGTCCAGATAGAGTGAAGATTTGCTGGGGGCTGGGGGGACTGCCAGCCTCCTGGCTCCCCAGTACCCCTGCCTGCCATATGCCTGGTAAATCTAAATAAAAGACCTGCAAAAGCCACTGTGGACTCTGACTCCTCCTTTACCCGGTCTGTTGAATCAGAAAACCTGCACTGTGGCCCATTCCTGCCCCTACACAGGCCTAGCTCATTTCCCTTACCAGCAGTTATACTGGGATCCCTTGTTCACGGTTGTATTCTCACTGCCCTTCAGTGCCTGGCAAAGGGTCGGTGTTTAATGTTATTTTATGCTTCATTGTTTAAGTGCTTATCCCTCTTGTTTTGGCAGGTCTTTGTGTTTGATGTTGGACAGAAAACTTGGAAATCTTATGATTGGTCACAGATTACAACTGTGGCAGTTTTTGGAAAATATGACTCAGAACTTATGTGCTATGCTCATTCAAAAGGAGCGAGAGTAGTGCTAAAAGGTGAGTTAGTTTTCATCAGATGTGTCCAGTTAGTTAGGGAAGTTTACTTACATCCTGACTTCCCCCAAAAGTTCCCTTTTCATATTTATCCGATGTATTTTTAGCATCCTAAAATTAATTTTAGATCCAGCTAAATTCACAGAGCCTATAATTTCACACATACAGATTAAGAATTCAATAAACCCCTATGGTTTTTGGCAAAATGTTGCTTTAATTAGCATGATGACCTTTAGTCACTCCACAATTTCTGCTTTTTAATATGGTAATAACTTTTACTAATGATTCATAATGGTTATATTAGAGATTAATGAATAATGCCTTTCTATTATCTTTGTATATTATTTCTCCATTTGGAAAACTTAAATTGGGGGGTTTAGATCCCAAAATAATGAGCTTTCTTAAAGACATTTTGATCTCTTTGGATGGGTTTGTGAAGTACATGTCATTAAATTATGAAAATCATATATGCACAAACGATGTGTATATCTTCCTAGGAGATGTGCCCTTGAAGGACATCGTTGACCCTTCTTTTAGAGCATCCTGGATAGCTGAAAAACTTAAGTTGGCCAAAACACAATATATGGATGGAATTAACATAGACATAGAGCAAGAAGTTAATTATTCATCACCTGAATATGATGCATTAACTGCCTTAGTCAAAGAAACTACAGATGCTTTCCATCATGAAATTGAGGGATCACAGGTAAAAACTCATTTGTTATTTTTTGGAAACCCTTATTTTCCTTATTAAAATGTATTCATGAAGGCATGACTAATAGAAGTTCAGTTTTCTAGTAAGGGAATAGGAATAAATTTCAGCACATAGATCCCTAAAAAAATAATTGGGGATTATTGAGGTTATTATTAGAGAAGATTTAAGGAATTTTAATGTGCTAAACCTGTTATCTATTCACATCAAAATAAAACACTTGGATTACTGGCACTTACCTGCCTTGCATTAGGGTTAGAAATATTAGATAAGCAAGCGGATCAGCCAGAATCAGGAAGGGCTTAGCTTACCAGGCCCTGCTTTGACCATGCACTGCTTTCACCAGTGTAGGAAAGAAACAGCTCTTGTTAATACTCTCAGTAGTTAGTTCATAGATGGGGCTCACTTGCTTTATAGACTGAGTTACCTGGAAAGCACTTAACATCCAGTAAGGCTCAGAGGACTAATTCCACAGAACTCGGGAGAGTTGTGACAAAGAAGGAAGTGTGCCTCCCATTGCCATCATGAGAATGGCCAGAGCAGATCACACTACTAGGACGACGTAGCCCCAGATCAGTGGTTTGGAAATCTGTCCACTTAGCAAGATAACCAAGAGTCTTAAAAAGTACATACACTGAAACCCACTGCCAGAGATTATTACTTAGAAGGTTTGGGGTGAGCCCAGAATTTATATATTTTTTTAAGTTTCATAGGTGATTATGGCTAAGAACTATAGGCTAAGAGATTCTGGAACAAATGGAGATATAAGAGGCTCCTGAATTTCCCTCATCCCATACATGCACAGAATGTATAGCTAAACACAGAGCAACTTCCTTTGAGGGAAATCCAGAAGTTAGCTGAGTGACTTCTACACATTGGTTACTGGAGAAGTAACTATATTGAAACGGGTAGGGAAGGTTGAGACACACTCTTGCCTTAATTCCTAGCCTGGGAACAGAATAATATAATTGGGAGGGAGTTTCTTCCTGAGGAGCAAAGAGTTTGGAGCCCACATCCAACTTTCACATCCAACATTTACCCCGACTTTTACAACTACCAGGTGAAGGAATGGTCCCCCAAAACACATAGCTCTGAAAGCAAACAGGAATATGTTCTTGAGTCCCACATACTGTAGGAAGCAGTTCTAAAAGGGCAAGTATGTGAGCATTTTCCATGCCTATCCCCCAGTGATCAGCTCTGAGGAAGTGTGGAGAAGGGAACCCTTCTCTATAGTATTGTAAAATGGTGTGACCACTTTATGAAAAACAATATGGTAGTTTCTCAAAACACTAAAAATAAAACTATCATATGATTCAGCAATTCTACTGGTTATATAGCAAAAGGAAATGAAAATAGGATCTTAAAGAGAGATCTACACTCCTATGTTCATTGCAACATTAATTGCAATAGCCAAGATATGAAAACCACCTCAGTGTAAGTCAATGGATGAGTGGATAAAGAAGACATGGTATATTTATTTACGATACACAATGGAATAACATTCAGCCTTAACAAAGAAGGAAATCCTGCTATTTTTAACAACATGGATGATCAATTTACTGGAGGGCAATTTACTCAGTAAAATAAGCCACACAAAGCAGATAAAGCATGCTGTCACTTATGTGAGGGACTGGAAAAAACAAACAAAACTTCAAACTCATAGAAATAAAGAGTGGGTAGCTTTCAGGGCTTAGGGGAGGGGGCATGAGGAAATATGGAGAGGCTGGTAAAAGGGTATAACTTTTCAACAATATGAAGAGTAAGGTCTGAGGATTTACTATATAGCAAGGTGACTAGATATAATACTTTATTATATATTTGAAATTTGCTGAGTAGAACTTAAATGTTACCACCATCAAGGTAGTGACTGCCATTTTCCCCAGAGATAATTAACTCAGTGATAGAAATCCTTTCACACTATATGTGCATATTAGATCATTATGTTGTATAGCTAAATATATTTAAATAAACATTATAATTTTCTCAATTATACCCAAATAAGCCTGGAAAAATACCTATTAGGTTAGGCAGTGAATTTTTTTTAAAGACAGTGACCTTACCCTTGATGACTAACACAGTGTTTAAAGATTGTTTAATGAGTGAATGAATGATGCCTGACTTTCAAAAATTTAAAATATAGTTAAGAAAATATACACACACATACCCCCCCCCCCACACACACAAGTATCTGTCTATATCTCAAGTAGTATAAACTGGTGCTCTAACGTTCTCTTAGGATCAACTGAGAATGGTTGTAAAAATGATCCCAAAAGATTGATTCAATAGCTCTGGGTTACAACCTAAGAACTATATTTTGAGCAAGTGCACTTGTGATCAAGCCTATATTTTGAACAAGAGATTCTGGTACAGTTGGTCAACATGAGTTTGAAAATCATTGGCAAAATGATTAAAAAAAATTGACATCTCTGTTTTTATGCAACATTTCAGATGAGTACAGTTTAGATCAAGAATAGCAGGCCACTATAAATTCTGGTCTCAAATAGATTGATGTGTGGGCAAGTGGTGCTTAAGCTATAGTCAAAGGGCAAGGATGAAGAGATAGCAGAGAGATCTTATAGTAGAAATATCCATTTCTATGTTTGAGGGACAAGTAGGACAATTTAGGTCACTATTTCCAGTTCATGTGAGGTAGACTAGTGGGAGACACAGTTGCCAAGATAGGCTAGATTGTGGAAAACCAGAATGTCACATCGAAGAGTATGCATTTTATTCTGCAGCTAGTAGGTTATATGTGTAGAAAGAGTTCGGGGAAGACTATTCTATAGTAGTATGTAAAATAGTTTAGAGGAAAAAGGGAGACCAGTAAGAACTAACGGAGCCAAATACCTTGGAATCTATGGTTTGGATTGGGATGATGGCACAACTGTAATACTCAGGCAAGTGTTAAATAATTAATTGAAAGAAAAGAGCAGGAAATACTCCTGAAGAGTTCTTTCTCCTCATTTTTATAGGTGGGGGAACAGATTTAGATGTTTTAAGTGACATAGATGGAGTTAAAATAGAGCCATGACTACAAACCCAAGTCTTTTGATTTCTTGTTTAATACTGCCTTCTCAAAAATGAGATTAATTATGATAAGAAATCCAGGTGAAAATACTCTTAATGCTAAGGAGGGAGATAAGGACTTATAAAATGGATTTGAAATTTTCTGCTTAGAGGTAACAATTTATTTTCTCTACTATAGCTCCCATTTTTTAATAGGAGATAGTGGACAAAATGGGATCCAATATGTAAACATTTCACTTTATAACATATTTTGCTGCAGAGCTATTGAGGAAAGCTGTACTAATAAAGGAGAACTGCCTTTTGGATAGGTACGCAGAGAATGATAGAATTTTGAGAAAGTTCTAAAAAGAGAATACATTGGCTAAAGTATAAACATTTTTACTAAAATATCTCAATTTTTGTAATAATCATGTGTTTATTGAATGCCTAATTAATAAATAAAACATTAACAAAGCTTTAGAACACTTTGCATATATATAAAATAAAGCTAATTATCATGTGCTTAAGGCAATAAGGCAATAAATATTTTAAAGAGACTCATCCTTGTTGAAGACTTTCATGCTAAATGAAAGATAATTTACCACCCATTTTATTTCCTTAAAATAAGACCAATTAAGTGGTTTATTCGATAGTTTGAGTTGATTAATCTATACTTATTGCCATAAAACACCATGTAACATAATTGTAAATTGGGGGCACAAACTCCCACCATAGACCAATCAGCGTATGAAGAGGTAACCCACAATATTTAAGAACCTTAATATTTGAATTATTTTAATATGTTTTTCTTTCTAGTAATTTAAGGGCCCTACCACATCCTATTATCATTATACCTGTTTCTTTCAGACAGTTGAGTTATATTTAAGTTTAGTTTCTAAAGACATTTAAGTTTAAAATTTCTCTTCTCGGGCCTCCCGGTGTGCAGCAGGTTGAGCGCAGCGCCGTTAAGCTCTCTGCAGCCTCTGTAGTGTAGGTTCGATTCCTGGCAGGCCAGGGAGGTACCCACATGGCACAGCAGACCTCTCCTGTCTCGCCTGCTGCTCCAATCAGCAGCGTTTTCGGTCCTTCTGCCTGTTTTGCTCCCCACTCTGTCTCTGGTAAGTTCCTCACCCTCCCGCACCCCTGGTCTGTACCCTAGTTCTTATATAAATAAATAAATCTTTTTAAAAAAAATTCTCTTCTTCATAATGCCCTGCTCCTGGACATTGCATATATCCAAAACATTGTCCAAATACATATGTGGGTCAGCTCATGTAGGCAAAAAACATATTTCTTAGAACTGTTCTAGTTCTACATATGTCAAACTGTGTTCATACATGTTAACAGTTCTTTTTTTCTTGAATAATATGATGCCAGAGAATATATAAAAATAAAACATTTGATATAATATGCACATTTGATCATATTACTTTAAAATGGCATGTATTTTCCCACAGGTAACCTTTGATGTAGCTTGGTCTCCAAAGTGCATAGACAAAAGGTGCTATAATTATACTGGAATTGCAGATGCTTGTGACTTTCTCTTTGTGATGTCTTATGATGAACAAAGTCAGATCTGGTCAGAGTGTATTGCAGCAGCCAATGCTCCCTACAATCAAACATTAACTGGTAAGAATCCACAAAATGATAACTTATTAGTAATATTTATCTCAGAACCTCAAACACTAAGAGCTATTTAATATATTATATATATGTTTTATATGTGTGTGTCATAGATATATGTGTAACATTATATGTGTAATATATTATATATGTAATATATGTGCAATATATATGTTCTATGTATATGTAAATATTTCAATGTCATTTGCTTAGCTTGAAACATAAAAATCAATTTGAAGAGCTTTAAAGTTTTAAAAGTTTTGTTTTTCCTTAATTCTTCAAAAATATTATGGAATACATATATTATTATTAGCCCTCTATTATAGGTGAGGTGAAGGAAAGTTCATTGACATTAACATGATTGCAACTGCACAGGTATTACAGCTGAGACTCTAGCTGGTGTTCTAACTTCAAGTCAACACTCTAGCCAGAAAATTACATGAAGAAGATACCTGCTTATCTAGAATTTGACAGGTTATTTTTGTTTAACTAATCAGATAACTTAATAGCAAAGATAGTTATGATGTGAGTACCTACTACATGATTGACAGAATTGGCTTTATCTTATTTGACATTTAATATTAGTATTCATGCTATACTGAAAAATAAGAGTAGTTCTGATCTCTGACTCATATGATATGGATGCATTATCCTTTCCATAGTTTTGTTGGCTTGTATGCAATCAGCCAATTGAATAAAAGATTGCTTCTATATTTTGAATGCAACTGAAATTTTCTGGGGCAGTTAGCTTAATTGTTGATTGGTGAATAAATCAATAATAAATAATAATCAATCAATAATCTCTTCTTTTTCACACAGAAGTAAAATCTTAGAAGTAAAATCTGGTTTCATTTTATCATGTCCTAACATTGTTTGGATAGAATGATCTGATCATAAGCATATACTATTTAAATTTGAAAAATAATTTAATCCTGTTAAAATTACAAGGTAATTTTTTAAACACGGTTCCCAAACTGTATTTCATGGAATTATTCTATCAGTCAAAGGTTCATCATCAAAAATGTTTGGGAAATGATGCACACCGTGCCTCTCCCCTTAATACTTAACAGTACATAATAACTTTAAAGTCCCTGGAAAGCAGCAAACTTACTTAACACTCTAGGTAGTCTTGGAACCTCTCATGGTGGGAAAACATATTTTGCAGCATTGAACAAGGATTGATAATACCAGGGATTTTTTTCATTTTTTCTCTATTTCCTATAAAAAAAGGGGGGGGGGACATTTCCTGTTTCTAGCTATAATTCATACTTACAGGATATTTATAAAACATGGAACAGTTGTGCTTTCTACAAGCAATTTTGAGACCATCTCTGCAAAATTTGACTTGTAGAATACTTTTCAAACTTTAGAATTTAGTATATTATATAGATCCTATCTTAATAGTTAATAGACACAACATACTTTCCTGAAATGTGTTATTCTTTCTGGATTAAATTCTGAGAGATTTGGCTTTAATTTGATTTTAAATGCTTTGAATGTTATCTGTTATTCAAAAAGAAATAGTTTAGAAAGTGATATTGAATTTGTAGTTCTTAAGGAATGATTTTACAAACTTAAGATTCTGAGTGGTTGCATAGCTTGTGTGAACACACTTGTAGCCATATCAAGAGAAAGACATGCCTTTTCTGTCCCTGTTTGACTAGGATATGATGACTACATCAAGTTGGGTATTAACCCTAAGAAACTTGTTATGGGTATCCCCTGGTATGGTTATGATTATACCTGCCTGAATCTATCAGAGGTAAGAACAGAAATTTCTTAGATAATTTTTTTCTCTTTCTATTGTGTTTTTTTAAAGCCTGTTTTGTTTCATATATATAGACTTTATTTCAAATTTATTATCCTCTCTACATAGAACATATGAACTTTATTTAGAATTTCTAAAACAGTTTGAGATGGAAAAGTAGAATTGGTTTTAAATTATTTAATCCCATGGAAATGCCTAAATATTATATTTGCCATTAGGAATTCAATTTAACTTTCTTCTGCATAGTTAGGTTATTGATCTATAGTATATATATTTTTTTCTAATAAGTAGTATTTTACTATAATTTCTGATTTGTCTTTTAAGATCTCTGAGTTGATAATTTATAACATGCCCTTTTTTTCATTTCTAGAAGGATGTTTGTACCATTGCAAAAATCCCTTTCCGGGGTGCTCCTGTAGTGATGCTGCTGGACGACAGGTGCCCTATAAAGTGATTATGAAGCAAGTAAACGTTTCTGTTTCTGGAAGCCAGTGGGATAAAGATCAGCAGGCTCCTTATTATAACTATAAAGTAAGACTTTTTACAAATTATCAACACTTTATAAGTGTTCATAATTATATATTTTCATGTACTTGATATCAATAATATCTATCAGGGTAAACATACAGAACACTAAGAAAAAACTTGTCTTTAAATCTCTGGAATCACGAACTTGACTTCCATAATGAGCAAGTCAAGTTATGCCAGTAGTAGAACTGCTGTGCATGGGCCCCTTGTCATTTCAGACAAAACTACAGATACATGCCCTTCACAAACAGTATTTCTTTAATAACTAACAATTATGTATGGTTGACTGTGGCTTTTGAAAAGGCTTTGGGCCAAATAGCTTACTAGCTCTACAACCGTCATTTCAATGTAGCCTACAGATTCTGATGAAGCTCTTGTATAGGGAGGAATGAAGATCAAAACATCATCATAGACTTTACAATGGAAAACAATATATATTTAAATTTCACAATTCAGTCAAAGTATATGGTATCAGACAAATTATAAACAATGTTAAAAATTAGAGACAGAAAAATATTACACATAAAAAACTTGAGAGTAAATGATTAGCAAACTTGTCAGATAATTTATCCACTGAAAAATAGGAACTTCCATACCAAAGAGGTAAGTATTTATCATAATTTACTTTTAGCATAATAAAAACTTTTTAATAACTCAAAAATCTAGGTACAAATCATCTCTCAATTTACTTTGGATTATGTTGCTATAAAAGCAACCCTAAAATGATATAAATTCCTACAAGAATTTATATTTCTGACAAATGGCCTGCTATCCATTTATTAAGAATGACTATAGACATACATATTTAATAAAGTATAACTGATAGACATTTACATGCCTGCATGCCAACAATATAGAAAGCTTTTAGTATAGAGCTTTCTAACCTTTAGAGTCTAAGATACATATGTACAGTTTCTGTTTAATTAAAAGGTATATTGTAAACCAGTCTTAGCCCAACAGTATTTTTAGAACGCTCCTCTATAGAATTCACTTCTACAGAACTGTTAATGAACTGTTAATATTACACAGAGACACACACAGTGCCCCTGACCAACAATATATGGAAAACACAGCTTATTGAATATCACTCCTAGAGATTTATAATGTACTGCAATCATCTTAATGAATTTGAGAAGTGCTGCAGTACATAGAATCGTTTAATTGTTTAATATAGAATGCTGTTTCACAGCACTCTTAGAAACATCGGAGGGGACATGTTTTGGAATGTAAGTTTGGTAAAGACTATATGTAACCAACTAGGCATAATTTAAAAGTATGTGATATAGAGGGGCCTCCCTGGTGGTGCAGCGGTTGAGGGCTGGGCTGCAAAGCTGCCTACAGCCTCTGTAGCGCTGGTTCGATCCCCGGCCGCCAGGCAAGGGTCCCACATGGCGCACAGACCTCTCCTGCCGCGCCCGCTGCTCCCCTCAGCAGTGTGCTTCGTCATTCTGCCTGTTCTGTTCCCGGCTCTGTCTCTGGTGAATCCTCTCACCCTCTCGCGCTTCTGACTGTACCCAGTGCTTGTATAAATAAATAAATAAATAAATCTTTTAAAAAAAAAAAAAAGAAGTGTGATATAGATAGTTAACTATGATGTACTATTTTTTGTAATTCCTCACTTATGTTTTTTCCTTAATGAGTTAGAAGACACATTTTTATAAGATCTTAGAATTCAGGACACATTTTAATGAGCCTTGAAGGCCATTCATTTAATCACACTTTATTAACTTTTTAAATACAATTTTATTGATTTACAATACTACATACATTTCAGGAGTACAACTTCACACCTAACTACCCTACACCAAAGTTTGTGTAATGGTACTCTAGACAACAAGCTAGTTTTAACTATTTTCTTTTTTTCTTCTGTTCATTGGAAAATTCTCTAGCAACCAAAATCAAGTTTCTCTTCTGATTGGAAAGATCATGCTGCCTTCTTTTGCTGTCTTAAAATAGCAGCTTCATCCTGTACTTGATATTCTTGAAAGTATATATGCCGTAATCATGCATCTATCAATCTTACATATTTAATTTTTTATCCTTCAATTGTTCACTGTTTTGAGGCATTTGCAATTTCTTAACTGAATCAAAAAGGCTCATAGCTCATAGCTACTAGTTAGAATTATGGCAAAATTCAAAGGTATGTGTCTCTGGGTTTGCCCTGAATCTTCAAAAAGAAATCTTATTGTATTTAGGTACAGGTACTGCAAGTTGCCTTTTAATAGCAAACCACAATTGTCTCTAGATCTTGTTTCTTGTAATTAATGTCTATTATATTTAAATATGTCACAGCTTACTAAATTACCAACTGACTTCAAAGTAATCTAATTCCAGCAGTGTTATATTACAGTAATAAAAACATTTTTTGAGAATTGCCTTTAAAATGTTTCCGGGATATATGTAAAAACTCAGTAAATTCTTTCTAATTACAGGTCATTCTATTTCTTTTTTTTTTTTAAGGATTTATTTCTTTATGCATACAAGAACTGGGGTACAGGTCAGAGGTGTGGGGGGGTGAGAGGATTCACTAGAGACAGAGCAGGGAACAGAACAGGCAGATTGACTAAAATACACTGCTGAGGGGAGCAGTGGGTGAGACAGGAGAGGTCTGCTGTACCATGTGGGCAGCTCCCTGGCTGGGGATCGAACTCCTGCTGCAGTGGCTGTGGATAGCTTCATAGGTTGCATCTTAACCCCTCACGCCACCAGGGAGGCCCTTTCTTTTTTTTAAAAAAGATTTATTTTACTTATTTATGCGTACAAGAGCTGGGGTGTAGGCCAGAGGTGTGGGGTGGTGAGAGGATTCACCAGAGACAGTGGGGAGCAGGACAGGCAGATCTACTGAAATACACTGCTGAGGGGAGCAGCAGGCAAGACAGGAGAGGTCTGCTGAGCCATGTGGGTCAGCTCCTTGGCTGGGGATTGAACTCGTGCTGCAAATGGCTGCCAATAGTTTCATAGTGCTGAGATTTCACCCCTTGTGCCACCAAGGAGGCCCAGGTCATTCTACTTCTATCTCTTATCTTTCCTCTTTCCTTTACCCTTTTGCCTAAATCTGCTTCTTTCTTCTTTGATTTGGCTCTTAACCAATAGCTTATGTACCATCTAAGGGAGACTGTTAGTACTAGATGGAGGATGGGGAGGACGCTGCAGGGTGGAGGGTGAGCATAAGACCATTTTCTTCCTTGTTTATGGTTTTAATCAGGTGTTTGTAGGCATAAGTCACCTATGTAGTCCAGGCCTGAAAGGCTCTTAGAATCAATTCTGTAAGAACTAGGAAAGGAGTTACTTTCCTCCTCCATTGCCATTACCTTTTGACTTGGCTGATTTATCATAAACAAAATCATCTGTTGCGCTCTTAACTAGGCACAATTCCAGGAACTGTAAGGATTACAAAAAAAGTGTATAAGCTGGTTTTAGAAGACTATAATAATGATTTTCCTTAACCTTGGCTGCATATCATAAATACCTAATGGAACATTAAACCCAAAATAAATATTTATCCTAGCACCAACATAGCAACATTTTGATTCAGTAGATTTCATGTGGTATGAGTCCCAGGAATCTATTTTTAAAAGCCCCACAAATGATTCAGATGTGTATCTTGTTTAATAATCATCAGGTCAGAGCAAGAGAAGACTCAAGGCAATGAGAAGAACCTTCAGTAGAATGTGTTAAGAGGCAATATATAATTGCTGCTGTGGAAAAATGCCACAAGCAATGAAACCAAAAAGCATCATCTCAGAGCTGGAAAGCCTTGTGTCTTTAAGCTTTTATTATTTGATTATATCCTTTTTGAATCATTGGATTTAGGAAACTCTCTCTTGTTGCACTGAATATTTAAGTTTCCATTTTAATTTCTTTGTATAGGATCATGCTGGCCATTTTCATCAAGTATGGTATGACAATCCTGCGAGCATTTCTTTAAAGGCAGCATACATCCTAAATCATGGCTTACTGGGCATTGGCATGTGGAATGCAAATTGTCTTGATTACTCTGGAGATGCTGAAGCCAAAGAGCAAACTGAAGAAATGTGGAAAGTCTTAAAACCAAAGCTGTGACAAAGGTGAACATCGTCTGTCAAACTATTAAGATTTAGAAAAATGATATGTATAAATAGAGCTAATTTCTTGAACATGTTGCTATATGTTTTAATTATTAGTGTACTCAAAGCTAGATAAAGAATAAAAAATGCTTTGTTTGAATTTGAAAATACATAAATATTTCTATCTTTAGTGTCCAGAAATATAAGAAATAAGTCAATGTATGATAGTAAATATTCTTCTATATCTTAATACCATCATTAGGCGCAATTGCTTTCAGAATTTTATTATGTTAAATTTCCCCCCATGATATTAAAATATATACTTATAAATTAGTGCTAATGTTTAAAATATGTATAATTTGAGAGAAAATTGCTTGCTTAGAATAGATTATTTTGAAACATGGGTTTTGAGAAGCAGTTTGCTCTGCACTTTTTTATTGCAATAAATTTTTATTTCAATAAATATATATTTAAAATCTGCAATTTAGTGTCTTTTCTCTAGGTTTATCAACTAATGCAAGTAAGTTTTTTGCTTCTTGACTTTATATAGTAATCATGTTTTCAGAGGCACTTGAATTAAATTCACATAAGCATCCAGAGGGAAGAAAAGAATACAAAGGATTAAAATACAGGATACAAGAAGATAATTAGATAATTTAGTAATATTTATATTAGTAGGTCAGAGCTACTTATTTTTCAACTAAATTTTAGAGGTTACATCTGAAATTTTGCAATAGGAAAAATTTGGTGTTAATTTTGATACTATTAATGGTCATTTATCCTTCCAGTTATTAATATTACTTCTCTTTTGGACATCTAACATTTATTTCTGAGCTTATTTTCTTGTCATGGTTAAATTTCTTGGTTTCTCAACTAGTTTCTCTTTCTAAAAGAGAAATATTGTGCAAAGAACTTTTCTAAATATGCAGAGGTCTCTATTTGCTTTCTCGAGGTAATTAAGAACATTGTCTATACTTATATGACTTTCTATAAATACTTGGATTAAAAATTGTAATCCTCAAACTATGGATATACATAAATCCTGTTTTCCTTGCACATTTCCTGCCCTTCAAATTCAATGATGGTTCAGTCATCTATGATAATGTATGAGAAGTATGATAATACTTCATTTCCTACTTGCAAAATTATGTATGGGAGATTAAAACCAACCAGTTCCCCGTAGTATTTGCTGAATTACTATTGTCTTTGTATTTCTAAATAAATCTTTAAAATTTAAATACTTAGATATTAATCTTTGTCCTAGTTCTGGATGCAAGATTAGTACCTGTGTGCTTTTATATTTCCCTATTGCTTTTAACTAAAATACAATAAACAAATTAAATCATCTATTTACTTGTAAATGTATTCATATTTATTAAAATATGTGGATTTTCCTTATAATTAAATTTTATAGTCATATTAGCTATTATTGTTGACTTTTTAATAAAAAATTATAAAATATAGTGCTGTGAAATAACAGGTAATGGAATAAAACCTTAAACTATAGCCAATAAGCACTATTTTGTTTTTTATGTCTAATATTTCCTGAAACAACTTGTAATATCTACATGAAAAGTGAAAATATATGAAACTTATTACATGTAAAACATTGCCAAGGAGAATAATAGTTAATCTGTTCAAATAAATATTTAAATTTTTGACAAATAAACATTTTAAATTAACATACCTAATTGGGGCTGTACAGGTATATCTATTTTCTTCTGTGCCAATGAAGATTTCAATGTGCGTACATCTGTAACTGCTTGTTTTCTCATCTATAAAAAGAATTATCTTTCAAAAAGGAACTTTCATCTTACCCTTCTAAAATTATATAATTATCATGCAAATACAGATTTCTGTAACTGCTTTAACTGTCTTCTTTCACTTGCCTTCAATATTCAGTCCTACTGGATTACTACATCAGTGTTGCATCAGTCATAGTTCTATTAAATAAACCTGTTTACTGCTCTATAGGCCATCAAATAATTTTATATATTAGTATATAGGCATAATAAAATTAAACTGTTCTAAAAAACTAGGGAAAGAATTTTATTTCTTGCTCAAGTTTCAAAATCTATTGTTATCTGTGTATATAAAGAAAACAATAACAAAATAAATAACAAAAGTGTTAATTTTTAGGCCTTAGAAACTGCATACTTAAGAAATAATAATGTTTTAAAAAAGAAATAATAATGTTTATTCTGTAGCAAGCACTCTTCTAAGTGTATTAGCCCCTTTGATGCTTTCAAAAATTATAATAGTAGTTACTATTATTTATGCCTGTTTTACAACTGAGGAAACTGAGATATCTAGAAATCAAGTAACTTGCTCAAAGTATAAACCTATTAAGTGACTCAGTCAGAATTCAAACTCAAAACTATCTGGTACCAGAGCACTTGCTATTTAACGTATTGCCTGTGAACCATAGCCTTAGCATCATCTAAGAACTTATTAGGATTGAAGATTCTCAAACTTCACCACAGTCCTAAGTTAGGTTCTGCTAAGGTGTTATTACATTAAGCTTTGAGAAGTATTATTTATACTATACTATCTTGAATATTGCTCCAATAGACTCAGAGTAGGTTTTCTACCACTTAGTTCTGAATCTTAAAGGTAGTTTTGGTAAATCATTCAGAAGTCAATAATAAATACCTATGTTTATTATATGCCAAGTAGGCACTATGGTTAAATGTAGGACCCCCCACCCTTTGTTTGTAATCTAGTTTTAGTTCTTTTATGTCTTTCCTTTTTTTGTACCAGTAATTTTAACTTGAGTTCAAACCATTCAGAAGTGATATTTATGTTAAATTATACAAAATGGTACAATCTAATGTACATGCTTTCCAAAAGAAAAGAGCATTGAGTCAGTCATAGATGAAAGCTATGACTTATTTTTTTATTTTTATTACTGGCTTTCTATATTTTATTACTATATTTTATTACTGGCTTTCTACATGTTTGAATACACAGAGTTTTCATTCTCTGAATAATTTCGTGAGTACACACTGTATATGAATGTTCAGTAACTCATGATTTGCCCTTTTCTTTTTATATTTTAAGTTTTAAATTTCTCAATGCTCAACCAAGGTACTAGTGAAATAAGAACAGTGCTAGTGAAAAGAATCTAGAACTGCAGTACTAATACAGGAGCTACTTGCACATGTAACTTTAACTTAACTAAAATTAATAAAAATTAAAATTTACTTCCTCAGTCACACAACAAGCCACATTTCCAGTGTTCAATATCCTTATGTGGGTAGTAGATATCATATAGACAGTGAAGGAATGGAACATTTCCATTATCACAGAAAGTTCTATTGGATTCTGTTGGAATTATGCTGATTCCAGAAAGGAATCAAATCCTAAGTCCTAAAGCTATTTCTGATAAAGAAGTAAACTGAGCGCATTCATGTAATTATCATTCTTGTTTTCCTGCCCTGTGTGGATATTTGTGTGAAAATATATAATCCTTTTCTGTATCCTGTTCAACAAAAGGGTTAAGATATCTATATTTCAGTTATCTTATGATAAAATAATTATATATAATTCTTATCAAATAAGTATGCCTTCTATCCTTACTATACTGATGGTTCTATGGGAAAAACTAAGTTAACTAAGGTGTAGTCTGCTCTGAAGAAAACATCTAGTAAAAGACCAGTAAGTTATAAAAAAAAATACATGTGTTAATGTGTGTATACATATGTACATGTATATATGTGTGTATATGTACATATGTGTGTATCTCCAGAGAGAATGTGATAATTACCCAAGAAAGGGCATGGGGAATCAGTATAAAGATTTTATTTATACTGATTCCCCGTGCCCTTTTCCTTTAATCCTTAGTGAAATTTTATGAAGTTTTACTTTGACCTTGTTATAACATGCATCTTTCATATGATTTAGTTGTTATTCTTGCTGTTTTTTTCCACTCATCCTCTTTGTTGTTAAGGAAACAATTTTAAGACGGTCCATTCTTACTATCGCTATGAAATTAACAATTGAAGTTAAGAGGCCAAAATATTTTAGTTCATGATAAATATTATAATCTGATTAGAAGAAATGAAAACTACCTTAGCTTCTATTATGAGTTTCATTTTGTCAGTATCCAGTTTTCTCTTAAGTTGGTCAATTACATGTTGTAACTCAGTGATCTGGATTATAAGATAATTCTGTGTGGGAAATATAAAGATATCTTTATGTAGAATAACATCTATACATTTTTATTTTTAACTACCTTGAAAATGAACTGCGAAGTGATAATATCAAGAGAACAAATCATGACTATAACCTATTCCATAACATAAACACATTGCTCTGGAGTAGATTACTAATTACCATTTACATATCCACTAATATGGACAAACCATAACTTGAGTCTATTTGCATTCTGTATTAAATTTATCTAAAATGGTGAACTTTTACTCACAGAAATAGAATAACCAGAGGCGGGGGTAGGGGACAGGGGAAATGGGTCATATGGTATAAAATTCTAGTTACAAGAAATATAAATTCTGGGGATATACTATACAACATGGTACTTATAGTTAATACTATATATAGTTAATACATAAGTTAATACTATTTTATATATTTGAATGTTGGCGAGGATGTAGATCTTAAAACGTCTCACAAGGAAAAAATTTTGTAGTGATGAGAGGTGAGGTGATTATCACTTATTGTGGTAATTATTTCACAATAGAAACAAATAAAATCATTATGTTGTATAACGGCAAACTAAAATGATGTTAGATGTTAATTATATCTCAGTAAAACTGGAAAACAGTAGTAAACTTTCAATATTTCATCATGTCTAAAGTCAAATTCATGCTCAGTCATGAACAAAATCTTTTTGTAAAAGTGGGATCAACCAACAGATGTTAAACTGATAATTGACCTCTGAAATTGTCCTTATTGTTTAATTATATGGTGGAATTATTCATTTAGAAATAAGCTTCATGTCTCTGATCTATCAACATTCATGACTATCTCAAGAAAAAAAAGGAACTGATGGAAGTTTAACATCATAATTTCTTTTAAACATTAATACCTCTAGCACTCATGTGCGTTACTAACCAACAACTAAAAGAGAGAAAAAAGGAATGTAGCAAATGAACAATGTTAGTTTACTGCCATATTTCATCTCTTTCCCATAAAATCAAACAATGTGACCCTACCCTCAGATACAGAGGTAGATCCTAATTAGTCTAAAAACAGTTAGCACATAGTATTGTCTGGTGCCCATTACTATTTCGGGGGTAAACCTAGTTGATACCCCACCAGAAAATAAAGCCACTGGCAACTCTTGCTACCAGGAGGAAAAGCAGCCTTACAATAAAGCCAAGAAAGAAATAACAGAGGAATATCAGTAGCACCTACACTCTGAAGAACATCGTTAAGCTGCTGATTCTATCTCCTCAGCATCCATTACGTGAATTTCTATAAAGTTAAACCACTTTAAGTCAAAGTTTCATTACCTGTAACCCAAATCTCCTAAATATAATAACATTAACAATTACAAAGCACGTATTTTCAATAGAACTTCTCTAACAGAAAGGGAACACATTTAGTAGTACCTTAGAGTCTGTGATGTTTGCCAGATTCTTGGGTCTCATCCTGATTTCCCTGGCTTCAAGTTGCATGAGCAATTTTTTATAGTAAAGTTCCAAATCTTCTTGAAGTTTTTTTAAAGATTCATCTAATGATGCTGTGATTTTTTTTGTTTCAAGGTACTTTTTCTTCCAACCACCAAAGCCTACAAGCAAAGCAAAGTTTGAGTCTTACTAAATGATTAAACTTTCAACCTGGAAAGGGACCTAGAGTTAATTTAAACCTTTCTTTTTCTCTCCTCTTTCTCCTTTGTATTCTGAAGAAATTAGAGCCAAGAGAAATGTTTACTGGATAATAAAAGACTTGCCTACAAATATAATTGTGATAAGTATAGGAACCATGTTCTCCTTTAGCTCGTAATTATTTCTGAAAAAACTTTATTAAAAAAATTACCTACACAAGGGCCTTCCCAGGGGTGCAAGGGTTAAAGTCTTGGTGCTGTCAAGCTATCACCAGCCACTGTGGCATGAGAGCAATATATTTCAGTAGATCAACCTCTGCTACCCACTCTTGTCTCTGGTGTTACAGCCCATACCACTGGCCTGCACCCCAGTTCTTGTATGCACAACTAAATAAATTTCAAAAAAATTACCTACATGAAATATTTATATTTTTTATTTTGCTTACTTTTTCCCAGAATCTGATTTGAATTCATTATTATATGACTATGAAAAAAGTATGATATATTTTTTCACATTTTTCTTTATCTTTTCATTCCCCAAAATGACTTCTTTTGTATAATCAGCCAATTCTGATTCATCATTTATCAAAATTACTCCAAATACACCCCAAATTTCTACAGGACAGAATTTATTAAACCTGGGACCCTTGATTGAGAAATTAGAAATTAAACACTGTTAGTAATCACTTTGACACTGATGAGTTTTCTAAATACAAACTTAGAAACACAAACTGCATGGTAGTATATCAGAATACACTTACTCTATTTCTCTAATTCTGTTTTTCTTTTAGATGATTATAGAAATGAAAACCTCAAATTAAAAATTCTATATGTAAAGTGATTTGATTATAATTACATAAGTATTGATATATAGAACTTTACCTCGGGATTTTATTTACTTATTTTCCTCATGCCCTATATTCAATACCTCAGAAGTTCTACAGTTACTACTGCCAAAATACTTCCAGAATCTGGCACATCCCAGTGATACATCTCTTGTCAAACCACTATCATCTTCTATCAAAAAAGCTGCATTTTTTTTTTTTTTACTTACTGGTCTCTGTATTTCCATTCTTGTCCCTCTAAAGGTTTATTCTGATCTTTCTAAAAATATTTTTAAATTCATGTAAATAGTTAGCTTAAAAATCCTCCAATGGCTTTCCATCTTACTTAGAATAAAATGAAACACCTCGAATTGCCTATTCTTTGCTGATCTACATTCCTCTTTATTTACATGCTCCAGCCACACTGTCCTTACTTCAGGTCCACAATACCACAGGTTAATTCCTGTCTCTAAACCATTTATTGTTCCTTTAGTTCAGTCTGTTCCCCCCTTCCGCACCCCCCATCTTCTTACATGCCTATCTCCTTATTAATCAAGTCTTAATATCTTTTCAAAGTTATCTTCCTTGAAAATCCTCACCAAAGCATCTCTCCAGCCCCACCACTCTTTACTGAGCTTTGTAATGGACTTCTCAGTTCTAATCAGTAGCTGATATTGCCTTATTTGTTTATTGTCTATTTCTCCCATTAGAAGCAAACTTCTTAAGAGCAGGCCAAATCTGTCCTTAGGGCTACATCCTCAGCATTTAAAACAATGCTGGAAATTGAAGCACATAGTAGGCAATAGGCTCAATAAATATTTTATGGTTTATACATGCTTTTTATCTTGAAACATTCCTGTTGAAATAGAAAATGACTATTGAGCTATAATGATACACACTGAAGTTTATATACTATTATAATGCAATGTTACTTCACTAAAAAACATAAAAAAGAAATAGAAAGTGATTGATGATGATTATTTTATAATCAGAAGAGCAGGACTCAAAGAGGAGAAATAACTTACCTAAGTGAAAAATTGATCTGGTATCCTGAATCCTGATTCTGTGATTCTAGACTATTGTTCAAATTTTTGAGATAAAATTGTTCTTTTAAACAGTATAATAAGGCTGAGTCATTGCCACCACTTTCAGAATAACACTTTACTATAATGAGGTAGAACCTTCAGAAATATCTCATAATATCGTCTATAACCTCCAGTCAGTTCTAGTGCTAAAACAATGACTTTGCTGTATATTGAGAATACTAAAACTATTTACTTCCATACACACCTTTTACCCTTAATCCTTGCAGGCTTCTCAAAGCATTTCATCTCTCAAACCATTATCCGATACTTTCTCTACTCTGGCTCATTTTTTTTTTTTTCATTTCTACCAGTTCCACCAACACTGTTTCTAATTCTATTGCAATGAAACAACCCATTTTTCCTAATTTCTCTCATTCATTCATTCATTTATTCAGTTTGGCAAAACAGAGATAAACATATCAAAAAATTTAAGCACCTAGCGGAGACCAAGGAATTAAAAAAGACTGTAGAATAAATAATATCTAAACTGAAACTGAATGATTGGTTGGAAACGGCCAGGTGAACTGGGAAGAAGTGGATAGAATGAGAGGACAGGGAAAGAAGTAGACAGGAAGAAAAGAAGGAAAAGTCCTGTAGCCAAGAGAGGCACACTTTAGTTTCTACTGTATCCAATACTTTCCCTAGAAGTCTGTCTTGACTTATTCCTTTCAATTCAGTGTTCTTCTCTGTACCCCAATGCACAAACTATGGGAGTATGGTAATTCCTCTACCAGACCATTCATCACGATGTATGCTTAATTTATCATTTTCCCACTAGATTATAAGCTTTAAAGGCAGAGACAAGTTTGTGTCCGCCTATTACTGCCTTTTCAGCCCATAGAACAATGGCTAAATTCAGCAGACACCTAATAAATACTTTTTTAAACAAATGAATGGGAAAATGAATGAACAAGTAAATTAATTTGTTATAAAAATAAATTTCAGTTTAAAAAAGACTAAAGTATGCTGTGCTTATTGTATAAATAAAGTTGAACATGATTTCATGTTTTCTGTATTGAACTTATATCAATAGTATAATCTAGACAGTAACTATAAAACAGTAAATATTAATTATAATTTTACTATTTATTCCAAAACCATAATTTTTATAAGACTTAAGTTTCCTTTATAGTGAAAAAAGATATGCAGTAAACTTTACCATGACATCGTTTTAATTTGCTTTGTTGAAATAGCTTTTCAATTTTGTTTAGTAGCTCTTCTCTAATTCTTTCCAGGCATCTTCTTTCTTTTTTTACTTGTTTCATTTGTTCAGTCATCTTCTCTCCTAAAAAAATTACAGCTCACATTTATCAACGTCTGAAAGCTAAAAAATGGTTCACATACTAAAATGTGGACTATAAAACTTAAGAGTATGTAACACAGAAAGAATAAATTTTACACAAAACTCTATTTTTATTGCTATAGAATAACCATTTGCCACTATGGAAAATACTGAGGAATTATTTCAGTTTCTAAGAGTGAAACATATGGAAATTTATATCTATATAAAGAAAACGGTATGTCTCTTCTGTATTTACATAAAGCTCAAGTAGTTATACTTCTTAGCTTAATTATTTTGGTAAATTTATCTTGGGCCCAAAGTTATAGTATTTAAATCTGACATGGAAAATACATACTTTAGTGCTTTTTTTAAGCAGAAATATTATTAGTGTCTAAACATGTGGTAATCAACACAAAATTCATATGCTTTCAGATAACTTTTTTATGGGTAAAGTATACATAAAGTTCACTATTTTGAAAGGTATAGTACGCTGGCATGCACAATCACATGTTGTGCAACCATAACTACCACCCTTCTAAAAAAAGTTCTGACCCTTTTTATCTTCCCAAATTGAAACTCTTCACCATTAAACAATAACTACCTATTAATATTCTTTAAATTGACCTCCCAGAATATCTGTATTTACAGTGCCATCATACTTACTTTCAATCTGTAATAAAGAGATATCATTTATTCCTGGCTGATGAGGCAGTGAAGAAAAATCAAGACTTGGTAGGGGGATGTACTCTTTTTTAACCATCTGTGAGCAAACACTAAAATCAGTAAGATCTGGTAGAGTGACATTATTTTTCAACCATCTATAAGCACTTGGCAATGGATAATAACAATGTATTTTTTTTTTACATATATGGTGATGAACTCCCAAATCTGTATTAATACCTCTAGTCTTTCTCACATGCTCCAGCTTCTCCATCCTACTATTACTTGAACATTATATACAGGTGCTTCAAACTTAACAGTAAAATAATAGAGTTAATTTTTCCTTTCTGACATGCTTTTCTTCCAAGACTTCTGATCTTAGCTATTTGTTATAACTTCTAAGTTTTTAAATGGTTATTAATTTGGATAATTTGTTTGCTTTAAAAAACTGTAAATTCCATCACATTTTCAAATTTTAGCATATACTCTATTCTCATATTTTATGTCCTCTGTATCTTTGCCTATATGTCAACTTCATCTTCCCTAATTTCTGTGCTGCTTCTTTTTCTGATAAACCACATTGATGGATTATACTATCACTTTATAGATTTTAAACTGCATTTAATTCTGTTAGGTTTTTCACTTGTGTAATTTATTAGTTTCTACTTTCATCTTCATTAAGCCCTTACTCCTATTTTTTTCAAAGATTTATTTTTGTTTATTTATTCATACAAGAACTGGTATCTACGCGAGAGGTGCAGGGTAGGGGCTAAGAGGATTCACCAGAGACAGAGTGGGGAGCAGAACAGGTAGATCTACTGAAATATACTGCTGAGGGGAGCAGCGGGCAAGACAGGAGAGGTCTGCTGTGCCATGTGGGTTAGCTCCCTGGCCAGGGATCTAACTCAGATCATAGTGGCAATAGGGTGATAGCGCTGAGACATAACCCCTGCACCACCAGGGAGACCCCCTTACTCTATTTTTGTTTAATTATTCTTTCAATAGTTTATTTTTTTCTTAACTTTTAACATCAGTTTCCAAAAGGACAACGGTACTCACCTAAACTGGAATCTCTCCACACATATCTCCAAACTCTTACAAAAGAAAATAAAATAACCCATATATTGTCCATGGCATACCTAGGACACAGAATCCTTTAATTTACATATAGTTCAATTTACATGTAAGTGGGAGAAATAAATACTCTAGGCCAGCAGTATGTATACTCAGCAGCCCACATTTGAACAGTCAGATGTGAACCATGCATTAGAGAGTACAACACACAGATTTAAATATCAACCATGGTTTAGTCTGGAAAGAGAAGGTCCTGACAATAAGGACAGAGGCAGCAATCATGGGAAGAAATTGCTTCTGGAGAGAGGAAAATGCTGTGAAAGTGAGAAATGTTCTTTAGGGACTAGGTAGTAAGAGAAAAAAGAAAAAAATGGCTAAGATAAAAAATGCATTGCTGAATTTAGTAAAGAAGAACCTAAATAATATATACCTCTTCCCTTCCAAAAGACTTCATTTATGCAAAAATAAATAAATAACTGAATTTCACTACAGCAGCAGGAGAGGGTGCTCCAGATCTAAGAAACAGATTAAGTAACCCAAAACACCTCTCCCTCTTCTGCTATAATACTGCCTGTTGTTACTGATACAGAAAATCCAATACAAGCATGAGCAACATCTACAGAATAATTTACAATCCACATAGTTGTTTAAAAAAAAAAAACAACTAAAAATTGAGAACTAAAACCAAAAGAAAAACAGCTAATCACAAAGCAGAGAAAAACTTAATACTCCCGACATAGAGCAAATATAAATAAACAGGCATTTGCAGATATGAACAAACACCACAGTCAGAAAATTTTAAACTCAGAATAAAAATGGAAAAGAACAGGAAGATGTGAAATAAAAGCCAAACAAAAGAAAGAAAAATTTTTAAATGTTCTCAGAAAAGAAAAAATTAGCAGATGTCTAAGAAGTAATAGACATGAGCAAAATACAGTGAGAATAATGAAGAATAGAAACAAAAGGATCAAAGAAAGTGAAACAAATAGTAAAAACAGATCACAGAGAAAGTGACAGATACAAAAGGTAAAGATCTAACCTAAGACTAATTGAGTTCCCTGAAAAAGAAAAACGAAACAATGAATCAGATCTATTTATTTATTATTTTAAGATTTATTTATTCATGCATACAAGAATTGGGGTACAGGCCAGAGGCGCGGGAGGGTGAGAGGATTCACCAGGGACAGAGCAGGAAACAGAACAGGCAGACTGACTGAAATACACTGCTGAGGGGAGCAGCGGACGAGACAGGAGAGGTCTGCCATGCCATGGGGGATTCTCGACAGCTGGCTGGGATCGAACATGCACTGCAGAGGCTGTGGACAGCTACACAGGGCTGCATCCAACCTCCTGCACCACCAGAGGATGCCCTAAGTTTAAAAATCTTTTGCAAAGAGCTGGCAGTTAGTGATGAACATATTGTAGTTATTTATCTGAGACTACAACAGGTGAGAGGGATACCCTTAGAAGCATAGCACAGAATCTAAAATATATGGCAGACAAACCAGTAGAAATACTTTTAAAAAATACCTCAATAAAAACAGTCAACTTTATGGGTAATCAGAGAAATTAAAATTCAAACCACAGTAAAGTATCATAAGCATCCACTAGACTAACAAAAAAATTTTAACGTGTGAAGATATCATGCTTTATCAAACCCTAGCAACCACAGAACAATTATTAACAGAGGCTGGCATGGGAATCACTCAAAGTTGGAAGATTTTTATTTTTGTCTTAAAATAATGCAAATTTATTTTCTTAGTTTTTTTTTTTAATTTGGGTTCATCATTTAAAATTATGTCTTTTTAGATTGATTGATTAAAAAAAGACTGGAGCATCACATCCAAGTCCTGAAAATCTCTCATCACTCTCCAAATTCCAAAGAAGTTCATCAGGTGACTCACTTCAGTGGTAACTGAAGCAAGATACAAACACTTGAATTTCACTTTAAAGGGGTACCTTAAATGTTCCAGATCATGGCACTCCCAGAAATTTCACAGAATTAGCAAACTCCTGAATTTTTTTTGGCTTATCTCTCACCCATTAGTTAAAAAACTTAGATATTTTAATCTGCAATTTCATCTTAATTTTTATGTAAATACTACATTGCAATACCACATTAAAAAATTTTTAATCATACCTGATTTTCCTCTCTTCTAATTACATTAACTCTATCATCTTCATTTTTCCAAAGATAATAACTTAAAGGGAATGACAGATTCGAAAGTCATATTAAAAATGATTCTATGAATCATTTTTCATATCTTATATATTTTATTTGATATTCTGCAAATACAAATATAACATTAAAAATATCATTATGATGTAATTTTGGGGGTACAGCTTCATACCTTGATGTGTGTATATGCTTCACTCACCTGCCCCAAAGTTTCAGTACCATCATACTATCAAATTGACCCCTCTACCCATTCTTCTCAACTTTCCCTCCCTCCCTGACTTTGCCTTACACTCTGGTAACCACCATATTTTTCACAGTCTAAGTCTTGTGTTTTGCCAGTTTGTTTGCTTTGGTTATTTATATTTCACATATAACATTAAGATTTTTAAAATGACAACCCACTACCATTGCATTGTCTTTCAAACTCAATGATCAATGTAAGCTACATTTAGTATGAGTAATATACTAACATTTCATTACACTATATAGTTAAATTTAAAACACAGTCCAATGTCTATAGCAATAACTGGAAATTTTATAAGCATATTTTGTTAGACTTGATTTTTAGCTACTTATAAAATCCCCTGTCTTAATTTTAAGAGTGTTTGCCAACCTGTTGTCTAAGTACTATGATTTTGAAAGAAGTAATATCAATGTGAAACTCAAACACACTGACTAGTTTACACACAACCAAGAATCTAAGAGATAGAACAATTAATTCTAAGAAAGGCAATTCTTTTTGCCACATTTTGTCACATTCCTTTTGTCACTAAGTCACCCATGATGACAAAAAAATCCAAGAGAAATAAATTTAAGCAAGAAAATATCCCTTATACTGGAGAGGAATGTTGATACATAATAGTAGAGATCAGAATCAAGGTAATTTTATGAAAAATATCACTACTTTCACTCATAGTTTTGTTCTAATCAGAATTCCTTAGAATAGTACTCTGGTTATCTCACTCTTTTTCTTACAGTTTAGATTAAGGAATGTGGATTCAACATTATTATTAATTACCTTTTTTTGCTAAAATGATTATTGTTTGAATCTCCTGAAGATCCTGGCAATTCAGAATTTCCTTCTTGATTTTTTGTAGTCTGATTTTTTGGAGTGGTTTTTCCCCCAGCTGATGCTGATGATTATCCATGACAAATAAAGTTTATAAGGTTAAGAAAATATTAGAATAAAAATTTTCTTTTATATGTATACAATATAATCTTGCCCTCTGTTTCAGAATCTTTACGAACTTTATTATACGTGATATAACACAACAATTTCCAAAGTGAATTTCAAGAGACGTTAGGTTATGTGCAAGGAGAATTCTTTAGTGAATTTAGTTTGGGAAAAACTGGATTAAGCAACCTTAAAAGGGAAACAACATCTCTCTATCCCCTCTACTTCAGGATTTCTGTTTTTATGTACAATATGAATATGCAAGAGGAGGCAACTGAGGTTTTACATAAATTGTCTTCAGAAAGTTTTTGCTGAAAGCATCTTTTAAAGTAGTATTCTGAAAAACCTTTTCTGGGAAATGCGGGTATAAATACAGAAGACCTAGTATATATAGATACATAATGGAATACTACTCAGCCATGAAAAAGGAAAGATACAACTCTTGCCATTTGCAACAACACAAAGGCAAACGGAGGGAATTATGCCAAGTGAAAAAAGTCAGAAGGAGAAAGACAAATACTGGATGGTATCACTTATATGTGGAATACAGATATACAAAAGAAAGGGTCAGATAAAACCAAACTAATAACGTATCTTAGCAATCTGATTGTAGACGTGAGATGCCAGAAGCAGGATGGGGGGGGCAGGGAGAGTAATGTGGGGAGACAGCATAATGTTCTATTGTGGAGAACTATGGGTATCTTACTGGTAGGTGCGTGTGGCAATATACACCCAAAGGGGTTGATCCTATACTTCTAAATGATATAGATGTTGTAAAACAGTGTTACAATAAAAAAAAAAGACATTTCAAACAGCAAAAGCTGAGTGAATTAACTCTCAGCAGATCTTCATTAAAGGAAATGTTAAACGAGGTTTTTTCCAGCAGAAAGGAATGGTAATAATGAGGGTTAATATAAACTTCAAATTAAAGGTATATACCAATATTTGGAAATAATATGTCAAACTGACATTTCTGATTCTCAGAGGGGTGATAACAAAACTTCAACAAAAATATTTCTGAAAATGGGAGTGGCTTAAAGTATTTAATAATGAATACATGTGCCACCCCACTTTCTTCACTGTTCTTTTGTTCTTTGATTCACCTGTGCATGTGGTCTTGCATTATACAGAAAGGAGTGGCACATAAAATATCTTAAATTTGATTCCATTATATCTTTTTAACAATTCTAATGTTCACTGTTAGTAAAATGTTAAACTTGTAGAACATTAACTTTAGGAGATACCAACAAAAGGTGACTGACCATATGCACTCAAATTTTTAATAAACTGAAGTTATGTAATATATAGCCTAGAAAATGACATAATAATATAGAGGTTGATAAAAACATCTTAATATATCTAGATGTGCATGCATTTAATAACAGAGCCTCAAAATATATAAATCAAAGCCTGATAGATAAGTAAAGACATCAACAGTCCTTTCCTGTAGTTGTTAGGAGCATGCTGACAAAATTTAAGAATTCCTTTCAGCACAAGAATTATAAAGAGAACAAATAGAGAAAACACAACTAAAGCCTACAATGAATTATACATACACACTCATACACATATGCTAGAAAAAATATGTACGTATACAAAACAAATCAGTATTTTAAAAGAAAGAACAAAATAGGCAAAACACATGAATGAAGGCAAATACAAATGATCATTAAACATATGGGAAAAAGTTCAACCACAGAGAATCTTTAGGAAAAAAATATTTATAATTAAAATTTTAGTGTAGGGATTTAACAGAAGAATAGATATAGCTAAAGAGAAAATCAGCAAGTTAGATCTGGAAGAAATCTTTCCAGCGGAAATTTCTGAAGATATTGACCAGAATATCAAGCAAAGAAACAAGAAGATAGAAAATGCCCAGGAAAATGGCATCATATAGTCCAATAGGAATTTTCAGACATTATTGCTGGATATAATCACTTTGGAAAACACATGAATGTAATTTAGTAAAGCTAAACATGTGCATGTAATGTCAATCCTAGATATACTCTTTTGAAATCTTGCACATGTACATTTAGTAGTCATATATAAGAATGTGTCTAATATCACATTTGTGATAATTCCTAACAAGAAACAAACCAAATATTCATCTACAGAATAGGTAAGTAAATTATTATGTAATCATATAATGGAATATTATACAATGAAAAGAAATGAAATATATGTACCATGATTGAATCTTACAATCACAACATTGAATAAAAGAAACAAGTACAAGATAAATATCTTCAATATGATTCCATCTAAATAAAATTCAATATAGACAAAACTAAACTATTTAGGAAAACACATCTGGGTTGTAAACTTATAAAGAAAAGCAAGAAAACAACCATCTCAAAATATCAAAGAAGCAGTTACATCTACTGGGGAATGAAAAGGATGTGACCAGAGACAGACATGAAATGCTGGAATATTCTTTCGCAAAAGAATTAAAAAAAAAAAAAACTATTTTAGAAACATTCATTAAACTTCTAAAACATAGCCAGATAAGTGCATGAGGTTTTATATTGAGAAAAACATTCCCAGTACTATTCATAACAAAAACTTTAATATGGTATTGGATAAGTAAATGATACTGCAGAGGAATTCTACAGTGATGAAGATCTGTATTTACTGATATAAAGGATCTAACATAGAGTCTTTAAAAGAATTTTATATCTCCATTTTTAAAAAATAAAAATACTTGTTATATGAAATAAGTAGAAGAATATATCAGAAGGTATATCTGGAAGGTGGAATTATTGTTAATCTTTTTCTTTTTTTTTTTTTTTTTTTCAAATAGAGGCATGTTTTATTTATTTATTTATTTGTTTGTTTGTTTTGTTTATACATGCACTGGGTACAGTCAGAAGCGCGGGAGGGTGAGAGAACTCACCAGAGCCAGAGCGGGGAGCAGAGCAGGCAGAAGGACCGAAGTACACTGCTGAGGGGAGCAGCGGGCGGCAGGAGAGGTCTGCGCGCCATGTGGGACCCTCCTCTGGTGGCTGGGGAGCAGCCGGGGATCGAACCGGTGCCGCCGAGGCTGCGGGCAGCTTCACAACCCAGCGCTCAACCGCTGCGCCACCGGGGAGGCCCTGTTAATCTTTTTCTTTTTTGTATTTATTGAAGTTCCTAGAACTTTTTTAAGTGTGCATGCACTGACCTTCCACATACAATTTTTTTTTAGAAAGACACAAAGAAATTAATACCATTTAAAACTGGTACAAAATTAGTAGAATTAATTCTCCTACTTTTTTTTAGACTTTTTTCAGGTTTTGTGCAAGTAGTACTGTCCAGCAATTTGTTCAGCAGCCCAGGGTATGATATGTGACTTTATTTACAGATTTATGTAGGGCAGTTGCTTTCATAATTAACCACTTTACCTTACACTTTTCAGGAATATGGGGATTCTATTCTGCATTTTTGTTTCCCAGATGTTTTCATTTCTCTAACATTTAAATAATAGCATGAGAGGAAAGCAATATTTAACATTGCAGAGACATGCCTAAATAAAGGAGGATGTAAAGACTCTCACTGGCATCAAGCAATAAAATCCGTATGCCTCATTGGAAATAGTAATCACATGAGGGCAGTAAACACTATATGCACCTAAAATTAAAGAAAGTGTCAAACGTGGAATATTACTGGGTACAATATAAACGTCAAAAAGGAATTGCTATAATTGAAGATGGGGAAAAACGGAGCTTGTTAAGAACAAGTGTATTTTGCAACTGTAATGGATTTTGTCATTAGTTTGGAGAGGATTCCATTTCATTTATAAATGTTTAGTATATTTACTTTTCTGTCACAGTTTATTTCCGGTATGTAATAAGGTAAAAAAAAAATTCAGCTTTTTTTTCCAATCAATTCTTAGAGCACAGTGCCAGCTGTATTGGTATAGTTATGTTTAATTTTGATCTTTTAACGATTTACCACTTTTTAAGAACCATATTATCAGTAAATTGATAGGTATAGTCATATAAAAATTTTTAAATCATTGAAATACAAATGTCTCTCAACATTAAAGCTTGTTTGCTTTGGTTTGGCACTGCTTTCATGGATAAGATCCTTCTGTACTTATAACAGTACCAAGGTTTTATGCAGTAATCACTTCCTTTCTCTTTTCGTTTAGCTTCAACTTAATCTGAGGCTATTATAAAAGTATAGGTGGTACAGTTTATTTAAGTGCTGTAAGTATTTTGATTTGGTTTTTATTTTAACATGGCCTTTAATTTTTTTCCTTATACCTGGAAAGACAATTTTTTAAAATCCCCAAATTGAATTGTAGCTTTCCTCTTAAACTATTAGAAGAAAAGGTTTGTAAGACTATATTTGCCCAGAATTTTCTCACAGACCTGACTGCTAAAATGAACTATAATAGTCTCTTTGTCTTTCCCAATCCAGCTGAAATCACCTTCTTCCTGATTCTTGTTAAGAATTTCTTTCAAAGCGTTTTCTAAAAAGCTGGGATCTGTTCCAGGTTCTTCCTTTGACAAAGTTACACTAACTGGTATGTGGATTTTTCCATTAGCCTCAGCAACACCATTATTGATCTGTGGCCCATTTAAAGAATCTGCTGCTGCTGATGAAAAAATATTTCCTAAATGATCCATTATAGGAAGCAAATATAATTCTGGTTGAAGAGCCTATAACATATAGAAAAAAATAAAAAAATTATTTTGCAATTTAAACAAAAGTAACTTAAAAATTATCTTAAGCTTAAAATGTTACATTACATACATATGGAGGAACAAATGATTTGAGTCTCAGTTCTGATTCCTGCTTTGTCTTCACCTAAAAATAAATGAATGAGGAAAAAATGTAAAGCTTTTGTAACATTTTTCATTATTTTCACCTCCACTTTTGAAATCAAACCTAAAAGCTGGTAACTAAAACTAGATTTTAGAAAATGTAAAATATAATCCTATTTCTATCTACTCAAATATAAAGCAATTGAGTGCCACACTGTGATGCTGTCTGCAGCCTCTGCAGCGCGGGTTCGATCCCTGCCGGCCGGCAAGAACCCCACATGGCGCAGCAGACCTCTCTTGTCTTGCCTGCTGCTCCCCTCAGCAGTGTATTTCAGTCAGTCTGCCTGTTCTGTTCCCCGTTCTGTCTCTGGTGAATCCTCTCACCCTCCCACGCCTCTGGCCTGTATTCCAGTTGTTGTATAAATAAATAAATCTTTAAAATTTTTTTAATATAATTTAATAATAATTATAGTTATCACTTGCACAGACTCACTCTGCAGCTGCTAGTATTCTAAGTGCTTTATGTATATTAATCAGTTAAAACTCACGATTTCATGTGATAGCCAGGTATATACTCTGTGATCACAGACCATGAGATAAAGGCAAAAACAAGTTAAGTAACTTGCTCAAAATGTTATAAGTAGAATCTTCAAATTGGGACTAAAAATCAGGTAACCTGGCCCTAGAGATCAACCTTGTAAATTTTATTTCCCATACATTCAACCCATAGAATCCTATGGTTGATAATTTGTAATTTTATACATCATAAAAAAGGACAGAAACACACGAAAATTGCTTATTTTCTTCCCATTTGAGAAACACTAACTTAAAGATCAGTAAGTTAATACTCTGGCATATTAAAGAGAACTCTAATGATGAAAACTTTAAATGTAGCTATTGATTTTAAAATTTCCATGCTGCAAATTCCTCTGTAGGATTACTTTGGAAGAAAATGTTTATCTTTTCCCATTATCATTCATCATTTAATTATTTTAACAAGCATCTAAATGCCTCTACGTACTAAGCACTTTGTTAAATACTGGTTATAAACATAGTGGTCAATAAAATAAAGTCCCTGCACATAGGAGCTAAATCTAATCACACAATTAGATATTAAACAAATAATCACATATATAAGTACTTAATAATAACAAACTATATTAAGTAGGGTGGAACAGAATATAATGCCTGTTAAAGAGTTTGAGTATGGAAAATCTTTTTTTTTTTTTTTTATTTGTTTGTTTATACATGCACTGGGTACAGTCAGAAGCGCGGGAGGGTGAGAGAATTCACCAGAGCCAGAGCGGGGAGCAGAGCAGGCAGAAGGACCGAAGTAGCAGGCAGAAGGACCGAAGTACACTGCTGAGGGGTGCAGCGGGCTGCAGGAGAGGTCTGCGCGCCATGCGGGACCCTCCTCCAGTGGCCGGGGAGCAGCCGGGGACCGAACCAGCGCCGCAAAGGCCGCGGGCAGCTTCGCAACCCAGAGCTCAACCGCTGCGCCACCGGGGAGGCCCGGAAAATCTTAATTAAAGAAATAAACCTTACATAGATATGAAAAACCAGAAAGTTTGACATCTGATAGGCTGTTGAATTGAGAATTCAGCTAGGAACTCTCTCTACTTAGAAATCCTACCATTAAATCACAGAAACTACAAATAAAAGCCTTCAATTGATACCAAATATATAAGTTGGAAACAAGTTCACAGCATAAGCAAGCCCAGTTGTGGACATAAAAATTAAAAAAACAAAAACAAAGTATTTTTCTCTAGGACATAAGTACTTGGTTAAAAAACACTACATTTAAATTGAGAAATACATACTACTTGTCTGAGCACATTTTAAATTTGTTTTCCTTTTTCCCAAGGACACTGACATGCAAAAATACTCCCACCATTTCAGTGTCCAGTAACATGCCAATCTGATTCATCTTTTCTTGAAGATTTGTGTGCTTAGTGATGTTTGCATTATGATTAAATCCCATAACATGTTAAGGAGCTGAGTTGATAAACAAGTAACACAATTTGTTAAGTGTCAGGTATCATTTAATAAGGTCAGGTATCATTTAATAAGGTTAAAAACTAAGCCCCAACTCCTTGCCCAGCAGAAAAGCTTGGAAGGTTGCCAGGGGAACTGGGCAGTAAGACAAGATCACCAAGACAAGAAAAACCAGCCCAGCTCCAGGAATGCAGAAGCAGGGCCAGGACACATTCTGTGTCAAAGGCCAGTCATCCCAGCAGATAACTGGAGCAAACTGGACCCCAAGTAAGAAAGCCCATGAAAATAGAGTATAAAACAATCTCAAATGCTCCTTCCAGTGCAGACCTCTCCTCACTTCCTGCTCCCTTATAGGGTATCTCAATAAATCCTCCTTTTCTGTTCTCCATCTTCTATCTGGTGAATTCTTTCACCCCAGCACCTCCAGCCTCACCCCAATATTAATCAGCCACATCAAAGTATGCTTTTCTTTAATCAAAGGGGGAAATATATGAAACTTACCACAGCCAGATTATTTCCAATGCATTTCAGAAATAAAAATTTTTCTGCAAGAGCATCTTCACCAAGGAACTCACCAAGACGTGTCCTCAGGTCTTGTAAAGTAAGGTGAGGAGATACTCTGAAATACCATAACATTACCTTATAATGTAAACCGAAATAGTTGTCTGCTATACTGAAGATCCACTAATTTAGTCAACTACCTCAAATAGAAATGCTTAATTTATTGTATCATACATAGCTTAATATATTGTTTCTACAATACCTGGCACTTTGCAAGCAAGCCTTCAGTAAATATTTTTAAAATAAATAACTGGAAGTTTGCCTTTGAAAATTAAGCAAATGAACAGTTTATAAAAGTCTTTTTTTTTGTACTGAAAAGGAAAATGCTCTCTTTTCTCAACCACCTCCAAGCTGTAATGTTAAACAAACTTAGTTATGTTAATATGTTACATCTATTAAATAATAACTTAGTCATAGTTCTTCAATGATCAAATGTCAGA
Organism: Talpa occidentalis; assembly: GCF_014898055.3. NCBI lineage: Eukaryota > Metazoa > Chordata > Mammalia > Eulipotyphla > Talpidae > Talpa > Talpa occidentalis. The sequence goes on from NW_023605305.1 coordinate 42,496,605, forward strand.
ATCCACATCTTTGTTCATTAGGGATACTTCATTCCTCAATTCTAAAAATTTAAAGCCATCACTTATGCTATAGTTCTGATTTCTTGTCTTTCTAGGACCTTGTGGGAAACATATAATTTGTTCAATCAACAAATATTTACTGAGCACCTGACTCAATATGCGATGTTCTAAGGGATAGGAATAAGGTAATCAACAAGACAAGACACAAATTCCTGCCCATAAAGACCTTATAGTCTAGGGGTGGGAGAGAAAAATGAACAAAATAAGACTAAAATAAAATTTCTAAGACACCGAGCTGAGTGCTACAGAAAAAAATGAAGTGGGGAAGGGAGAAAGGCACTGTAACTGCTATTTAAAATACAATGATCTGAGAAGATCTAAACAAAAAAGTAATAGCTGAGTAAAGACCTAAAGGAGGTGAGAGTGAGCATGTAAAGTCAGAAAGTGTTCTAAACACAAGGAACAGCACAAGGGTTCTGAGGTAGCGTCATGTCTTACGTGTTCCAGAACAGAAGGAGATTAGAGTGCTTAAAGAAAGTGATGGGGAACTCTGTCTCTGGTGAATCCTTTCACCCCCCCACCCCCTCCCTGCACCTCTGGCCTGTACCCCAGCTCTTGTATCCATAAATATATAAATCTTTAAAAAAGAAAAAAAGAAAAAAAAGAAAGTGATGGGGAAGATTAGGAAGACTGAAGTATACTCAACAGACATAAATGACAAAATGCCATGTAAATTTCAGTCAATGTAAAAAATACATACATAACATACATATACACACATACATTTATATATGTACATTAATACTTTTTTTACATATTTAATTTAAATATTTTATTTTATATAATTCTTACATCTTTTTTCATCTGCACAATGTATGCATTTTCATTTTGGTTATATTCCCCATACAGTTGCACCCCCCCCCTTATTTTGACTCTAGTCCTTCCTTTCCCTGCCCCTCTCCCCGTAGTGTGTCTCTGGTTTATAGTTGCTTGTTGATTTTGATTTTTACTTTGTATTGATTAGTCTTTTTCCTGGTCTCTTATTTAGGTTTTCTAAATTCCTGCTATGAGTGAGACCATCCGATATTTTTCTTTTTCATTCTGGCTTATTCTGCTGAACATGATCCCTTCCAGCTCCATCCATGTTGCTGCAAACTGCATGTGTTTATCTTTTTTGTTTGCTGAGTAATATTCCATGGTGTATATGTACCACATCTTCTTAATCCAGTCATCTATTTTTGGGCATTTGGGTTGCTTTCATAGCTTAGCTATTGTAAATAGTGCTGCTATAAACATAGGGGTGCAGGTGCTCTTTGGATTACTGTTTCTGTGTCATTTGGGTAAATAACCAGGAGTGGAATTGCTGGATCATATGGAAGCTCTATGTTTAGTAGTTCAAGAAATCTCCACACAGCTCTCCATAGTGGTTGGACCAGTTTGCACTCCCACCAGCAGTTCAGTTTTCTCCACAACCTCGACAACATTTGTTGTTGCTAGTTTTTTTAATATGTGCCATTTTCACTGGTGTGAGATGGTATCTCATGGTAGTTTTGATTTGCATTTCCCTGATTACAAGTGATGTTGAACATTTTTTCATATGCCTGTTGGCCATTTGCATTTCTTCTTCAGAGAAGTTTCTTTTTAGCTCTTCTGCCCATTTTTTGACTGGATTATTTTCTGTTTTTGTTGAGTCTCATCAGCATTTTGTAGATTTTTGTGATCAGTCCTTTATCGTTAGTATTGTGTGCAAAAATTTTCTCCCAGTCGGTGGGGTTTCTCTGTTTTGGTTATTGTCTCTTTTGCTATGCAGAAGCTCTTTAATTTGATGTAGTCCAAGCTGTTTATCTTTGCCTTCACTATCACTGCTTTGGGTGATGTGTCTGTAAAGATGTCTTTAAGATGCATGTCATGTAGTGTTTCGCCTATATTTTCTTCTATGTATTTTATGGTTTCAGGTCTTATGTCTAGTTCTTTAATCCATTGAGTTGGTTTTTGTGCATGGTGTGAGGTAGTTGTCTAGCTTCATTCTTTTGCATGTAGCGACACAGTTTTCCCAGCACCATTTATTGAACAAACTTTCTTGGCTCCAGTGCATATTCTTTGCTCCCTTGTCAAATATTAGTTGGCCATAAATCTGTTGAGTTTATTTCTGGATTTTCTATTCGATTCCATTGGTCTGTGTGTCTGTTCTTGTTCCAATACCATGCAGTTTTGATGATTATGGCTTTGTAGTATAGTTTGAAGTCTGGGAGTGTGATGCCTCCATTCCCTTCTTTGTTTTTTCAGAAGAGCTTTGGCTATTTGGGGTTTTTGGTGATTCCATATGAATTTCATCAATAATTGTGCTATTTCTTTGAAGAATGTGATTTAAATTTTTATTGTAATAGCATTGAATCTGTATATTGCTTTTGGTAGGATGGCCATTGATGATGTTAATTCTTCCAATCCATGAGTAGAGGAAGTCTTTCCACTTCTTTGTGTCTTCTTCTATTTCTTTTAACAGTGTTTTATAGTTTTCTTTGTATAGGTCCTTTACCTCTTTTGTTAGATTTATTCCCAAGTATTTGATTTTTTTTGTTTCAATAATAAAAGGGATGTTTTTTTTAATTTCTTCTTCATATTTATTGTTTGTGCATAGGAAGGCTACTGATTTTTGTGTGTTGATTTTGTATCCTGCCACTTTACTAAACTGATTGATTAGTTGAATTAGTTTTTCTGTGGAGTTTTTGGGGTTCTCTATGTATATTATCATATCATCTGCAAACAGTGATAGTTTAACTTCTTCTTTTCCTATTTGGATTCCTTGTATGTCTTTCTCTTGTCTTATTGCTCTGGCTAGGACTTCCAGTATTATATTGAAAAGCAGAGGTAAGAGTGGACATCCTTGTCTTGTTCCAGATCTTAATGGAAATGCTTTCAGCTTTTCACCATTGAGAATGATATTGGCTGTTGGCTTGTCATATATGGCCTTTATAATGTTGAGGTATGTTCCTTGTATCCCAAGAATTTCAAGGGCTTTTATCATGAAGGGTGTTGTACTTTGTTGAAAGCTTTTTCAGCATCTATTGATATTATCATATGGTTTTTATATTTCTTTTTGTTGATGTGTTGGATGACGCTGATTGATTTTCAGATGTTGAACCATCCTTGTGTTCCTGGAATGAATCCTACTTGGTGGTGGTGAATTATCTTATGGATACATTGTTGGATTCTGATAGCTAAAATTTTATTGAGGATTTTTGCATCAGTGTTCATTAGAGAGATTGGCCTGTAGTTTTCTTTTTTTGTGTTGTCCTTGTTCGGTTTTGGTATTAGTGTAATGTTGGCTTCATAGAATGTGTTTGGTATTATCCCTTCCTTCTCAATTTTTTGGAAGAGTTTGTAAAGGATAGGCACTAATTTGTCTCTGAATGTTTGGTAGAATTCATTTGTAAATCCATCAGGTCTTGGGCTTTTGTTTTGGGGGAGGTTTTTGATTACCATTTCAATTCACTGCATGTAATTGGTCTGTTTAGGTGTTCTATTTCTTCTTTATGTAGCTTTGGGTGATTGTAGAGTTGTAGGAATTTGTCCATCTCTTCTAGATTGTTGAACTTGTTTCCATATAACTGTTCATAGTAGTCTCTGATTATTCTTTTGATTTCTGCTGTGTCCGTTGTGATTTCTCCTCTTTCATTTGTGATCCTGTTTATTTGTGCTTTCTCCCGTGTTTTCTTTGTGACCCTGGCTAGGGATTTGTCTATTTTATTTATTTTTTCGAAGAACCAGCTTTTGGTTTCATTGATCTTTTGGATTTTTTTTTAGTTTTGATTTATTTCTGCTTTGGTTTTTATTATTTCTTTTCTTTTACTGGTTTTAGGGTTTTTTGTTCTAGTTCTTTTTCTAGTTCTTTGAGCTTTGAGATTAGGTTGTGTCTTTGAGTTCTTTCTTGTTTCTTGATATGAGCCTCTATTGCTATATATTTTCCTCTTATTACTGCTTTTGCTGCATCCCATACATTTAGGAAATTGGTGTCCTCCTTGTCATTCAACTCAAAGAATTTTTTAATTTCTTCTTTGATCTCCTCATTAGTCCAGTGGTCTTCCAGTAGTGTGGGTTTCAATCTCCATGAGGTAGGAGAGTTCCTTGTCTTCTTTTTATGGTTTATTTCTAGTTTGATGCCTTCATGGTCAGAGAAGATGGTTGGTATGATTTCAATCTTGATGTATCTGTTGATGTTTGTAATACATTTACATATATTGTTTCCATTTTTAAACAGCTCAGGAAAAAGTCACTGTAGATATTCTGGTTTAACTACTTCCAACAGCTCCTTAACGGGTTTCTAATTCAAATAATTTTCTCTTAGTGTTTTTTTTGGTCTGGGTGGCAATACGATGATTAAGTGACAGTTGTTCCTACAATGCTATTTGATCTAACTATATGGAACTGTTTATTAATAGTATTCATAAGTTAGTATTGACAATACTCATTCATTCAATAGTATAGATAGTATTTATTAACTGGATCCACCAAAAGGACAAGATATTTTTCACAAATAATTTTCAAATTTCCAGAAAGCATTTTTCTCTGCAGAAGTAAAGAATGCTCTTTTAGGCACCCTGTAATAGGACCACAAAATACTTGCCTTATAAATCCAGCTGAAATGAAGTCGTTAACAACTTCTATTGAAACAGTATTTAACTGATAGTTCCACGATCCTTCAGGGACATAAAAAACATGAAGTTCCACCAGCTGAATAAATTGAGAAGAATGTCAGAATATTTTTAAAATGAAAAAAATCAACTGACGACCTTTAGAATTTTAAGAAACATAATCAAAATCAACATGGAACACATATATGCCTTTGACCAAACAAAAAACAGAAAAAAGAGCCAAAAACCCATTCCTAAGTTGGTCTCTGGCACTTGGAGTACATTTTCCCTGGCAAACAATGTCATAGATGTGGTCCCAGGCTACGCTAACATCTCACATACAGTATTCTTTCTGCTACCTGCACTAAGAATGGTAGACCACCAAAATCAGTTTTCTTTATCACCACTCTTTCCCCCTGCTTGCATCCTACCTACTCAGTTCCATTAGGTTATTAGGATCTTTTACTGTTTCCCTAACACAGCTGTGATAATTGCAAATTCTCAGCACCTGCAAAAGTGTGACTACTGTGGTTTTGGCAATATTTTTGTTTCCCAGAATTCCAGGAAGTCCCTGTGAAGTAAAGAATGCTCTTTTAGGCACCCTGTAATAGGACCACAAAATACTTGCCTTATAAATCCAGCTGAAATGAAGTCGTTAACAACTTCTATTGAAACAGTATTTAACTGATAGTTCCACGATCAGTGAAACTATAGATAGATCCCCCAGTGAAGGGGGAAGGAATGATCGTTCTTACATAGGGCATATCTTGAGCTTGTCTCTGCTTATATTTGATATCTTAATTTGCATTAATGATTTGTTATGACCTCAAATAGAATTCTTGTATTTAGAAGAATATATAGATTACAACAGACACAGGACAATTATAAGAAATACAGTATTATCTTTTAGTCTTAAGAAGTTTCACATTCATAGCATATTAAAAGTTATAAGCACTTAAATGATAATACATTTATGTACTTAATATGTGAAAATACTAAATATTTTAAAACTTTAAAAGTTTGAAATAAATGTGACCTATTATTCATGTTAGTAGTTAGTAATTTCATAGGTGATAAAAGTGATTCTTGAACTGAATGTTTTGCTCAAGTTATTTTTATAGATCAAGTAAATTCCTTTTATATTTTGATGACAGAATATTAACCAACAATTTAAGATGTTCGTAGAGATCCGATAGGAAGTTTGCCATATGCTGCGTGCATTTTGAACATTAGAGCATTTAAAATTATTCCCTAGTTATACTATAGTATATATTATAAATAATACTATACTATGGTACTAATGCTATAATATTTACAAAATCTTAAGAAGCTTGAAGCAAATATGACCTTATCCTTTATATAAATGTTATTATTTTACAGAAAAAAACTTCTTGAACTAAATATTTTACTGTTTTTAATAAACCAAATAAATTACTTTGATTTTTTTAATAACAATTCATGAATCACAATACAAAATGTTTGTATAAATTTTAATACAACAATTGAATGAGGAGGCAATACAAAGAAAGTGTACACCAACAGCATCTCTCAGCTTTCAAACATTTTATGATGCATATTAATTATGGTGAGTTTGTATTTATTCATTCATTTAACAAATATTTACTGAGTGCCTATTATATGCCAACCTTTTCAAGTCATTAGGGATGTATTAATGAATAAGACAAAGATCTTTGCCTGTAAGTAATTTACATTCTAATGAGGTATCTGGACAAGAACAAGGATGAAGCAAGTGAAGCACTCCATTCAGGTGGAAAATTTAAGGGGGTATCCAAAAACCTCAGTAATCAACACAAATAATATATATTATTCAATACAATAAATTTAACTTAATTAAATCAATATATTAAAAATCTATTCAATCCAGAAGTTTACGATGAATAAAATGACAAAAGCTGAAATACAGAAAAGTAACATTAGAACCTGAGGAAAAAGGAAAACTAATGAACCCTTATAGATATGTTTCAAAAAAATACACTTTTTTATGACTAATTTTTTCCAGAACACAAAGTTGTTGGAAAAATATTGAAAAATTTAAGTACATATATATTAAAATACATGCCATTATTTTAAGGCTAAATATTCTACTTATACCTGAATTTATTATAATTTTATTTTCCTGGCTTTAATGGATGCAAACTCACCAATAATATTTTTATGAAACCAATAATCATTTAAAGAATATATTAAGGGCCTCCCCGGTGGCGCAGCGGTTGAGCGCTGGGTTGCGAAGCTGCGCGCGGCCTCTGCGGCGCCGGTTCGATCCCCGGCTGCTCCCCGGCCACCAGAGGAGGGTCCCACATGGCGCGCAGACCCCTCCTGCCGCCCGCTGCTCCCCTCAGCAGTGTACTTCGGTCCTTCTGCCTGCTCTGCTCCCCGCTCTGGCTCTGGTGAATTCTCTCGCCCTCCCGCGCTTCTGACTGTACCCAGTGCATGTATAAACAAAACAAACAAACAAACCAGCAAACAAATAAATAAAGCATGCCTCTATAAAAAAAAAAAAAAAAAAAAAAAAAAAAAAAAAAAAAAAAAAAGAATATATTAAAAGTCACAGAGAGGTACTTATTTTTTCCTTTGCCTCAGGCTCCAAAATGTCTAGGCATGGCACTGTGGGATTCTGTCTCTGTTGATATTTTGATCATCATGGACTTTTGATTTTTTTTTTTTTTTTAGAAAATACGGTATTAAAATATTTAGCTTGATTACTGAGTTTTTTTGTGACACCTTAAGTTTTGAACCCATGGCAAATGTCATTTGCCTAAGACTAGTCCTCATTCTGTAAGGGGTACAGACAGTAAATAGTAAGTATAAAGCACTATTTTATATAGTACATTCAAAAATGGCAACTACTAGAAAAAAAAATAGAGCATGATAAGGAAAAATGGGGAAAGGGAGGGAGTAGTTTTCAGTTTTAAATATAGAATGGTAGGCCTCCCTGGTGGCACAAGGGGTTAAGACACAAACTATGAAGCTGTCCGAGGCCACTGCAGCATGAGTTTGATCCCCAGTCAGCGAGCTACCCACATGGTGCAGCAGACCTCTCCTGACTTGCCCGCTGCTCCCCTCAGCAGTGTATTTCATTCTATCTGCCTGTTCCCCACTCTGTCTCTGGTGAATCCTCTCACCCCCTCCATGCCCACCCTGCACCTCTGGCCTGTACCCCAGTTCTTGTATGCATAAATAAGAAAGAAAAGAGAGGGAGGGAAGGAGGGAGGGAGAGAGGAAGGGAGGGAGGGAGGGAGGGAGAGGGAAGAAGGAAGGAAGGAAGGAAGGAAGGGAAGGAAGGAAGGAAGGAGGAAGGAAGGAAGGAAGGAAGGAAGGAAGGAAGGAAGGAAGGAAGGAAGGAAGGAAGGAAGGAAGGAAGGAAAGAAGGTAGTAAAGAGTAGGTAGAGTTTTTGTTTTGCAATTGAGTGCCTTAAAAATGAGAGTGGGACAAGGAGTCAAAAGTATGTGCAAGAGAGTAATGTGTTTGCTTTATAGAATCTAAGCAACCCGTAGAGGACACACACACAGTGGATTAATATATTGGTGGTCCCAGTCCAATTAAGGTTCTTAGAGGAGATTTAAGAGCTGTAATCAGACAAAGGAATACATAAAGTTAGGCTCACAGGAGATTCAATATATACCTTATATATACTCTATAGTTTTGTCAAAACTTTTCAAAAACATTAAGGTTTTCTTATATTTCATAATAAAGTTATCTTCTTACCTCTGTTGAGGAAGGTCTACTTGGATTGAGGTACATATTCACCAATGTTTGGTCAGGGCAATTATCAGCTGGAATTTTGTGGACTTGTTTATCTTTCTTCATTTAAGCAGCATTTAATAAAAAGTTATAACAGATTTTTGGCTTGTTTAAAATAGATTCCACTCATTTCTGGTCTCTGATTTGTTCAAAAAGTGAAAAGAAAAACATAAAAGAATTTATAATAAATTCAAGTGTGGACGGGGCACAATGGACTGTGGCAGACTTTTACTGTCTTGGTGGCGGATATGCCAGAATAACATACTACTAAAGGCCATGATCCTGTGTCTCTAAATCATATACAATATTGTAAATCAGTGTTACCTCAATTAAAAAAAAACTTAAAATAAACCGAGGAATATATACAATCTATTATTCTAATTCAAAAAAGATATTAGAAAAAAGGGCTGATAAAGGGAAAGACTTGAACATATATCCTATACAACTAAGTGAAGTGGTAAGTCACATTATAATGGGCTTGTGATCAGGGCAATTTTTCTTGTAGTCAAAAATACATACATATATTTATATCTATATACTTTACATAAAGTATAAATACCCTGAGACTGGATTTATACAGCTGAATTACAAAGACTGAATTTATACAGCTATAGGGTAAACCGTTTTATATGTATTTCTCCCTGGACTTGGATGCCTCAATAATAATAAATGTGAACAATCATTCCAGATGAAACACCACTCTTTAACTACATCAGACTATGTTTGTGTATTATTTTCTGTATTTTTCATTAGGGAATTTACAGAGTTTATAGGAATGCACAATAAAATCTGAAAAACTGTATAAATTCATTAATTAATTAAAATTTGAAAAATAAGTTAGCTGAATTATCACTCTAAAAGTAAATATATCAAAGTGGGACAATTCTTAAAAGATACACTAATCACACCAATGCCAGAAGCTTTTTGAAGATTACAAAACATTGCTCCACCTTGGTTTATATTAAAATAGTGATTGAAATCCACAAGCCTTAAAATTCCTGTGATATGGTACTAGTCACATCTCCATGAAATCCTGCAAGACCACTGGTTGTTTAAATGGTATCAGAATTAAATATTACATTTGGGACATATAATCTAAATCAAATTTGTTTCACATTTACTGCCTGTGTCAATTTCTTATATAATTAAAATTTAAGGTGTGACTTAAAGTGTGACTTGTCATTTCCACTCTCTCAAGCACTATTTTAAATATGTTACATTAAGAAAACACTCAGATATTCTGTATCTACTCAAAGGCTTTCTGCCATTATACTAACATTCATCTCTAAAAAAGCACAGACTGAATCAATATTGAGATTAAATCCTGGGCTGCCCAGAAACAAATAAAATGCCCTGGCTCTTTAAAAATTTAGTATTTTTTAAAAAGAGTAGATCATAGGCATTATAATTGTGAGAAGAATTCAAGTATGGCATTAGCAGATATTGAAGCAAAAAGAACGATACAAAGGTAAAGTCAGGAAGTTGTAATCACAGCAATGAGGTAAGCCTATGCAATGAGAAAGCTGTACTTATTTGTAAACAGCTAGGAAAAGAGAGAAAAGAATAGAGAGAAACGGCTAAGTGAACTGGTAGGTCTGAGAAACAAACTGACCACACATAGATGATTCGTGTTTATAGGTAAGCACTGGAGAGAAGAGTCCAGAAATTTTGCTCCTGTGGTCCCCAATCTTGTATTTACTTCCTAGTTTGGTCTACCAGTTTAACAGTTGCTATTCATTGGGAGTATTGTCTCCATTACTGCTCTGTGCTAATCTTTACAATAATCTCCTGATAGCTGGACATAACTTGAGTAGTTTTTGTTATGAAAACCAAAAAAAGGTTTCCTATGCCTTTGTAGGCATGTTTAGAAATTGCAGTTGATCTTAATCAAATCATATTTCACATACAAATTCTTTATATATAATATGGGATTTTCAAATTCTTTACCTATTATTAACAAGCTAATGGACAAAATAATGGCAACAATTCAAGCAAAAGCTGACTGCCAAAGATGAAATGACTACAGAAGTCTAATTTCTCATTTACTGCATAATTTTGCTTTATAAAACTCCCGTGCCAGGAATGGAAAATTGTTTTTATCTGGCATATTAAATCCCATCTACTGGTACAGACTACCAAAAAAATGAGTTACTGAAAGGATCACAAGGTCACATCTGGCCTCAGTAAGAAACAGTGCAGAAATGGGTTATCATAGTCTACTGTGGATATGGGAGGGGTATTAGCTATCTGTCATCTCCGATCAAGTCTCTAAGGAAAATTAACTTCCATGTTTTCTCTGCACTATCCCAAAATGATTTTGGGTGAGTGGCAATGCTGAAAATCAAGTTTAAGAATGTCTGATTTTTCAAATAAATGCTAACATTAGAAACTTGAACTGCATTGTTTAAACACACTAACAATATAGAATCCGGCACAAAGTAATGAGATTGAGAGCAGAAAAGCAGGTTTTAGCCCTGTATAACCTATAAAATCATCATTCACTCTAAGTCTCAGTTTCTGCAAAGTGGCTTGAACTCTAACATCATACACAACTCTAAAATTCTTGACATAATGCCTGATTCTTAAATCACCAAAGTATGAGTGCTATTTACCAGGATAAATTCAGGTTTCATATGTCCTGAGAGTTCTATTCAATTCAGTTCATGGCTAATATGTAAATGAAATCCTCTAATGTATTTTAAAGGGTTTCCTGTTTTAGGTAAAAAGACTCAAATAGCTTAGTGGCATTCCAGATCTCCTATGAATTTTATAGTCCCTAGAAACTATGAACTAAAGAACTTGGGTTACTAACAATAAGGTAAAGATCCCAAAAAAGTTGAAGTTGATTATGCTCCACTGCTAAAACAGGAAATGACAGATTTCTTGGTTGTTTCCTTGCTATTCATTGCCATAAGATTTTCTTGATGTCAAATTGTTTTTACAACAGACAATCTTTAACCATAGGAAATCTGAAGTTCTGTGTCTGTGTGGCTATTAAGTTTTTGTATAATGTCAAAGAACATGGTTTGTTTAGGAGATAGTGATGATTCATAAACTGTATTGTTAATCACTTCTAATGGAATGATACTAAAAATGAACTCAGTGGTGTTTTTCTTATCCTGTCTTAAATGAGTCCTTTAGTAGACACTATTGTCTCTCTGCACTACCTTTTTAAATTTTTTCTGACAATGTTTAAATGTACAACATTATAGATTTTGCATATTTCTCAACACTCTTCCTCACAGGAGAGGGGACTCAATTACATACATATTACCTGAAATTCCTTTTGGTACTAATATTTTATGATTCTTAAGAGGCATATTCTGTAACTCCTCCTGTGAAATGGAACACTCTGAGTAAAGGTATTTAATCTTAAAAAAGCTGTTATGAATGAATCAACAAGGCACTAACACAAAAATGCGACTGGGGAAGAAGAAATGACATTGAGATACTTGTCATTTTCTTTATATACAACGTGACTTCACTTCAGTCTCAAAAACAACTCTGGGGAGTAAGCTTTATTATTTCATTTTGAAATAAGGTAACAGGCTCAATGAAGTTTATATGTGGCTTGTCCAGGGATACCAAGATGATAGAGGCATAATTCAAACTCTGGTTTATAACCTAATTCTAGTCATTGAATCTATTACATGAATTAAGTACAATACTAAACTACATTGTACATTTTTATGAAATGATTTAAACGTTTTAGTAAATAAATTAGGTTTTGACAGAGATCAAGTTGTAAATGGACTTTCTCACTATACACACAATTTGAGTTTATTAATAACAGAATTATTCGTGTTTCTAGAAAACAGTGGTGTATTCAGAGATGGACTAACCCAAGAGAATAGGAAACATTTGTCCTAAGGGCTGTGACATGGTTTCATGGGAGAAATACTAATGGGCTGAGTCGATTTTGTTGGTTTAGATCCTCCCGTCTCTCCAGAAGGTTCCTTTGAGGGATAATTTCAAGTAGCATGTACTAAATTACAACCGAAATATAAAAGAACAAACTTTCCCGACGCACAAAGTTTTATTTTTAGAAGTACAGCAGGTGTTAACCCCCAAATGAAATGGACACCAAGAACGACGGGTGTAAACTTCCACCATCGTGCTGGATTCCTCACAGCCCTCCCCAAAAACAAAACCGGTAAGAGGTCACCGAAGCCAAACCCCGAGAAGAGAAGCGCCACTGCTCCCCGGCCCCCGACTTCCCCCGGCGGTTTCTGTCCCGTCTGCACCCTCTTTCTGCCTTGGGGGGCCCGGTCTGGCGACCGGGAAGCGGGGTGCGGACGGGACGCCCGTAGGACAAACTCTCGAGGCTCAAGACAGCTAAGGGGACTGGGATGGGGGGACTTGCGCCCCGGTACTTCTCGAGCCTTCGCCTCGGCCGGGCTCTCCCCTCCTCTTCGGTCACCCCCCCGCCGCCAACACCACCAAGAAAGGGGGGACCTCCCCGTCGCCCCGCCACCAGCATCTGACTTCCCTCCCCCGACTCCTCAGCGCCCCTCTTTGGCCTCGAGCTCTTCCCTTACCTCTACAGAGCCAGCCTCTCCCGAGAGGGAGGGAGGAGAGGCTGGGCGTCCCGCCGCTCCCGCGTCCGGTAGGGGCCTCGCCCACCTTCCGCTCCGCCCCTTCTCGCTCCCGTCAGCCCCTCCCTCAGGCTCGCGCTCCCGCGGGGGTGAGGCTTTGGGACCGAGAGCGCAGGACGGCGCGCGCGCATGCGCACCGAGGGTGGGACGGCTCCGCCAAGAACCGGAAACTTAGACACAAAGTTCGGAGCCCCGCCCCCGCCGCGCTGTCCCGCCGTCTGGCCCCCGCCGACCGACCAACCGACCGACAGACGAATCGGTCCGGCTCTCGCGTGCGCCATGTCTGGTTCCTCCAGCGTCGCGGCTATGAAGAAAGTGGTTCAACAACTCCGGCTGGAGGCTGGGCTCAACCGCGTGAAGGTGAGCTGGGGTGGCCGACCGGCCGAGGGGAGGGGGAGGGGGAGGGAGGGCGGCGTCGGCGGGTGTGTCGGGCGGCGGTGACGGGGGGGACCCGCGACTGGGGGGGACCGCGTCCGGCTGGCGCGGCTTCCCCCGGGGAGAGCCGGCGCTCTCGGCGGCGCGGGGAGCGGCCCGCTTTAGGGAAGCGGCGCGGGTCGGCGCTGTTGTTGGAGGGAAGCGGCTGGTGCGCCCTTCCGCCCCTGGACTGTTCAGCCTCAGCTGGGCAGCGGCTTCCCGCATTCCGCTCCTCCTCCCTCTCGCCTTCCCTCCGCTGCGCTGCCTGGCCGGGGGCGCCAACTGGGCTGCCCCGCGCGGCCCGCACCCTGCCCGGCCCCTTCCGCCAGGCTCCCCTCTTGGCTGTGGCTGGGACAGGGACTCCGACTTGTGATTGAGAAGAGACTTGTTTTTACTTTTCATGTCAGGACTTTCCCAAGCCCAGGCCCTTTAAGCGGTAGATTATTACCGCCAACTCCTCTCAAGCATTAAACGCCTCGTTGAAAACAAGTGCTTAAATTATAAAGGAGCAAGTCATTTTTGTGAAACTTTCAAGGAGTCTGAGGTTACCTCCGGGGCCCTGTACAGTCTCGTACAAAGCGTGTATTTCGTTCCCATTTGGCACGATTTGCTCTGACCTTGGGGATATCTACTGGTCCGCACGCCGGAGAACGTGATTAGGGTGGAATTGTTGAATTTATGTTGGCATTTGGTCAGCACTGACCTTGTTTTGGGGTATTTACTTGTGGGGAGAAGCCTTTTGTGTTGTGTTAATATGACAATCAGGCATTCAAGTCCTATGCCAAGTTTCTTTTGAGTTTAAAATCCCAAATGGATTGGCTTTCTTGGGGGTACAAGAGATCAATTCAAACGTCAAACACTTTTTGTAATTGGAAACAGAAACTGAAGAATGGAAATCATGTATTCTGCTGACAGAAGCAACCAGTTTTCAAGATGACTTGATTCTGTATTCATCAGACTAGTCTCCCTTAAATGTTTTGTGGAGTAAGATTGTCTTCCATTTACCTACTTCATTAAGTGGAAATGTCAGGGATTTATTTGTCTTCACCTAGGGAGGGAACGGAAATTCCCATCTGTCTTCGTATGGGATTCCCCTCCCAGTCTGTTAAGTGCTGCATACTTTATTGGTATTCATTTCTCTTACCTGCACATTTTTACTTCATCCTATTGGTTTATGGTTAGTCCTGCCTGAATATAACTCTGAAATTTGAAATCATACATTTCTTCAACTGTTACATTATTTAGTTTGCCTTTATCTTAGATTGACGTGGCCTGGGAAACAAGAAATGGGGCAGGAGGCAGGAAAGGGCTGGCTGAAAGTGAGAGTAAGTAGGATTCCTTATCCCTAGTTTCCAAAGAAAATGAAGAGTCCTCAGACGAATTACTCTGAAACCTAAGGCTAAGATACTGTGAAAACCCGGAGACAACCACCGAAAACTCCGCAGCATGTTGCTGCTTGTATATCTGATTCTTTAGGAGGCTTCTGATTGGGATCATAAAAGCCACCGCCAGTGATTTGACTTTAAACTTTCAATTTGTGTGATGCTAGGCTTGTAGTGTAGTAAGGTGGGTAGGGAATTCCTGGCCCCCCCATCCCTGCCCTTAGAACTTTAAATGAGTTTTTGTTGTTGTTTTTTTTTACACGTGGTTGCAAAATGTGGGTTTTTTGGGTGGTATTTTCAACTAGCACAAGTTTACTTTTTAAATCTTTATGTTTGAGTGCTTGACAAACTTCCCTGTGCCGGAGATCATGCCCTTTATTACCAATCAGAAAACTTTGAGAGTGAAAGAGGGCACTAATAATTATGCCAGGATTGTAGGGTTTCAGCCTCCTGGATAGTGATTAATACAGGGCCTGGGGGCAAGCAGCTTGTTCCAGTTATAGAGTCTTTGTCTAAGCTCTCTCTCCTGTCGGGAATTCTCAAAGATAAGTTTCTCATTGATGGTTTCTTGACTGAATCTCTTGTCATTTAGATCTCATTTTAAATGTCACTCCTCAGATAGCTTCAGTTAGGTCTTGTGATCATGGAACAGATCACTTTTCTGTGGAGCATCTTGTCTTTTCCTCTTTATTGTCAAGCTTCATAACATAAGGAGCTTGGCAATTCATCCGTATTCCCAGTGCCTGGAACTAAGTTTGGCACATACATAGTCACGCTTGAAACTTGTAAAAGTTAAATTTACCTTACATGTTAGGCAGAAAATTAACAGATAAATCACTAACCTTACTACTGGCTAATGTAAAATGAAGTTATAACATTGGGAAAAATGGTACCACCCATTCCCCCACCTTAGCTACACTTTTTTTTTGGAGGCAGAGAGGGAAGCCATTTGTCACAGCATTTGGTACTAGGATTTATAAACTGCTTCCTTACATGGAAACTAAAGAAGCTTTTGGAACTCATTACTTTGGACTGTGGTAAAAGCCAATCATACAGGTAATTTCTGAGGAAACTAAATCCTGGGGAGATGGATCCTTAGGTAGGGTTCAGGGTGCAGCTGTAATCAGCAGGGGTTCTAGTTATAGAGAGCAATTTTTGCGATGCTCTTCAGAGGCCAAATACCCAGCTGGACTGGACAACTGCCCTTACTCTTCTTGGAAATAGTTAAAACTGAAAATATAATTTAGTCATTTTTCCCATTTTCCTAAATCTCAATTCAAGACTTGGGATTTTTTATTGGGAAATTTTTTCATTCTTCATGTTCTGCATCTGAACCAGTCATTATTTTGGTATTAATGTCCCAGCAACTGTTTAATGTTAAAAAACTAGACTGTGACAGTTTGCTGTTCCATTTCTTTGCCTGAAAAGGGATGATAGCAAACCTCAGTTTATTTGCACTTTAAAGGAGCTTCCCTTTAAAAAACTATAAGAAACTTAAATGTGATTTAATAATTTTCATTTTTTGTAAGCAATGCCATCAAAACAGGACTTAAGGAACTTCTTCTGTGGCCTTCTAATTCTGATATCCTGAATAACCTTACCATAAAATATACAAATAGATCTTTCAATGAATGAATGCATTTCTCTTTTAATCTGATTTAGTTTAGCTGCAAGGGCATATGGACTCTAAATTTCAAGAACATTATACTCAGTACATATTCTTACAGTATTTGGTTTTCTGAATCTTAGGCTAAGTATGCTACATTATGATCATTTACAGTAGCAATTTTTCAGTAATACTGCAAGACAAAGCATTAGTTTGCTAGAATTTTAGCACTATTGTTTAACTTCTAATATTGTATGTACTGTTTTTTTTTTTTTTTAATTATGCATATAAGAACTCGGGTACAGGCCAGAGGTGTGGGGAGTGAGAGGATTCACCAGAGACAGAGTGGGGAACAGAACAGGCAGACTGACTGAAATACACTGCTGAGGGGAGCAGCGGGTGAGTCAGGAGAGGTCTGCTGCTCCATGTGGGTTTCTCCCTGGCCAGGGATCAAACTCATGCTGCTGTGGCTGGGGATAGTTTCATAAGTTGCCTCTTAACCCCTGCGCCACCAGGGAGGCCCGTAGGTACTGCTTTAATGAAAAACATTATGTTAATTACCCTCAAGTTTGCTCTTGATTGAGCCATTTAATAAAGTAGCGGAGATTGCTGTGCTTTTGCAGGTTAATGAAATTGTATTGTTTGTACTGAATCATTTAATTCTTCTAATAAGCAGGCAAAATAGAACACACTACAAACCACAGGTCTTTACAATGGGATTACATTTCAGTAAATATAATTTACAGAAAATATTGTGACTTGAAAATGCACTGTAATACATCTAGCTTACCTTTAATGTTCTCAGAAAACTTTCATTAACACCATCTTAAAGTTGAAAATCTTAATTCTTAACCATGTTAAGTCAGGGACTGTGATATTTATATTTACAAGGAGTGTTTTAAGTATGAAGTCAGTATGTGACTGTTGGCCTTCATTAGCATGTGATATTTCCTTTTGCGTTAAGAGCAATATTTACTGCTGGTAATTTGGAAAGACATGAGAAACCTTCATTAAAACATTATCGCCTTCTATCCCCCTCTTTCCTTTGTTATGTATAGGTTTCCCAGGCAGCTGCAGATTTGAAACAGTTTTGTCTGCAGAATGCTCAACATGACCCCTTGCTGACTGGAGTGTCTTCAAGTACAAATCCCTTCAGACCCCAGAAAGTCTGTTCCTTTTTGTAGTAAAATGAATTTTTGGAAGGTAAGTTTCCTTAAATTAAAACAACATCCCACATAATAGATACAACTTGTCAAGTCTTTTTTCACAGCACTTACAAATTGACCAAGTTTAACCCTTACACTTTTATATGGTTCTTTAAGTTTCTAGTCTTTTGTCTTGTGAGAAAGTGAGGACTGATGAAATTTGATTTAGTAGTCATGACAACTACTTGTTTCTATTTTACCATAAAGAGGGTTAGAGAATTTGCTAACTATAAAGGGGGTAGATTACTAGAAAATTCCTTTGCTGTGACAAGCCATGTTACTTTTTATAGCATTGGTCTAATGGTCTATTTTGGGGTCCCCAAATACAAGTTTCAGCAGATGGTTAGACAGTTAAATCTGCAGTTTGTGACTTTTAAAGTAGTACCAGTTGATTTTGGATTAACCCAGTAGTAGGGCAGTGACGCAAAAATGGGAGTTTGAATGAAAGATAAAATTTGAGGTAGTTGAATAGGCCGACTTGGTGGTTGGGAATAACAGATTTTAATTTTTATTCTTGTTTGTTACATAATGATAAAACAAGTTCATGGTGGCAGTGAGTCAAATTTCAGAGGATTAAGAAACTAAATGACTATCTGGCTTGAAGCACACTTACATATGCTAATCTGAACCTGTCAGATCAGATGTCAATGTGTGCAGTAACGTGTTAGTCCAAAAGAGAGGTAACCCCAGAATATACTGTGAATAGTTTAAATGTAATCCAAAGGTGTGCTACCTTTTATAAATCACTGTACTTTAGACAGGGAGTGTGGTCACTAATATTATGTAAGAAGCAATATTAAACTAATAATGCTTTTTAAAAAAGTCTGTGGCACACACCCTTTAAAAACATTCTAACTCCTCAAAGTCCAGGAAGCTGCTTCCTAAAATACCATTTTACGTAGTTGTGCCCTCTCTAATTAAGCTTTGTAGACTTGGGAGTGTCCAGGAAGTCTGTGGATAAGTATAACAAGTTTCCAGTAAATAAAATAAATGATTGGTTAAGGTTTCTGGGAGACGGGGACAGGACGACCAACCTTTGACTAATAGGTTTTCTATAAGGAAGTAATTCTTTAGTAGTCTAGCACCTTCATATTTAAGAGTTGAATAAATTCCTTGCTTCTGGCAAGTATGAGTTTATAGTAGTCTTTCAAAATTTCTTATTTTTGAATTTATTTATTAAAGATCCTTTTTTAAACCTGTTTCTGCTGTGTTCACATTACAAAGTGGTTTATTTTCATCTAAGATAAAATACTGTTAGGAAGTCTGGGTGGCTTCTGTTACTAGTTTCATAGGGATTTACAGATGTTGAATGATTTGTTAAAGGTTATAAATATATCTGATTTCAGAGTAAAAAGAAATGACTAATAATTCCAGCAGTACAGAAAAACACCTTGTGGATATTATGATTTGAAATGCTTTGGGCTTTGAAATGAATATTATTCCAAACTTAGATATATCTTTTAAGACACTAATTCAGTAGGGTTGGGGTGAAGCTGTAGAATTTGCACTTCTTATAAGTTCCCAGGTTATACTGATGCTGATGTTCCTAAACCCACACTTAAGGGGCATGGATACAAAGAATATGCACTTGAGTGCGGCTTTTCATCATTAAAAACCAGCATAATTTAGCAACAGCTAGTACAAGGAAAGTAGAAATTATGACCAGCACACCTAGAAATAACCACTGACATATTTCCTTTTAAGAGAAAAAAATTCCTGTTTTTTAAAAAAAAAGGATCATAATATGTAGTTTTTCTTTCTGCTTTTTAAAAACACTTAATGCTTTTCTTATTCCCATTAAATACTCTCTGTAAATGAGATTTTAATGATTGTACTATAAATTAGTTGAAGATTGAGGCCAGTATCTTGGAGCATTTTCTCTCCACCTGTTTCCTTTAGGTAAATTTCTAGAAGTAAATTTGGTCAGTAAGAAACGACATTTAAAATAAATAAAATTAAATAATCCCTACACTGTACTTTGCTTTTCTACTTGGAGCTTTGACAGTGCTTCTTTTGCTGAGCTCTTGCCAACCAGATCTTAACCTATTTGCTGTTTTGTTCCTTGCTTGTTTTGTAATTTGCACTGATTCAAGTATCATTATTGAGAGTAAGCATTGATTCTGTTCATATCTCTTGACTATTATCTAATTATCATGTAAGTATAAAGATGAACCATGTATCTACCTTCCTGAATTAAATTGTCTACTTTGTTGGTATTTAAAAAGATTAAGTGGTATACCCATGTTTTTAATTCTTTGGGGTTTTTTTTTTAAATAGTTTTTAAAGCAGCAGGTTTTTTATATTAAGGCATAATGGTTATTGCTTTATTTTTGATATTTGTATTAAGCCATGTAGATTGTTTAGTTGCTGTGTGTCATCATCTATATAAATATTAGTTTATTCCCATTAGGTTACATTTAGGCTATTGCCATTTTTTTGATATTAAACCACCACTAGCAATTACTACCCATGTTTCTTATCAGGGCAAATAGTATAACTATTATCTTCTACCCTAGTAAATTATTGCCAAACTCTTGCTCACTTTTAGGGATATTCAGATTTTTCTCAATTTAGGAGATTCTTACATATATTTTTATGTTATGGTGGAATGTGTTTTGGAAGTGATCTTTGTAAATCATTAAGTCTGGTTATTTACAAAACATAAATTATACATACTTCATTCAGGCTGGTGGTTAAAATTTAAGAGAAAGTTACTAAATTTACACCATAGACATTCCCTAGCTGATTTGTATGTATATGTGTGATTTGTTTGCCTAAAATGAAAAAAAATTAGGACACAGGCTTAGTTTAATTTAAATCTCTTCCATAAACTGACATTCAAATTAGTGCCCTAAAAGTGATGAGATGTAATGCTAGTCAGAAAAATCTGTTCTTTGACCTTTACCCTAATTGATTTTTTCTTTTCCATTTCAGGTTTTGCAAACCACTTTTGATGAACCCGTGACTGGTCGAAAGCCAACTAAATTTGAGGCTGTAAAAAAGCTTATCCCTGTAACACGTGCCATACTATATAAACTCCTACTTTTGTCGGTTCTTAACATCTACCTCTCTGAATTTTCATGAATTTCTATTTCACAAGGTTAACTATTTTATATAGACTGGCAGCAGCATACAATAAAAAATGTAGTATAAAAGTTAGTTTCTTGTTTGATTATTGGTGTTAAATATACCGTATCAATCTGTTTTGAACAAGTAAGTTAAAAGACAATTTCCCCCTTCTTATAAGGAGTTTTAAAGCTTTAGCACTTACTTGTTCCACCAAGTCTTCTCACATGATTTTATGCCATACATTTATAAGAGTGCTAGAGATTTAAAGGTAAATTACATACTTTTAAAGTCAGGAGGAAGCTGTGTTTTAGTAATAAATATTTCTAATTTCTTTGTTGGGGTATTACCATTACACCTAAAAGGTATTTTGTTTCATAAGCGCTTTCCTAACAGCTGTATAGAGAAAAGACTGTTTAAGAACTCCATTAGAAGATGTACGAAAAATTCAGACCCGAGAAATTTCTGGAATATTATAGAAATACAGTGAGGTACAAAGTAGCAAGAAAATAGGAACCAAAGATTACCTTCAGTAATTCCCAACTTTGCTTCAAGTTCTTTGTAAATAATTTTTGCTGTAAAATTTTTTACCTTTCTGGAAGGCTAAAGGTAATGTTAAAATATCTCAGAAACATGGCCTCTAACATATTCATTCAAAAATGGTGAAAACCCTATGCCAGATGCAAGTTTATACAGTATTTACCAAGCACATAAATCTCTCCAACCCACTTTTCCTGAAAGTGCAAAGGGAAAAACGTTGATTTGAATCCTGATTCCAACCACCACAGATAACCCAGAATAAGATAGGAAATCTAAATTGCAACTTTTAAACTTGCACCAAAATGACTTTTATTTGTATTTGCTGTATCATAAACAAAAATGGAATTTGTGGCAGGCTCTTGGTAATTTGTCCAGACATGAAAGAAGGTTTAAAAAATTAGGAAATGCTCTTTTGAAAATGGTCTTCTGTCACCAATTCAAGATAGGTGTTCAGCAAAATCCAATACTGCTCCTCAGTATTTTATAAATGGAATTTTCTTCTACTTGTATCCATTTCTCGGGGCTGAAAATTAGGGGAAAATAAGTTAGTAAACAACCTATAGGTAACATTATGGGCTAAAAAAAAGATTGGGTTTGTCTCTGAGACAAGTCTAGGTCTGTATCAAGTCTATATGAAGTTACTGTTTCATAGATGTGTAATTTAATTTTAAAGTAAAATGGTAAGTGAACTATTGCTTAAATGAGATGTTTTGAAATACTGAGGTTTTCATTTACCATTTTAAAATCTCCAAACTTACAAAACATCTACAGTAATAGTTCTCAATAAGCATGCAACAGAATCATGGTCTAACAAACTTAGATAGTTGGCTCCACTGTGTTGCTGATTCAGTAGGTCTGTGGCCCCCAAATTTGCTTTCCTAAAGGTTCCTGTGATATTGTTAGTTCCTCTCTGAGAACCACTATAAGGTTTAGGATCCTGCTAATAAACCAGAGTTAATCATCAGAACCAAAGATTGGTTCTTCCTAGCTCATGTGGGAAGAAATTCAGAAGCAGAACTTAAGGTATGAACACCCCAAAGTTAAAGTACATGATCTCTTTCTTGTTTGATACTTTCAAAATTATCTAACTGACTTTTCAAAGAGTAAGTACATACCTTATGGACCCATTCATATTCTCCATATTTAGAATCAAAGGTTCCTTTCTGAAGAGATCTTAATTTTAAGGTAAAACGTGGTCCAAGTTCCTGAATTCCCACTTTCTTTTCACTCTTGAATATGTATCTTCAAAGACAACATAAGAATTAAGGACATGAGTCTCAGTTGACCCAACTGTTTCTTTAGTGTTATAACAAGATTCAAAAGATAACTCCTCATCTACAATACCTGTCACATACTTTAGAAAACAGGCTTATACTGAAAATGTATTTCACAATTGAAACCAGGAAGTCCAAGGAGTTAAATATCTTCCTTACCTGTGAAACCGGAAGAAGATATAATCTCGTTGATTGTGGAATGTGGCAACCTGCCTTCCAACAAACTGAGGATTATGGGGAAAGAGCGATGCAAACATACGTCCAACAGAATGACCCAGCCGCGTTGTAAAATTATTTAGAATTATTTCAGGTATATGTTCTGTGGGGTCTTTGCCTCTTCTCTTAAAAAAATGGGAAGTCACAATAATGAATGCAAGCTAAATGGCAAAATAGTCATTGCAATGTTAAGTTCCAGGTTTTACGTAAGTTTGAAAAATTTTTAAGTTCTCTTTCTTAATGACAAACTACCACATGGCTTATCAAGCCCATGAACTCTGATGCATCCAAAATAATTTTAATATGCAGTGTATGCACCAAAAAAATTCCTAGTAGAAAAGCAACATGTTTCATAGTAATAAAGTTTAAAACTAATAGACAAATGCTTACTCAGGAGAGCAAATGTCTAGATCAGTAATCTATAGCATCTAGTAACCAAGTACTGCAAAGAGACAAGTGCCAATCAAGGAATGCATAAAACTTACCTTAATTTCCTTACGTAGACGAACACTGCTCATTTTAAAATGTGCAGTTGGGCCATTTGGCAAGTGACTCAAAATTAATCCATCTGTTTATAAAGTTAAGAAAAAGGCTAAGGGGGCCGCCCTGGGGCTGCAGGGGTTAAAGTGTTGGAGCTATCAAGCTATATGGCCAGCCACCATGGCATAAGTTTTTTTCCCCAGTCAGGAAGCTAACCCACATGGTGCAGCAGACCTCTGTCCCACTGCTCCCCTCAGCAGTGTATTTCAGTAGATATGCCTGTTCTCCCCACTCTGCCTCTGGTGAATCCTTTCACCCCCTGTACCTCTGGCCTATACCCCAGTTCTTGTATGGATAAAGAAAAAATCTTTTAAAAAAACCCAAAAAACTAAGAAAACAAATGAATTTTGTAACCTAAATCTTAAATTGTTTGAATAATTGCTGCACTATGCCTAAAAGCCCCTAAAATCTGGAACCACAGTCCTACTTTTTCATAATGTAAGAAGTAGCTGACACCCTCAACAGAGCATATAGGACATTCAACTTAAGTAGATGAAATAATGCCCACTACCATAATAGAAATTAGACAGGATTATAGAATATGTAGCATTACAAGTAAAATTGCTGATATAAATTTATTATTGATATAATAAAATGGTCTTACAACCCCTAGAATGCATACTTTTTTTAACATTTGCAAGGGCAGAATATGCTGTCAGCTTTGAATATCATTCCACAGGAGAGTCTTAAGCTACCTTTTTGAAGTCAGGGTTATTAGTGTTTCTCAAGAGAACAGTGCTTACTATTGGGATTACTGTACCACAAATTAAAATCACCCAATTAATAACTATTTACTGGTTATCTACTACAAACAGAGAACTGTGCTAGACTATAAACTACAAGTATAAGACATCTACAGAGTTAGCAGTCAAACGATGTTTCAAGTTCTGGATGTAGCAAAGTAAGATTACTACTTATATAATATTCCTCAAAAAGTAGGCCAGAGATCAGACTTTTAAATCTCTATACAATGAGTTTTAAAAAACAGATGTTGCCCTCTTCTTATAATGGCATGAATAGTCTCCCATTCATCCAAATTAGAATCTATGATTGTCTTCATTTTCTTCCTCTCCCAGCAATTCCTATTTACTGCTTTCATCTTCGTAAGTTCCTCACATCTATAGCCTCTTTATCTTTACTGTCACCTCTTTACCTTTACTCTCATTGTCTAAGTCGAAGTCCTTGAGATTTTCTGTCTATGTTATTAAAATACAAAATGGCCTCTTACCATTGCTAGTACATCTAACACAGATTGCAAATAAGTTTTATTTTAGGCCTTATAAGTTATAAACAATGGCACTTGGCTGTGGCATTGTAAGAGTTTAATGCCCTACATGACAAACAAACTAGATACCTTCTTCAGTCTTGACAGCAATAGTGAATTTCATAGTACTCTCACCAGAGACTCATCTACAGAATAGACATAAGTATGACACTGACAATCTGTTATATACCATACACATTAAATGCTACTATGTAATCTTTGCTCATTCTAATTGAAATACCTGCAATATCCATTAAAGCCCACTTCATTTTCTCTCTCTTTTTTTAAAAGACTTTATTTATTTATTTATTTATTTATTTATAAAAGTACTGGGGTACAGTCAGAAGCGCGGGAGGGTGAGAGGATTCACCAGAGACAGAGCGGGGAACAGAGCAGGCAGACTGACGAAACACACTGCTGAGGGGAGCAGCGGGCGAGACAGGAGAGGTCTGCCGCACCATGTGGGACCCTCGCCAGCCAGCCAGGATCGAACCGGCGCTGCAGAGGCTGCGGACAGCTTCACAGCGCAGCGCTCAACTGCCTGCGCCACCGGGGAGGCCCATAAAGCCCATTTCAAATGCCACCTCTCTTTACAGTCAAAATTAAGTTTTAAACCTCAGCTGTTAGTATGAGTTATAACCATGTACATGGCCTTTCTTCCCAATCAATCTCTTAGCTCTTGGAAGATAGATCTGTCTCTGAAACTAGTGCCTGCCACATTATCAGATTATCGATAACTGTTTGAATTCAAAGAATCAACATCATGAGGTATAGTCAGAAGTACATCTGTATCATTTGCTCATTGCGAAAATGAAATCCTTAAGGGGCTTAGGAGAGGTAAAGTCATTACTTCAAACTTAAATCAAGGTTAGAATTCTTCCTTAAAAAAATCCCACTAAACTGTGGTTTGTGTCAAAAGTAAAATACAAAGCCTAAACATCAATTTATGAATACATGCATTGTAAAAAAGCTTTGTTAGCTAATCCCTAACACAAATAATGCAAAACAGGAATCATTAACAGTATTTCAGTAATGAAGAGGCTGAGAAGAGTTACGTAAATCAGATCAAATTTCGGAACCAGGCAGCAGATTTCAACAGGGGTGGGATTACCAGTGCCCAAACTCTTGCCTGGCAGCTACCTGATTTCAAAATGTATAGAGGCATTCTATCCTAATGACTGAGGTGAAGCTGGTATTTAGTATTCAAGAATGCAAAGAATGCAAAAACACTCTACAAGCTGCAGCATATGGCATAAAGAAATACCGCCTCAAAATTCCATTTAAAAATAGAGAATGGGGACTCCCTGGTGGCTCAAAGGGTTGACGCAGCACTGTGAAGCTATCCACAGCCAGTGCAGCAAGAGTTCGATCCCTGGCCAGGGAGGTGACCCACATGGTGCAGCAGACCTCTCCTGACTCACCTGCTGCTCCCCTTAGTTCCCCTCAACAATGTATTTCAGTCAATCTGGCTGTCCTGCTGCTCCCTACTCTCTCTGGTGAATCCTGTCACACACACACCCCCTCCCCTGACCCTGGCACCTCTGGTTTGTACCCTAGTTCTTGTATGCATAAATAAATAAATCTTTAAAAATAAATAAATAAATAAATAATAATAATAATAGAGAATGTATGTCTGTCCAGAATGTCTCCATGCTTCCCATTGCACCATTGACTAACATGCCTACACAGCCAGGCAACATGACTTAGAAATAATAGATTTAATGAGATTGTTGTGGGAAATCCAAAGGTATTACTTCCTACATTTCAAACACAAGAAAACAGTGGCTAAGACAACTGATTCACAAAACTAGCGAAGTAATGAAATCTTAATTTGTTTGACATGCGTCTATCTGACCCAAAGCTAACAATACATAGAGCTGATAAAGTTCTTTTCTAGACAGTAGAATTTTGGCACTACTCTTATACTCAACAGCTCTTTTAGTATCTTTAGGCATTAGTAGTCATGACATTCATAGTAAAAGGATAGATTATTCTTAGTATCTGAAACACTAGCAAATATATAATTTGGGCTCAAATACCTTATATGAAAACATAATTCTAAAAAAAATAAGAAAACGTAATTCTGTGATATTACCTCTGGCAAGATGAAATCTAATCATATCAAACTGTTTGCAGAGTCCCAACTGGGTCAGCTCTTCCATAATTCCTACTTTCCAAAAGGTATCTGTCTATAGTGGGCATTCTTCCTTGCCTTATTCATCTCTATAACTATAATAACTATAACTATTTAGAGGGAGCTAATGCATCTTTATTTGTCAAGTCCTTCCTCCTTGATATACCCAGGGCTGATTTTGCCAGGCAGAGTCTTCATTGTCTCCTGTAGTTCTCTCTTTAATTGCACTAGCCACACTATATTTTTGTTAACTTATGTCTCTTGTCTCCTACTAGGTTATGAGTTCTTTTAAGGTGATTATCTTATTTATCTTGCATCTTTTACTAAAGATTAAAATAATATCTTCCCAACAGTATATGTTTGCTGAAAGAAAAGGAAAAATTAGTTCATAGACTCTTGGGTAGAGATACTTTCTGATTTAAAAATGATGTACTGGAAATTACTGGATCATTTCCTTATTCTTTTAAATATATCTTTAAAAGGAATGAAAGTGACACAGGAAAACTTTTTAAAAAACAAAGGATACTTGGTACTTTACGATCTTCATTAATAACCATTAAATCTGTAAAATCTCTGGAAATACATTGTGGAATAATTTTTTTCAGAGCAAGTCCTCTTCTATAATAAACATGTGCATTTGGTATAACTGTAGAGAGCTGTTCACAGAGTCGCACAGTTCTCTGTAAAACAAAATAACAAAAATCCTCAAAAGTAAAAAATAAAAATCTTATATAATTATGTAATTATAAGGAAAGGAGCAATGATTACTATTAGATAGAGCTATAAATAGAGAATGCCAGTGAAAGAATAAAATCTGAAATGCTTCAGCCTTTATCAGCAGCTAATCATTCTAATGCAGTTTTGGGTTAATTTTGCCCAAGGTATGTTTACAATATGTGAAATCATTTTTGGTAACTATGAGTGGTGGTAGTGGAGGGGATATAGCTGCTACTGGTAGCTAATAGATGGAGGCCGGGAATACTATTACACATTTATAGTGAACAGATAATTCCATAAAAAAAGTTATCCAAAATGTTAATAGTACTGGGTTGAGAAACCCTATCCTGAAGATCATATTTTGTTAGCTTACAACATGTCATCAGAACTGCATTTTATTTAGCTTATTTATAGCACCTATGTAAGATAATTACTAATAATTTAACTCCTCTGATCAGAATTCTTCTAATACTCTGAGTGATATAAGAAATTAAGAATTCAAGAACTATACTAATAGATGTACTTACCCCATGAGGTCTGTCAGATGTTGTAATGAGAATCTTGGGAGAAGTTTGTCTATTGAAGTAAGATGAAAATTCATCTGTAGCTTCATCATATGCAACCTGAAAACAGAAAAAGAATCTTACATCACACAAATATTCTTCTGGGTCAGAATTTTAAAAGTAGTTCCAGCAGAATTCTGTGAGTGTTTACTTTCATAGAATTAGGAGATTTAAAGAAGGCCTAAGAGGGACTCATATTAATGGCAACAGGAAGAGGATAGGTGATTTCCTTTCTGTAGTATAGAGTATAAAACTGGGAAAAAAGGGTAAAAAACAACTTCAGGACATAAACTGAGACTGTTAATTCTTGAGAACATCAGAAGTCTTGCCAAGAGCTATTTCATTTCCCCACTAACTTGATGGGTGAAAATTAACTTTGCCAACCTCAGAACTGATAGTAGGCAAAGACCAGCAATCCTGAACCCAGATGTTTGGACTAGATTCAGGAATGGGTGGTTAAACTCAGTGCAGGGTAGATGTGAACCAGCCAGAAATGTAAAGACCAGTTCAGGAAATGAATGAGCTTTACAGGGCCTAAGAGACTCTCTCCACAATTCCTTGGCTGACAATTGAACTTCCCAAGGGAGAGTCCCAAGAATAGAGTGCACATGAAAGGCAAGGAAGACTTGAAAACTGGCTGCAGCACTGGATACATTCCTCAAACAAACACAGCTCAGTTGGTTAAAGGTATGTATATCTTAGGGGCTCACCATGTCCCAACATAATCGCTGACCAAATAACTCCCCATTAAATCAACCTGTATTGACTCCTAAGAAGGGAAGTTAAAAACAATTAAAAAACTGAGCAGAGAGACATACTGCTGCTGTCAGGAAGACAATTCCACATACTTAGGCAATTTAATTAAAAAAAAAAAAAAAGGCAACAAAAAGCCATAAAAAAAAAGAGTTCCTGCCATATATGTCTAAAATAGCCAGATTTCAACCAAAATATTGGACATGCAAAGGAAAAGGCATCAATGAAAACCAAATGAGAGGCTCAGATGTTGAATTTAACAGGAATTTCAAAGTAACTATAAAGAATTGAAGGAAAGGGAAAATATGGGAAATAGGTTAATAAACATTATCTACTATAAAGAACAGAAAAAAACAATCAGACATAAGGAGCAAAGCTGGAGAAACTTGTAAGACAATGTTAACCATTTCAACAGTTGTGAAGAGGGAGTTCCAAGAGAGGAGAGAACGGGATTAAAAAAAAAAAAGTATTTGAAGAAATAATGGTGGGAAACTCCTCAGGTTTGATGAAAAACTCTAACTTAGAGATCAAAGTTCAATAAACCTGAAGTAAATAATAAAAGAACAAACCCTAAACATATCAGAATCAAACTGCTAAAAGTCAAAATCAGAAACTATTTTTAAAAATAAGAGAAAAATAAATTATGTACAGGGGAATAATGATGACTAATGGATGATTTACCATCAGAAATTAAAGTTAAGATGCAATGGAATATATTCAAAATACTAAAATGAAAAAAAGTGAATCAAGGTTCTATATTCTGCAAAATTATCTTTTAAAAATGAAGTCTAGGGCCTCCCCGGTGGCACAGCAGTTGAGCGCTGGGTTGCGAAGCCAGCTGCTCCCCGGCCACTGGAAGAGGGACCCACATGGCGCGCAGACCTCTCCTCCCGCCCGCTGCTCCCCTCAGCAGTGTACTTTGGTCCTTCTGCCTGCTCTGCTCCCTGCTCTGGCTCTGGTGAATTCTCTCACCCTCCCGCGCTTCTGACTGTACCCAGTGCTTGTATAAATAAATAAATAAATCTTTAAAAAAAAAAATGAAGTCTAAATAAAGCATTTTCAGATAAACAAAAACACAGATAATTACCTAATAGCCTTGCTATAAAAATAGACTTAAGGAAATCCTATAGGCTGTGAAAAAAAAAAAAAAGACACCAGATGTAACTGATGCAAAGGAAGGAAAGAAGAGCACTACAAATGATGAATACAATGGTAAACATAAGACTGTGTGTGTGTACATTCTCTAATTTCTTTTAAAAATACTGTTTAAAATAATTATAACACTGTTTCGTCATAGCCAGATATATATATATAAAAGTAGCAGCACAAACAAGAATGGAGGAAATGAAGTCATAGTGGTACAAAATTGCTGTATTTTACCATAATTGTGTCAGTCATTATTTGAAGTAGATTATGATAATTAAAGATGCATGTTGCTAATTCCTAGAGCAACCACTTAAAAAAAACCAAACCTAAATATATCTTAAAATCAAGTACAATTAAAATAGTATTTTAAAAATATTTGTTTTAACAAGAAAGTAGTCAAGAAGGATTAGAAGAAATGTAGAGATAAAATGTTGAAAAAAGCTAAATAGTAGATATAAACCTACATCAAAAATTAACATTAAAATGTAATAATAAATGAAAAATATAGCCAAACATGTTGTATGTAGGTGAAACTTGAAATGCAAAGACACAAATTCACTGAAAGAAAAAGCTTGGGGAAAAAAAGATAGACCATACAAACAGCATGGGTAAGAGTTTCAGTGGCTATTACGTATTTAAGAAAACAGATATTAAAAAAAAGAAATGTTGCTAGTGACAATAGGGACATTTAAAGGGCCAATAAAACAAATGAATATGCAACTAAAAGAACCCCCAAAAGACATGAGGCAAAATTGAAAGGAATGGAAAAAAAATGAAACAAGTCAACAATTACACTTGGAAAGAATATTCTTTCAGTGACTGATAAACTAGAAAGATAGAAAAAGGATAGAAAACATGAACAATACAATCAACCAACTCCAAGCAACTCTTATAACAATCCACCTGTTGGGTTGTAAGCTGAAAGGTTGCCCTGGTATAACCTAAAACTGGCTCCATATGCAGAGGGCAAGGAGATATCCAAAAAAAGGCAGACCACTTCAGATTGGTAGATAGTAGTTTTAATGAGGAAGGGAAATTAATTAGTAGAGTTTGTCCTGTTTGGCCTAAGAGTTTTCCATCACTCCACCAACAGCATCCAGTCACATACGCAGTCCAGATAATCCCAAATATACATTATACATTACATGTTTTCTCAAAGCTGCATGCTTGGAGCAGCTTCTGGATATGGGCATTTCAAGTGGCAAGTTTATATAATGCACATTCCAAGGGAGGAGTTGAGGTGTCTCCAATTGCCCCAGAGCTGGCTATCAGCTGGAACAGGCAGTCACATTCTCTTGATGGCTAGCCCCAATATTCCACCTTTCCTGACTGGATTTTACAATCTCATACACACCACTCTTCTGCAATGAGCCCTGACCAGACAGCAAGGGGTTTTACTAGGGGGGAAATGGCTCATTTAGAGTGGTTGCATTGGAGACAGATGCCACAGCAACCATGCAGGCACAGGTAAGAGAAAACATGTTAAGGTAATGATTCCCCAAAATCAGTAAGAACTCTTTTCACCAATTGCCCCAGAATTCTAACCACTGATTACTAACTCCCCTAAGTTGGGGTAGGATCACTCAGGGATTCATTTGTCTTCACAAGATTTAATAAAGATAATACGTTAGCTGACTTAACAGGTCTGAACGCATAGTACTGTGTTTGGAAGCGGCACAGGTGCCTCCTTATGAGGTGATAATAAGGTCCAAAGCCATCCTATTTTGGAGCACTTCTTTTATTAGAGGCTTTTCAGAATTCAGCAAGGACATGTTTTGTTGGCTATCATTTCAGGTTTGTTGGGATAATTTAGTAAAGACTTCTGTATGTAAATATAATGTTCCCATCTAACCTTGAAACAGAGTACATATTTTTCAAGGGCACATACAGAACACTCCAGGATAGATCATATGCAAGGACATATTAGTCTTTAATTGAAAAGGACAGAATTTTTCCCCTTTATTGCATAAAGGTGGTATTTATTTTTAAAGTTTATTTTTAGATGAAGTACTTTTGTTTCTACATTTTGGCTGTTGTAAATAGTGCTGCAATAAACACAGCAGTGCAGGTCTCCTTTTGAATTAGTGTTTTTGTGTCCTTTTTGCAGATTCCTAGGAGTGAGGAAGCTGAGTCCAAGGTAGATCCATCCATTTTTAGTGTTTTGAGGAACCTCCACAGTTTTCTGCAGTGGCTGGACCAGTTTACATTCCCACCAGCAGTGTAACAGGGTTCCTTTTTCACCACATCCTTGCCAGCAATTGTTTTTTTTTTAATATAGGCCATTCTCTCGGGTGTGTGGTATATCCTACTGTGGTTTTGATTTTGATTTCCCTGATAAAAAGTGATGATGAACAATTTTTCATATGCCCATTGGCCATTTGTATTTCTTCTTTGAGTTGTTTGTTTTTGTTGAAATGTGTGAGCTTTTTGTAGATCTTTGCTATCTGTCCCTTATCAGATATATGGTTGGTATGTCTTCCAATTCTTTGTTTCGGCTGCTGTCTCTTTTGTTCTACAGAAACTTTTTAGTTCGATTTAGTCTCAGCTGTTTATATACTCCTTTGCTTTTCTTGCTTCTTGAGATGAGTCCTTAATGATGTTTCTGAAGTTTGTGTCATAGTGTTTTGCCTATGTATTCTTCTATATATTTTACAATTTCGGGTCTCATGTCCAAGTCTTTTATTCATTTTGAATTGATTTTTGTGTATGATGTGAGATGATAGTCTAGTTTCATTCTTTTGCATGTGACAGACCATTTTGCCCCAGCAACATTTACTGAAGAGATTTACTTTATTTCAGTGCATATTCTTTGCTCCTTTGGGATAGATTAGTTGACCACATATGTGTGGCTTTTGATTGATTCCATTGTTTTGTGTGTCTGTTTTGGTTCTAATACCATGCCCTTCTAATTATTATGGCTTTGTAGTATAGTTTGAAGCCTGGGCATGTAATACCGCCATTCTCACCCTTCTTAGACAGGAGTTTTTTGGCTATCTGGGGTTTTTTGTGATTCCATATGAATTTCAGCAACATTTGTTCCATTTCTTTGAAGAATGTCACTGAGATTTTTATTGTGTTGCTTGAATCTGTAGCTGGCTTTTGGTAAGATGGCCATTTTGATAATGCTGATTCTTCTAATCCATGAGCACTGGAATGTCTTTCCATTTCTTTGTGTCTTTTATTTAACAATGCTTTATAAATTTTCTTTGTATAGGTCTTTCACATCCTTTGTTAGGTTTATTCCCAGGTTTTTAATTTTGGGGGGTACAACTGTAAATAGCATGATTTTCTTAATTTCTTCCTCTTCAGGATGATTGTGCTTGCATATAGGAAGGCTACTGATTTTTGTATACTGATTTTGTAACCTGCTACTTGGCTGAACTTGTTTACTGTCTTAGCTTTACTGTTGCCTTTTAAGGATTTTCTTTCTACATTATATCATATGCAAATAATAGCTTTACTTCTTCATTCCCAATTTGGATTCCTTTTTATGTCTTTTTCTTATCTAATTGCTCTAGCTAGGACTTCCAGTATCATACTGAGTAGCAGTGGTGAAAGAGGACACCCTGGTCATGGACATCCTTATCTTGTCCCAGATTCTAGTGGAAAGGCTTTCAGTTTTTCACCGAGACCGATGTTAGCTGAGGGTTTGTTGCATATGGCTTTTATTATGTTAAGATGTTCCTTTAATCTCAAGTTTTTCAAGGGCCTTCATCATAAATGATTGTATAATTCTAAGAATTTGTCCATCTCATATAGAGTGTTGAAAGTGTTTGCATATATAAAATGTTCATAGCAATCTCTAATTATCCTCTGGATTTCTGCTGTCTGTTCTAATTTCTCCTGTTTCATTTATGACCCTATTTATTTGCATTTCCTCCCTTTTTCTTTATGAACCTGGTTAGAAGTTTGTCTGTTTATTTTTTTCAAAGAACCAACTTTTGGTTTCATTGATCTTTTGCACTGTCTTTTTTAATTTCTATTTCATTTATTTGTACTTTAATTTTTATTATTTCCATTCTTCTACTGGCTTGGGGGGTTTATTATTATTATTATTATTATTATTATTAGTCTTCTTTTTCTAGCTTCTAGGGGTGGGAGATTAGATTGCTTCTTTGGGTTCTTTGTTATTTCTTGATGTGGGCCTGTACTGCTATATATTTCCCTCTTAATACTGTGCTGTGACTCATACAGTCTGAATGGTTGTCTTCATTATCGCTTGTCTCAGGATAATTTTTGATTTATTCTTTGATTTTCTTAGCAGCCCTGTGGTATTTTAGCAGCAGGTTGTTCAGTCTCCAAGTAATAGGGGATCCCCTTGCTTTCTTTTGTAGATGATTTCTAGTTTGATATTTAAAAGGACTAAAATGAAACAAAGTATGTTCTACAAGCACTATAAAATTAAATGAGAAATCAACAACAAAAAGAAACCTGGGAAATCCTCAAATATTTGGAAATTAAAAACACACTTCTTAATAATTGATGAGCCAAAGAAAAACTCACAAGAGAAATGAGACAATATCTTAAACAGAAAGGAAATAAAAACATAGAAAAGGCAGTGCTGAGTTGGAAAAACCAGAGCTTTATAACGTTACATAAAATATAAAATCAATAACCTAATTTCCATCTTAAGCTAAAGAAGAGCAAATGAAAGTTAGCAGAAGTAAATATATACTATAGATCAGGGGAAATCTAATAAAAAATGCTAAGCAAAAACTAAAAAAAAAAAAATCAACAAATCTTCCATTAAAAGAGATATTTTCATTTGAACAAAACTGAAAGTAGCATTATCTCAGAAAAGATTTACTTAGATGAGAAATGAGTTTAATAATCAAATAAAAACAGTAAGCTCAATATAGAAGGAAATAATATAGAGGGGAAAAAAATGAATTGGAAAAATAAAGATTCAATGGAGAAGATCAAAGAAAAAATTACTTCAAAAAGAATAATAAAATAGATACATCTCTGGTAAAAAAGCCCAAGTTAGGCACAACAGACTCTCCTTTCTTGCCCGCTACTTTTCTTAGCAGTGTATTCCAATAAATGTGCCTGTTCTATTCTCTACTCTGTCTCCGTTGAGTTTCTTTACTTCCCATTGGTCCACACCTGATTCTTCCCCAAGATATTTACCTCAATGAATAACAATACATTTTAATAAAAAGGAGGGGTGGGGGGAAGGTCTAAGTTAATATTAGGAATGAAAAGGAGATATTGCTGCAGTCTCACTCATGAACTTCGATGTATGTAGACTGAACAAATTGTTAACAAACAAAATCAATGTATAAAAAAGGATAAAATTTCATAACTAAGGGCCTCCCCTGGTGGCACAGCGGTTGAGCGCTGGGTTGCCTGGCTGCCCGCAGCCTCTGCAGAGCCAGTTCCAATCCCTGGCCACCGGCGAGGGTCCCACAAAAAAACTTCATAACTAAACTGGATTTATCACAAAAACATAAGAGGCAACATTAGAAAAAGCTATTTAATTTGTATTAGTTAAATAATGAAGAAAAATCTCATAATCATCTTAATATTTGTAGAAAAAGCATCTGATAACATTCTACATTCATTCATTATAAGCAAATAACATTCCCTCCACCCAGCAAAACAAGAATAGAAATACTTTCATTAACCCATAGGATAAGCTACCATTTAAAACATATTATTGATAACACATCAAGAATAGTCTGTTTGGTCCTCCCTGGTGGTGCAGCGGTTGAGCACTGGGTTGCGAAGCTGCCCGTAGCCTCTGCAGCACTGGTTCGATCCCCGGCCACCAGGTGAGGGACCCACATGGTGTGCAGACCTCTCCTGCCGCCCGCCGCTCCCCTCAGCAGTGTACTTCATCAGTCTGCCTGCTTTGCTCTCCGCTCTGACTCTGGTGAATTCGCTTACCCTCCCACGCTTCTGACTGTACGCAGTGCTTGTATAAAAAAATAAATAAGTCTTAAAAAAAAAGTCTCTTCAAGTTCAAGAATACGGAAAAGATGCTACTACTGCTTTTCATATTTACCTGACATTATGTTGGAAGTTCTAGATATCACAAAAATAAACTGTTAATGGTTTGAAAGTAAGAAAACTTATTTGCAGAAATATGAAAATGATATTCTGACAAATTATAAGAAACAAATTTCAATAAACTACTGGCTAGAAGATCACTATCCAAAATCCAATCAATGAATCAGGAAATAAAATATTTTCAAAGAGATGCAATTTTATCTAGATAATAAAAGGTAAGATACCCAGATAATATACAAATAAGATTTTTTTTTTTAAGATTTATTTATTTATGTATATAAGCACTGGGTACAGTCAGAAGCATGGGAGGGTGAGAGAATTCACCAGAGCCAGAGCGGGGAACAGAACAGGCAGAACGATGAAGTACACTGCTGAGGGGAGCAGCGGGCGGCAGGAGAGGTCTACACGCCATGTGGGACCCTCGCCCGGCAGCCGGAGAGATCGAACCGGTGTTGTAGAGGCTGCGGGCAGCTTTGCAACTCAGCGCTCAACTGCTGTGCTACCGGGGAGGCCCTACAATCAAGATTTAATGTGTAACTTATATGAAAAGTAGGAAATTCACTGAAATGCATTTTCAGTATCAGAAGACTTCGTTAAAGGTACATTTTATAATTTTGTATAGAAGACCAAAGGTTGAGGAAGAAAATCGTGCTGAAAAGAAGGATTTGGGGTTGGGACTGGCAGGGGACACCTAGCCTTAAGAGATATCAAAACTTACCATGAAGCTAAATAACAAAAATAAAGAAATGATACAGTGACAAATTGTCTACAAATAAAGAGCCCAGAAAAAGGCCAAGCATATATGGATACTTGATATATGACACAGCATTGCAATTCACTGTGGGGAAAGACTGTAGCCCTACTCCAAAAATGGTACTGGGGGAAATGATTATATATTGGGGGAGGGTCAGGCAGCATAAAGGAAGA
Organism: Talpa occidentalis; assembly: GCF_014898055.3. Classification (NCBI taxonomy): domain Eukaryota; kingdom Metazoa; phylum Chordata; class Mammalia; order Eulipotyphla; family Talpidae; genus Talpa; species Talpa occidentalis. The sequence continues at coordinate 42,533,353 of NW_023605305.1, forward strand.
AAGAAAAAAATTAATTTCCTTTCTCACACCAGGAAGTAAATTTCTGCTGATTAAGTACATAAAATGGGAAAGGCAAGTTGTCAATTTTTAAAAGAGTATGAAAACAGATGATCACAAGATAAAGATTTCTTTAAAACAATATAAAAGAAATATTAAAAGGTTTTAAAACCCAGTTCTATTAAGAACTTTGGTCAATCATGACACCATAAAAAAAAAAGGTAAAAAAAGAGAATGCAAAAATTAGAAGACACTAACACATAAAAAATGATTAGTATCCAAATTATAAAGACAAGTTCAGTAAAATATACTACAGTATAGAAAACTGGGCAAAACATGAGCTGTATATCTTCACTGAAAACAAAGTAAGTACATACATGAAAAAAATGCTCAACCACATTAGAAACCAGGGAGATGCAAACTCAAACTACAATGAGTCCTTCAGCATTAGTCTGAATATAACAATCACTAGTCAAGATGTGGATGAAGAGGGACATTATTGCTTTTATAGTATCAGAATGCAGAATGATACAATCACCACTTGGAAAACATTTTGGTACTCTCATATAAACATTTACATACTCCATGACTCAACAAATTCTCCCCTCAATACATATTAAGAGAAATTTATATATATATGTAGCCTCTATATGCTTGCCAACCCCAGTTAAGATGCTGCCCAAAACACTTCCGTATCTTGTCATTGACAACTCCACCTGCTCAGGCTCTAAAAAATCTGAATACCACCTTTGAATCTCTCTTTCACGCCCTCTATCCAAACTATGAAGACATTCTTAAAAATTCTAGTTTAAAAGTATACCCAGGGCAGGGGGGAAAAACCTTCAGAATTCAGATCCATTCACAGCTCTGATCACTCCTCCCTGGATTACTTCAGTAGCTCCCTAACTAGTCTTACCTTTCTATTTTCAGGACAGCAGCCAATTATTTTTAAAAATTCAGTCCAATCACATCATTCCTCTTTTCAAAACCATTCACTAGTTTCCCATTTCACTAAGTGTAAAAGAGATAGTTTCCCAAGAGTCAACAAAGTCCCTGACCTGGCCCCTCTCCTCTCTATACTTTCCCAGCACCTCTTCCATAATCCTCCCCCAACAAATTTCAAAGTAAGTGACCTCCACTGTTCCTTAAAAACACAGTAGGCACGCTTTGCCCTGGAGCTTTTACCCTGGCTTTTTCCTCATTCTGAAATACTTTTTGCTCAAAGATAATTGCCTTACATTCTTCAAATCTTTGGTAAAAGGTCACCTTCTCAATGAAGCCTACCCTGACTATTATAAATAAAACTGCAACCCCAATCAAAAGAAAAAAAAATAAAATAAGAGACATAAACAAAAAATTGCTTCAGAAAAAAAAGAAAACATACAAAGATACTCAACCTCCTTTATAATAAGAGATCAGCAAATTAAAACTTACACTGAGATATAACTTCTTACCTATCAGACTGGAAAAAATTGTTTACAATTGCAAAATCTTTAGCGAAAGTTTAAAGAGTAACTTAGATTTTTACAGAATCCTAAACTATTTTTTCCCCTTCCTTCCCCTTTACTTACTGATTACAGAGAGAAATAAAGACATTATAGAGGGTAAATGTGGCAGACAACACTTTAATCCAGATGAAAATTAAGATAACCAGTAGTGGGGGCGGTGGGAATCAACAATGTATGACTCCTGTTAAGGGGCACTGAAAAAGATCACAGGTATTCCAAAAACTGAATACAATCATGAAGAAACAAACTCACTTAAGTGACGTCCTACAGAACATCTGATCTATACTCTTCAAAAAACTTTGTCATTAAAAACAAAGAAAGTTTAAGGAATTCTTTCAAATCAAAGGAGGTTAAAGAGTCATTACTATGAAATGAAACATAATAATTGGGGTTTTCTTTTTGCTAAAAATGAAAGCTGGAAAAGCTGGATTATAGATAACAATACCATATATTGTGCTAATTGTCTGATTTTGGTAACTATATACTGTACCTAATAAAAAACAATTGTTTATAGGAAATACACTAGAGTAAAGGGGTACTATGTCTGCCACTTACCATCATGCCTTTCAGAAACTATAAATGAAAACCAAGTATGGCACAATTTAACATTTAGGAAATTTGAGTGAAGAGTACACAGAAATTTCTCTTTTACAATAAAGTCTGAAATTCTGTCAAAATAAATAAAATCAAAATGTACACACACACATATCCTTATATATATAACTATACAAGATTGCAAACTCTTTCTACTCCAAGTAGCCTTGAATCATCTTTAGGAGAATTCCTCTTTTTTTCCCTTTAGCAAACCACCATTGGCTAACATATGTATTATTATATTTATTCTCTCTTTCTAGAACATAAGCTCTAGGTAGGCCGAAAATATGTATGTGTGTTTTGTACACTGACGGATCCCAAATCTTTCTAACAGATGCTAATACACAGCAGGCAATCAATAAACACTTTCTGGAAGATTTACTGAATATACTAATAGATATGTGAAAGAACATTAATAGCAACATTTCTTGAAAGGAAACAAATCTAACAAAACCAAGTTTCCTGTACAAAAACTAAAAAAAAAAAAAGCAAACGTTTGGTTCTTTCACTCTACTGTCATAAATTATTTAAAGGGAAAAATGCAAAAACTGGGAGATTAACTTAAAACCAAGAGATTTATGAGGGAACCAAAAAAAATCAAATGTTATATTGAGATATTAAAATGTCTTTAATAAACATTATAAAAACTGACAGTGAAAGTCTAAGGCTTTTCTAGTGATATAAAAAAAATTAGTAGTATGATTCAGAGATTAAATAATCAATATAGATACTTACCGAGGTATAACCACATATTTCTAGAAAATAACTACTGCCTTTTTCTATAGCATTATTGGAAAATTCAAATATGAAATAATCTACAATAAATAAGATTACATACCAACATTATAGCTGAATCAGTCCATTATACAACTTTACCAGTCAGCACTTTAAACATCAATTTATGAACAAATAATTCATCAAGTATGGCCATCCAAAATGTCTAAAGCCTTCTAACATTACCTCTTCATCATTAGGGTCTACTATGGTTTCATCAGGCACTCGCTGGTTGTCAATGGTCTTGGGTGTAGGTTTTGGTGGAGCCTAAATAAAAGAAAAAACGATGACAACAGTTTACTATTAACAATTTTGTATTATGGGTGGTAAAGAGCAATAGAAATCTGAACATAATCCAAAAATTCAATCTGTTCACCTCACTTCAATCCACCACTACCCTAACAACATTGAGCAAGCTTTTTAACTCTGTGAGCAGACACACACACACACACTGGAAGAACTGCTAATATTGAATGAAACAGCTTAATGCCAGACAGACATAGCAAAGAAACTGGGACAAAATAATTATCCACTAAGAAGAAAATATGGACAGAATGGGGAAAAGAAAAAATCACAAAAGTACATAAATATGTAACTTTGTTCCAATACCTCCAAAAAACTATCCAGAAATAAATACCAAAAGCAACAAATTTGTTTCGATTTGCTGAACCAATTTCTAGTTAATTTTTACAAATGAAAGGTGGGAGTAATTTATATAAAAAATACATAGTATTACTATTGCTAATGAACAGCAAATAAGACAAATGCCCAACAACAGGAAAGTAATTAAACATATTATGGAATATCAACATTATAAAATACTGTTGGAATCAGCACTCAGGCATACTCAGCTTAGACCAAAAATTGAGTAAATGAAACAGCAAGAATAAGAAACACAAAATTGTAAGCACACACTAAAACTAATTCAAAACACATGCGCATTAGCAGAGATAGGGGAAAAAAAATATACTATTTAGGATTTTGAAACAAATATTAAGTTCTAAGTAATTTCTTGTTTTAGGAAGTAATCTTTTTTCCCCAAGAAACAAGAACTGGTACTATTTTCAAATAGTGATCAGGATAGAAATTTGCTATAACTGATTGAATATCAAGAGTTAGAGACTAACACTGCATGAGATGGGTAAAAATTTTATTTACCTTATCACCAAGAGCCTCTCTTTCCTTTTTAAGCTTTTTCTTAGCTGCCAATTTTTCCTAAAGGGATTAAAAAAAAAATTGAGAAACCAAGTTATATCACAAACACATACTAAAACTACAGGTTACTAATTCGATGAATACTTAACCTGAACAATCTTTGTAGTCTATTAAAATAAACATCTTAAATAGATTTTCATATGCAAGCTATTGTAAATCAAATGAACTGGTCAATAAATAACATTTCTTTAACAAAGATCTTTGCTCTTTCAAAAAAAATACAAATTTATAAGTTTGAATACTTAAAATTTCAACTAACTTTAGCTTTTTAATATAAGTATCAAGTTAAGGAATAGTGCAAAATGTATACTAGACAAAACAACAAGTTTTTGTTGTTTTGTTTTGCATTACTAACAAGTTTCAACCTAAAATTAGACTAAGGTTATGCTGGTTGCTTCTCCTGGAAAGCACTAAATATAAATGGGAATAGGAGATGAATTTTCAGGTTGTTTCCAATAAAACTATCACTATCCACAAATTTTATAACCAAATATGCTTTGAAAACGATTAAGAACTTGCAAGAATTGTGTGTACTGTAAACATCTCTTTTAAAGATTTCTTAATAGAGTGCTAGATACACAATACATCTCCTTACCTCTGCCCCAGCACCTACAGACCCATTCTTCAATCCATCAGGTTTCAGATTACAAACTACTGTCCCAAGAAGTGTCCCAGAAACACCATTCCCCTATACTAGTACACCGGAATGAATTAAATGCTCCTTTTATGTTGTCCAACAACTCAGGCATTTAACGATGGAAAAAAAAAAAAACACCACCAGGCCACATCCTCAAAAAGTCTAGTATGAAGACACAGGCAAGTAAAAACATCATGTATGTGAACTTGTATAATGTGCAGGAATAAGTAAATATTTGCTTCCGATGGCAATTTAACCACAAATGAGCAGCGTGGCTTGGTGAAGGTATCTATAACCCTGTTTCTCTCTTCCTATCTACTTCTAGAACAGTATGAAGATAACGTTGCAAAGAGTATATGCAATTGGGCCTCCCCGGTGGCGCAGCGGTTGAGCGCTGGGTTGCGAAGTGGCCTCTGCGGCGCCGGTTCGATCCCCGGCTGCTCCCCGGCCACTGGAGGCGGGTCCCACATGGCGCGCAGACCTCTCCTGCTGCCCGCTGCTCCCCTCAGCAGTGTACTTCGGTCCTTCTGCCTGCTCTGCTCCCCGCTCTGACTCTGGTGAATTCTCTCACCCTCCCGCGATTCTGACTGTACCCAGTGCATGTATAAACAAAACAAACAAACAAATAAAAAAAAAAAAAAAGAGTATATGCAATTACTAGAAACGTTACAGCACAGTAACATTTGCTTCAAGAAGAAGCATCAGTTTCGACGTATGTATTGCCTGTGTTACATATTCTAGGAATTAACTAACGATAGGTGGAAGGGACGAAGCGAGAGAGAAAATCTTCAAGGTCAGGAGAGGATAATATCCACTATCAGGAGGGCAGGACTGCTTGCTCTTATTCTCAGTTGAGGACCCTACATAGCAGCTGGTAAAGAAAGAAATAGTTGAGGCTCAGGCAAAAAGCTGAACCTGGAGAGCTGCCAAAGCAGTTCGGGGTGTCTGGGACCCAGAATCGCGATTTCGCCTGTCCCCATCAATCACCGCCAGCGGAAGCCCCTGGCAGCTGCCGTCACTCCAGTAATACGCTGCCCACCGTGCTCCAGCGCCGGGAGGGACAGTGCGCATGCGCCCGGCCGCCTCCGCCCCTCTCCCACCTTCCGCTGCTGCTGTTTCCACCGCGTGAACATCAAGTGCCGCCGCTGTTTGTTCTTAATCTCCGAAATGCTGAAGCCGGGGGGGAAAGCAGTCGCTTTCGGGGGTTGGACCCCACTTTCGGTCGTCCCATCCTCAGCGACTGCAGCCTCCTGGGGCTCTTCATTAATGGCTTTTCGTTTCAGGCCTTTCTTCCCGCTGCCTACACTTTTATCAGCGGCCTTCGCCATGTTTGCTTCCTCAGTAGGGAAACGGAAGTGGCTGCCTCCTCTGACCCTTCCGTAAGCTTTTACTTCCGGGTTGGAAAGATCTTAAAGAAACAGATTTTTTTTTTTTTTTGAAGGTGTTAAAATTTCAATTTAAGGAAAGTTTAGAGGACTTACCCAGCTTCTTGAACAACAAAATGATGAGTTAGTGGGATGTTTCTTGAGCGTTTACTATGTGCTGAGCTCTCAAAATAGTGACATAAAAAGCACTTTGCCATATAGAGTTTACTGGAGAGAAACTTAAAATGAGCACACAGATATGTAGTGTGGAGAGTTATAAAGTAATGCACGGTATGGAGGAAATAGAATAGGATAATAGAAAAGGAGAGGGTGATAGGGAAGCTTTTAAATGGGATTCTCAGTAGACGTTATTGGAAAAGTTACACTGAACAAAGATTTAAGGTAGTAATGAGATAAACTATGCAGTTACCTGAGAGAAGAGCTGCTAATCTGAAAAAAAATAAAATAAAACTGGTTATTTAGAAGAAAAATTATTCTAGGGGAGAGGTTAACAAGTATATCCCAAAAGAGAGAAGTTCTGTAACGGTTACCATGTGTAATTCTGACCAAATTTAGACTTCTACCTTCTCATTGTCTTCAGAAAGCTGGAGTAGATATATTTGTAAATCTTGTTGCCATCTCAGAATGCATATAAACCCATCTCAGAATGTATATAAACCTATATAAACCCGTTTGTGGAGATTAGATTTCCCAGACCAGTGATAAAAATATGTATCCTTCTTGTTTGTATGTATTTTCAGTTTATATTTGTTTTTTCCCATATTTATGACTTAATTTTCTGTAACATAAAAATTATTATGTAAAATAAAATATTCTGTACTATAACGTTCACGGGAATAAAATATAGCACACATTCTGTACAATAATCAGAGATACAAATATTGAAAATATAAAGTAATGAGCAACTACTAACAGTTCTCGAACTCTTTGTCTCAGAATCTCTGTTTACTCTTCAAAATAATTGAGAACTCCACGTGCTTTTTGTTTATATGCCTTACATCTATCAGTATTTATCATGTGAAAATTAAAATTAAGAAAATGTATAAGTACCTAATAATAAACATTTTGAAATACAGCATACAAACTATATGAAGATGTCTGTATTTTCCAACATACACACGCAAATAGAAGAGTGGCATTATTTTACATACTTTATAAATCCTTTTTATGTCTTGTTTAAGAGAAGATAGTTGACACTGCAGAAACATCTTTAAAGACACATCCCCCAAAGCAAAGATAGTGAAGGAAAGGATAAACAGCTGGGACTGCAGCAAATTAAAGAGCTTCTGTACAGCACAAGAGACAGTAACCAAAACAAAGAGACACCTTACTGATTGGGAGAAAATTTTTGCATACAATACTAATGATAAAGGACTGATCACAAAGATCTACAAAGAGCTGATGAGATTCAATAAAAACAAAGTACATAGAGCCTCCCTGGTGGTGCAAGGGGTTAAACACAACCTATGAAGCTTTCCACAACCACTGCAGCAAGAGTTCGATTCCCCAGCTGGCCAGGGAGCAGCCACATGGGGCAGCAGACCTCTCCTGACTTGCCTGCTGCTCCCTCAGCAGTGTACTTGGGTCAATCTGCCTGTTCTGTTCCCCACTCTGTCTCTGGTGAATCCTCTCACCCTCCACACCTCTGGCCTGTACCCCAGTGTATACATAAATAAATAAAAAACAAAACAAAACAAAACCAAAGTAAATAGCCCAGTCAAAAAACAGGCAGAAGAGCTAAAAAGAAACTTCTCCAAAGAGGAAATAAATGCAGATGTCCAGCAGGCAAATGAAAAAATGTCCCACATCACTTGTTGTTGCATAAGGTGACCTGAGGACGGCAAGGGAAAGGGCTGACCGAACCGCTGAGAAAACTCGCGTGTGCCAGGGCGGAAAACCGCCTGGGAGGGACGCCCTGAACTTGCTTTGTCCTTGGAAGTCTCCTCGGTTGTAACTTAGCAACAGAGGCTCACAAGGACAGGCATGTCTGATATGCCCAAGGACTCACCTACGTGGTGTGTATGATCACGTACATGGTGTGCGAGGAAAGGTTTTGGCTTTCTCTGACTTTTGATAAAACGCAGATGTGTTTGTTCATAATTCCTATATAACCATGCTGAGAAAAATAGAGAATCACTGCTTGTAGCTGACAGCTGTCCACTGTCTGGTGGGTCCTTCATGATAAGCATCCCAGGTCTCAGAGTCCACTAGAGGCTCACACTTGTAATCAGGGAAATGTAAATCAAAACCACAATGAGATATCACCTTACACCAGTGAGAATAAAAAAAACAAAACAGGAAACAACAAATGCTGGCGAGGATGTAGAGAAAAAGGAACTCTCCTACACTGCTGATGGGAATGCACACTGGTCTGACCACTATGAAAGTTGTGTGGAGGTTCCTCAATCTGCTAAAAATGGAGCTTCCATATGATCCAGCAATTCTACTCCTAGGTTTCTACCCAAAGGACACAAATACATTAATTCAAAAGGACACCTGCGCCCCTATGTTTATTGCTCCACTGTATACAATAGGTAAGCTATGGAAACAACTTAAATGCCCAAAAATATATGACTGGATCAAGAAGATGTGGTATATATACACAATGGAATATTACTCAGCAATCAAAAAAGATAAACTCATGCCATTTGCAGCAACATGGATGGAGTTGGAAGAGCTCATGCTTAATGAAATAAGCCAGAAGAAAAAAGAAAAATATTGGATGGTTTCATTTGTAGGAGGAATGTAGAGGATCCAAATAAGGGATCAGGGAAAAAAAAGTAATTATAATAAAGTAAAAATCAAAAGTAACAGGCAACGATAAACCAGAGACATTCTGCAGGTGAGAAGGGAGTAGGATCAAAATGGATAGGAAGAGCACAAGGGACTATGATGATGGTACACAGGTGAATGGGTGGTGGGAATTTCATGGGGGCTATTACCAAGAGGAAAATGCATACATTGTACAAAAATGAAAAATGATGTAAAAATATATAAAATAAAATAACAAAAAATAAGAGAAGATAGCTGGATTTATGTCTAACTTCTACCTTTAATCCATTGTGATGTACCATTTTAGTTGAAGTATATGAAGAAAGTATGGCATCAAACAGGTATGTGATTGGAAAAGGGAAGAATATTTACGAGTTTTTTCAAATAGTTATGGGTAGTCTTCAATGTTACACCAAAATCTGAAAAGTGGTCATTTTCTTAAAGGTTTGTTACTGTGTAGTTGTAACCGGAATTCATATCAATGCACTCTTTATATTCTATTACATTAAAACTTATTGGTATATCTGGCATATTAAATGGATCTTTTATTCACACATAATTTCAAAACCCCAGGTATTCATTTGGGTATAATGATTTGCTAAGTTATGTATATCTACCAAAAGTCAACACATGTAATTATAAATATAAAAAATTCACATATAATAAAATCACTACTAATCACATTAGAAAAGATTCCAACTACTGGTATGTTGTTAAGTTTATAATGGTGGATACAAGTTTTCAAAATTCTGATTTTTTACTTAAATAGGAGCTTTCTTGGCAATGTCAGTGCCCACAAGTCAATACAGGTGTTGAAGGCAGGGCTTTAAGGTAGTGAGGAATTGTGGGTGCTGAGGGTCTGTGTGTATGTGTGTGTGCATGTGTGTGTGTAGTGTATGTACTGATGTTGGTGTCTCTTTCCAGGGCTATTTCTTAGACTATACCACCTTTTTGTTACATTCCTTCATCTGCAGACCCCTGAAGATTGCCACCAGTAGTTAACAAGAGCAACTTTACTGTCAAACCTCTAATGTATTCTGGGAATCTACTTATTCTGGGAATCTACCGTACTCATTTGTGCAGAATGCAAACCCCCAGATGATGGATACTAAAGCAGCATCTTGGGAGAGACAACGTTTATACTGTTTGTTGCTTCTGAATAAGAGTTTTCTTCTTTTCTGAATAGCTACAGAAAGGAATGTGTTCTCACAGCCTCTTCTCTTCTGATTGAGGCAATCAACAAATGTTTTCAATTTCTGTGAAATTATCTGTATATAACTTTATATATGTATATATATTAAAACCAGATGAAATTTAAAAAAAGACTCCTATCCTTTATTTATTTATTTATTAAGATTTTTTTATTTATTTATACAAGCACTAGGTACAGTCAGAAGCGCCAGAGAGTGAGAGACTTCACCAGAGCCAGAGCGGGGAACAGAACAGGCAGACTGATGAAATACACTGCTGAGGGGAGCAATGGGCATGGTAGGAGAGGTCTGCGTGCCATGTGGGACCCTTGCTGGCGGCCGGGGATCGAACTGGCGCTGCAGAGGCTGTGGGCAGCTTCGCAGCCCAGGGCTCAACTGCTGCGCCACCAGGGGAGGCCCTCCTATCCTTTATTTACACTCTAATGTTTTTTTTTTTTGTTTTTTGTTTTTTGTTTTTTTGTTTTTTCCTCCCAAAAATGAAAAGAAAGCTTATTTATTTAGGAGGAACAACAAAAGTCAGTAGCTTTTTGGAATTTCCATCACTGGAGCCAGGAGGGCCTCTTGGAGACAGAAAGATAAGGAGGTGAAAGAACAGTTTGAGGAGAGGCCTCACTGGTGGCACAGGGGATTAAGCACGTTGCTGTGAAGCTGTCCGCAGCTGACCAGGGAGCTACCCACATGACGCAGCAGACCTCTCCTGTCTCACCTGCTGCTCCCCTCGGCAGTGTGTTTCAGTCAGTCTGTCTGTTCTGTTCCCCGCTCTGTCTCTGGTGAATCCTCTTACTGTTACAGGGCTGCCCTGATATAAAACGGGTTGCCTGGCTGTGGGTCCTCACCCGCGCACTTAAAGGGACTTACTAACACTCTACTGCAGGCACACACAAAAGGTTTATAAAAGGGTTATTTACAAGGAAAGGGCAAATGAGGAAATGTACAACTCAGGGAGAAAAGTGGGAGATAAAGTCTTAAATGTGTCCTACCTGATCCGCCGATCTGGAATCCCAAACGGCACTCTGAGAGCTGGCCGCAAGCCAGAAGCTGTGAAGCCAGGAGGCCAGTGAGAGAGAGACCCCAAGGCCCACGTGTTTGGTTTTTTATACCAAATCTGGCTGCTTAACTCCATCCTCAGTTTCCAACAACCTTCCCTTTGGTGGTGATGGGATTTGTCTTTCCCAATGTCCTGATGGCTTTGGTCTGGAGTAGGGGTGGAGTCCACAAAACCTGTATGGAATTAGCTCAGGACATCCTTTCCCCCTAACATTACCACCCCCCCACACCCCACCCCACCCCACCCCACCCCACCCCACCCCACCCCCACCCACCCCACCCCACCACTGGCCTGTACCCCAGCTCTTGTATGCACAAATAAATAAATCTTTAAAAAGAAAAAAAGAACAGTCTGGAGGAACTGGAGGAACTGGAGGAAATGAAGATGTATTTATGAGGTCAGCATTAATACTAGTGATATGGGCAATAACTGCAGATTTGGAATAAATTCCTATCCTCCATATTTCTTCCTGTGCCAGTCCTATTTACTAGAGTGACTGAAAGGTAGCACTCCTCTTTACTAGCGGGTAAAGAAATGGACATTCATTTTGACAAAGGACCTTCAGTAAGTGATCAGGTTTCAAAAATTCCCACCTTGTCTCAGTACACACTGGAGAGATTTATCCCCTCTCTATTCTAAAATCTAGAGTTTAGAGTATACAGATGAGTATATTCCAAAGTCTGCCTTACTCAAAGGCACCATTTCTTATGACAGAGGCATGCAGTGTTCTCCAGGAATCACTAGGTGCTAGAACTTGTTTTATTTGCTGTGAACCTTGCAAAAGGCCAATAATACTATTCAAAGTATGATCCATGGATCACAGGTGATGGCATATCTGTATATTTGACACAAATGCAGAATCTCAGACCGAATGAAAGATCCTGCATGATTCATAAACACATTATAATTTGAGAAACACTGCTGGAAAAATATGTGTGTTATATTCTTCACCTCCATAAATTTCTATTGTTCATTCAGAGGCTTTGTTTCAGGCAAAAATTTATGATTGGTTTATAATGATATTAATATTGTTAAAGAAATTTTTAAATGATTGCATAAAACTCAACAATGAAACAATCCAATCAAAATGGGCAAAATACCTAAATAAACTGATCTTTAAATAAAGCATTCAGATGGACTGCAGGCACATGAAAAACTGTTAAACATCAGTTATCATAAGGGAAATACAAATGAAAATCACAGTGATATATCACCTTTTCCCTATCAGAATGGCCTATGTCAAAAAGATTGGAAACAACAAATGTTGAATTAGATATGGAGAAAAAGGAACACTCATTAGCAATTGGTGTTGTAATTTGGTACAATCTCTATGGACACTCCTTAAAAAATGAAAATGAAAATACCATATGGTTCAGTAATATCACTGGTAGGTACTTACCCAAAGTAAAGGAAAATTCTAACATGAAAAGATTTATGCACTCCTGTGTTCATAGTAGCATTGTGAACAATGCTAATTTGTGGAACCAATCCTAGTGTCTACGACAACTGGGTAACAAAATTGTGGAATATGTACACTGAATGGAATACTACTCAGATATGAAAAAAAGATAAAATAGTATCGTTTGGGACAAAATGGATGGCTCTTGAGGTGATTATGCTAAGTAAAATAAGTCAGAAAATGAACAATTGTTACTGGATAGTTTCACTCGTTTGTAGAATATAAATAAGGAAAACAAATTGACAAAGCACAGCAAAAAAGAAAACAGACTGTGATTATCAGAGGAAATGGAGGGTATATATATCATGTTCTTTTTTTCTTTTTAAAGATTTATTTATGCATACAAGAACTGGGGTACAGGCCAGAGGTGTGGGGGGTGAGAGGATTCACCAGAGACAGAATGGGGAGCAGAACAGATGGATCTACTGAAATACACTGCTGAGGGGAGCAGCGGGTAAGTCAGGAGAGATCTGCTGCGCCATGTGGGTCACCTCCCTGGCTGAGGATCAAACTTGTGCTGCAGTGGCTGTGGATAGCTTCAGAGCGCTGTGTCTTGACCCCTTGTGCCACTAGGGAGGCCCCTATATCATGTTCTTAACCTTTGCACAGAAGACTTGGAATGAGACTTAACAGGACCTTATCTGACTGGTGGTCAACATAATAATCCAACATAATAATCTATTGTTATCTTTTGATATCTAAAGCAGACAATTTAAGGCTTGTTTCTCTAGTGGCTATGGTAAGCCAGGTTGGTCTCTTTCCATGTCTGCATATAGAAAGTCTAGGTTCCCACACTAGGTGATACCAAAAAAATTATTACAACAAATGTTCTCATGGACACACCATAAAAAAATAATGAGCAATGCTGGTAAAGCTCATATTTATTTAATCAACACTTTCTGGTAAACAAAAGAGATAAATGACTGACTACAAAGTTATGTTTACTTCTCCATAATGTTAAGAATCTGACAGTATGGTGTGCTCAGGTGGATCTTAGACCATTTTTATTGCTATTCACATTGATATTTTGACACTGATTGGCTTTATTTCCCAGAAATGGCAGATATTTAATTTCAGCAGTAGGATATTAAAGTCTCTTTGTGCTAAAGGTAGTGTAATAATAATATTAAACCCAGGCCTAGTTATTAAAATCCAATCCAAGAAAAAAAAACCCTCTCTCAGTTATCTTTTCTGTGGACTTTAAAATACTAACCTAATGCAAGTTTAGGACCTAAGTAAACTTCAAGACTCTACCCACATTCATGCTGAGTGGTTTTTTTTTTTTTTTGCTGCTTTTCAAGTCTTTGAAGTATTTTTATTTTTTTATATAATTTTTTACATCATTTTTCATTTTGGCACAATGAATACATTTTCATCTTGGTTATATTCCCCATACAATTTCCACCCTCCTTATTTTGACCCTCCTCCCGACTCCCCCCCCCATATTGTGTCTCTGGTTTATAGTTGCTTGTTGATTTTGATTTTTACTTTATTATAATTAGTCTTTCTCCTGGTCCCTTATTTAGGTTTTCTAAATTCCTGCTATGAGTGAGACCATCCAGTATTTTTCTTTTTCATTCTGGCTTATTCTACTGAGCATGATCCCTTCCAGCTCCATCCATGTTGCTGCAAATTGCATGAGTTTATCTTTTTGATTGCTGAGTAATATTCCATTGTGTATATGTACCACATTGTCTTGATCCAGCCACCTATTTTTGGGCATTTGGGTTGTTTCCAAAGCTTAGCTATTGTAAATAGTGCTGCTATAAACATAGGGGTGCAGGTGCCCTTTTGAATTAATGATTCTGTGTCCTTTGGGTAAATACCTAGGAGTGGAATTGCTGGATCATATGGAAGCTCCATCTTTAGCAGGTTGAGGAATCTCCACACAGCTCTCCATAGTGGTTGGACCAGTTTGCACTCCCACCACATGCTGAGTGTTTGTTACTGATGAATCACAGAGATACGGGACACACACTCATGCAATCCAGACCACCTGTTCTGCCAGATGACACCAACATAATAATTGCCATATTTCAAAAATGTGAAAAAACAACTAAAAATGGGAACTTGAATAGTCATGCTGACCAGCAGAAAATTCACCTTTTCTGGGGTTAAGACACAGCACTATGAAGCTATCAGCACCCACTGCAGCACAAGTCCGATCCGCGGCCAGGGAGGTGACCCTCATGGCTCAGCAGACCTCTCCTGACTTGCCCGCTGCTTCCCTCAGCAGTGTATTTCAGTCAATCTGCCTGTTCTGTTCCCCACTCTGTCTCTGGTGAATCCTCTTATCCCCCATATCTCCGGCCTACACCCTAGCTTTTGTATGCATAAATAAATAAATCTTATTTTAAAAAATTCACCTTTTCTGATTCAAAAGTCCCATATAAAAACCTTGCTCTATTGTCCATGATTAAAGATGGCTTCTTTTGGACAATGGTCTGGTCATCTGACAACACTAGTTTCTTGAATAAACCTCACTTTCCTAGCCCCACCTCTTGTCTATTTTGTCTCTTGCATTTGCCTGGAGAGTTGTAAGTGGCCACATCTGATTTTTCAGGAACAGTAGGAGTCTTTTTTGCTCAAACTTGGTGTCATTTGCTTCTAAGCTAAAGAACCTTAATTTCTATCACTTTTGGGTTGTTCTACTTACCTTTGTCTATTAAAATCACTTGGAAATGTACTTACGTGATGGTAAGCCTACTAACCTAGATCTAGCAGGCAGCCCTCTTCTCTCTGGATCTTGCTATTGCTCAGTTCTGCTGAGAACTGGACTCAGGTTTGCTTTGACCTCAGAACTTGCAGACCTTCCTCTCTCTCCTTTTCTTCTCTCCCCAACCTTCAACCTAGGACACAGGTTATATAAATATAGCCTTTATATTTATTTGGTTAGTATAAGTAATATGTATCCTTTCACAAAACCACTATGTTCTCTTAACATCCTGCAAGAGTAATGAAAAAGATTTGGAAACCTCTTCTACTTTCCACCGAACTCCAAAGCTACTCAGAGGCAATAAATACATAATTATCTATGTGCTTGAATTGAAAGCAGGCTGAAGGTAAAAGAAAAATGAAAAGCCACAAAAAAGGGAAAGAAAATAAGTAATACTTCAAAATGCCCCCATAGTTTAATAGTAAAAATAATGATACCTTGAGATATCTTTATTATCATCCTTTATTTTTTTTTTTATATTTTACTTTTGGCTAGAGAGTATACATTTATTACTAGATGTATCAGGTTATTTTCTTGGGTACTTAATCACTCTTTTTAGTCAATATAATGCCAGCAAAGATGAAGAATCTTCGTACATTTTTCAAATCATCTGAAAGGGCTCTTGAAAGCCACACACTGTTGGAATGGTTGGGACAAAGCTCATCCAAACACTGGCTTTTGGGTCATTGGCAAGGTGTTGTCCTGAGTCATCCTTTTTATGTATCCCTTCTGACCTCTGGCATTCAAAGCTTCCTAAATGCTCTTATGTAATATATCACATCCAGAGGGTGGAATGTATGGAGATGCAGTAAATGACTGTGAGTGTTTTAACATGTTTCATAACCAGAATTTATAATGGTAAACTTTCTTTCTGAAGTCTCCAGTTGTGCCAAATTCTTTGATAATTTTCACCTGGTGGTATAGACATTCTCATGGAATCAGAGCTCAAGGGAGAGAAAATGGTTCCTTCTGTAATTTTGATCATACACTCATTTTTCTTTTCTCATATCATTCCTTTACTACAGAAATTTGGAGATGTCAGTACAGAGAAGATGGAGGCTAAAAGGAAAATACAAGGAAGCTAAAAGACAATACAAGGAGAAAAATTCAGTGATGGAAGCTGGAGAAAAGAATGAAATTTTGAAAGAAAAGAACTAACACACTTAAAGTATTTTGAAAGTATTCCAAAGCAAGAGTAGAATAGTGAACAAATATACTAAAAAAGTACCACTTGTGCCTCTTTCCTCCTTTCTACCTGCACCCCCACCATCCATCTCTCCTTCCCCTGGCCTTTCCCATACAGGACCTTTCAGCTGCTATAGGACACTTGACAAATGTCACAATGGTTTTGAACATGTTCTTTTGATATATGTCTTAGAGCTATTGCTCATGATTTCTTAGGTTCCTCTAATCAAACAGAAAGTATTTCTAACTGCTTTATCACTACTAGCAGTGAAGTACTCCTTCTTCCAAGGGACCCCCTGGTAGGATGACTCAAGAAGAGAATCAAGATTTGAACCTTCCTCTGACTATTATCTTCTGACGGAGGTCCTTGTACTCTGGACCTCAGAAAGTCATTTTCCATTCTTGTTTATGTTTACATGTTACTTTTATAATTCCCCCCCTGTATATCCTTGGTTTTATTTGAAAAAAAAAATTTACTTCACCTAGATATTGTTTGTCATTTATTCATTCCACAATATTTTCTTTGGATATACTAACATAGCTAATATAATGGCACTTTGCATTATATAATATAAATGGCACTTTGCTCAAAGTGATGGCAAAGAAAGCCTGGCTCATTCCTTTTATTATAGGTTTGCCTTTTAAGGAAAGGGTATACTGAGATGAAAGTAGCATTATTTATGGCAGCAAATGTCATGTGCTTGTGGTGTTCTGGTATTTCTTTCTTTCTTTTCTTTTTTTTTACTTCCTAATATTTCCTAATAAACGTCTTTCTTCTTTCATCCAGTCAACTTAGAAGGGGAGGTTGAGAGGTGGCTTCATCCAAGGATGGCATCTCCTTCTTTACAGATTTGTTTTAATAATTACTCAGACTTTGATGTCTATGTTTCCATGTTTGTTGCTATTCCTTGATGCTAGAGGTGATTTCCCTCATAACCTTTTATTCTCGTAACTTTACTTCCCAGAAGTACAGGACATGCTCTGTGCCTGACTGTGTTATGAAACACCTGGTTTGTCTAACCCATCCCATCACAGGCTGCATCACCCATGACACTATGAAAATGAAGTTGCCACTGGAAGTCAGCAGTAGGCTGCTGAATTCAGATGAACTTAAACCCTCATGGAACCTCAAAGGCCAGACTGTAGAGGGTCATCTCTGCGCCTCCTTGAAGTAAGTTTTCTGTTAAATTATTATTTCTTTCAGTGTTGGTTTTATGATGCCATTTCATCTGGGGTTTTAAAATTTGATGCTTCACTAGAAACATGAGGTCTCTAAAGGTAGGACTTCCCTGGCTGAGGGTATAATTAGCAAGCTTTCTCTTCTTGTCTCTTTGTAAGAACCTCTTTTCCCTTTGTTGATGTTTTACTCTCAGTCCCTTAAGAGCACCACTTTGTAAGGAACTACTTCTATTTTATTGTGAAGAAGTCTAGTAAAGAAGAAAGTAAAGAGGATGGAGATAAAGTACAAGGACTGATTAATAAAATATATACATTTTATTTTAGGTCTTATACAGTTCAGTGGCCATCTTTATACTAGAAGTCATCCAATTTTCATAGATTACCCCAGATATTACTTATCATTCATTCCCTCAACAAAAATAACCAAATTGGACACTCAGGAAATAAAAATGGAGAGATTTCAATCAGATTGTAATTTCCATGAACCTTAAGTCCAATACATAAATCTCTCCTAGGTCAGCTAGAGGGTGTGTGTGTGTGTGTGTGTGTGTGTGTGTGTGTCTCATTTCTTCGTTTATAAGATTTATGGTTTATAAGATTTTTGTCTAGTTGTTCATTGCCCTATCCCTGGCACTCAAAACAAACCCTGGTTCGTAGGGACACTAAATTAATCTTGTTGATAAATGAATAAATGAATGAATGAATTTGAGTGTAATTTTTTTTTTAAAGAAATTCATGTTAGAGTAAGAGATACGCAAAGTTCATTGGACCTGGAACTGTGAATACCACGAAGCCCATTGTTCAGGAAAGGTTGTGAGTGTTGGAAAAGGGATATACCTTTATGTTCCTTGGACAGCTATTGTTTGTTCCAGATTGTTTTTGCCTTAAAGGAAGCACGTAGTTCCTTTCATCTTTTCATTTTCATTCTTGTTTAGAAGATAAATAGACTCAGGCAGGTCTATTAAAAAAATAAATTAGTTTTATTTGTTAGCATTTTCAGTGTTCATTTAGTGCCTTTCTCTAAGGTGTTCCCAAATATCAACCTGATGGTTATATTAAACCTCGCAACTCAGCACAAAGATTGTGAGCAAAGCCAGCCCTTGGGGTGGACAGAGTTTCAGTTTTTTAATTTTATATTTTCTGTTACTCTCTGTATCTTTCTTAGGGCCAGTAAAGAGAGGGGGAATTGAAGATGGGAATCTGGGATGTTGGTTGGGGGACTCAGCCAGCATCTTCTGTCACCCACTTTCCTTCATGTCTACCTAGCTCAGAACATGCTTTTCTTCTTTGCTCCTTCAGCAGCAAGGTCAAAGTGGGAGCCAAATACAGCCTTGGCTGAGGGCACTCCCCTGGTAGGCAGACACCAGCACTACTCTTTTGTAGTCTCAAGAGCTGAGACTTCAGAGTGAATGTTCCAAGTCTGTGCTGTGACTGCAGTGGAGAAGCCAGAAGTTAAGTTTGAGGCTTTCACCATTATATGGTGCTATAAAAAGCACATAATACAGTCTAATACTTTTATGTTACAGTCGAAGTATTATGGGATTTCATTTTATAAGTACCTGAAGTCTAACACATAAATCTCTCTTAGGTCAGCAAGGCTGTGTGTAAGTGTGTGTGTGAGTGTGTGTATGTACATGTGGGTGTAATTCACTCTCAGTGAATACTTAAATGTTCTTTTTTTTTTTTAAAACTTTTTTTTTTTAATAAAGGCATGTTTTATTTATTTGTTTGTTTGTTTTGTTTATACAAGCACTGGGTACAGTCAGAAGCGCGGGAGGGTGAGAGAATTCACCAGAGCCAGAGCGGGGAGCAGAGCAGGCAGAAGGACCGAAGTACACTGCTGAGAGGAGCAGCGGGCAGCAGGAGAGGTCTGCGCGCCATGTGGGACCCTCCTCTGGTGGCCGGGGAGCAGCCAGGGATCGAACCGGCACTGCAGAGGCTGCGGGCAGCTTCGCAACCCAGCGCTCAACCGCTGCGCCACCGGGGAGGCCCAATACTTAAATGTTCTTAATATTCTCAGTGAATTACAAGTCACCCAATTAGAAAAGAAGCAAATGGAAAAATTACAGTTTTAGATTGGACTTTGTTGCTAACCAGCTCTTTATTCAGACAGAATGAGCGCCCTATGCCTCATTTTCGTAATTTATAAACTCAGAAATTTTTTTCTAAACTTACAAAACTAAGAATGAATTGAACTATAGAAGCACTTTTGGCTCTAATGTTCTATTTGGGTTGAAAACATTTTATCCTTCATTTCTACCTTTTTTGAATAACGGAATATAAAGCATTGGAGAGCACCATAACATCAGATCAGTAAATGTTAAACCCAAGCTACCTTGAATCTATAAAAATCTACTTATAGAAGAGGCCACTAAGTGAGCACAGAAAAGTCAAGTTACTCATACCAACTAATAGTAGAAACTTCACATTTTTATTACTCATGATTTTTTTCCTCAGAAAAATCCTTGCTGGTGGTGGTGGGTGTAGAAGAATAGAAATTTCCACAAAGAGTGGAACTCCCATTTCTGCTAAAATAGCTTTGACTAACATGATATTCCCTGTATAGCTCATGCCAAAATATTGAGGGGCTACTGTGCATTTTGAGGGTTGCTTATTTTAGGGTTAAACACAGGCCAGAATCTCCTGGAGAAAAAGGCCACACCGTTTTTTAAAAAAAAACTAACACCTTTCTTCCACTTTTTGTTCTAATATCAGTCTTACAATCATTGTTCAAATAGTAAAGGAAGTCAGAAAAATCTGTTCAGATTGGCAAGAAGCAGCAGATCCAGCCCAACCTCTGTATGGGTGTTGGGAAATCTGATAGATGAGTAACATCTACTACTGTCAAAATAGTAACTCTGCTCTACACACTATTTCCTTCTCCGATTGAGAGTTGTGTGAAAACGGACTGATTGTGTCTCCCAGAGCAGCTCTTCCTGACTTCTCAGTCTCTTTGAACAGTATCCCTATTCTCCATGTTACACTTCGAACTTATGTCATCTTTTTTTCCCTTTCTTTGAAGCATTGAAACAGTAGCTAAGCTCCATAGATTTCTTCTTTGCAATATTTCTAACAAGAGTTTTCCTTCTTCTTTCCTATTATTTTTCCACATATATCAAATAAAGTCATCTTTTGCAAACAGTTAAGAACACAGGTTTGGAGTCAGGCAGAACTGTGTTTGAGTCCTGGTTTTGTCATGAATACTTATGTGTCATTGCTTAATTTCCTTGAGACTCAGTTATCTTACCTGCAAGATAAGGATCCCATTGTATTAACCTCAGAAAGTTGTGAGAATTAGATGACAGTATGTTTGTACTCAGTAGAGTTCCTAGTGCTTAAGTGCTTAAGTGTTCAATATGTAATGGTGATTACTACTGCTCATCCCTCCCAGTCCAGCCTACTTCCTGCCGGCAAGTTAATCCTCATCATGCTGGGCTTTTCTTTCCTTTTCCTTATTCCTACAGAGAGGCCTCATGGAAGGGTGGTTAAAAGTTGATCTGCAGTTGGACTATCAACTGAGTTATCACTTACTAGCTGTGTGATCTTGAACTTCTGTTTCCTCATCTGTAAAATAGGAATAGTATCTACCGCAAAGGGTTATTATGAGGTTTATGTTACTTATTATCAATAGTTAATATTTAAAGGTGCTTGACACATAATAAGTCAATATTAATTTTGAGAAGTGAAACCTATGTTGGCTTCTTATATTTATTATTCATAAACATGCATTGCATATTTTGTTCTTGCCATCCCTTCCATATCACCTCAGGATGATTTAATGGAAAAAAAGTATTTGAATCCCAGGGAAAATAGTAGGTTTTACTTACAGGTCAGTTTTGCCTTAGTAGTAGTTGCTACCTGTGTTACTTGCAAAAACATTCTGAAGGTTTAGATGGTTCCAGTGGGTGAGATCTGCTAGTTGTGCCCCCCTGGGCCCTGGAGGGGGAAGTAGAGACACATCCTTTGCCACAGTAAAGAAGAGGTCATAGTCATTTATAAGAATCACAATGTTGCGGGCTCCCTGGTGGCGCAGGGGCTAAAGACACAGAGCTATCAAGCTATTGCTAGCCACTGCAGCAAGAGTTTGCTCCCCAGGCAGCGAGGGAGCTAACCCACATGGCACAACAGACCTCTCCTGTCTAGCCCTCTGCTCTCCTCAGCAGTGTATTTCAGTAGATCTGCCTGTTTTGCTTCCCACTCTGTCTCTGGTGAATCCCGCCACCCCCCACCCCCGCCATTTCTCTAGCTTATACCCCAGTTCTTGTGTGCATGAAGAAATTTTTTTTAAATCACAATATTTTCATAATAAACATAAATGTTTCAAGGTAAAATATAAATGTTCTTAATACTGAGTGCTAAGGAAAAGAATTTTTCATAGCTCTTCATAAATAGAATTCTTCTAATTACTTTATATACTTCTATTTGTTCCATTCTCTGATTGGTACTTTTCACATCTTTTTTACAGCTGAGGAAATAAAGACACAAGGAGGTCAAATAATTTGTATTATATCAAGTCATTAATGAACAGTAGAGCTGAGATTAGACACTTGGGCAATCTAGCTGGAAAGCCTCTACTTTGAGCCATTCCACTGAATATGACTCTTGCTCCTTGGATTACTTTTTAAGTAAATCAAATTTAATTTAAAAATATAATATCTCAATGCAATTTTAATAAATTTGAATAATATCAGAATTAATCCTATAAAGGTTCAAATCACTGTGTGTCACTCTGGTGGTTTAGCTTGAGAGCTCTAGTTGAGGGGGCACAGTAGTTTTTCTGGGATTCAAGAGCTAGAGTGGTTTGTAGGAAAAGGGCTTTGAGTCTTCACTTTCATGTCAGCCAGGATAGTCTTGTTTTATCTATTTAAAAATTGAGATTCTAAACAGGATTTATTTTGAAGAAAGATACCTTTTCCTTTAACGTGAAAAATCACTGATGTAGAGAAATAAATGGACAGCACATTTTGGGAGCAACTCTCCTTAAAATTGTTTTTGGTCAGTGAGCTGCCAGTGTGGCTGCAGTAAGTATGAAATTATGTTTCTGAAAATTATCTGGAGTGCAAATAATATTGTATTCATGGTCAGATACACATTCATTGATGGTCAGGGCACACAGGGCAACAATAATAATCTCTAAGAAAAACTGGAGCACCCAACCTAGACTCACATACTAATCACTAGGATGTTCTTGTGTTTAAAGATTCATTTCTTGAATTTTATTGATTCACTTGCTGAAACAAAGCATTAAGTCTCCTAATAAATCCCTAGTTTCCTTGTCTTTGCTGTTTGCAAATGATCTCAGAACAGTCTGCCCAAGGTGTTCAGCACATGTGCCACTTGGTATGTGGATTATTTCAAGCTGAGGTCAACTGAAGCTGTGCAGCCTTATGAGAAACTTAAATACCTAGAAGAATGAAAATTGGGGGCATTTTCCAGCTTTAGGGTTATCTCCACAAATAACCTTTCTATGAGAGAAACCTATCTATACGGCAGGCAGATATATAATTATAGAGAATCTTTGACATAAGAGTCACCCTTTCCTTATCATCTGAGTTCCCTTTCCTCTCTCCTTGAAGCTTGCGGTCTCCATTCCATTCCTTAGCTCAGGATATATACCCTTGTGTCCCTCACTGACATTGGAAACTTATTCTGAATATACAATCCTGAACATGCATAATTCAGTTCATCTTTTACACCTGCTAATCTGACTGATGCTGTTTTGATTATTCAACCAACCTGAGAAGAACCTGAAGAGGTGAAAATTTCCCCTTTGCTCCTAAGTTAGTGAAGGGTACATCCTTAAGCTTTCTTACTCATGCACGATAGAAAAGGCCATATGTGGTCTCAATGGATTTATAGCATCTTGAGTGTTCAATTATTCATGTATTTATTTATTTTTAATTATTTTGTATATTTTTTACATCATTTTTCATTTTTGTACAATGTATGCATTTTCATCTTGGTGTTCAATTTTTAAAAAATCTACTTTTTAATAGTAAGCCCTGCCCAGGTTATCCGGAAATTGGGAAAGTTTTCTGTAAAGCATTTTACATCAAATTAAAACACATGTCAATCTTGATTTGGAATAGAGGAGAGGACTGAAAAGCAGGAAGAATGCAATGATTGAAGAATGCTCCTTGGATTTACTGCTAAAATTCCAGGAATCCTGTGCTTTTCCAGAACCAACTCATCAAAATGCAAGCTTTTGGAACATATGGGGTCTTGGATTAGGTTTTTAGGAAAAATAACTAAAAATATAATGTTTTCAGAAATGGTACAATTCTGTTAATAACTAGTATTTTAGTATCATAGGAAACAGGACTGTGGTTCTAATTTTTTTTTGAAAGGTTTATTTATTTATGCATACAAGGACTGGGGTGTAAGCTAAAGGTGTGTGTGGAGTGTGTGTGAGAGGATTCACCAGAAAGGGCAGAACAGGCAGCTCTACTGAAATACACTGCTGAGGGGAGCAGCAGTTGGGCCAGGCTGGAGAGGTCTACTGTGCCATGTGGGTAGCTCCCTGGCCTGGGATCGAACTCGAGCTGCAGTGACTGGCAATATCTTGATAGTTTTGTCTTTAACCAGGAAGGCCCTGTGGTTCTAACTTTTAATTAAAATTTTTTAAGATTGTGAACATTTTGATTTGGGGATGCATTGCATTGTTATCCTGTAGAGGATGGCCCTTCCTAATTATGTTTTGCTTTAGGTGGGTGACATTTTAAATGACTTTACTTCTAGAAGCATCCACCAGTAGGAGTGGGGATTGGGGGTGGGTTGAACAGGTTATATATGGAGAATGCTGCTAGCAAGAGAATGCCATGGAATTAACATTCCATCTGAGAAATCTGCCAAATGGTATAATACATAAGGAGTACCTGAGAGTTGATTTTACAAGAGAAATCCATTACTCTAGTTGATTTGTGACTTTGTTCAGCTGCAACTCTAATCTCCATAGCACACCTCATCAATACCTTTATCTCTTAAGAGTGAATTAATAAGATACTGCTAGAGCAGAGAAGGAAAATCTTCAGTCATTAGCACTGGCACTGCCAACAAAAAAACATGTATACCTGCGGACTTAGTTTAAATGAAATAAGACTTCACATCCTGCTGAAACAACTTCAAAAGCTGTAGAATTTATTTTCATTTTTTTATTTTTTTAAGATGTAGTGGCTAAGGAGGTGCATGTTTTCTTTTTTTTTTTTTTTAAAGATTTGTTTATTTATTTATACAAACACTGGGGTACAGTCAGAAGCGTGGGAGGGTGAGAGAATTCACCAGAGCCAGAGCGGGGAGCAGAGCAGGCAAAAGGACTGAAGTACACTGCTGAGGGGAGCAGCGGGCTGCAGGAGAGGTCTGCGCGCCATGTGGGACCCTCGCCCGGTGGTTGGGGATCGAACGCTGCAGAGGCTGCGGGCAGCTTCGCAACCCAACACTCAACCGCTGCGCCACCGGGGAGGCCCGAATTTATTTGTTTTTTTTTTAAGATTTATTTAGTCATGCATACAAGAACCAGGGTACAGGCCAGATGTGATGTGCGGGAGGATGAGAGGATTCACCAGAGACAGAGCGGGGAACAGAACAGGCAGATTGACTGAAATACACTGCTGAGGGGAGCAGTGGGCGAGACAGGAGAGGTCTGCTGCACCATGTGGGATTCTCGCTGGCTGGCAGGGATGGAACCCGCACTGCAGAGGCTGTGGACAGCTTCACAGCACTGCGCTCAACCGCCTGTGCCACCAGGGGAGGCCCAAAAGCTGTAGAATTTAATTGGTTGCTTTTTTCATTTAAGTTACCTTTTAAAAAATGTACTTGAAAGAAAATCTTATAGAAGATCTATGGCAAGCAAAAATCCTGATCTGTAGCAAGATTGTATTACTCAATACATCCAACCTTACTCAATAAATATACAACTTTCCAGTGGGGTTTTATGAATACATAATGCTAGGTTTCTTGCCACATCAACTTTTGTACAGAGTTTTGGAGAAGTTGGATAAGTAGTCATATCAAAAACCACACTGGTTCTTTCTGCTGTGGTTTTGGTGTATGATGTTGATTCATACCTATGATTCGCTAAGGAAGTAGCATCTTAGTTTTTCTGAGCAACACTGCCTCCTGGTGTAATGAGAACAACCTTCTACTTCATTAGTCTGTTTAGTCTTTTTTAAAAGTATTTTGATTTGAATTCAGTAACTTATGCAACCCAAACCTCATTGAAAAAAAAGTACTTTAGTTTTTTTCCCACTTGATATAGTTTACATTGATAACACCAAAGCCTGAGATTTTAGGCCATTGTAGGGTTTTAAACAGCAGAGTGAAATTTTTTCACTTCTGTTTTTTTTTTTTTAAAGATTTGTTTATTTATGCATACAAGACCTGGGGGGTAGGCCAGAGGTGTGGGGGGTGAAAGGAGCAGAACAGGCAGATATACTGCTGAGGGGAGCAGCAGTCAAGAGAGGAGAGGTCTGCTGCGCCATGTGAGTTAGCTCCCTGGCCAGGGATTGAACTCCTGTTGCAGTGGCTGGCAGCAGCTTGACAGCGCTGTGTCTTTAACGCCTGTGCCCGCAGAGAGGCCCCTTCTCACTTCTTTTAATTTCATTTTTTAATCTCCCCCACCCCACCTACTTATTTTACTTTTTAACAAAAGAAAAACAAAAATTTAATAACATCTAGTGTACATGGCAGAGACCCAAGAAAACTGAGTAACTCCCTGATTTTTTTTTTTAAGATTTATTTGTTTATGCGTACAAGAACTGGAGTACAGGCTAGAGGTGTGGGGACTGAGAGGATTCACGAGATGGATTGGGGAGCAGAACAGGCAGATTGACTGAAATATGCTGCTGAGGGGAGCAGCGGGCGAGACAGGAGAGGTCTGCTGCACAATGTGGGTCACAGTACTGCCCAGGGATTGAACTTCTGTTTCAGTGGCTGCAGAGAGCTTCATAGTGCTGTGTCTTAACCCCTTGCGCCACCAGGGAGGCCCTGACTTTTTTTTTTTAAATAGAATAGAAAGAAGGCTGGCAAAAGTGAATGAAAATTGAGTAGATGGCTAGAAGACCTGATTTTGATTTTATAACCATTCTATCATCTATTTGGGAATATAAATACCTAATGAACTAAGAATTTGTATAGGGGTACTTGCTATGATTTAATTTGTTTTTTTTTATTAATAATGAGTTACTATGTCATAAAAACACTGAGCACTAAGCAGGGGACAGAGTATTTAACAATTCACTCAACAGTAACCATCCAGGAGAGTTTTATTTAGACAAACAAATGATTAGATTTGGGACTAGCTGTGCAAACATGATCTCAATTAATATTCTGTTGATAGAAACATCGCAATTAGCAAAATTGTGACTTAACCAGAAAGAAATTTACAACATTTAGGAAGATATTCATTTCTTGAGAGAGTAACCCTTTCTTGACTGTGTAGAGTTAGTCTGAAAATTTCAACTAAAAACACCTTTTGACAAGAAACAGAATAAAAACTTGCTTTCTTTTCTTTTATGTAAAGAAAATCAGCTTTCTCATTACTCCTACTTTCCCGCAAAGTCTGTATTTAGATTGCAACTTTTTGTGTTTCCCTGAAATGATATTAAATGCATCATTTTGTGATTGTACTCAATTCACTTTATTTTTGTAATAAATGCTTAGAAAATTTTAACATCATTGTCCCCAAAGCTAGTCCCTGAAAGCAAACTGTGGATCCTATATACACTGTTGGTAAAGGGCTTAGTACATACTTATATTTAAAAGAGATCTTTTACATCACCGATCCACACAGGAATCTTTAAATTGAATATTCTAGTATATAATAGTGTTGATGACATCCAGCTTATAAAAATGTGGGAACTCTCAATATCCACCTCATATCTTCCAGAAGATGCTCTCAGTGTCCTGAGATTAAGAAAATTCTTCAATTGCCCCAAAGTTTAATACTCACAAAAATCTTTTTATTTTTTTCTTTTGGTCAACATCTTTTTATTAAACACCTATGCACAAGCTGCTGTGGGAAGATTCAGGTGTTTAAAAATCAAAAGAAATAGCCTAATATGTGAATTAGCTTCAATGTATACTTTTGTGCTAAGAACTTCACCCTGTCATAAAGCATTACTATTCATAAACTAAAACCAACTCCTATTCCTGTAACATATCCTAAATATAGAACATTATCATTTCTGTATTGACCATCAATTTGAGAATGACTATCTTCCTCCTCAGGTTTAGATCAGACAAGGACCTACATTCAGCTCCTTATTCTTCCACTTCCCATTCAAGGTCAAAGTTCGTAAACATCTAGTTCATCTTATATGATCATAGTTGCTGGTTCTCTGTGATTAAACAAGCTTATTTGTTTAATAAAGCCCAGTATTCAAGCCTTTGAGGAATTTCTTTGTCAATTCTAGGAGGGACTAGCACCTGTGTCCCTGTAATTAGGTTTCCTTGGATACTGAAAAAATTCAAGCTTTTTTGACAAAAAGGGGAATAGGGCCAGTGTTAGTTAAAGCATGGTATTTTCCCAGATGGTTGCAGCCTTGCTCAAGGCCGTTCTCCTTGAGGGATCTCAGGTATCCTAGGCTCATTGTGGAACCCTCAGAATCACCCCGGAGGCCCCCTTCAGTCTAGTGCTCTCTGGGTTTCTCCTTTCTCCTTCACTCCTCCAGCTTGAATTTTATCGGAGAGATTCTAGAGCAACTGAATCCTTGTAAATCTTCTCAAACCACAGCAAATAATAGCATCCACATTTGGGATTGCTGCTTAATAGATGTATAATCAGAGCATATTTTTAGAACTAGAAAGAATCTTAGAGCTTATCTGTTTTTTGTTTGTTTTTAATTAGAGAATGTATCTGGAAATCCAGTCTATAAACCAAGTAAAGGTAGAGCTGTGATAGGTGGGGGGAGGGGGGAGTTGAGGAGGGTTGGGAAGAGAGAGGGGCAATGTGTCTTGGACCATCCTCCATCTTCTCACCCTCCACATTCCCAGAGCATCCTGAGGACACCACAGAAACACTAATCTATAAAGACCTCTAACAACTGCCTGATTTGCTAGGTGAGGATTGCCCAGGGGCTTCATTTTGTACTTCCTCCTGCTCTAGAGTGATCTGATCTCAGTTCTCATGAACTTGAGATTGTTGCCTATTAGGAGGGTGAAGTGCTGACCCCCTGGCCCTCTGGCAATCACATGCTGGGGAAAAAAAAAAAAAACAACACAAAAAACACTGCTATGAGTGTCACGAGGCTAAGTTTAATGGATAAGAGTCCTTGAAATATTCCAAGATCCTGCACACAAGTGTTAAGTTTTCTCTTATTACAACATTACACTCTTAAAAATATTTAGCAAAAATAGAGACTTGTGAAAATGTTCTCCTTTCCAGTGACTGTGGTGAGAAAGCACTTCCCTGTGAGTTTGCAAAGACACAAGACATTTCTCATTCTCACTTCAGCTTTTGACCAGCAAAATCCAGCTGAATTTCCCCTCATTTCAATTGTCTCTTCCTCGGAGTGATCTACGCCCACTTTTATTGCTTTAATGGAAGTAGAGGGAGGATTGGCATGAAGCTGATGGTAATCCCTTTTTGGGGTGGGGGAGGAGAGAAGGTCTGTGTTAGAAAACATATTGCTTATATTTTACATGGTCCCACACAACAATTTAGGACAGATAAAGGATAATCAGGAAGGCTTGGTGGAGGAAACTTAATTTGATTTGGACTCTGATTTAAAATAAAACCAATGCTTAGTAGTGAGGGAAGAGGAGGGGAGCAGCTGGAAGGCTCCTTTGTTTTTTTACTGCTGGTAATTAGATTTTACCATCCTGTTAGAACTCACCTTCTAGTGAAGCAAAGAGCAGATAGAGGATAGCATATGGGCTCGTAGATCCTGCTTTCTGTATTTTGTCATTAATTTATGCTTTTGCTTCCTTCTTTTCTTGACCTTTTTTTTAGGTTCCTGAAATGTGCTTGGTGTTGTTAGTTGTTAAGGACATAACACTAAGTTATACTGCTGGGTGCTTATAGCCTGGGGAGGGTTCATGGTCCATCTTTGCCATTTATTGTCTCGGTGACCTGGGGCAAATCCCTTCATCTCTCTGAGCTTCAATTTCATCTTTTGACAATAATAGTAATAGTAATTACTTAGAGAGTAGCAACAACTAAGCCAGAGATAAATGAGAGAATATACAAATTACCTCCAAAGAGTTCCCAGCCCAGAGTAGTGAATCCGAGGGCAAGTTGTGGCTCCGTGAGACACCAAGCCATGGTGGTCTAGTGGCTGGGGCTCAGCGCTGCCCCTGCAGCCTGGGATCCATTCTTGGCTGGGAGACTAGGCCTGACAATTCCGGTATCAGTAGGGGCTTAAAAATGGGAACATATTGTAGTCATTATAATGTGATATCTAAGTTCATTTCCCCATATTCTATGAGGTATTTTCTGAGGGTTTTGGTGTCTGACTCTTAGTTTCATTCTACCTCAGTAAACTTTGTGAACATTCCTCTTCAGCAACCCATAGACCAAGAGTTGCTCAGTTTCAGATATTCCAAATTTTCAAAATCCCTTCCAGACTCTAACTTGTGTCTTTTAACCACCACTTCCAAGTAACTATTCCGCTAAATAGGCATTTTAGTTCCTTTGGTGTCCCTGGTCTCTGAGTCTTTGCTTAGTTTTGCAAATAGTCAAGCATACCCCTCTGTCTTTCACCCCACCCCTTCTCTCTGTGCCAAATTCTTTTTTTTTTTTTTTTTTCCATGATCCTTTTGCCCAGGATAGCAAATGGTTACAGTCACCAAAAAGACTCTGCTCTTCCTGGTAATATCTAACTGGCAGGTTGAAAGTATCTCAAATTCAGTGGGCCTCATCTGCCCCTCTATAATCTGACCACCTCATCTCTATCATTTCTCAGCTTTAATCTTATATGCTTTCAGAATTCTCTTTCCTTCTCCCTTCACTTCATTGCAAGTATCTAGTGATTAGTAGAAATCAATATTTAATATCACTACTTAGTGTTATAAGCAAATTCTTACCCTGGGCCTTTCCAAAAAATTCAAACAACACCCCAAAAGTTATCAAGGTGAGAACGGTCTTAACCCTGAGTTAAATGAGAAGAGCTAAAGAAATAACTCCAAGCAGTGAGAAACCTGGCCAGACTCTGCCTTATTTCTCCTCATGTATAACAGGGAAGGAATTTTTGGTGTCATTTAATACATTTTTAATATCTTTGGAGTGCAATTTTTCAGGTGAAGCCCAAAGCTATACCAAAAGATGTCTAATTACCTAGTAATGTTTTGCTTTGTTTTAAATTGAAAAAACAAAACAAAACAAAACAAAACAAAACAAAACAAAACAAAACACCAGAACATGGATTCTTGGCCAGCAGGGGGAGCATTACTACTTTACTCTGGGAGGAGTTTCACCTAGGCAACAACTATCTTTAATATAAACCACATCCTAGCAACAAGGAGGAAAAAAACAGTGATATGATCGATACATGTGCTCCCTTATGGTTGCAAGTTTTAAAAATAGCGTTTTGGCCGTTGTCAATTCAATAATGTTTGCTTACGAAGGGGTCATCTGCTGTCTTTTCATATTCTCTGTCTTGTCTTCTCCTCTCACTCTAATTAGAGAGAGAGGTTTCGTTTAATCCAGGAGACAGTGTTCAAAATGGGTCATGGAGGCTAGTGTTACAGCACAGGCCAGTTTCTATTTGATATAGAAACAAAGGCATTGATTTGCTCATTTTATTTAAACTGGTCAATACAGTGCAAGAAATCAGTTAAACAGGATTTTTGTCTAAAATGATCTTTTGTGTCAGTGAATTGATCCAAGGAGATTGAAATGGGGACATGGTGTCCTAGCCAGGCTCAGCTGGAGTGGAGCCTATCATGCAAAGGTGGTGGTTTCATGTAAAGGGACAACCAAGTACCTAGGCTGTTACATGAGTTCTGCTCTGTGATCTTGGACTGAACATTTAACATTTGCAGCATGATTTTTTTTTCTCTTATTAAGATCACACACTTTTTATAAACACAAAAGTGGTACATTAGATTTGAAAACACCTTGAAATGTCAGGATATAGCTAAATAAGAATTTACACGAAAGGCCTGCTTTGATTCATTTATGTCTGTATACATATAGGCTATGGATGTATATATATCCTATGTGTATATATATCGATGTCTGTATGTATATGTGTGTCTGTATCTTATTAGATATATTTATATCTATATAAATATATCTATAGATATATTTATATCTATTTATATCTATATCTATATATTTATATCTATATTTATATCTATATATATCAATCTAGTTGAGAAGTCTATGCACATACAGGAGGTAAACAGGTAAAAACAATCCCTTCTAAAATAATAATTATTATAATAATTATTTTATTCACTCATGGAGAATAATAATAGTTTACAGGCAGAAATAATAAAGTATCTAGGAATCGATTGATAATCGTTTACTTCTTAAAATTCTTATTTGGTGAGGAGTTGTTTGCATCTCTTATACACATTTTTTAAGGAAAGAATTAGAGGTGATACTTTTAACTAAAGCTTACAACACACACCCACCCTTTTCTGATAATATACCTGATTAAACACTTTGCTGATTCACTTTTCCCTTGTCTCATTTGTACCCTGAATGGAAGCAGGACAACAAAATATTTTCATAAGCAATTTAAAAAGTAAATAATAAAAAGGTCTCTAAATAAAAAGAAATTCAGCTCAATAAAATTGTGCATTTTATGCCCTTAGTTTCTAAAATGACTGATTTTTTTTTAGTAAATCTTTTTTCCTAAATGACAACAGATAATTTGACACATGAAATTAAGATTGTTGTTTTTTTTAAGTAATTAATTCTGAGGACATAGAATGTTTTCATTTTTACCAATACAGTCTTACACAGTAAAGTGTAATTTGATCTTTTTGATCTGTGACTGTCAACCTGGAGGTTCAAGTGGAGGTGTTAATGAAGTCAAAGTAGTAAATTTAATTCCTGTGAGGTTTAGGTTTGCTCATTGTTATGGCCACAGACACATCCCTTAATCCTAACTAATCAGTTGTCCAACAAATTATTATTTCTACTCAGATCTGAGACTAGAGAATGAAATGTCATCTAAATAAGGCAAAACTATCCATCAATAAGAGACAACCAATTGGGGAGTATCCTCAGTCAAGAGAAATTGCCCTGTTTCTTTCCTTTTTATTTGGGGGTTGGGTAGAAAGAGAAGGGAAAAATGGTCTCTTAGGACTGTACACTGGCAACAAAATGTCATGTCATGGATTATTAGTGAGATTAAATCTAGATTTCCAGGACAGTGATGGTGAGGCAAATTGGAACAGCTAGTTTATCCAATCCAAGATTCCACAGAGAGGCACAGCAGACCTCTCCTGACCCGCCCACTGCTCCCCTCAGCAGTGTGCTTCGGTCAATCTGCCTGTTCTGTTCCCCACTCTGCCTCTAGTGAATCCTGTCACCCCCAGCATCTCTGGCCTGTACCCCAGCTCTTGTATGCATAAAAAAATAAATCTTTAAAACAAAAAACAAAACAAAATTCCAGAGAGGAGCCCAAAGAAACAGAAACGAAAGGTTCAGGAATCAAGGAGGATAAATATGTAAAAGTAAGGACTGAAGGCATACCCTGACCGTGTGTGCAGCTAAAGCAGGACACAGGAGGCAGGCAGGAGGGCACAGATTTGGGATATAAGAAAGAGCAATCAAAAGGAGATAGGGATTGTTTGGATGAGTGAATGAAGGAAAGTTCCCTTTCCTTCTTTGATGTCTCTGAAGTTGGGTTAAGAGAAGAGTGATTCCTAGACAGGGAAAACTAAGGAGGAACAGGTCTGATGGACACAAGGAAAGCTTGGATGTGAGGCATTTCCAGTGCCATCCAGGTAGAGATGTTCACTGCTCATTCACACACAATTAAGAATGTTGTCATAATTATACATGTGGTTCTCACCAAAGCATTAGTAAGATAAGATTGCCCAGGGAGAACGTTTCAAGTGAGAAGATACACAGGGATATAACTCTGAGAAATATTTACACTGGGGCAAAGGAAACTTGGAAGGAGACTGGTTGTGGCAGAAGTAGGAAGTATCAGTGACCTAAGAAAAGAATGACTTAGGAAGGGGAGGGGCGTAATCAAATGTGCCAAAGCAAATGTGCAAAAGGTAAGACCAAGACTTAAAAGAAGAGAGCACTGGAAATTATCAAGAAAAGATTTCTTGGAGAAAAGTCCACAAGATTCAGAGCTTTTCTGTTTGATTGTGAAGGAAAGTAAAGTAAAGGCATCTGCCAGTGTTGGGAGAAGGTGGGGTGCTTTTGGACCCAGACAGGTTTTTTGGGTTTTTGTTGTTGTTGTTGTTCTCAGGATGGGAGAGAATTGAGCATGTTTATAAGCTGAAGAGAAGACCTAGTAGAGAATAAGTGGCTGAAGATGTGGGAGGAAATATTTAATGGTGTCAGGTCCTGGAAGAGGTAGGAAGATAAGAGATTTTATTTAAAAATGTATATAGGGGCCTCCCTGGTGGCGCAAGGGCAAGTCTCAGCACTATGAAGCCATTGGCAGCCACTGTTCAATGCCCGGCCAGGTTGCTGACCCACATGGCGCAGCAGACCTCTCCTGTCTCATCTGCTGCTCCCCTCAGCAGTGCATTTCAGTAGCTCTGCTGGTTCTGCTCCCCACTCTGTCTCTGGTAAATCCTCTGACCTACACCTCAGCTCATGTATGCGTAAATAAATAAATCTTTAAAAACGTGTCTATATGTGTGTGTGTATTTATATATTAGTTAAACTATATAGATAAAAATCAGTTCTCTCTAGGTGGGATTTTTTTAATATTGTAATATGGGATATTCCTAATATTTTAAGTGATGGTAATATTATTTAGCTAAATTAATAAAACCCAAACTTAAATATCAATTAAAAAATTCTACTTTGGAAAATGATTTTTCCAAAATATTTTACTCTGCCCTCCTAAATAAAATGTTCTGAACATAATGTGACCTTTTTTGATGACTCACTTTGAACATCAATCACTGTCCAAGGCTATAATAGCGCTGTGCCCTCAGGAGCAGCTGAGGCCCTCAGGACTGCTAGCCCGATGCTAAATGGCTGCAGACAGCTGTGCACTTAGAGTCCTCCTGTCTTCCTGCCCTGTCATTTATCATTTCCCTTCTATTATCAGCTTATCACGACTCCCTGCTTCTCATGTGTTGCCTTTACTTTGTACCCCATGGTGTGGGAGGGCCTCAGAGTGGCTGCAAGCACCCCCAAAGTGCAGACACAGACACAGGACAGCTTGTTCAGTCTCCTGGGTGCCTTTATGCAGAGCCTGCCCAGAGGAACTCAGGCCTTCCTGCCTGCAGGTCCCTGACTGGGCTTCAGGAGTAGGGTGAGAGAACTGCAAGTCTGACTTCTTGGATATAAAGACACAACTGGCAAGCCCTGCAGCTTGGCCCGGCCTCTCTGTGGTCACCCCCTGGCACTCTTCCCTCTCCTGGAGGTGTGTGATGTGAGTCATCACGAGGCTCTAATTAAACATTTATCTGTACTTAATCCTGAGCTACCAGGCACTGCTATAAATGAGTCATGAAATTTGACCAGTGTTTTATTTTGGTTTTCTGTTTCTGTCCATGGGACCCAAATTATTTTGTTCCTAGTAAAAGTGACAGGATTCTTATAGCTTTTTCTCCTACACTCTAGGAACCAACTACGCCAGGGACAGATTACTCTGTAGGGAGAATCTTTGTTTAACTCTCCCAGAGGGGGTACCCCTTTCTCTCCAGTTAAATAGCCCACCTGCACAAACATGCACTCAGGTACCCATGAGAGCAGAGACAGAAGCCAGGCGGTAACCACTGCTTCCCCTGTGATCAACTTTTACTCCAATGTTCATATTAACTTCAAGGGATGGTTCTGAGTTTATATTCTTTGGCTCCTTCATCTCTGAGGTCTCACATAGATAAGAGGGAGCTGTTTCTCAAGGGTTCAGAAATATGAAGGAAACCAGGGTTATGTCATCCCAAAATATGCCACTTTGGATCAAGGATTATTTTTTGCTAAAAATTTTTGAAAAATAGTGGGTACAAGAGTTGTCCAATCTCCTCCTTTCTTCCTAAAAGCAGGAGATTAATCTCCTCAGTGAAAGATGGTTTTGTTTGTACCAGGAGGAAAGAAACATTTTTACCACCAGAGCTGGGAGTTGAGGCACAGAGAATTCTTTGCAAACAGACTTTGTCAAAATTACTTTTTTTCCCTTTAACCACCTTTATATTTTAATTGCTTTGCACCATTGCCTCTTGGTTTAACCTAGTGTAATACCATTTGGGTTTCATAGCTTTGGAACTCTTGTTATGATACTCCTATGCCATGTAAGACTTATATTAAATAAAACCTGTGTGGTTTTCTGCTGTTAACTATTTTATGCCAGTTTAATTCTTAGACTCCAGTGGAGACTCTAAGAGAATAGAGGTAAAGTTTTGCTTTCTTTACAATCAACTGTGGGAAATGATGGCTTTGCCTGGGAAGAAGTGGACAGAATTTTCTGTTGTCCTCTTCTTTAAAGATGTCTAGTAAAACCCCAGGAGCACAGGGGTCTCTAGTTGTTTGTCAGGGGCAGAGAGGTGGAATTATATTTTCAAAGGCTGATAGAATAGTTAAGCAGGAATCACCAGTGGACTTCTTAGCAGTCCGTTGCCATAAAATTGCCAACAGCAAACGTTTCTATCTATCCAACCTTTATGTAGCAAGACACTGCCAATTAAGTGTGTAGTTATTGTTAAATCATTAATAATGAGATCCCGGAGGCTGTAAAAGTAAAAATAACTTCCTGTTTTTCTCCAAAGTACTTTTTTTTCCCTTGGGTGTTATCTAATAAGCTTTGTGGGAGCAGTTGGTTATGGTGGTAAAATCTACTTCTAGACAAGACAGTAAATGAAATCAATGAAACCAATTACATTTCATAAAAAAATCATGCCACTTTCGGTGTAAGCAAGTAAATATGTGTATACATAGGTACATAGAAAATCACTTGAAAAAATGCACAATTGGATAGTAACAGTGGTTTTGTATGGGAGATGATAGAAGTATTTTGAGAAGTATTCATCAGTTCATAGAGGTATATTTTACATATGGTAAAATACAACCATTTTAAGTATACGGCTTGATAAATTTTAACAGTGTATGTACATCTATGATCACCATCACAACCAAGAGAAAACATTTGCATCTTCACCTAAAACTTTCTTCAGTTGCCTTTTAATCAATTCCCTGTACCCCGGTTTCCAGTCCCAGGAAACCAGTGATCTGCTTTCTGGCAGAAAAACTGAATTTTCTTCCTTTTGATTATCTATTTATTATAATATTCTCCAATAAACATATATCCTTTTTTAACAACAAAAAAGCGATTTCAAAAGAAAAAGGTAATTTTAAAACTATGTTAAAAAACTATCTGTGAAGGCCTCCCTGGTGGAGCAGCGGTTGAGCACTGGGTTGCGAAGCTGCCCGCGGCCTCTGCAGCGCCGGTTCGATCCCCGGCTGCTCCCCGGCCACCAGAGGAGGGTCCCACTTGGCGCCCAGACCTCTCCTGCTGTCCGCTGCTCCCCTCAGCAGTGTACTTCATCACTCTGCCTGTTCTACTCTACGCTCTGGCTCTGGTGAATTCTCTTACCCTCCTGCGCTTCTGACTGTACCCAGCGCTTAAATAAATAAATAAATCTATCTTAAAAAACAAAACAAAACTATCTGTGTAATAAAATTATTTGAAAATTGATTTTATGTTTCTCCTCCATAACTTATGCATCAAAGTGTCATTTTTGGAGTCAGTGGGTTTGGAGTGAGGGGTCCCTGTGTTCAATCTGGAAAATGTATCACCAGAGCTCCTGTTTCAGCAGCACATGGAGAGTTTCCCAGGCGAGTTTCTCCACAAGGCAGAGACAGTTACGTTTAAAGGGCAAGTTTATCAGGGAAGGAATACAACAGTTAAAGACACTTGCATAGACACAAGCGGGCAGGAAGAACTGCCCCAGAAGGGACAGGTTTGCTGAGAGAGGCCTGCGTGCTTGCAAGTGGGCAGCCTTGACAGGTCATGGGGGCAGGCAGGAAGGCTGCTGCCCTGCTGAGGAGAAAGTTGATGACAAGAGGCACCTGCAGAGGCACAGCTGGGCAGTGGGATTGCTGCCCAGAGCCAGTGCAGAGACTGCACTGGTAAGAGTATTCTTCTGTTTGGGAGAGGTCATCCCTTGTGAGCTTCAGTTGGTTGCTAATTTTGGATAACTATGTAGACTTTGAAAGGGACTGTAGAGTCTACAATGGGCTCAATCTCCAATCTTCACCTTTGGGGTCTGTTGGGCTCAATCTCCACGTCTTTAGACAGCGCCTGCGGATACTAGTTTGCAACTGTGTTGATAGTTATGCTAATCTCTTCTGCCCCCACCTCCTAGTGTGAGCCAGGTTTCTGGTCTCGTGGTGCCTCCTTTTTCAGTTTTTTTTTTTTTTTTTCTGTTCCTGTCCTCCATCAAAAGAGTGGGATTTCCATTTTCCTGCATTGACCCCTGACTCTCTAAAAGACCTTACTCCACCCACCCAAAGTCACTTGATTGACTATAATCATTCAGACATACATTCCCCATCTTACTGATGAATTAGTAATCTTCTCACCTACTCTTCTCAGCCAAAATGGAAAAAAAAGGAGACCGCCCCTTTTTCAGAAGGTTGTAGATTTATGACTTTGATATCAATATATTGTTTAGGACAGTTATTTAAATTACTCCTTTTCCTTCAATTCTGTTGGAAATACCTCCCAGCTGTTAGGTGATAATTAAATATAGTGAAAGCTTAACACAGTCCAACTATATCAAAAAAGATCGCCTTCATAGATAGCTCTCCTGCCAAAATACTGCAAACCTCCTGAGACTACAGGAAATGAAAAAGCAGTGGTGAATGAAATAGGACCTTGGGATTAGTTTAGGATGCTGCAGACTTAGGAAGTTGGTGACTTCTCTACCTACAAAAGTTATGAAGAAGATATTAGACAAGGTAACTGGTACAAAAAGTACTTCCATGAGAGCCAAAACAAATGATCAAATATTTATTGACTACCCGCCTGCCTAATATCCAGATACAAAGTCCTACATTGTACCAAAGCACCATGTACACTATAAATAAAGCAGCTAGAGACTCTGATCAGAATACACAATTCTGTTTAGCTAACAATGACCCAAGGGAGTGGGGGATCTAACAGACACTACCTGCTCAGCCGTGAAGGAACTATACTTTTATTTTTCTTTATTTTCTTCACTTTACAGATGAGGAAATCAAAACTTTAAAGGCCTTAATAAATTACCTGAGGCCTCATGGGAATTGGCAGAAAGGGAATGTAAAACTCCAAAGTCCTGCTTTCAGGAAGGGTTTCATGCCTGTTTGTTGTGCAAATAGTGTGCAACAATGCCCTTTAGTCTGCTTTTTACTGAGGTATCAGAAACATTTGTACTGAAAGCATTTGTAAAGATACCTCATGGATATCTGTAAGGCTTATTATGCCTCTACCTTCTTCTCTGAGAATATTTCTTCATCTCATTTCCTTTTGATTCCTCAAGTGTGAGATGAAGAAAAAAATGACTAACTTTTATTTGTTATTGAAAAACTGTATCACCATGGAGAAAAGGAACAATTCAAAGAAATAACATATTTGATTTCTTTACATATTTGATTTCTGTTACAGCAATCTGTTAGACTGATCTCTTCACAGAATCAAATAGTTGTTAGAATGTGGTACAGACAGAACATTTGCTTTTTTCCTCAATCTCTGAATTAATGAGATTAATTAATATAGCTAATATTTATTATTCTGATAGTTTAAAATGGAAGATATGGGAAAATTTTATGTGCTAGGTACTCACTGTTTTACGTAGATTATCTTATTCCTATGATTACCATTCTTGTTTTCCAGTTTAGAAAGTGGTGTAGAGAGGTTAAATAATATGTTCAAGGTCACACAGCAGATAATTGTTCAAGGTCCATAGAGCCAAGTTTCAAAGGTAGGCTGTGTGACTCCAGAGCTGTTATACTGTACACCATACCAAATTTAAGTGGGGTGGCATATTAAATTCATTCATATATCACCAATACAGTTAACATTTCCTTCAGAAACTTTTGCAGCAAAAACGAGGAAACAACAGCAACAACAAATAACAAGCAATATTAGAAACAGATGAGCCAAGTGGAAAGAAAAGAGTCCAATTAAGAAGGAAGAGGGAGGACCTCCCCGGTTGCGCAGCGGTTGAGCGCTGGGTTGCGAAACTGCTCGCAACCTCTGCAGCCCCCGCTCGATCCCCAGCTGTTCCCTGGCCACCCGAGGAGGGTCCCACATGGAGCGCAGACCTCTCCTGCCACCCGCTGCTCCCTCAGCAGTGTACCTCGGTCCTTCTGCCTGCTCTGCTCCCCGCTCTGGCTCTGGTGAATTCTCTCACCCTCCCTGTTCTGACTGTACCCAGTGCTTGTATAAATAAATAAATCTTTATTTATGCATAGAAAAACTGGGGTGTAGGCTAGAGGTGCGGGGATAGTGAGAGGATCCACCAGAGAAAGTGGGGAGCAGAACAGGCAGATCTACTGAAATACACTGCTGAGAGAAGCAACAGGTGAAACAGGAGAGGTCTGCTGCCACGTGGGTTGCTCCCTGCCCAGCTGGGGATCAGACTCCTGCTGCAGTGGCTGGTGATAGCTTGATAGTGCTGCCTCTTTAAACTTTGCACCACCAGGGAGGCCTCAGTGATGGGATCTTGATCTCTCACCATCACTTCCTAAGTAAAGGAGCTGTGTTGCTGCTTTAAAGGGGATCTGGCTTATAGTTGCCTGCTGATTTTGATTTTTACTTTATTATAATTACCTTTTTTTCCTGATCCCTTATTTGGATCCCCTATATTCCTTCTATGAGTGAAACCGTCCGGTATTTTTCTTTTTCTTTCTGGCTTATTTCACTGAGCATAATCCCTTCCAGCTCCGTCCATGTTTCTGCCAATGGCATGAGTTTATCTTTTTTTGATTGCTGAGTAATATTTCATTGTGTATATATACCACATATTTTGCAGGGGAGAGGGAAGAGGGAATTGGATCAAAATAAGGGTGGGAAGAGCACAAGGGACTATGGTGATGGTACATGGGTGAATTGGTGGTGGAAATTCCATGGGGACTATACTCGAGATGATAAAGTATACATTGTATAAAAATGAAGAATGATGTAAAAAATATATAAAATAAAAAAATAAATAAAGGGGATCTGGCAGAGAGTTACAAGGTGTGGGTCACTGCCTGCAGAGTAGATACTGTGATAGTTTGCCTGGTATATAGCTTCTGAAAGTCTTGTAGAGAGAAGTGTCAGATAGTGGAAAGAATGATACTTAGGAATATGCTTTTAAAGTGATTAATTGGAAAGGACTATATTCATTTGAGTATATAAGTGCTGGCAAGATGGATAGATAAGAAATCACTTTAATCCATTTATAGTATTGCCTCATATAGACCCGTACTAGTCATAAAAGGTAACAACAACTGCTCTAGTTGAAGCATGATTTTTTTTTTTTAAAGATTTTTTTTTTTTAATAGAGGCATGTTTTTCTTTATTTATTTGTTTGCTTGTTTGTTTGTTTTGTTTATACATGCACTGGGTACAGTCAGAAGCGCGGGAGGGTAAGAGAATTCACCAGAGCCAGAGCGGGGAGCAGAGCAGGCAGAAGGACCGAAGCACACTGCTGAGGGGAGCAGCGGGCGGCAGGAGAGGTCTGCGCGCCATGTGGGACCCTCCTCCGGTGGCCGGGGAGCAGCCGGGGATGGAACAGGCGCCGCCGAGGCCGTGGGCAGCTTTGCAACCCAGCGCTCTACCGCTGCGCCACCGGGGAGGCCCTGAAGCATGATTCTAATAAAGGGAACTGCCACATGGATCACAGATGCTTTCTGTCTACAACAGAAGACATCTTTTCCACCTGACCATGATCAACCAGCCACTGCTGGACTTGGTCACAAAGGAATCTGAACAAGAGAACAAGTGATAATCAATTGCCATTCTTACACTCTTCTTGCATTCTTCATAACATTGACCTTAGGCTGCTAACACAGGGTAGGCTATGTCTACTTCCATACTCTTTCTTTTTTTTTTTTTTTAAGATTTATTTATTTATTTATACAAGCACTGGGTACAGTCAGAACAGGGAGGGTGAGAGAATTCACCAGAGCCAGAGCGGGGAGCAGAGCAGGCAGAAGGACCGAAGTACACTGCTGGGGGGAGCAGCGGGCGGCAGGAGAGGTCTGCGCGCCATGTGGGACCCTCCTCCAGTGGCCGGCGAGCAGCCGGGATTTGAACCGGCGCCGCAGAGGCCGCGGGCAGCTTCACAACCCAGCGCTCAACCGCTGCACCACCGGGGAGGCCCATACTTCCATACTCTTTCTAATATATGTTTTATTCATGTATCTCAAGATTGTGTTAGCTGCTGCTTCTCTTTTCAGTCAATCACATTATTTAGTCATATTAATTTTATGCCAAAAGCCCTGGATAATTTTCTACATTGTCTGTTACTAATCTGTAACTGTATTTCTCTTCAACATGTACCTCTCTGATGGACATTGTGGGGTTTTGTTGTTACTGGTTTTGAGGGGGAGGCTTCAAGAGTATATTCTTATGCTTATTTCTATTATATTTAGTATGTTTTGGTTTACCCCATTATACCAGCTTTTCAAGATCCCTTGGGAAGTTAATTCCATCATCTGCCAAATCTGCTATTTCTTTTACCTGCTTGTCATATACAAATTTAATAAATATATTTTTCTGAATATTCATCAATTATCTAAAAGTGTTTATAGGGGAGAACAGACTGAAGTATTGATATAAAATCTATCAGGGCTTAAATTATCCATCTTGTTCATTGTTCATTTTCTACATCAGTGTCTGGTACAGAGTATGTTAATGAATTAAATTAGAAACAAATGTTTTCTTGCCTGCTGCTCCCCTCAGCAGTGTTTTTCAGTAAATCTGCCTGTTCTGCTCCCAGTTCTGTCTGTTGAATTCTCTCACCTCCACACCTCTGGCCTACACCCCAATTCTTCTACACACAAAGAAATAAACAATAAAATTGGCACAGATCCTCTTTCATACCCTTTGAATAACGTGTAAGTTCATTGGGCTGTACTTACATTTACCCAGTGTTACTGTCTTGACTGTGAGGATATCAAGAGAACTTTTTTTTTTTTTGTGGGACCCTCACCGGTGGCCAGGGAACAAACTGGCTCTGCAGAGGCTGCGGGTAGCCTAGCAGCCCAGCACTCAACCTCTGCACCACCAGGGGAGGCCCAAGAGACCTTTGATTTGTTGTGGCCCAAGGACACTATGAATACTAGAATTCTTCAGTATTGTAACTCTTGTCAAAAAAAAGATGAGGTAGTCAGAAATAGATGCCTGAATTATAGGGAGAACCTACTTCACACTGATGCCTGAAGATTATCTGATTGTTTTCTCAGTGCTTACAATCTGATTCATTAAAGAGCTATGTGAAGGTCATATATACTGGGGATGACATTTGAGATCATGGATAGAAGACATTTGGTCCAGTCCAAAGTATCCAAAGACCTTTTGGTTTGGACCACGCATCTCAATGAAACTTCTGGATGGGACCTAGAGTCCTGTAAAGTAGATAACACATTCTATTCAGTTTTGAATAGTAAAGTTGTGTTTATCTATCTCTCCTGCTTTCTTTAAGATTTCTGATATTTCAGTACATTTCACTGTCATTGATTGGACATGGAAATATCAACTCATTGTAGGTAGTTGTGTTCTCTTCTAAAATTGCTTTGCAGAAGTTTTGATTTAGTTCTCTCTAACCATTTCTTTTTACCTTCTTTGTTTCAATACCATTCATCTTTACTGAAAAGAGAAATAAGAGTAACAAAGATTGTTTTGGGCATTTACAGATTACTATTATTTCCAATGTAATCTTAATCCAACAATAAACTGGATTTTTTAAATCTTTTTTTTTAAACATTTTTGCCAAACTTTGCAGTAAGTAGTCATTGCAGGTTCATATATCTTTGCATACAGGCTAGTGCCATTCTTCTATTCTTCTTTGTTTATTAATCTTCTTAACCTCCCATCTTTCATTTGCACCTAAATTATATATGACCTTGTGAGAAAGTAGGTTGTATAGTCACATTTCTCTACACCATTTCTCTTTTCTCCATCATGGAGAAATTACATAGTCAGAGTTTCACTTTTAATGACTTTTTAACATCTTATCTTGAACTGCATTCCTTTA
Source organism: Talpa occidentalis (assembly GCF_014898055.3). Classification (NCBI taxonomy): domain Eukaryota; kingdom Metazoa; phylum Chordata; class Mammalia; order Eulipotyphla; family Talpidae; genus Talpa; species Talpa occidentalis. The sequence goes on from NW_023605305.1 coordinate 42,577,340, forward strand.
AGAATCTTCTGCCATGATACAGTAATCAAGACAGTATGTAATGAGAATAAAAACAGGCACACAGATAAATAGAATAGATTCATTGGCTCAGAAATTAAACCATATGTATACATGGGCAACTAATTTATGACAAATGTGCCAAGAGCATACAATGAAGGAAGTAAAGTCCTTTTAATGGCTGGTACTGGGTACTAGGGTACCAGTACTGGGTACTAGGTACATGTAAAATAATGAAACTAACCCACTATCTTACACTATATACTAAAATCAACTCAAAATGAATCAATGACTTGAGTATAAGACTTGAAATCATAAAATACATAGAAGAGAACAAAGGTAACAAGCTCTTTGACATTGGCCTTAGTGATGTTTTTGTGGATTCATCTGCAACAGCAAGAGAAACAAAAGAAAATATAAACAAATGAAGCTACATCAAACTTAGAAGCTCCATACAGAGAAAGAAACAATCATTGGACTAAAAGCCTACCCAAGGGGAGATGTTTGCAAACCATGAATCAGACAAAGGGTTAATATCCAAAATATATAAACAACTTGCACAACTCAACAACAAGAAAATATACAATTCAATTAAAAAATGGGAAGAAGATTTAAAAAGGCATTTCACCAAAGAAGATATACAGATGGCCAACAGTCATATGGAATGATGTTCTTCATCACTGATCATTAGAGAAATGAAAATCAAAGTCATAATGAGATTTTACTTCATGCTGGTTTGAATGGCTTTTATCCACAAGTCAAGAAATAATAAATGTTGACAGGGATGTGGAGCAAAAACAGCCCTTGTCCACTGTGTCAACAGTGAGGGAATTATGTGAAGTGAAATAAGTCAGAAGGAGAAGGCTAGATACTGTATTATTTCATTAATTTGTGGGATGCGAAGAAAACAAAATCTCTTTTGACTCTGACAAAAGAATGGTGGTTACCAGAGAGGACGAAGCAGGGAGGGGATTGGTAGAAGATGCCGATTGGTTGGTGGTGGGTGGTGAATGGATATTTGGTGGCAAAGATAGTAAGAAAATGTATTCTTGGAATCCATCCAAAGTTGTAAACAAATATTATTTCAATTAAAGAGAAAAGAGAGTATCTAAGGCAGGTTGACACCTGAAATTAAGGCAGCAGTAAGGAAAGAACTAAGCAAATTTAAAAGCACAAAAATGGAAGTTCATGAAGATGGTTGACAGTTTGCAGGTGTCATCATCCATAATGAGGTGGGAGATTCTTTGGAATAGAAGTTAAGAGCATACTCATAGAGGTTATATAAAACTCTGTGTTATTGGGAAAATTATGGGAAATCTGCTAGCTTCAGTTTCCTTATCAATAAAATGAGGACAGTAACAGTTGCTTCATAACAAAGACAACCCATTTTGTTATGAAGATTAAACACTGCTGTGAAGATTAAAAAAGGAAATGTGGGGGCCTCCCTGGTGGCTTAGGGGTTAAAGACAGCGCTATCAAGCTATCGCCAGCCACAGCAGCATGAGTTCGATCCCTGGCCGGCCAGGGAGCAACCCACATGACATGGCAGACCTCTCTTGTCTCGCCCACTGCTCCCTTCAGCAGTGTATTTCAGTAGATGTGCCTGTTCTGCTCCCCACTCTGTTGGGTGAATCCTCTCACCACCCCCCACTCCACACCTCTGGCTTACACCCCAGTTCTTGTATGCATAAATAAATAAATCTTAAAAAAAAAAAGGAAAATGCGTTGACTGTTTCCTGTGAAGTAAATACTCAATATAGGAGCTACTTCTAGTTACTGTCTGTTGTGATTACTTTTGTTAAATTGTAAACTTTTTGAAATTGGGAATCATACTTCAGACTTTGTTAAGCAATTAGTACTTAATACAGATTTGTTGTCATTCATTTGTATAATAGTTGTGCTTAGTGTTAGTGATAAGAACTCCAGAAAATGAAATAAACTGGAATTAATATGATTCAATTCAATTTGTTTTCTTTATATTGTACTTTTTTATTTCTTCCAAGTTAATGGACTAGTTTTTTTTCCTTTCTCCTAAAATGACTCATATATATTTTTTAAAATATTACTTATTGGTAAACTTTCTTTTGTTTTATCACATGGGTAGAGGAATTCAGATTCAAATTCCACCAGTATTTTCATTGTTAATTCTGTGTCAGTTTCTGTTTCAGTACCTGCATTTCATAGGTTAAAAAACCAAGGCTCAGAGAGTTCAAGTGAATGGCCCAAGACAATACAATTTGTAAGTGGCAGCTGCATGAATACCAGGAGAAAAAACCAGTGGAAAAAACTTTAAGATGAAAATGACAAACTAGTATGAAGTAAAAGGACAGAGAACTGTTTTTTCTTTAAAAATATTATGTGGGGAGAAGAGTAAGGAAAGTCTTTATGAAGGAGATGAAATTGAATCTACAAGATGGTCAGTCAATCTATGAATAACTGAGAGTTGACTAATTTGGAACAAATATTTGTCCTTTTATTCCTTCGATTCTCATTTTAGTTATATGTAATAGTCAGTGTACATGACCTATAAATGCAAAGTAGACAAATTGCAAAAGTTGAAAGATGAAATTGTAAACATGGGAGAAAAGTGCTTTATCTGATATGTGGACTATAGGCAGTCACATTTTTTTAATATATAGAGAACAGATCTAATGGAAGAAGACCATTATCGGTGTTCAAAAGGACAGTATGTATGTCCTTTCAATGACTTTAGTCACAGTTCTCATAATACAAAACTAACCCTTGAAATGCTTGGTAAATATGCTGATTCTGGGTACAGATGAACCCTCCACTTCTGAAGCCTTGGTATGGACTCCGATTTAGGTCTCCAATACATGTCCAGCGATTTTTGGCGCCCTTTTTGGAAACACACCATTTGGCATGATCCTGAGAAGACCTGAAATAAGATTGTCCTGATACCTTAATTGCTTTGACATTGTAGACATGGTAAGGAAGGGAGCAGTTTGAAGGAAGCTCTTGTCTCTTCCGCTGCCAGGTTTCTGTTAACAAGTGTGTCTTCAACCACTGAGCCATCCAGGCTGCAAAGATGTCTAGAGTTTATAAGAAGAAATATAGTAAGTTTAGTATTTATACTTAGATAAGTCTCTGAAAATATCCTCTGGAATGGAAATCATTAACTGCTGATATGTGGATGTCATGCACACATTAATAAGAACATAATTGAGATAGTGAATGGGAGAACATTTTGTAAACACTAAGGTGATATGCAAATAAAAGTTATTATCATCATTACTATGATGATATTAGTGTCTGAAATATCTTCTGTTCCACACAGGCAATAAGAGCAAAAGACCTGAAAAGAACTTTGGAGAGAATTAAGTTTACAGATGTCATCAGGGGCTACCTCTTGGGGATCTTTGTAGACCATGCTAAATGTTTGGATTTTCCTAAAATCAAAGGGGATTTCTTTTTTTTTAAAGATTTTATTTATTTGTGTATACAAGAACTGGGGTACAGCTCAGCGGTGCGTGTGTGGGGAGAGGTTAGAGGATTCACCAGAGACAGAGTGGGGAGCAGAACATGCAGACTGACTGAAATACACTGCTGAGGAGAGCAGTGGGCGAGACAGGAGAGGTCTGCTGTGCCATATGGGTATCTCCCTGGCTGGCCGGGGATCGAACTTGTGCTGCAGAGTCTTTTGGACATCTTCACAGTGCTGTGCTTAACCCCCTGTGCCACCAAGGAAGCCCTCAGTGGGGAATTCTTTAAGGAGTTTTAGTGGGAAATTAATAGAAATTGGTTTGTAATCATACATATCAATTAAGAAGCACTGTGAAGGATGGATTTAAAAGGGTGTTGTAGTTAAGAGAGAGGGAAAACAGGTTTTTACAAAAACTAATGATAAACGCAGGTAAAAACTGGTGATGGCGAAAGTTTAGAGAAAATAAGACAAATGTGAGAGTTATTAAGGACCTAGGGCTGATTGAATGTGTTGATTTAATAGCGAGGTGAGAAAAAGGAGGGATGTAAAGTCTCTGGAGACTATGCAAAATATCAGAAAAAAGAGTACATTTGTGGGGGATTATGATGAGATGTGTTTGGCATGTTTGTTTTTCTGGTTTTTTTTTAAAGATTTATTTTTTTATTTTATACAAGAACAGAGTACAGGCCAGATGCACAGGAGGGCGAGAGGATTCACCAGAGACAGCGGGGAACAGAACAGCAGACTGATAGACTGACGAAATACACTGCTGAGGGGACCAGTGGGTGAGACAGGAGAGGTCTGCTGCCCCATGTAGGACCCTCCCTGGCCGGTTGGGATCAAACTGGTGCTGCAGAGGCTGCGGACAGCTTCACAGCACTGCGCTCAACCGCCTGCGCCACCAGGGGAGGCCCAATGTTTGGCATGTTGAATTTGGTGTGGCTGTACAACCTCCAACTAGAAATAGAGGACAGCACTGCAATTCAATTACCCAGGGAGTAGGCAGAGGAGGAGGATCTGGCAGAAGAGACTTAAAAGAGGTAGGAGGAAGACCAAGCTCTCTACATTCCCACAAAATAGTAACAGAGAATGTTTTAGGATGGAAAGTGTTTCAACAGTGCCAAATTCTGCAGATAATATTTCTGTCCTGTTAATTTTGGGATCCCTAACATGCCCTAACACAGGACATGGAAAGTTAGTAGGCAATCAGTACATTTTTTTCAGTCTATAAAGGATGGAAGGAAACAAGTAAGGAAGGAAGTCGTTGAGGTCAACTAAGACAGTCATTAGTAACTGGGGAGAGTTGACAGTGTCTGCAGACCGGTAAGACTACAGTGAGGAGCACTGAGCAAGTGGAATTCCTGAAGATTTTTTTTTTAAAGATTTATTTATTTATGCATGCAAGAACTGGGGTACAGACCAGAGGTGTTGGAGGGGGGGGGTGAGAGGATTCGCCAGAGACAGAGTGGGAAACAGAACAGGCAGAGTGATTGAAATACACTGCTGAGGGGAGCAGCATGCTACGCCATGAAGATTATTTTAAAAGAAATTTAGAAGAAGGTAAAAACAAAGATATAGATGATTTGAGATTGAGGGAGGGCTCTTAGGCATGTGTAGTAAGGAGACAAAGCTTGTGGAGAGGGAAATGAAGGTAAGTAGAAGAGGGAGAACAGATCCATAAAGCAGATGACTCCAAGTATCCTGAGGGGTGAGATAAGCTTCAGGGCACAACCTATATCTAGAGGCAAGTCATTCTTCAGCTTCTGTTGGGAACGGAGGAAACTAGCAAAAAGGAATGGAAACAGTGAGATTGTTGCCAGAATGTGGTGCACTATTGAAGTGGCTTTTCCTTGGGGAATCACTGTTCTATCTATGAAGGAAAAAAGTGCAGTTGGCTCTGAGGAGGCAGGGTGATGTAAAGGACATGAGAGTAAGGAAGGCTTAAAGTAACTAATGGAATGGAAGAAAGGGAGACATCTGTGGCCCAAAGCCCAACAGAAGCTGAAGACTGATTTTACTAGGCCCTGGATGGATGGTTGTGAGAGGTCCTTGTTGGATTAGCACCTCTGTTCTTCATGTGGAGTAGTCAGATGTTTAGCTTCATCCTTGTCTTTCCTTCTCCTTTTCCTCCTCCTTTCTTCCCCCCATTTTTATTCTTGCCTTGAATAATAAGAATATTTTCCCTAAGCAATCCAAAGTGATTCAAACAGCAGAGTTATATAGCTTATTGTTTGGGGATGGTTTTGCATACCGTCACGATAAGAGGTAGGCTTTGCAAAATGGAGAAATTTTTGTCCCCTGGCTGACCAAAGTGTCACAAGGCTCCGGCCAGGGAAGGTTGGTGGGTGAGACCTGGCACACAGCTGGGGCATGTGGACGAGCTCCTGGTGGAAGGTGGCTGGGATGGAACAGCTATAAATACTTGGGTTGCAGACTAAGAGCTGTGAATCTGAATCAAGAGAATAAAAAGTTGGGCGTTAAGACAAAAATGGACATACTTATAAATGATATAGATCTTGTAATTAATCAAAACAAACAAAATAAAAGCCAGTATTTTTTTTTTTTTAAGTCCATAGTCGACAAATAACTTTGTTTAAAACAGCTGACACCTATTGAGCACTTTCTGCTTCCCAGGCATTTTTCTGCAAGTTTATGCTCACAATATAGTTTAATTTATAGTAAGTTATAATTTAATTGCATAGCAACTATATAATTCTGTAAGTTCTTCTTTTATCAATTTCTTTACCTTACAGATGAATTAGTGGAGAATTTACATCACATGTCCAAGGTTATAAAACTTGACATTCCAACTCACTTTGGAATGAGGTCATATGTTTTTTTCTCCCATACACACACATACAAAAGTAGAAAACTATCTGTGTCAATCATCCAGCTCCAAAAAATGATCAGCTCATCAGTTTGTCCATCAAATCTCTATGCTATTCATCCTTGTAATCACCACGTGAACTCAGCTACTTCGACTATAGACTAGAGCTTATTCTTGGGCAGGAGGTTTGGTAATTCTTGACATAAGATGAAAGTTTGATGAAAACATTTTCTAAGCATCCTATATCTAGAGGCAAGTGATTCTTCACTTCTATTTAGCAGTCTCCTCAGTACAAAGTGATGGTAAAATAGTGTTGCTACCTCTCCTCCCTACTGTACCTTCCAAACCCGAGGGGATTTTTGGCCATTTGAGCTGAAGATTTTATTTTTTTTTAAAGATTTATTTTTATTTATACATCCAAAAACTAGGATGTAGGCCAAAGGTGTGAGGGGTGAGAGGATTCACCAGAGACAGAGTGGGGAGCAGAACAGGCAGATCTACTGAAATACACCGCTGAGGGGAACAGCGGGCAAGGCAGGAGAGGTCTGCTGCTCCATGTGGGTCAGCTCCTTGGCCGGATAGAAGTCAGGCTGTGGCGGTGACAGGTGACAGCGCTGAGCCTAATCCCTGAGCCACCAGGGAGGTCCTTGAGTTGAAGATTTTAAAGGAAGATCACTTGGCTCAGAGGTGTCAGGTTGCGGCCTGCAGGCAACATGTGGTCTGCACAATTTTTTTTATAAATAGGATTAAGACCATATTTAAAAATCAGGATCTCTCTGTCTCCATCTGACTCTGTATCTCTCTCACACACATACAACCCTACTAGGTTTCTGTTTTTTCTTAAACAATATGGAGATCTGTAATCTGCATTCCTGCAGAGCCACAGCATAATGGAGTTGAGGACTTTGAGGGAAGCAATGGTAGAGCCAGCACCCTACTTGTCACTCTTTCCACTGCCCAAGACATGTCTGTCTAGCTGTGTCACTTATTTGTTACCGGCCTTTTCCCTGTAGACATTCAAAACTCCTGTCCCTAATTAAATTCAAGATTTCAGTGAAGGATCAGTAAATCAGGGTTTACTAAGTGGCCCAAGGTCTCACTATGGCACAGTCAGTATTATTTATCTAGGTATCAGAGGATCTAGGAACAGAAAAACAAATGAAATAAAGAATTTATTGATGTATTTCCAAATTCCTTTTTCAACATGGCTCTCTATGTCTCTTTCTCTCTCATACATTTTAGTGTTACCTATTTTTTCATACTGATTGTACTTGAAAGTTACGCAGATGCCAGTTTGTCCATTTCGTCTCCCTGTGGGTGGATAATCATAGCCTTCTTCAGGAATTGGAGGAAACCCGGGAATAGAATGAATCAGCCAGAACCCCTGTACTCTGTTCCACAGCAGAAAACCTACCAAAGATACAGTTAACATAGATAAATTAGAAAAACAAAGCTTTTTTTAAATACAAAACTTCTTGTATTTTTTTTAAATAAAAATACAAAGCTGCAACATTCAACCCATTTATACTTCAGGCTAATGTTTTATTAGGCTGGTAATCACAAGGGTCATGCTCATTCTTCAAAGATTTCAAAACCAAGTTGGGTACGCATCACAGTGCCCCATTACTGATAACAAGCCACCTCAGAATGGGAGCCAGGGCAGCTACCCTGTGAAGAGTTAAAAGGAATTTCTTGTTGAAACTACATGGAAAATTTGTGTGGCAGATGCAAATTTGCTAAATTGGAATTTGACCTTGTTAAACTACATAGTTACCAGGCAAGCTTCAAATAATGTCTTCAGTGCTAAGCAGCTAAGCTATTTTCAAAAGCTGGCTGAAAAACAGAGTTGAAAGAGAAAATATCAAATGAAGACACATATTTGCAGTAAAGATTTGCAAAAAAAGACGCTCATTTATTTGTAGGAAAGTCACCCAATTCCACAAGTTCCTCAAAAAGAGGCAAAGAGAAAAAAAGGGAAGCCATTCTAAACCCCCCTGGTTGATTGTGTTCAGTAAAAATCTCTAGAATAAAATAACATGAAAGCCAGAAAGGAAGAAAACAGAAAGATTTTCATCATCTTTGACATGGCAAAAAGAACCCTAATACACATTTATGACTATTCCTATGTTTATAAATATATCAGGAGAGTTTTGGTATGTTAACTAGACTTTCCAGTTTGCTTTTGACTCTGCAAACATAAAACTCATCCATATTTGCCTTACTGATCAGGAGAAACCAAATGCCTGCCAGCTACTTCTCTTTCAAAGAACACACCTTAAGTAAGCACATGATTGTTCTCTCAATGGATATAGAATTAATGTCTGTAGGGGGAGGGAAAATGTTCAAAGTTCTATTGCCTAACAGAGATGAATGACCTTCAGGGCTCTCGTCTGCTCAGATGAATGTGCTATTTGTTTGAAATCTCAGCTTCCTGGTGTGAATGCCTTAGGATGTCAAGGGCACCGACTGGCAAAGAGAACTTCCCCACTAGACATCAAGTTCCACTCTTTCCAGTCTTTATTTCCCCTAAACCTTTGTAGCAACTAACAGGGTAGAGAGAGAGTGGTGGTGGAGGAGCTGGAGAATGTGCTGTTATAAAATTTGTCAGATTCCATGTAAATAGGACCACCAAGCAGGCAACGGAGCTACATCAAAAGCTTTCAATGCTCATGACATTTGACAGTCATTACAAATAATTTTCTTAATCAGAGGTTGCAAACTGGCAATCCCAGGTCAAATCTAACCTGCAGAAACATATTACAAGGCTTGCATTTTTAAAGCTTTGAACTCACTGCCAACTTTCAAAAACTGGCAAGATTTCCCACAAATGCTCTTTTTCAACATCTGAAAAATCGCATCTGTATGAGGCAAGCTGAGTAGTAACTGCCCCTCCAGTTAGGCATGTGTTCTCCACCTCTCCAGGTAGCTGCTAATTCAGCCCATTTTGCATGCTGGCATCACTTGCCTGGCCTTGAAAGTATTTTAGTTTAGAAATTTCTGAAGAAAGTTGTTGCCATGGCCAGTCATAGTAGTCTTAAAAAAATGTTTTACAATATATAGTATAGGAAAGTAGAAAGGATTAAATGTGCCCATCTAATATGGATTGCAAATTTTTTTGCTTTCTGGCATTTTAAATTTTCCTATAACACATACACATTCATAGTTTACAAACAGAAAACTTAAAGTTACAGAACAAAAATCACTATAATATATAATAGCATTATATAACAAAATATGTAACTAAAATTTTATACCATGCAAATATTTTAAAATACCTTTTCAAAAACATTTATTTCAGATGGAACTATATATGTAAATATATTTAAAAATATTTATATACATTTATATATATAAAGAGTGGATTTTTATATAAACTATACCTCAATAATTGTGACTAAAATATGTGTGTTTTCACACACACACAGATACACACAACTACACACTGGCTGATATTCCAGTAGTCAGTACATGGATTTTACTATAAAGCACGTACTAACCAATGTTAAGAAATAAAGTGGGATTTGTGAAAAGGAGATTGCCAGGTCAAATTGTATAATTATAATCTGAGGTAATAGAAATCATGCATTTTGATAACTAAAAATAAAGAGAAAAGCTATCTTTTTAGCATGAACTGTAAGAACATTTAGGATAGCATGTTTTAGAAAATGCTAATTTCCATAGGAAAGAGAAACGAAGAGCCTTTGACATACCTTTGGTGTGTCCATATTTTGTACTGTAATTCACAGATTTAGGGACTCCATCATTGTATATTAGATAGGCAGTATTGTTATTCTGCAGGAACATATTAGGGTTATAAGGGCATAAATCATCTGCTCACAAATGCTCACAACATCTCTACCAGCTACCCAGTCCGCAATACAGAGCTTTCATTAACACACATGAGAAGCCATCCATTCCCCTAATAGGCAGCTTTCCCATCAATATGAATTCTGTGGCACGCAAGACCTAGGACAGGAGGTCCAATCTCAATCATGCATGGTTTTGTCTTGTGTGACAGGAGCCCTGTGCATTGTGATGTGTGTGTGAGGGGGATAAACTATCTCTCTTGGTTGTTTCATAGCCATGTTTCTGGCTTAGCAACCAGTGTATAATAAAGGAGTACTTAAATATTTGCTCAGGAAATGAAGGAACAGCCAGATACGACTGTACTTCCCCCCGCCCCCCACCATTGATAGTATAAGCACAGTGCAGACCCCGCTGTCAAACTGACTTCTCTGCATACATGTGCTTCACAATGTGGTCAGAGAGCTGTGTTTAATCAGGATCCCTCATTTTCTGCTCCCCCTAGCTCCCTGATAGGGGAGGATTTTTCTTCAATCTATTTCTCCGTGTCACTTCACCTTTCTAACTTGATATTTTACTGCCTAGGAAAAGTGGTGAAACCAAAGGTGTGATTTGGATTTCTTCTGCTGAGGCAAAATAGGAGTAAATTCTCCAAACAGTAGTTCAAATCTCTGAGTGAAAATGAAGTTCTTACAGTATCTCTGTGTCATGTTTTGGAAACTTGCTTATATTTGCTCTGTGTAGTTTCATTTCCTTCGAGTCATGATACAGTGACTTTTATTGAATCCAGTAGTGTCGATACTTAGATCTCAGCGACATAATTAAAAGCAGGAAAGTTCCACCCATCTATTTTTAAAGGGTCCCTTTTTCTCAGAAAAAGAAGTCAATAACTGAGTTCTCTTACAGTACCTTAGTTATTTGAGCTAATATAAAAAAACTTTAAAAAGATGTACAACATAGTCTGTAAGGATCTTTTACTACTATGCCTAGCAATATGCAAGAAAATAAGCTGTTTTCTTATTCTCATTTTCCATAATGGACCACAGCTACCATTGGCATTCATATCCTCCTCTGGAGAACTCAGAAAGTTTTTCTATGAGCCTACCTTGAGGGTGGTAACGATGCCATTGTGTGCTTTTGGGGTGCATAGTGGAAGAACTCTGGGAAAATTCAGTAAGGAGCTTTATTCCTATAATTGATGACTAACCAGGGTTATACCAGCTAGCTAGAATTAAATAGGCTGCAACCTCAATGAAGTGAGGCTCTCTGATAAAAGGGAAAGATCACGGACTTAAAAATAGGTAAACCTATGTGCGTGCTCCTTGACAGCTCAATTCCCTTAACACATGTGTTTGGTATAGTTTGATTACTGCATACTGAACTAGAGAAGTCTTTACCTGGAGTCTAGCAGCAAAAATAGACAGACAAGGACAAATAACTGCAATATAATAGAAGTGCTAGTATGAAGGTAGAAGGAAGGTTCTTGTTTGCAAAGGCAAAGAAGGGAAATTACTCCAAATGTAACCCAGATAAATTGACCTAGGTCACCTTGACAATTGAGATTTAAAACCACTTGTTCTGATCTTGCATTTTATTCTGCGTTAGAAGTTCAACTCCAGGTCAGGAGATGGGGGAATTATGTTCTCACGGTCACTCCTGGCACCTAGTTCCAGCTTCCAAAGAACACTCAATCTCACCTGGATATCACCCACTATTGTTGCTCTTCTTTTTCTGGTTCCATGCCAATCAGACATGGAAACCAGCCCCTTTGCTGTTATTTTCTTCCCAGAATCCATCACTCAAGTCATTGTGTGTGAGCTGATTTTATGGAAGGTCTGAAACATTGACTGATTTTAAATCACCACACTGCCCTGCCCCCAATCAACTTTCTTACACATTTTTATTCCTAGCTCCCAACTATCCCCTTTTATTTTGCAGAGCAGTTTACCTCTCCCTCTTTCCTAGGCTCCGGGGCTGATTTTGCAGTCATAAAGATCATTATTATATACTGCCAAACTAAACCATCTGCTCCAGCTGAGGTAAAGGACAGAGATTTTACAATACTGCTCTTTCCTTTTCCCTCCCCCACTTTCTCTGTGGTCCGGAAGGGAAAGATGTCAGTGTTTATTTTCCCACTGCTGGCTTTTTGCTCCTAGTCTCCCATCCCCAACTTTGGAAAGCAGAAGCAGCTGCAGGCACTTTCGATTTTACACAATAAATCTATTTATCCAAAACAGGGTGGTTACTGAGATTAAGTAATTTTTAAAAGCACCTGGAACAGTGCTTGGCCCATCACATGTACTCAGACAGCATACAAATAACTTTTGACTTTGTACATTAGCTCTGAAGTTTGGCTTTAATGGCTCGTGAATAAAGTGACTATTACCACGCACAGTGACAACTTCCTACACATTTTGAGTAAATACTCAGATAAACATGTGCAGCGGAGCTAGAGCTTAATAAAGAATTGTTGTGGGCATGAGATTAGTTGACATATATAAAGGTCCAGTACAATGCAAGTGCTGAGTCCTTTTTATATATTTACTGTTCTGTAAGTTTATTGTTAGGAAATGCATACACGAGGATGTTAATTATTGTTAAATTTCACTTGTCTTCTTTGGTTGGAAAGCAGTAGTCACTGAACAGCAGGTAGTGTTTGGAACACTGGAAGATAGCCCACATTGCACCAGCAGGCATGTTTACCTGTGGCTCTTTGACTGGTTAGCTCACTGCCTGATGAAGTCCACGTAGCAGGTTACTCTCAGTCTAGGACCTTGAACTATAACCCTTAGCTCAGCCTACCATTCTGAAAGTGATTTATTGAGAGGAAGACTGGCTGGGATTCTTTTACTTGGGTCACCACTACTCATCATCACCATGGCACAAATAAGACAGCTCCTGGCATAACAATTCTAGACCTATATTGCCTGTAACAGGAGAGGGGTCTTCTCCCCATTTCCATTAGAGGTATATGAAAGCAAGTACAAAATGACGGCAGAATTTGGCAGCTGGAAGACTTCAAGATATAATTACTTCGTACTTGCTCAGAGATACCATTGGACACTCTGCCACAAGTACCAACAATTAGACATTGTTCCAGAATCGGATGACATTTTCCTTATGGTTTTGCTCACATTTATTCAGACTGTTGTTATGGGTTAATACGGAGCTAGTTTATTTCAAGTTGCTAGAACTGGAGGTTGGGTGAGTGAACATGTAAAATCCTTTTGCAAGTTTTTGATTCAGTTTCTTGCATATTATGTGATTAAATGAATGATTAAATATAACATACCTTGGAGGCATGTGCTTCATGCAGCTGTTGTAATGTCCTTCCCAAAACACTGCTGGAAGTATTGATTAGTTGCTTACTCTTCCTCCAACTTCTGGTTGTAGAATCTAGATAAAGGTACTCTAACCCAGTTTCTTTACTTTTCTTGTCTTGCCCTTTAGGTAACTTATAAAAGGCAAACCTAAAAAAGGAAATCATTATGAATTACTAAAATTTACTGCTTCCCTAGAGGCAGCCACTGTGTTAAGCACTTTTACTATTCACTTACATTTCACAGAAGGCCTCTAAATCTAAGGAAGGGGATTAGCTGAAACTCTCTGACTATCTTCCCACTCTTACCTTTGCTCCTCCCAGAGAAGGAAATGTAAATCTCGCTGGACATGTGCCAAGACATTCTCTGGCTGAGGTGGGGTGCCTGCAGAGGGAGTCTAGGTACACTGAAAGTGGTTTCTCTGTGTTCCCACTGCCCATGTGGCTGCAGTGGGGAGAAGGCCAAGACCCAGGAAGTGTACTTAGCTCATTTCTTTGCAGCTGGCTGGCTAGGTCTGAGATCTGGATTTGGGCTCCTGGGTAAGTGGAGGCTCCCTTGAGCCTCTGTCCTAAGCCACAATCTCCAGCTCAGTTTATCAAAATGTTCTACGTTGATGATTAAAGCCAAGAGCTGCTAATTAAATAGGCACTTTGCTTTCTTTCACCGCAGACTCCTGTTTGTTTATTTCTTTTGGGCATCTCACTGAGAAGACAGGCAGTTGGGCCCATGTAGCATTTGGGTGTTTTTGTATCATCTGTGCAACCCAGGGGTTCTCAATGTGCTCTATTCACATTTTGGAGCGCGTCATTATTTGTTGTGGGAGACTATTCTGTGCATAGCAGGATCCCTGGCCTCTACTTATTAGATACCAGCAGCATAGTAAGTTCTTAATGTCATCATTAATAAGGTTCTTGAAAACTGTGTCTTTTAAAAATGATATATAACAAAACTAATTTTACCATAGGCTAATTGATATAAACAAGATTTAAACTTTTATGCCATACATTCGCAGCAACATAGATGGAGCTGGTAGGGATTATGCTCGGTGAAATAAGTCAGAGGGAAAAAGAAAAATATTGGATGGTTTCACTTATAGGAGTAATATAGGGAAACTGAACCAGGGGCCAGGAAAAAAAAAAACTTGCAGGCAAATATAGAACTGAGACATATCACAAGGGAGGGGCAGGAAGAGGGGTCAAAAAAAAGGAGGGAAGAGCACAAGAGACTATGGTGAATGTTCACAGGTGATTTGGGGTGGGAATTTTATGGGGATTATACCTGAGGGGAAAAATCAAACATTATACAAAAATGAACAAAATGTAAAATAAAATAAAATAAAATAAATAAAATAAAAAGCTTTTATGGCATAGTGTTGGCCACAAAAATATGACCAAACTTTGTAATAAAGACCCAAAACACTTTTAATTAAATAGCACTAATATGATTAAACAATTTGTATTCATTCATTCATTCGTTTATTCTCCAGTTCCAGATCGGGGTCTCAGGTTGATTAGAGCCTGTCTGGACAGCTCAGGGCACATGCAGACCCCACCATGGACAGGATACCCTTCTACTGCTGGGTGCGATCCCACCCACACGCACCCAGCCTGGGTCACTTCTCACATGCCAATGAGCCTAACGTGCACATCTTTGGGATCTGGGAGGAAACCAGAGTCCCAGGAAAAATCCCACCCAGACATAGAAGAACAGGCGGACTCTACACAGACCGAGGCTCTGGCTGGAAATGATTTATTTTTCCTCATCAACATTATAACAGAATGATGTTATTCAAGGATCTGCTGTGTTCCCAAGTCATGATCATCCACATGTCTCCAAACATTATCAAAACCCTAGAAGGCAAAACTGGTCCAGCCAAATACTCTCCAGTAATGTGGGCCTCTCCAAATACCCACCATTGACACTTGAACTCTCACAGTGAACCAAATAACACACATTTACTATTAATACACGGTGGCGTCCCCGTAAAAGCACACTCTTCACCTGGTTCTTTTCTGTCTGATACTTCTACATACCTGCACTCTTTGCTGCTCCCTCCAAGCTTTCTAGGAGGGCAAGTTTCTCACATGTGGCAGGAAATGGGAAATTATTCTTCGGTGCTGATGATGGTCTCTGCCCTTTGACTCTCACTGTTACTCAGCTGCAGCAGCTTGAGACTGTGTCTTCCTATCTGCTCAACTCAGCATTCCTTCTGATTGACATTGCTAAGTCAGATGTCCATTTGGTTGTGCAAAAAAAAAAAAAAAATGTGTATCAACTGCAATCTGGCAGCCTTCCAAGGGTATGTGAACTCTCAGTATGCTGTGGCAGAAAGTAGAGTTTTTAAACATTTTTCCTGTATGATCATCTCCAATTATGTGCTGAATATCTACTTCTAGCCCAGACTGCTGAGCTAAGGTGAGGGAACCCCAAATGCAAAGATGTTCCAGAGACCTTCACCTTCCTATTTTTGAAACCAAGTTGATAATATTTTGCTCCAAATCTACTTGTTCCCTGCTATATAGGGTACACACCTACACAGTCACAAAACCAACAACCCAAACACCTCTGATTTCTTCCTCTCTCCTAGGTCCTCAGCCCATGCATTGTCAAGGCTGCTCGGAGGGTTCCTTCCTTTCTGCTTCTACTACCGCTGCTTTAACTCAGGCCCACACCTCTCCTTATCCGTGATGCTGCAAGCCTCTTAGTCTCAGGACTCTAGGCTCATCCCGCCACAGGGCTGCCACTCAGCGCACTAAGGCTTTTGTGCCCTATGTCTCTACGTCTCTGCTCACCAACCTGCTATTTCCTCACATTTTCCTGAAACACCAGCAATACTGAACTGCTTCCAAACTCCCCCCATGGCTTTCTGCCCCTGGACCTCCTCATTGCTCCTTCACTGGCCTGAGAGGCCCTTTCATCTTCCTTCTTTATCTAATGCTTATAATTGTTCTTAAAACTTAATTCAAAACTACTTCCTCAGAGAAACCGTTTGGGTTCTATGCTCTCCAATACCCCCTCTATGCTTTTAATACCTACCTGTGAGCTTCGTGGCAAGAATTATCATTTGTTCATATTGTATTTTCAAAACTCTGCACAGGGCCTGTGGTCAGTAGCTGTTTGCTAAATGACTGATTGAGAGCATCTGTGGCCGCCAGACTGATGTTTACACTGAGCTTATGTCAACTCTAATGGCAAACCCAAACACCCTAATTAAAGCGTGAGAAAGTGATCAAAGCTTTAGGAGCATCCAAGACTATTACGCAGCCCGGTATTTAGACTGACACTGCTTAGATGTCGGTTACCTACCACACACTCCAACAGCTGCCTGTGTGTTGCCTAATATATGGATTAATGAAACAGCGGTGTGTACCATCAAACGTTTTCTTGTTTTCTTAAGAAAGTGCAAGCTCCAGTGTCAAATGAAAAGAAATCTTCCTTCTGCCCCTTGTCAATATCCATAGGAATATCGGAAGCGTTCGTTAGAAAAGCCTCAACACAATGAAAGGAAACTGCCAAGTGAGAGAAGTTGCCAGCTCTACCCCACGTTGTGGCCCTGACCCTCCCCTACACCCTCACCAAAAAGCAGTGCATCAGGCCCAGGGATGGGGGGATAATGCTCAGCTCCTTCTCAGAGGGAAACCACCTCCCTCAGAAGTTTACCCCCATCTGGATATTCGGTCCATTCATGCACTAACTTCTTTCTCTTTAAAGGGGATAGGAAGTGTCCCCCTGGGGGCGCAAGGGGTTAAGCACCACACTAAGAAGCAATCCACAGCCTCTGCAGCACAAGTTCGATCCCCGGCCAGTCAGGGAGAAACCCACATGGCACAGCAGAACTCTCCTGTCTTACCCACTGCTCCCCTCAGCTTTGTATTACAGTCAATCTGCCTGTTTTGTTTCCCACTCTGTCTCTGTCCTCTCACACACACACACCCCACCCTCTGCACCTCTGGGCCTGTACCCCAGCTCTTGTATGCATAAATAAATCTTTAAAAAACTAAAGGGGAGAGGCAGTGGGGGATCCTTCTTAGGAACTTCACAGTGACTTTCTATTTGCATGTACCTACACTTCCATTTCATTTACCTACCAATCCACAGCTTCACCATCTTCATTTCTGCACGATATTGTTGTGGTCTCCAGGACCCCAAAGAAGCCAAGGAAGAGCAAAGCAAGGGTGTTTCTCAGAAGCCGTGAGGGCGCTTTTTGTCGGTGGCCTCTCTCCCCTGCCACAGCAGAGAACTTCCCCATAGGTGAAGGAATCCGAGTTTCAGGTCTCTCTTGGGCCGTGTCAGCTCTGATTTCTGATTCCATTTACCTCTTCTGTTCACTATCTGGGCATTTTCAGAATGCGATGAGTCCCATGCAATTGTGTGATTCTGTCACAACATGCCAACGTGACTCCAGCTGCCTTTGTGCTGAATTGTTTTCTGGTTTGCAGAGTCATCTAAAAGTTCTGGGCAGAAAAAAGGGATATATATAGAGAGAGACTTCACTCTTTGGCATGAATGTCATTTAGTAGGAAGTTCAGTAGACAGAGGAACTCGTGTTAATAAGTAGAGGTGCAATTAAATATACTTTGTAGTTTTTCACCCTCATGATTGTCTCTCTCTGAGGATGACAAATACTTGTGGGTCACACATTAAACAGAAATGACCCTTGTCTGTTAGTAATAATTAAAACCCTATCCATTAGTAATAATTAGAATCTATCACTTGTAATACTCTCAATACTAAGGAAATAGTTCCTGAAGGGTACTTCAAAAAGGTCAAAGAGCAAATTCAGTTGTATCTTACGAAAGATGTTTACATACCCTCTCCACCTCCTGGTTTTAGCCACTCAAGGTGGTGGTGCTTTACTTTTTAAAGAGACCTTGGTGTCCAATTGGCTGTAATGTAATCAGGTAAACATATTGATCACATGCTCTTCCGGTGAAATAAAAAATGTTACAATCATCTGTTTAGCCCAAACTATTCTTTCTCATTCTTAAAACTGAATCTGACATTGACGTTAAGAGAAAATGGCCTATTACTATAATGATTATAAAAAGGTGAGATCATTCTCTTTTGGAAGGTGGGGAGGGGTCAATAAGCATATGAAAAGAATGTCTATATGTGTGTGATGCTTTTGAATGCTGACATAGTTAATAGCAGTTTATCTGATGTCTGGTAAACATTATGACTGATCTGTTTTCTCATCAGGGATCCAGATCAGAGTCTCTTTGGGATCTAGACAAAATAGGGGGCAATTTGCAAATGGGATCACTTCTTTGGCTGGGCTGGAACTATTCAGGATTCTCAAGGTTTATAGGAAAAGTGGGGCTTGGAACTTTGTTTCTCTTAAGAAACAAAGAAACATTTTCCTGTGGTGTCCATAAAAGTGACGGAATTCTTAGCCTCATGCAAACCTTCCAGTTGGGTTCATGAATCTCCATCTTTTACAAGCTTTTCTTGGTGATGCTCGTGCACCCTAAATATTGGGACTAATTGACCTGAGGCCAAGACTGTGTTGTATATGGTAGATTCACAGTCCATCAAATTGATAAATCAAGGAATACTTTTTCTGACATTCTGTGGGTAGCGTACTGTTTTATATATGTTTTCACTGCATTTGGAAAAAGGATTTCAACTGCAACCTTTTCATCAATATTTTAAAGGTTCCATGGCATGTTCACTTTCCTAAGTTAACATGAAATAAAATATTTTTATTTATTTTATAATACCTTTTGGTAGTAAATGGAAATAGCTGCATACACCAGGCTTTGGATTCACTGATGCCTTTCAGTTATGTAAGCTAAAGATCTTTTGTTGAATAGGATATAAAATAATTCCTGTTTTCTCCTCGTTATATGCTTACACAGTGCCTGGTAAAATAGCAAATGATCCACAAAATGTTAGCTAAGAATATTTTAACTACAATTGATCCCTTTCTGTGGTTGGACTATCAGACATCTTCTGTATTAGGATGGCCCCTAAATCTAATTTTACTAAATCAATTTTATTTTAAGGTTTGCAAAAACACTGTTAGGCTGTTTGCTTTCAGATGCTGCATTCAATAGTGTTCTTATCTCCACTGTTGCTGCTGGTGGTGCTGATTGTGAGTTAATAAAGTCTCTTATGAAATCACTAGGTGTTGAACATTATACCAGAATTTTGAGGGACTCCAGGGATTTCAACATTACCGTCCAGCCTAGATTCCAGTGTGTCCCTATTTTTCTAAAAACAACAAAATACTGTGGAAAGAAACAGTGAACTTATTAGATGAAGACAAAGCAAACTGGACAAAGTGTTTTCACCCACTTCTGAAGCTTCAATACAATATTATGAAAATATCATGTCTCCTTCTCAACATAATTAACTCCAAAAATAGTAGAAAATTCCTTCATTGTAACTTGGCCAAGTATAGTGAACAAGGAGAAGTTCTTCACTTGGTAATGGGTTTTCTTATTTTATGATTGAAAGTTTACATTTATTCATTTAAAAGTTTCAATCTTTATTCTTTTTTGCTTTAGTGCTTCCCTCTTATTTAATTAGCATACTATAATTTTAAAAATTGAGATATAATTGACATATAACATTACATTAATTTGAGGTATACAACATGATTTGATAGTTGTGTTTCAAAATCATTACCACAATCAGTTAGTTAACATCCATACCCTCTACATAGTCACAAAGGTATTTTTTCTTATGATGATAAGTTTTGAGACTGCTTTCTTAACAACTTCAAATAAGCCAGAGAGTATTATTAACTATATTCACCAGGCTTTACATGATATTCTCATGATTTATTTTATTTTGTAACTGGAAGTTTGAAATTTTTGACTCTCTTTACCCACCTCTTTATTTCTTGCCTCTATTCTATGTATCTATGAACTCAGTCTTTGTTTTGTTGGTTTAGACGCTACATATACAAGTGATAACACAATATTTTATCTTTCTCTATTTGACTTCACTTTGCATAATGTACTCAAGGTCCATCCATGTTGTCACAAATGGTAGGGTTTCCTTCTTTTTCATTTTTGAATAATATTCCGTGTGTGTGTGTGTGTGTGTGTGTGTTTACCACATTGGAAAATCTCAGTCTTGATTTCTTTAAATTGTGCCTTCTCCACATTTTCTCTATCATATCCTCCTTTTAAATTTTATATCTCTTTCACATATTCTATATTCTATATGGCATTAATCCCTGACTCTTTATATGAATTTATCTTTCAGTTCTCTAATTCTCTCACTGGCAACATTAATCTATTACTTAATCTGTTTCTTCCAAATAATTAATTCTTTCTGTGTTTAATTTGTTTTACAAGCACTTGTTACTGCATTTCTAGTTCTGTTGTATTCTTTTTCAAATTTACTTGACTTCTTGTTTCTTGCTCAAGAGAAGATATACTCTATGTTGAGAAGATGTGCTCAATTTTGTCTTTTATTTCTGTAAAAATGTTAATTTTCAGATTTTTGTACATGATAATCCCAATATTCGAAGTTGCTGCAATCATACTTTTCTATAGATTGTTTCAAAAACTCTCTCTCTCTGTACCTTGCTACGGTCAATATTTTGGATTGGGGGCTTTGAGTTATCTGTGAGAACATTTTGAGATAGAAATAAAGTCTCAAAATCTGTGCTGTATTCATGAAAATTCAGTCATCCTGTGAGAACTCCCAGGAGTCAGCCCGCTAGCTTCATTTGTTTTCAATAGTTTTTTGAGTTATGGTTTATATTCCATAAAATGTCTCTGTTTAAGTTCGAACTTTTATAAGACTGTTGATGAATGGAGTACTGAGTGAAATGTACAATGTAACAGAGAAGGAAAAGGTTGATGTACTTGCTATGGGAGGAAGGAGAGGGGACTTGGAGTATTTTGATGAAAGGAATGAAACAAGTGAGTGTGCTCACCAACTTCTCTTCTGAAGGTGGAGTTCCTGATCTCTACCTTCAAAGAGTGCATTCTGATGCTCTGTATATATAAGCTCAGGCATTTATCTGGTGCTGCTTAAATGATAGTTCCTTCCATCCTTGTTTGCTTTTCTTCCATGACACAGATATTTCCTTGTCCTTGCAGATGTACTAAAAACAATCTTCTGATGATATGGTTCTGATGACCACAAATAAGCCCACATCACTAATGTTTTCAATGGTCTTTATCCAGATAAAGGTCAATGTTCAATTTAAATGTAGTTTCCTGTTGTTGAAGGCATGAAATGGAGCTTTCATCCTGCCTAAAGGGCAATCACCCTTCGATTCTCCCCCTTCTTTGTAGTGTAATCATGCTGGCTATAAACGCGACACCAATAAGAATTAGAATACTATAAATGATTGACATGCTATAAAAAGTGATGGTTTGGACAAGGGGGCATCTCTTGGTGTGTGGTAAGTTCTGTCTATAGGATTGTATACTTAAGAACTCAACAATCTCAGAAAACCCTGTCAGTCAGCCTTGTGAATTTGGGCAACTCACTTAACATCTCTGTGGTAGCTTATTTTAAAATTGGATTTTGTTTTGCCAAATTTTAGGGGGAGTTGTGAGAAATAGAAAAGGTAATGTAGGTTCCAATGGGTGGTGAATTTAGAAACGGTATAGAAATAAATTTCTATAATAGCATGACCATTCCCCTCCTGTTGGGATCAGGATGAATCTTCTCTATCATCAAAGAGTGGCAGGAGGAGCTGGCCATCCTTGGGGAATAAGGACCCTGATGTAGTGGGAAAGAGCATCTCATTAGGGGGCATATGGTTTGGATTCTCTTCCAGACTCTGTAACCACTTAACTGTGTGACCTTGACAGGTTACCTAATCCCACTGTCTCCCTTTGTCAAACTTCATAACCTCACTAAATGGTTGCTACTATAAATTTTTATTTTCAAGATTTACACCACAAGAGACATCTTTCAATGTATGTTTTTTTCCATAAAATTATCTTCAAACCACATTTTTGGAGGTCTTCATCAATTCTTTATGGGCTTCTTGGTCACAAACCTAGAAGCACTTGAGGGCCTTATTTGGTTCCCTGTCCTAAGGCTTTTGTAAAGAAACTGGCAAGAAAATTAGTATTTCCCTTTGGCAATAGGCTGAGGTTTGAAAGTAACTGAGAACCTGTAAATGGAGTCCTCACTAGGTAACAGGTCACCCTTTCTTTCTACCATAATTATGCATATGAATTGTTATACTGTTCTTGAAACACCTACTTGACAAATCCCTTTAGAGTCACACTTTGAACACCTCAGGGCATAACCCCCCTTGGTAGCAAAAATAAACTACAGCCTAAAGCAACATGACATTTTCTACTAGATATCAACATTTTTCCATCTGACATTTAGTAGATCCTAGGCAGCCAAAAAAAATAATACCAGCTGCCTCTAAGGTTATTATTCATCATTATTGTTCTATCATTATGTATTGTTAAGATCCATCAAAGTGATATTAAGATTGTTCATATGAGTGCTTCTTTTTCTCGTATTACCATTTTTCTCTGAAGTCTTTTTGCTAACAAATGCCCAAGAAATTAGTCAGGCAAAGGAAAAAACTAAGCAGAGAAATAGAAGAACTGCTTTGGTCCATTCCAAAGACACATATAGAGGGAAAGACTATCCCCTCACCCAGGCCTTTCATCTAATGCAGCACACGGAAATGGAATTGGTATTATACAGGTGTAATGGGCCCTACATACTTATAGTAGTTTTTAAGTCAGAAAGAAAAAGAAACATATCAGATGGTTTCACTTGGAGGAGGAATGTAGAGGAAACAAATAAGGGATCGGGGCGGGGGGAATCATAAAAAATTAAAAAACAAAATCAACAGGCAACTATAAATCAGAGACATTCTGTAGGAAGGAGGAGAGTGAAGGATCAAAACAGGGTTGGGAAGAGCACAAGGGACTATGGTGATGGGAATGGGGGAATTGGTGGTGGGAATTCCATGGGGACAACACCTGAGAGGAGAAAGCATACATGTACAAGAACGATCTAAAATATATATATAATAAAATAAATAATTAATTTAAAAAGTTTTTCTAAGACTTAAGAGAAAACGGTAGTCATTTAAATATTTAAGCTTATCAATTTTTTCCTTATTTTTCTTAGTAATTTTTCCTCCTTAAGTCCACCTCCTGGGCCTTCTAGAAGTTAACAGACTTCAGGCTAAGTACCCATAGACTTATAGTGAAAACCTACGTCATTTTTAATATGGCCTGGAAATAAGAAAACACTCACTATGTCATTGTAGATATAAAAATTCCGAAGATACATTTAAAATCTCTGAGTCCTCGCCAACATTACTTGTAAGCAAATAATCTTCTTTACCCCTTTATATGTCAAGATACGTCTAGGAATGGAGAATTAACTTTTTTTTTAATTGAAGTAACTGTATTAAATATTATGTAAGTTTCAGGTGTGCATCATTGAAAATCAACAAGTCTAGATACTGTATCAAGTTCACCGTTGAGAAAAAAGGGGATTTTTCTTTGTGTAGAGCCAGGTCAAGATTTATTCTTATTGATATTTTGTCCAGTGTGTTACTCACTTGAGGAAGTTGATGAACTTATGAATTGATGACTCAAGGAAATTTGTGACTTTGTTTCCTCAAGCCACTCAAGTCTGAGGAAGGTCAAGCACAGATGAATGCAGGAGATGGCCGTGTCTCTGTGTCAGTCTTTGATTTTAGCCATCCCGGTTCTGTATTGGTGTGTAGCCTGGGTATTTATTCTTAATGGTACCTGGAAGTAACTGTGATGTAAAATATCTATCAAAGATAATTATAACATTTATTGAACACATACTATTTGCCAGCCACTTCTTTTTGAGTGTGTAGAAGAACTGGGGTGTAGACTGGAGGTATGGGGCTCAGAGGATTCACCAGAGACACAGCGGGGAGAAGAGCAGGTGAATTTACTGAAATACACTGCCAACGGGAGCAGTGGACAAGACAGGAGATTGAACTCAGGCTTAGCAATGCTAGTACAGTGACTTAACCTCTAGGCCACCAGGAAGGCCCCAGGCACTTTTTTTAAAGTTTAAAGGCACTTAATGTTTTTTCTCATGTAATCCTCACCACAATCCTGAGGGGTGGACAATGCTATTATCCTTATTTTATAGATGGAGAAATTTGCCTCCATTCATAGAATAGGTGTCAGAACAAAGATTCACATTTGGCTGCTTGCCTCCAGAGCCCACAGCCCACCCTCTCAGCACCTGCCCACCCTCCAGAAGAGAGCAAACTTCACATTTCACTGTTCTGTTACCTTGGACATGACCCCCGCACCACACTCAGCATTAGACACACTAAGAATCTGGCATCTGCTTCTGATTTTTCTGAAGAATTATGAGACTGGGGAGGCCTTATTGAGGAACAGTTGCAGTTGTGGTCTGGACCATTATTCCATCAGGTCCTGCTGAGAGACTCTTGGGCACCTCACACTGTTCTTGCTCTATCCTGCTCTAGTCTCTAGTGGTTAGTCCTTTTAATTCCTGCTCATTGCTATGTAAACTTGGTAACTCAAGTTGTGTTAGAGTGTCACCGCCTGGGCAGGAATTGGCTAAGGAGCGCTAACCTTTCCCCTGTGTGCTGTGCATGAACTCTGGGGTGGCTGTGCTGGGGTTCTCTGTCTTAGCCTCATGAACATGCCATGTGGCACTGAGTCTGTCTACACTCAATCCTGCCCTTCCTGGGTAGCTCTGTCCTCTGGGTAGCTGTGCCTATAATCTCTAAGGGTGTGGTGACCCCAGGGCAAAAGATATCTTCCCCCATTTTCTCAGGAAGAGGAACCTTTTGAAATAGAGTCTGGGCTGATTTAATACCAAAATCTTTGGGTATTTTAACTAACTCTTCCGTGTCCACTCACAAGCAGTGGAAGTGGTGGTACTTCATTCATTGACGACAAATTCATCAAGCACCTATTTATGTTCCAGGCACTGTGCACTGGGGTTCCTATGATGGCTAGGATGGAAATTTTTCCTGCTTTCATACTTTGCCAGTTTGGAATGAATAAGACTCATGAAGAGGAGATTAGAATTCAATTTAATATAGACTCTGATAAGGCGTAATGGAGAATTTTGAGCACCTACTACTCCAGGCTTGACTGGCTAGGACAGGTTACCCAGCGGACGTGACATCTGTGACTCGAAGGATGACTAGAAGTTAGGAAGGTAAAGAGGGTGACAGTCTGGTAGAGAGGAAGGAAAGAGTTTCAAGAAAGAAGGAATAATAAATTTAACAGCCTGCAGGTAGAGAAAGCGTGCGAGGTTGGACAGACCTAGTGAGCTTAGGTTAGCTGAAGCAGAGTTTGAAATAGGGAGGGGTGAGCAGGTGTGGGGTTGTGAAGGGTGGCCACCATTAATTTTTCTGTGTCAGGTACGGACCACTTCTGTTCATGGATTAATCACCGTCACTTGGGTATCTGGTGGCAGTGTACTGAAGAGTCACATTTGTGGAGTTGTGTATGCTGGGAATGATGGATGATCTCAGAGACCTTTGGTCCTGGTTCTAGCCTGTACCATCCAAGGGCCCCAAGTCAGTCATTCTTCTCCCTTTCCTAGGTGGAATCCCTGTTGCCCAAGACACACATAGTTTTCCTGCTGCTGCCAGCAGTGTTCTGCACTCCAAAATTTAGAGTCTTTACTCAAGGTCCCCAATGATGCCTCTTTCCCTATCAGCCCTATTGTTTTTGAAATAATATTGGTTTACAACACTTTATATGATTTAGGAATAGGTTCACACCTATTCCTCAGATGTTTGTCACCGTATCACATCCACCACAGTCCTCCACCCACCATAGGCCACTAGGCCTCTTCCCCATTTTATTTCTGCCCCTTCCTTTTTTACCCCTCTGGTAGCCTCAATTCTATAGTCAGACCTTTAGGGTTTGTTTTGGTTAAGTTTTGTTTGTCGTATTGTTTCTCCATATTCCACATATGAATGAAATAATCTTGTATTGTCTTTCTCTATCTGACTTATTTCACATAGCATAATCCCCTCCTGTTCCATCTATGTTACTGCAAATGGCAAGAGTTTGCCTTTTTTTTTTTTTAACAACTGAGTAATATTCTGTTGTGCATCTATATCTCGTCTTAATCTACTCCTGTTTCCTGGGGCGCTAAGGTTGTTTCCATCACTTGGCTATTAAAAATACTATAAATAGTATTACACTGAACTTGGGAGAGCATATATCTCTTCAAATTAGTGTTTTTCATTCTTTGGGTAGATATCTAGGGGTAGAATTGCTTATTAGGCTTTCTTCTTTTTTTTAAGATTTATTTATGCATACAAGAACTAGGGTACAAGTGAGAGGTGTGGGGGGTGAGAGGATTCACCAGAGACAGAGTGGGGAACAGAACAGGCAGATTGACTGGAATACACCGCTGAGGGGAGCAGCGGGTGAGTCAGGAGAGGTCTGCTGCACCATGTGGGTATCTCCCTGGCGGGGGATCAAACTTATGCTGCAGTGGCTGAGGAGAGCTTCATAGATTGCGTCTTAACCCCTTGTGCCACCAGGGAGGCACTTATTAGGCTTTCTTAAGTCTTCTTTTTTTGGTTTTCTAATTGACACTTTTCTGAAGATGCATCAAGACCTAAAGATTGGGTCACAGGCTTTTGAGGAGCCTTTCCAAGAGTTGCCCTTTAAAGGTGTCCCTCCCATATCGGAATGACTGAATTCAGACACTGCAAACCTCCAGAATATATTCAACCACCAACAGAAGCATGCACCACCAGTTTCTCTCACCAGTGGCTGACAGCCTCCCTCCCCCACTTTGATTAAGAACAAAACAATAACTTCTGATGTTGGTTAGTATTTTAAAATTCCTTCCAGAGGACCTGGTGATTTTTTTTACCAAAACACTGTTAGGCAGCCTTTGGCCTCTCTGCTTATTACCTAAGTCTGTCACACTCCCAGACTCTCCCTGCATGTTGTTTTTGATTTGCTTTTATTTTTGTCACCTTTTTCCATTACCATTTTAATGTTCAATTTCCATGCTAAGTAAAATAGGTTTTCTGTCCCTGTTTCCTCCTACCTCTCCTCTCAAACACCAATAAAGCCCAGGGGCCGTTCTCACAGATCCTAGTTGCAGGGAGGACATTTTCACTAGTGAAGGCTCTAGCTTCAGACAAGGGCACTAATGAATCAATCATCAGGCTTTTATTAAGTGTCTCTCTGCTAAAAGCATAGCTTTCTCGGCAGCCAGATGGCCCTAGCTCTGCACTCCTGAAGGTAATCTGGACCCAGTCACTAATTACTCTTCTTCCCAGCAGCAGAGAGAAACAGCAATTTTTAAATTGTTTCTATTGATCACAGGACCTTTTCTCCAGAATATCACTCTCTATAAAAAAGGGAATATAATCATTTCTAGTTAACATAGTTTAAAAAAAGTTATAGAAGAAAGGCAGTTTATATAGTGAGTAGGAATACACAATTTGCAGTCAGCAGACCAGGGTGTGAATCCGGGCTTCATCCTGTACTAGCTATGAGAAGAAAGGGAAGTCATTTTGCACCTCAGTTTCTCTTTCTGCAAAATGGAAATCATATTTCACAGATCTATCTATTTCACAGATCTATCTATTTAATCATATTTCACAGATCTATTTCACAGATCTGTTTCACAGATCTATTTGACAGAGGAGGTACTGTTGCTTTTGTTATTAAGAAAGTCATCTGTCTGTCTGATTTTAGACCAATCTGATATATTTTCATCTTTTTTGGGGGATTCTCCTTTCTCCATACAAGTCCCCATTTTTCTTCAAAGGTGGGGCATGATCTTGCTGTCACTAATACTCTGTCTAACTTTTTATAATTACAGCGAAAATTAAGGTTTAAAGAAGCTGACGTTTTTCTTTCATTTCTCTTTCCTCAATGAGATGATTATGTTCTCTTTATAGAATGATGAGGTGGAGTTTGTTCGAACTGGCTATGGGAAGGACATGGTAAAAGTTCTCCACATTCGACGAGATGGAAAATATCACACCATTAAAGAGGTGGCAACTTCAGTGCAACTCACACTGGCCTCCAAAAAAGATTACCTGCATGGAGATAATTCAGATATCATCCCGACAGACACCATCAAGAACACAGTACATGTTTTGGCAAAATTAAAAGGGGTATGTGCTTCCTTTTCCTAAGATGCTGCCAGTCTTGATGCAGAATTCACTGTACATGTGGATATTATTTTTTCATTTCAAGTTCCCTTAATTTTTTAAAAAGATTTATTTATTTATTTATACAAGAACCGGGGTACAGGCCAGATGCGTGGGAGGGTGAGAGGCTGCACCAGAGACAGAGCAGGGAATAGAACAGGCAGACTGACGAAATACACTGCTGAGGGCAGCAGCGGATGTGGCAGGAGAGGTCTGTTGTGCCATGTGGGTAACTGGCCTGGAATCAAACTCGGGCTGCAGAGGCTGCAGACAGCTTCACAGCGCTGCGCTCAACTACCTGCACCACCAGGGGAGGCCCAGTTCCCTTAACTTTAAAACCCACTTTTACACTTAAGTCATTAAAAAATTCTTTTTCTATTCAAACATTTGCAACCTCACAGAAAAACTTATGTTAAAAGAAAACATTTCTTTGTTTTCTTTTCTTCATTCTCAACTGACTGCAACATCTTTTAGGCAAAGAAACCTATTCAACAGCTATACATCCCGTTTCTTAATTATCATCACTGGCAAATCAAGACCCTGACAGGATTTCAGGAAACAATATAATACATTTTTGTCATGTATTTCTTGAAGTCATAATTTTTTTCCTTTAGAATGGTGAGCATATGTAGAAGAAAATACTTTTTATTTTCCTGTTGTTATTACAGAAGAAATTTTTAGTATAAGATACATTTTGAAATCTATTAGCCCAACTTTTAATGCCTTCTTGATTTTCTCAACTCCATAACCACTTACTATCTGTGTGTGGTGGTAACTGTACTCTTCAAAGGGGTCTCATAGCTGATAGAATCTCTTTTTTAGCACTTGAGCCTCAGGTTTCTTTATGTGTAAGTGAAGTGTTGTTGGATCACCAGCAGATAATTTTATTTGTGAAAGAAGCCTAAAAAGACAAGAAATGTATACTGGATATCTTCTTTTCTCGTATTTTTGTATGAACTCTGCATTCAGTGCATGAAATGAATAAGGTAATTGAAATATAATTTCTGCAGGACCTGTCTCCAACCTGAACCTTTCTCTTGCTTAACCAGCATTGCCCAGCAAGCAAGATAGGCCTATGGAAATAGGCATCACTTAAAAAAAAATAAACTGAAAATTGCTTCTGTATTGCCTTGTCAAAAACAGCCTGGTAACAGGTCTACACTCTGTAAAAGAGCAAAAAGGAACGGACCTGGATATTATAAACAACTTAAATTCATTCTTTGTAGAGAGAGTGACCATATAATTTTTTTATCCAAACCAGGACACTTTTGAGAGTGAGATCAGATCTATTAATAATTATTCTGGAGCAACAGGTATAAACAGATCTGTCCCAGGGAAACCTGTCCAATGGCCCACCATAATTATCAGCAAAAGCATAAATTGTAAGCTATGCTAGGACCATATAAACATGACCTCGAGATTCATATGAGGAATTTATATGGAAATGAAAAGTTGCTTTGTGAGATGGAGAGGTAGGGATGGTCAATAGAATGCCAGTATACAAGACAAGGAAACTTCAGGACCCTTAATTTACACTTTTCCTTAAGAAACTATGATGCCTGTTTGCTGACTTGATAAAGAGACCCTAGAATTGTGGAGTATATTATAATACTGTCTTGGTATTGGTGATGTCTAGCTTGCTGGGAGGAGAATCTGAATGTTAAGTTACTTTTTAGTTCATCCATTGATGAACACATCCTCTTTGCAAAACGGGCTTCTTTGAAAATCAGGATAGAGCCTAGCCTGGTGATGGTGATCTATTTACTACACTTAGAAACTCTGATGAAAAACTGGCATAAGGGTCAGAATGGGGCATTTGCAATTGTATAGGGGAATATAAAAATAAAATTTATTATTTAAAAAAAAAAACTGGCATAAGGACCAATACATTCCTCTCTCAAGATTCTTTCTGTGTTTCTCTGATTCTAAAAAGCACTTGATCGAGAAAGAGAGTTCCATGGGTATTTAAATTTTATTTTTATTATTTATTTATTTATTATTTTTAAACAGCTTTATTAAGATACTTCACAAACCATGAAATTCACCCACTTAAAGTATATAATTCGGTGGGTTTGGTATATTACATAATTAATTTTAATAAGCTGTGGCAAAACATATATCACATGAAATTTACCATTTTAGCCATGGTTGCATGTACCGTTCAGTGGCCTTAATTACTTTCACTATGTTGTGTAACTCATCACCACTATCTATTTATAAAACATTTTCGTCACTCCAACAGGTATTCTGTAACCATTAAGCAAAAACTGCTCATTCCTCTCCCCCACTTCCCCCCAGTTCCAGGCAACCTCTAATCTACTCTATTTTTAAATTTTATTTTTAAATGGAGCAAGTTTTTTTGCTCACTAGTGTTTTCTTTTTTTTCTAGATCAAAAGCATAGAAGTCTTTGCTATGAATATCTGTGAGCATTTCCTTTCTTCTTTTAACCATGTCACCCGAGCTCAAGTCTACGTGGAAGAAGTCCCTTGGAAACGTTTTGAAAAGGTTACCCCACTTATTTGTGCTCTAAGTTTAATGAACAAAATTGGCTTTATGACATATGCTGAGAGTTTACTGGAAATGATTTTTTTTCTGATTTTCAGAATGGGGTTAAACATGTGCATGCATTTATTCACACTGCCACTGGAACGCACTTCTGTGAGGTTGAGCAGATGAGGAGTGGTAAGAAAATATTTTTCATTTCTCTGACTTTTTCTTCTCAACAACTCTGTTTATTAACACTGAGAGAAACCATAGCGAATTTTGAGGCCTTTTCAATCTGAGGTGGCAGTGAACGGTGTACCTTTAGGTTACATTGAAGAAGGACTTATTTTTTATCTTAAAAATATAAAAATAAAACAATATGATACCTTTTACAACAAATTTGAGGGCTGAATGAAGCAGATAATTTTCATTACCTGATTTTGAGGTGAAGGAAAAAAAAGAAGGTTGATAAGAACCCAAATCTCTGAATTTTCTGACCAGTGCTTTTTACATATAATTATAATTATAATAATTTTTATAAAAATATCTAGTAAACAACAATCAAGTTCTGACATTTTATTTGCATAATAATAAAACCACCTTTATAATTACAATTATTAGGAACTGAGCCTCATTTAAAAGAGCAATAACAGGGCCTTCCCAGTGGTGTAGCGGTTGAGTGCTGGGTTGCGAAGCTGCCAGCTTTGATCCCAGGCTGCTCCCCGGCCACCGGAGGAGGGTCCCACATGGCGCGCAGACCTCTCCTGCCACCCGCTGCTCCCCTCAGCAGTGTACTTCGGTCCTTCTGCCTGCTCTGCTCCCCGCTCTGACTCTGGTGAATTCTCTCACCTCCCTTGCTTCTGACTGTACCCAGTGCTTGTATAAATAAATAAATAAATAAATAAATCTTAAAAAAAAATAAAAGAGCAATAACAATTATATCATTCTTTCTATTTACCATGAAATTTAAAAATTAACTGTGGGTCATATATAAAATATAGACCTTACTAACACTGATTGAAATTTAAAAATTCCTAAGGCTGTCTTCCATTGATTTGTTGAGTTTGCCAGATCAGAGTTCAGTAATAGACTGAGTGAGACCAGGGAGCTCTAAGAAACATGGAACTAAACATGGTAGAAATGTTTCTATTTTAATACAAAATAAACTTTAATGATCATTATAAATTGAGAGTATGAACTCTGAACTCTTTTCTTTCTCTCTCTTCTTCTCTTTCCTGGCTATTCCTTTCTGTTCATTTCCTTTTCTTTCTGTATCTCCTTCTCTTTCTTCCCTACTTCTCTTCAGTCTGAAATTATAGTGACACTTCATAAAAATCAGAAATATTATAAAGGTAATAAAATATAAGTCCCTTCTCATTCTAATTTCTGTTGGATGATGCCTTCCCTTAGAAAGTTCTAATCTAGCTATCATTTAAACTTTGTCACTGTATTAAATTGTAAACACAGCTAAGGCCTTTTCAGTGATTAAAAGTAATGACAGGAGAGGAAATATTCCAATTGATTTTTTCACATCAAGGTCTAATTAACCAAATGACTTTAGAAAAATTGTTCAGAATGTGCTGGACATTGGAGAAAGAAAATTGCAGGCAGAGGAAACAGAATGTATGTGGGTAGGAGGCATAGAGGGGTAGAAGAGGGAAATTAAAAGAATTTGAGTACCAGTCTTATGCTAATCACCATACTGGGCAAATAATTTTATTGTAGAAATGGCAAAGAATTTGAGGAATGGGAGCAAGTCCAAAGGGTCTAGTTAGTAGAATGTAAGAGGCAGGAATGAACATGAAGAGGTTGATTTGGGCTGAATTTTTAAGGGCCTGGTGTACCATACTAACAAGATTGATGTAATTTTGAAGGCAGTTTTGAACAGTGGTGGAGCTGGTAGATCTTGGAATCACTCTACACTGAATTTGAATCTGAGTTCTGCCACTTAATAACTTTATGCCTATGAGCAAGTTATTTACACTACCTCACCACCAATGGTTTTTCATTGGTAAGGTGAGGATAACAGTGTCTTCTGTCAATGATTGTCAAGAGAATTAAAGGAGACAAATGTCAATTTAGCAGAGTACTTGGTACATAGGAAGCACTCCTTAAATGACAGTTATCATTATTATTACTATAGTTATTATTACTGACAAGGAAAATTGAGATGCAGGGAAGATGTGTGTGTTGGGGAATGCACCAATCCAGAAAGTTATTCAGGAGCCCAGTTTGATTCGACCATTAATTTTTTTAATTTGATAATGAATATTTAGCTATTTTTATTGCAATAACATTGGTTTCCTGACAACGTATTTGATTTAGGGGAATAGGTTCACGCCTCCTTTGATATATGTCACCACACCACACCCCCTCCAAATCACCCATAGTTCTTTACCATATAGATCATTGCACTCCCTCCCCACTTTGTTTTCTACACCCTCCCTCCCCCTCTAGTAATCTCAGTTATGCAATATTATTTCTAGGGTTTATTTTAATTTTGTTTTATTTTTTGCAATGTTTTGTTTCTCTATATTCCACATATGAATGAAATTATGCAGTATTTGTCTTTTTCCTCTTGACTTATTTCACTTAACATAATCCCCTCCAGTTCCATCCATGTTGTCACAAAGAGCAAGAGTTTGTCTTTTTTGTAGTTGAGTAGTATCCCATCATGTATATATATCACATCTTAATCCACTAATCTGTCATTTGGGTACTTAAGTTGTTTCCATAACGTGGCTGTTGTAAAGAATTAAAACAGTGCTGCAATGAGCATAGGAACGCATGTATTTCTGGTATTATTTTTTTCATCCTTCAGGTAAATTTCCACAAAAATAGAGATGATTGGTGACTTCTACAAGAATATTCTAGCAGAGTATGAGGTGGACATAAGAAATCAGGCTGTTCTTCACACCCTTGTTCTTTCCAGGAATTGCCACAAGTTGTCAATCTGAATTCTAGACAACTGGCTGCTACAGTGTGGAAAACTAGTCACCATATTTAGCGTAAGGCTTTTGCTTTCTGCAGGAGGTTACAGTGCCTCAGGGTATTGCCATCTTTGTGGCTGTGTTCCCAAAGTTCCAGGTTGATGCATCCAGAGTCCAGCCACACACAAATATCAAGTGAAGCTGGCAGGAATCAGGGTAGGGAGAGAAGCATAGGAGCCCTTACATATATGCAGTGTGTGCTTGTGCACAGAGATTGTATGAATGTGTGTTTCTTTCAGTGTTACAACTGTGAAGATAATACTTGTATTCTCCTTTGGAGTGTAGGCTCTATGTTCTTTTGGTAGCAATGTTTGGTTCATCATTTGATTATTATACATGAGCTAAATTTGCAGATATTTTGAGATCAGTCAATGTGTGATCACTGTCATAAAAATTGCCTTTGCATAGCCTTAACTGAATAAAATAACCATCCACATTCTCTCTCTCTTTCTCTCTCCTCCCCCCTTCTCATGCACACTCATGCACGCACACACCAATTCACATGGTGAATGCTGTTGCTATAAAGCTCTAAGTAAGGCTTTCGGTGAGGAACTTAGTAGGATGGGGAGAGTTCTGCCCCCTTGAATACATGTACTTACATTCAGCCATGCAGCTCCCCAAATAGATTTTCCCCAACAGGATATGTAAATAGGTTTCTCCTGGTGAATTGGATTCATTCTTATCAATTCAACATTTATAGAGATCCTACCAAATCCTAACCACGAGAACTGCTGTAAAATTAATATTACACTATTTTTTTTCTTGTGGATATTTTAGTTACATCAGTAAATATACTTATAGATATTTTAAAGTCTGCTACTTCCATGGGAGAATATTGAGAGAGACAAATAAATTTTGTCACCCAAAAGAATGAGGGCTGGTGTTATGTTTGTGACTTCCTAAGCTGTGCAAAGAGAAGTTAAGTCCTGCATGTGTGGTAGAGACTCATGGTTTAGGTGTTATATGGATCCTCAATTTTTTCTTCTCATGAGTCTCTGTGAACTACAAGCTTAGTCAAGTCTTGATGTCATCAGAAGGGTTGAATCACTAATTTGAACTAACTTGACTCTCAAACCTCTGTGTTATTTGAATTATAATGCACAATGATTTAAACATCACATTTCTCCCAATCTGATACTAAATATAAAAATTCAGCTAAAGCATAGCTAAGTGGAGAAATGAAAGATGGAGAAGAGATGCCAAATAAGAAATCCTGCCTTTTAGTAGTGAAACAAAGATCCATTGACATGGACAATAGATTAAGAGGTGTCACGCTGAGCAGATGGAAGAAGAGAAATGTGGAAAATAGAAGACCTAGGACAGAAGTGACCACTGCCAAGAAGGCTGTTTGTGTTCTAATATCAAGACTCAATGCTCCTCAGTTCCTCCAAAAGAAAAGTTCTTGGCAAACACAAGGTCTTTTAAAATCATCTTAATTATTTAACTCATTTTACAAAGCCCAGTTAACTTCCTTCCATCCGGATGATGTCACCTCTCCCCCCTCAGAGCTGCAGGGAAGAAGTTTTCACTCACCCTGTGTGAGCTAAATGGACTCTCAAAGGCAAATGATATTTAATTGATCTTCACTTTTTCTAGCACTTTTTACAAGTTTGAGGTTTTCTACTAGAATGATTTAATATAATTTTAAAATATCCTCCTTTTAGCTATTTATGTCCTTTCTGGGGGTGTTAAATGCGGAAGCAATTATCCTCTTCATGACAGGATTTTTTTCTTGGCTCAGGAGAGCTTTGTGCTTTGTGACACCTGATGCGTAGGTAAGGAGTTGGGCTTGTTTTCTATTAATTCCCAGTGAGCTTCTTTCCCTTAGAGAGCTAAAGGGTAGGATGTATGCTTCTCTGAGAGATAAATCACAATCTGTTAAGTGTGTAGGAGGACACTAAAAGCTAGAAAAGATTATGTTCTAGCAAAGTAAAATGTAAAAATCTTTATTTTGCATTACTCTATAACCATGGCAGAAAAGGGGTGGGGGATGCTGATTAAGTAGTTTCATGGGAAGGAACATAGAAAAGGACACTCTTTTTGGTTGAATTACTTCTTTTTGGTCTAAATTGGAATCTTTTTTAGACTGTGTGAAGCATCATATTTTTAGTTGATGGGTCCATGAATTTGAAAGGCTCAGGTTCTTAAGTGTTCAGGAAGCTGGGGCCCAGCCAATAGAGAGATAAAATAAGCTCTCTGATTTCATCCAGTATCTAATGTGTGCCAAGGAAGTATTTTTTCACATTCACAGGGAGAGTTATCTGTTGTTGTTTTTCATAGAACAATGAGTGCACCAGAGTAGATGGTTTGTGTTCTGCTAGAACGGTGGCAATAGTTAATTGTCTTTGGGAATGTGAGACATCTTATTCTGTGTGAAATTGAGGTTAAAACACATTAGAAAACACAACTGCTTTCTCCAGTTTCAGATTCCAGCAAGAAAGTAGATCTTTTCAAAGTTGCCTAGTAAGACTGACACGACCCTAAAATAAATATATCTCGTCTTAGCATTGGGGATGGAAAGGGATGGTACATCTGAAGTACTTTTCAGAATTCAGTGAGCCTTTGGGAGACATGGGGAATATTTAGAGGTGGTTGAAATTGGTAAGAAAAAGTCGATTATGGCAAAATCATCATAAAAGCCTTAGATGGAGCATTCTACTAAGTTCTTTCTGTGTATTTTCTCAGACATCTATCACTCACTAGGCATGAGGATCACCTCCATTTAACAGATAAGAAAATCAAGGTAGAGAGGGGTTAAGTAATTTTTTGAAGGGAAAAGTGCTTGTAAAGAGGAGAGAGGCATGGAGGGCACTGGGTTTGAATCAGTCCCAAGGCTATGGACAAACCACTGTGCAACACTGCATCCCGGAATCCTTGCGAAATTAAGACCATTGGAGAAACAGAAGTCTCATTGACTTACCGGAATGCTAGTGATCAAGGTCAGCTGTCTAGGAAAAGATGAACTGGGGAAAGATTGCCTTTGGTTTTCCATCACTTCTTCTTATCCCCTTTCAAGGGTTGTCACTACTTCTAGCCTGACTCCTGATTGCAAGCCTATGCTTCATTTCTACAGGGTTTTTTTTTTTCCCTCCAGGAGTAAATTATAATTTTAATTTCTAAAGACTTAAGGAGTCACACCTTTCGTGAGTCTTTCTATTTCAATAGTGAATTTTTAAGGAATAAAAAGTTTTCAAGGAAAGTAGGAGCCATTTCTAAAAATAATGCTTCAATTTCCATTTCAGATCCATGGAGATGGTACTTTCAGGTTGGAGGTGTCTGAGGCCCCCACAGCACACTGGAAGGGGAGGTGGCAACCTTCTTGACTCCTGGAAAGGAGTCAAAGGAAGGAGAAAACATTGTGTGGAGGGGGAGTGATCCAAAAAGGAGGTGGTAAAGCTTGGAATCTCATAATGGGTGCTGTGTTTAAACTCCACCTCTGCCAGTTTTTCTATGCAATGATGGACACATAATTAAGTCACCTGTATAAAGAAAATTAACATAATGGAGTTGTGAGGATGAAGTAAGATAAAGACTGAAAAAAGCAGTAACCAATTGCATGCTAACAGTCAAATCTTCTTAGTTAAAGTGGACCCCTGACCCCCTCCTATCCCAGGGGAGGGGCTTTGAGAATTGAGTGGCTGGAGGGGTGCAATCATCAAGAAGGGAAGCAGAAAAGATTGGTGAAGACTTGTTTGGAAGGGAAATAGACTAAGTTGTGAGATACTTATTTCATGAAGTGAATCAGTCCTGTTGCACTCACTTGTTCATTCAACCAGCAGATACTTGTTGATGCTTCCGCAGTGCTTTTGCATTTGAAATTTAGACGCACTTGGATCAGCTCTATACTGCATTTAGAAATGCTGATCTTGGAGAACTATGTCTGCATACATTTATAATTTGATAAAACCAGCCAGCTTAAGTCATTGCTGGTATCTTTCTCTTGAATCTTCTTCAGATTTAACTTCCAGAGAGAACTTCAGAATGTGAGACAAAGATTGTTTTATATCTTACTATTTTATCCTGGAACATCTGGCCAGAATCCCTTATTTAATTAGTACCAATTTAGTAAGAAGATCTAGCACTAGTTACTGGTCATTTCTCTCTGCTATGTGAACATATGTGACTGGGAAATCATCAAACTATCGCATTATGTACCTGTTTCTGAAACTCCACAGCCACTGAGTTAACCACAACCACATTGAAACCACCCAGGTGCTAGAAACCATTGGATTATTAAGATCTCCTCTGGATTTTTTTTAAAAGATTTATTTATTTATTTATACAAGCACTGGGTACAGTCAGAAGCGCGGGAGGGTGGGAGAATTCACCAGAACCAGAGCAGGGAACAGAACAGGCAGACTAATGAAACACACTGCTGAGGGGAGCAGTGGGCACAGCAGGAGAGGTCTGTGTCGCACCATGTGGGACCCTCGCCTGTGGCCGGGGATTGAACCGGCACTGCAGAGGCTGCAGGCAGCTTCGCAGCCCAGAGCTCAACCGCTGCGCCACTGGGGGAGGCCCTCTTCTCTGGATTTTAATTAAGGATCATGAGTTTCATTTTTGTCCTTAAACTAAGACCATGCACATTATAGTGATGCCTGACATCTACAGCCCCTGACTGAAGATTAAATAAGTCAGGAAATGTAGGAATTAGTCTAGACTCACTATGAAACTCACTATGAAACTCACTAAACTCACTATGAAACTAAAAAGAGGTGACTTTAGTCATTCTGCTATAACACTGTACTTTGGAGGTTTTGTACCCAATTGTCCCTGAATGTCCTAGCCTCACCAGCCTGTGCATATCTATAAGACCATCGTGATGTTGCCATGGTGATGTTAATTCCTGAAATTTCCTGGTCTTGTAGCTCTATCATTAAAAAACTGCTGGACCTTTCTGGCCAAACTCTTTCCTTCTGATGGCCTGAAGAACGGTCTCACACGTGCTCAGGGAGAAGTTTGCACCCGCCGGCTATAGCTGCAACCCCGGCTCTACTCAGCTTCTGCTGAACCAGTTGCCTGTGCTCTTTGGGAAGAATATTGCTCTCCACAGAGCATCATCCCCTGGGGCTTCCCAGTGAGTCAACTGGCATCATGTTCTCTTCAGGCTTCACTGAACTCTGGAACTACACTATGTCCCACATGGAAAAAAGAGAATCTTCCTTTCCTAACTCTGTACCCCACCTGTCACTTGGGCCTGCTGCTGGAAATGTTCAACACAGTCAACAGATTCTTCAGAAAGGGAACTGTTTATTACCCCATTACTTCTCCCATTCATCTCATGAGGTGATCTGAAGGGCTGTAGGCGATACCTACCACCTCCTTCATTGTTTTCAGTTCTGCCCCCTGCCCCCAGGTTCACATGAACCAACTTGTCCTTTTCCATTCAGTCATTTCCAAAAGCCTTTGCAGCTATCTACTTAGGCAGATCTATACCTTGTGGGTGATAATCTCATCTTCCTATTCTGGTAGGTTCAGCCAGACCCACCCTATTTCCCGTTCATGAAGTTGTATTGGTTCACCGAGCTCATAACCACAAGATAACTGAGAGCCCACCCGAGTCTGGTTGTGGTAGGAGCCATCAGTCAGTGTAGACAATCACTTGAGGACTACTCTCCATCCCGCTCTATCTCCCCCACCCCAAAGAAAAAAGGGAATCACAGTGGCAGACAGAGGAACTGTTCAGGAGGAACTTTTTTTTTTTAAATACATTTTATTTTTATATTTCCCATACAATTGCAATCCCCTTATTTTGACCCCCATCCTTTCCCTCCCCCCCCCACCATCCATAGAGTGTCTCTGTTCAGAGTTGTTTGATTTTCACTTTCTTATAGTTATTCATTTTCCTGGTCCCTTATTTAAGTTTTCTAGATTCCTGCTATGAGTGAGACCATCCAGTAATTTTCTTTTTCTTTCTGGCTTATTTCGCTGAGCATGATCCCTTCCAGCGCCATCCATGTTGCTGCAAATTGCATGTGTTTGTCTTTTTTGAATGCTGAGTAATATTCCATGGTATATATGTACCACATCTTCTTGATCCAGTCATCTATTTTTGGGCATTTGGGTTGTTTCCAAAGCTTAGCTATTGTAAATAATGCTGATATAAACATAGGGGTGCAGGTGCTCTTTGGAATTGATGTTTCTGTGTCCTTTGGGTAAATACCTAGGAGTGGAATTGCTGGATCATATGGAAGCTCTATGTTTAGTAGGTCCAGAAATCTCCACACAGCTCTCAGGAGGAACTTGTTAACTCATTTCAGTAGGATTGTTTGTTGAGTGAGCTGGAGTTCAAAGTGCAGAAGGTAAATTGGCTTGGTACACACCTGCATGTAGCTGAGAGGAGGACATTCATTTCCTTGGACTTCAATACAACATGGAGGCAAATTCTCTGATTTTCAGTTATCCTAGGGGAGGAGAGGGCAAGGAGTCGAGGTGTATAGACAGAGGAAATGTTACAGGGCAGGGAGAGGGGCACCCCAGAACCCCCAAACCTGCCTGCTCTAAATAGGTTCTACCATCTGCCACATCAAGACAAAACATATAGACTTTTAATGGAAAGGAACTTTAATACAATTAGTGTGTAATACAGAAAAGACAAAATATAGTTTGCAAATCAAACACCCAATGTTACCCATCCCCTCATGGGTAAATGTCTGGCCAAACAGGATTGACCCAAAGCAAAGCCCGAAAGCCAGCCACCAGTCTAAAGTATCTTCTGGCAGGGAACCATGGAAAAGGGTCAGAAACAGCCAGACAAGTCTGGGAGGAAAAGAGCAAAATCAAAATCAAGAGAAAAATTGCCATTGTCAACCTCCCCATGGGTCTCTCACCCACGTCTGTTTCACCCAGTCCAGGACCAAGAAGCAAGCCCATGCGCCTCCTCCAGGTCTCCTTCTGGCTCTCCATCCTGCTTCCTTCCTTCTTCAGTCTCCTCCCCAGCTACCTCATCTCCTTGCTCAGCTCCACCCACTTTGGTGGGGCAGGGAACCTGGAACCTCCCCTTTTCCTGGGGACCACCCTGTTACAGAAACAGCAACCCATCCTCATCACTTCAACTTCAGAAGAGACAGGGAGACAGAAAACATGGGCCAGGATGCAGTTTTTGTACAAATATAACATGTCATGTTCTAATGCCCTGGATCCTCAGGACCAGGTAGCAGTAAAAAGGAATTGTTTTGCTTATGACCTCATCCCCTCTTACATTTTTACTTAAATAGGAACTCCTGTCATTCATTCTGGAATCAAAGACCTCAAGGTCCTGAAAACAACCCAGTCTGGATTTGAAGGATTTATCAAGGACCAGTTCACCACCCTCCCTGAGGTGAAGGACCGCTGCTTTGCCACCCAAGTGTACTGCAAGTGGCGCTACCAGCGGAGCAGAGACGTGGACTTTGAGACCACCTGGTATGAGGGTGTGCTGGGGTCTGGTGCTGGCGCAGGTGGTGAGATGGTGTCTGCCCTCTTCCCAAGCCCGGGAATGCATGGAGTCTTTGATCTGACAGGGAAATTTAGAGGCCATTTGTAGTGGCAGGAAGGCACAGAGCAGAATCTCTATGATCCGAGCAGATGGGTAAAGGAGAATCCTGGAGCCCTTGGTGGTGGCTTTTTCAGGCTTTAATTGAGTTTTTACAAGGCTGGGGGGCCAGGGGGCCGGGAGGCTGGCAGGCCTCCCACCCCCTGGCGAATCTTCACTCTTTCTGGGCTCTCTTACCTTCTCTTGTGGTCTCTGCTTCTACTTTGCTGCTCTGCTAGTTCTTCTCTTTCTTGTTATCTCTTCTGTTGATTTCTTTGGTGTCCCCGTGATGCTGCCCTTATAAGCCCAGTCTCCCAGCCCAGGTGTGTCCACCTATGCTTGCCCACAGCCTACTCCAGGTGTCCACCATCAGGCATGCATGTAGGAATGCAAGGATCATTCATTAATGTTAATAGTGGGAGGGTGGAAAAGCCTGACAATTTTTTACTTGGCCCACACCATTCAACATCCCCATTGCTCAAAATCCCCCTTTTCTTTTTCTTTTTTTTTTTGGATTTGGAATACCAAAGACACTGGTCTTTGAATTAGTAAATCTTCACTTGAATCTTAGATGCTGTTAGCTACAAAACCTTGGAACAGCTAATTTCTGTTTTTAAAATACTTAAATCAGTAGTTCTCAAACATTACTACATATCAGAATCACCTGGAGAGCTTGTTAAAGTGCAAATCTCTGGGCCTAGCCTGAGCGATTCTGATTCTGTAGGTCTGAGAACTTGCATTTGTTTAACAAACTCCCAGGTGACACCAAAGCTGTTGGACCAGGGGCCATACTTTAAGAAGCATGGTCTCAAGTGAGGATAATGATGTTTGGCCTTACTACCTTGTAGTGGATGCTGAGAGGGCTAAACTAGGATAACTAACTTATCTCAGTTTGCCAAGAACTTTCTAAATTTAACACTGAAATTCCCATGTTCCAGGAAACTGCTTGATCCCAGACAAAGTGGGGCAATTGGTCAACCTTGGCTAAACTCAAAATGAGATGGTCATATTCACAGAAGCAATGAATACATGATAAATACCTCAATTGTGTTAAGGCTATGGCTACTGGTTATTGCAAGGGTATGGTACAGTATCCTTGACAAACTGTAATTAGGCCTCTAAAATCACAGAGTTGGCATTTTGATCAGGTATCTCGTCATCTCATTCCTTAGCTGAAATTCTCTTTGTTAGCAGCTTGTACCCTGCGAAGAACTGGAATCTGCTCTCCACCCCCCCAACTCCCTCCACTGGTATAGTTTTGTTCTGCTCCTTTAATTTTTTGATAAGGGTGAAAACGCTCTAAGAAAATCTTACCTTGATCTTTTTTCCTTTTTAGTTTATAAGCATTCCACATGAGTAGAAAAGAGCCTCGCGGTACTATTAGGACCTCCCACTGAAGAGAGGGAGTTAGTGTGGATACTTGACGTTTAGTATATGAGCTGCTGAAGCCAATGCAGATCCCTTAACTTTGAAGTTCAGATTCCTTATCTATAAGTTGGGGATAATAGTAGCACCTGCCTC
Source organism: Talpa occidentalis (assembly GCF_014898055.3). Taxonomy (NCBI): domain Eukaryota; kingdom Metazoa; phylum Chordata; class Mammalia; order Eulipotyphla; family Talpidae; genus Talpa; species Talpa occidentalis. The sequence continues at coordinate 42,620,357 of NW_023605305.1, forward strand.
CGGCACAGTGAGAGAATTTGATGAAGTAGTCTCATAAAATACTTAGCATAGAGTTTAGTATGTAAGAAAAGCCCTAAATATGTACCAATTCCAGGAACTAGTCAAGCCCATCCCCAAGGGGGTTAGAATTCTTAAGAGTTCACTTCATTGGTTCTTCAAACATAAAGAGAGATATACTAGACACTGGTGCCATGTTATGAAGATCACCTACTGATGCTCAGTACCCTGTGGAATTGTGGTAGTGGGTGGGGGGGGGGAGGGAGAGAGAGAAAGAAAAATAGAGAGAAGGGAGGAAGGGAAGGAGAGAGGAGAGAGAGAGAGCATGCTCGCACATGGGTAAGGGAATGTGGAATGTGATTTTTTTTGCATTACATGATATTAATCTCTTGAATTCATGATATTACATGATATTACCTGTATCTTGAATTACATGATATTAATCAGCAATAAAATTGTTTTCTCAGGGGAAAAGGTTACAGCTTCTTAGTTTACAGTGAATAATTTCTGAAAGATCGTTGTGTGAGAGTCCTCTGTTCTCTTTCTTTTATGTGTTTTAGGGACACTGTTCGGGAAATTGTCCTTGCAAAATTTGCTGGCCCCTATGACAAAGGCGAGTACTCACCCTCTGTCCAGAAGACCCTCTATGACATCCAGGTGCTCTGCCTGAGCCACGTTCCTGAGGTATGCTTTGTCATTTGCCTTTCTGAGAACTGAGAGAACTCGTTGTGTCTCCCATCAGGTCTGAGAAAGAGTTGAGAATTAAAATAAGAAAGTGGAAGACACAAGAAATCTGACATCTGTTGTTGTTCAAAAGCTTGATATAGCAAGTGAGAAGAGAGCAAAAAATGGAAAAATCTGTCCAACCTGAAAACACAGACCATTGCTGTAGTTCTTTAGTTTTGTTGAAAATTCTTTGAATCTCTTGAAGCTGCTACACTTGAAGCCTTATATTCAGGAATCTGGAGGAGGGGCAATTAGACCAAGGATCTATATTTCAGGGGGTGCAGCAGATGAAAGCTAGAGAGAGATTTCATCCATTCACCTATTCATCTATCCATCCATCCATTTGATATTATTGAATGATTATCAGGTCTCCATCAGAGTGGGCTAAGGGGCAGAGGATTTAGGGAGTTGTGAGAGAGAAATTGGCCTGAGCCAGGAGCTGGGCACTGGCACTTCACACACCACCATGTCCTCCGTGGCACTCCAAGGAGTCAGGAAATTTTAAATTAGTAGCTGACTTTCCAGGTTGTTATGAAGGTATATTTGTCAAGTTAGAAGGATAGAACATACTTCACTTAAGATCTTAGCTTGATTTGTAACTTTTACATCTTTAGACATCTGGTATGTGGGCCTCTAATTATATACTCTTACCCCAGGGCCTGCAATGGTAGGGATAGGCCTGGTAAGGAGGGAATGCAACGAAGAGGACTTTAGGAGTTTGAGTGGCCGCAACCAGGAGACAGGTTGAGCGCTGAAGAAGTCTCTAGGTTTCTGAGAAGCTGGTTTTGTATATAGAGGGGAGAAGGGTGGACTGGCAGAAGAGAACAGTGGCAGCAATAGAGGAACGCAAGAGGCTATCTCAGGGACAGAGGTGGTGCCTGAGTGATAGGCAGTGGGGGAGGTGGGGAGTGACAGCAGCGAGTTAGACTCACAGTCACCCATCTTACACATATTGTGGATTCCAGATAGAAGATATGGAAATCAGCCTGCCGAATATTCACTACTTTAACATAGACATGTCCAAAATGGGACTGATCAACAAGGAAGAGGTAAGATATTTAAAAAATATTTAAAGCACAGCTTCCTTCCTCTTGCTCCTCCCTTACCCCTCTTAATAAACTTGGGACTTAACAGCCATTGCTTCTGGAAAATTTATAGTTGCCTCTGATTAGAGCCCTCTTAGACTCCAGGCCTTTTAATACCTGAAGGTGGAGTACTCTAGAAGTGAATGAATGATTACAGAGGAGGGTTAGAAGCCGCAGCCAAATGGAAGACAAAGAAAGAACAGACTGTGCCCGAGGAAACAGCTCTGAGATCTACTTCTCGGAAAAATGCCACACAAGGTCACATTATTCTCCCATCGTGAGGTGACGGGGAGAGGAGAGCAGCTCTATTTTCATTTTGTCCATCACCTTTAACTTTCAATCAAGTAGTTAATGCACACAACAGGCACAGAAAAGATGAAAAAGTATTTGTGTTTCTAATTGTAGCTTAAAAAAGCAGATGAGGAAGTTCAGTTTTTTGAAAGAAAAACCTAATTGGAAAATGTGTTCACCCTGTCGTATTCTCAGCCCTGAGAGGGGCTGAGCCAGCGTAACTGACTAGTTTGACTGATCTCCCGAGAGAAAACCTGTAGTGACCATCCTGAGAAATCAGAATGTCCCTCCCCCCGAAACCTCTTGCAGAATGGCAAGATTTTTCTATTTGATCCATTCCCGTACAGGCTTCTATAATTTTGGCAGCTTCTTTTAGTGTGTGTAGAGGGAGTGAAATAGGGACATACCATTAATTGAAATGGCTCTGCTACCCTTAAATCATAGCCTTTGGTGAACAAAGGCCAGTGTCCAGAATGTCCTGCATTCTGGGTCTGTGGCCCAGCAGTCACAGCAGCCTTAGTGGTCACATCCCTCTGGCCAGTCCCCTTGTTTCTGTCCTGCTTGTGGCTCCATCATACTCAGTGTCACCACAGAGGTAGGTGGAGGCTGCAGAGAGGAGCTGGAATTTAAAGGTTGTGCTTTGATGCCTGGTCTGGCTGAAATAGAATGCTAAGTTGCAAAAGAGAACAAGCTTGATTTACATGCTGTGAGAAGAGAGAAAAAAAAAAAAAAAAAAGGAAAAATCTGTCCATCCTGAAAACACAGGCCATGGCTATAGTTCTTTAGTTTTGTTGCAAATTCTGAGTCTCTTGAACCTGCTACACTTTAAGCCTCATATTCAGGAAACTGGAGGAGGGGCAATTAGATCAAGGGTCTATGTTTCAGGGGGTGCAGAGGATGAAAGATACAGAGAAATTTCATCCATTCATCCATCCATCCATCCATCCATTTGATATTATTAAGTGGTTATCATGCCTCCATCAGAGTGGGCAAAGGGCAATTGAAAAAGGACTGTTAACTTCAGAGGAAGGAAAGGATATTGATCATAATGCCATTAATGAGAATGTCAAGCCTTTTTTAAAAGATTAGTTTCTAAAAGATTACTGGCAAAGTTAAGAGAAAGCTGGCTTTGAGACTGTGACAGCCCCATCACCAGTAGGAGTTCCCTCTTGGCTGAAGAATTCCTTAAGTCACTTGTGATGCTGGAAATGTAGTAATGAAATGAAAGTAATACTGGTCATGGCCATCACTGGTGAAACAAATGCACCCCAAACAGGAAAAGGGTCAACTGTCATGACTAGAGCAGTACTTAGATGAGGACTCCTCCAGAGAGAGGGGGTGCTCAGGGATGCTTCTGAGGCCCTCCTGACATTTTGGGCCTGCACTGAACCCAGTTCTAAGGCTGGCTGATGGGCTGCGGCCTTTCTGTAAGTCAGCTCCCTCCTACAGCCCAGCCAGGGACCCAGAGGCAGGAGGCCTGGGTTCCTTTGGGTCAGGCTCTGCAAAAAGGCACCAGGGAGACTGAACAAGCTGTCCTGTGTCTGTGTCTGCACTTTGGGGATGCTTTGGAGCCACTCTCAGGCCCTCCTAAAGCATGGAGTACAAAGTAAAGGCAACACATGAGAAGCACGGAGTCAGGACAAACTGACAAGAGAAGGGAAGTGATAAATGACAGGGCAGGAAGACAGGAGGATTCTAAGTATCTGCAGCCATTTAGCATCAGACTAGCAGTCCTGAGGGCCTCAGCTGCTCCTGAGGGCACAGCGCTATTATAGCCTTGGACAGTGATTGATGTTCAAAGTGAGTCATCAAAAAAAAGGTCAAATTATCATCACTACATATAATTTAAAAAGCAGGGATATGTAATAAACTTGAGAAACATTTGTATCTCAATGATCAAAAATTTCATAAACAAATTATCTGGAAAATCAAGTCATTTCTCAACTATTACCAGAAAAAAATGTATTACCATACTTTAAGTATGTTAGCAGGAAACATGCATTTTCATGTTTAGTTGTGTTTGTTGATTTAATATTGATTCACAGAAAAAAAAAGGAGAGACCTACTTTATTTATTTCATATATTTTTTACATCATTTTTCATTTTTGTGCAATATATGAATTTTCACCTCAGTTATAGTCCCCATGAAATTCCCACCACCCATTCACCCATGATCTATCACCATTGTCCCTTGTGCTCTTCCCACCCTTGTTATGATCCTACTCCCTTCTCCCCCCCTGCAGAATGTCTCTGGTTTATAATCGTCTGTTGATTTTGATTTTTACTTCATTATAGTTACTTTTTTAAAAATTATATTTACTTTATTATATTTACTTTGTTTTTCCTGATCCCTTATTTGGATCCTCTACATTCCTCCTATAAATAAGACCATCCAATATTTTTCTTTTTCTTTCTGGCTTATTTCACTGAACATGATCCCTTCCACTTCCATCCATGTTGCTGAAAATTGCATAAGTTTATCTTTTTCATTGCACATCTTCTTGATCCAGTCATCTATTTTTGTGCATTTGGGTTGTTTCCATAGCTTACCTATTGTAAATAGTGTTGGAGAGGATGTGGAGAAAAACGAACTCTTTGCACTACTGGTGGGAGTGCAAACTGGTGCAACCACTATGGAAAGCTGTGTGGAGGTTCCTCAACCTACTAAAAATGGAGCTTCCATATGATCCAGCAATTCCACTCTAGGTATCTACCCAAAGGACACAAAGACATTAATCCAAAAGGACACCTGCACCCCTATGTTTATTGCAGCACTATTTACAATAGGGGAGACCTATTTTAATGCCTCTGAAGTTGCCATGTGGTTTTTCTGCAGGTCTTGCTGCCATTAGACAATCCGTTTGGCAGGATTACTGGTACAGTTAAGAGGAAGCTGACTTCAAGGCTGTGACATCGCCATCACCAGTAGGAGTTCCCTTTGGGCTGAAGAATTCCCGAAGCTACTTGTGAGGCTGGAAATGTAGCATGCAGATTATCAGCCGAGTATGTTGATTTAGAGTGCTCATTTCCCTCCTAGATGAAAGAATTCCTCTCTTCTACTCAGCAGTAATTATAACATGCTTTGTGGATAGTTTACTTCCCAAATGCTAAGCAATATTTGAACAATCATAATCAACATTTCTTCTTAATAATCTTGTGCCTACCTATCTTATAGAAGCTTTAGAATCAACAAAGAAAATAATCATGAATTAATGGAGGTGTCTAATCACAAGTTTCAGAAGCAAGTATTGTTTTCAAACTGATGTTAGAACTTTGCTTCTGAAACTTTGCTTCTGAAACTTTGCTTCTGAAATACAGAAAATGTAATGATAAAATCATATTTTGAAAAATATCATTAGGTTGAATATTTGGATTTTTAAGGATGCTCTAGCATATGTATCATTGGGAGTCTATTTCTTAATGTATTGGCTTTGTAATTTTTACAACATTTAGAGAATATTCAGTGCACATTGGGGCACTGGAAAAACATGCAAATTATTTTAATTTGAATAATGCATCACTTGGTACAAAGAGTCACATTTAATAAATGCCAGGTTAATACATAGATGGATGAATATACATATAGAAAAAAGACTAGAGGCTATATATGAAAATATCAGCAATGATGATTTCTGGGTGGTGGGATTATGAGTGAGTTTTATTTTTTTGCCATGTGATTTTCTGAATCCTCCAAATTGAACATTTATTACTTTTATAATCAGAAAAATAAATATAATAGATGATTTTAAAATGCATCTAGATTTGAGTGATGATTGCCTTCGTATCAACTAGCGCTACAAATGTATATGCCATAAAGCTTCATAAACTATAAATTTTAGGAACCCATGGTGAAGACCTGTTCACCTGAACATTCTAGATGACCTTCCTCCACTTTTTTTTTAAAGATTTATTTATTTATTTATACAAGTACTGGGTACAGTCAGAAGCGCGGGAGGGTGAGAGAATTCACCAGAGCCAGAGTAGGGAGCAGAACAGGCAGACTGAAGAAGTACACTACTGAGGGGAGCAGCAGGTGCGGCGGAGAGGTCTGCGCGCCATGTGGGACCCTCCCCAGAGGCCGGGGATCGAACTGGTGCTGCAGAAGTTGCGGGCAGCTTCACAGCCCAGTGCTCAACCACTGTGCCACCGGGGAGGCCCACCTTCCTCCACTTTTAAAATCTCCATTTATCTAAAAAAATTTAAGTCTCCCATTAAAAGATGCTTATATAAGAGCACTTGGAATTATTTGATAGCTCTTCTTCATTCACCTTAAATAGTACTATTTAAAGAAGTTTGGTGTATCTTTAATTGCACAGATTCATTTAAATCCTAGCTGCCCCTAGGGTTTACAGAAGATGACAAGTTTCATCTTCTGTAAAATGGAGGTGAAATGCATCCCACCTCATAAGTTTTGAAGATTAAATAGGTTAATCTTTCTCAAATGTTAGGTAGTATTAATGCCTGGTACTTAGAAATTCCTATATATGTTTATTAAATGAAATAGCCTGCATATTTTTCACTTGTTATTATACCCAGGTAGAAAGTTATTACTGGGCTGTGTGGATGAGATGAGAATTGGGATGTCTGAGAGCAGCAAACCCTAGAAAATGCTGGAGGCCATTCACAAGCTAGTACCTGCTTGAAAAGGACATGAAATAAATATAAAATCACTATGTGCCATATTGAATACTCATGTTATAAAACAGGTTCCTTCATCATGTTATTTACATGGTCACATGGCTAGTACATTTTATTCCTTTACTTATTTGACAATTCTGTTTTCAAAAAGGAATTTAGAGCCTAACATTATTTTTCCTAAAAAAAGAATAACTAAGTGAAACACTTCTTCCTTCATATTTCCTTGGTCATGTAAATTTTAGAAACATTGTTTGCTGTAAAAAAGAAAACTGTTAGAGCAGAATTCTTAGAAATTGTGGCATGTTTTATACTTATATGTATTTTTGCTTCTCCAGGCTTATAAAATGTTTATTGTAAAGGGTTGCAAATGAACTATTGGATGATATATCCCAGATTTGTGGCAAGAAAACCTGTAGAATATGATATTTCAAGGACTAGGGTTCTGTCTTATGGAGGATGTCTTCTTGCAGTTTGGATAGTAAAGCTGACAACCAGGCTCTGAGTTCTACCTGCTTCTTTCTGCCCTAACTGTAAATACCTGTGAGGCAATTTGTTTTAAAACACTTGGTAATTTTGTTATGGAAGGCTCCATGGACCCTACTCCAATTTTTTGGGAAACAAAGCTGTTCTCACAACACTCTTCCCTGCCCTGTCTCCATTCTTACTTCTACTCCACCTCAAGTATTGGGTTGTCAGAAAAGTCATGACGCATTTTTGCTTGAAAAACATAGAAAAAGTACACCATGATTTTTTCCAGCAACCCAATACTTTCATGGGGAAATAGTGTAGGGGATCCCAGCACATTTACTGCCTGGGTGGTTGTTTGCTTGTCCTCAATGGGGCTTGATGTTTTGACAGCCAAGATTCTGGCTAAGACTTGTTCCAAATCATCTAAATCTCATCTCATAACTTTTCATTGAGACAGACTCAGAAAATGTGTCTTGTTCCTTTTTCTTTTCAGGGTCAGACTTAAGTTCATTTCATTCTCTAACCTGTATTTTCCCCCCAATATAATAGAAAAAAATTCTGTTAAGACAGCATTTTACTTATTTGTCACTGAGACAGAATGTACCTTTTCAATCACCTGCAAGATTCAACTACAGAAATCTGAACTTCTGTCTAACCTCCTAACCCTCCTTTCAGAAAAAAACATTTTCTTTCCTTCAGACTCAGGGCTGAACGAACTTGGTCTTTTGTAATCTGCTTTGCAAAACCTTTGTGTAACTTCAGCTTCTTGACCTGCATTTATGAAGAATCCAAAGTTTCTTTCTAAAGACATGGATTTTAAGTCTCCTAACCAGACACACCAGCTTCTACTTGCTTTCAAATACTGGAAATATAATCGCTTTGTGTTTTTCATCATCTTTGTTTTCATTTCTTTCAGAGCTCAGCTACTTCTCAGTCTCCTATTTGCCCATACTCTTTCTCAGAAATTCCTAGGTTTTTTGATCCTTAGGACATCCTATTGAAAATATAATGGCTCTAACCCTTCTTCCCAGGAAAGTGCTCATTCCTGTCTCTACAGGTGCCTCAGCATCTACTGAGGAAGTATTTTAAGCTCTCTCCTTTATATGGGGACTTTAATGGTTATCTTGATAATACCATAAAAATTTACCACCTAAGGAATATATTCAACCAAATTAGAAGATACATGATCACCTTTACCCAAGAAAGGGAAATAAAGAGTATTTAGAATGAAAGAGAAGGATCCGAAGTGTGTTAGTTTCTTGAAGCTGCTATAACAAATTAACACAATCTTGGTGATTCATAACCTTATTCCCAAATTGTTCTGCAAACCAGAAGTCCAAAATCAAGAGGTTAGCAGGCTTCCCAGACTCTAAAGGAGAGTCTATTCTTGTTCTTTCAGCTTCTGGAATCTTCAGCACTTCTTTTCTGCTAGTCTCCCATGTGTAACTCTTAGAAGAGCAGTTGTCATTGAATTTAGGACCCTCCCAGTTAACCCAAAGTGATCTCTTCATCTTTAAGATCTGTAACTTAATGATGTCTACAAATAATTTTTTTCACATAAGGTCACATTTACAAGATTCTGGCAATTCGGATGTAAATGTAGGATTTGGGGTTTACCACTCAATCCACTTCACCAAGTCAAGGGACAGCAAGCTTCTCGAGGACACCTCTCATGGTACATAGTGGATCTTTAGCTACACACAGGCTACCATTCCCTTCAGATAGGGGAGATCTCAGGAACCATTTGACAACTCAGGGATAGCATTAGGGACTCAGGTTCATTACATCCTTTGTTCTGCCATCCTCACTTGTGGTAATGTTTCCCCTATGGCCCCAAGTGGGTAATAAATCTCCTGTTAATAATGTTGTGTTGTGGGGCCTCCCTGGTGGCACAAGGGGTTAAGTGTCAGCACTATGAAGCTATCCGCAGCTACTACAACACGAGTTCCATCCCCAGCCATGGAGTCAACCCACTTGGTGCAGCAGACCTCGCCTGTCTCACCTGCTGCTCCCCTCAGCAGTGTATTTCAGTCAGTCTGCCTGTTCTGTTTCCCACTCTGTCTCTGGTAAATCCTCTCACACCCCCATACCACTGGCCTGTACCCCAGTTCTTTTTTTAACATTTGATTAATATATTTTAGTATCACAAAACACACACAGAGGGGAAATTTAAAAGGATGAGATAAAATGAAAATACTTAGGAAGGAATAGATCATTTTGAGCAGATGGAGAAGTGGGCATTCTCCACAGTGTACCCCAGTTCTTGTATGCGTAAATAAATCTTTTTTAAAAATAATGTTATGTTGCATCATCCAGATTTCCCTTGGGACCAAAGCCCTAAGATGCCAGAAGTGTTGGTCTCTATGGCTTATCGTTGGGTCTCTCTGCAGGAATTGCAGTTGCTGAAGGAAGCTGTCTAACCCTAGTTTATACCTGCTCACTGGGAGCCTTCCATATTCAGTGCTAATCAATGTGGGAAATACAAAATCCTGATCCTTTTGCTTTAAATAGGACAACGCAGGGCCATTCCAGCTCCAGGGTTCCTGATAGGCTGAGGCCACTGTTATAACTGTTATAATTTAACTTCTTCCTCTGTCTGTTAGTGCCTCTCATACTCCTTATAGGCACCAGTTCAGAGAGCACGCTTCAAAAAAACCCCTGCATGAAAATCTCAGGGCCTCAATGTATGTTTCTTGAGGTGTGGTTCTAAAAAAGAGGCTTTAAAATGGGGTTTTTGGAGATGATCACCCACATCCAGTTAGAAACGATCAACTTGAATGTTGTAGTTATGCAACAGTTAACCTTTCCCGAGAAATGAATTGAGATGTATAATGGAAGATGGGAATGTACTGGCCAGGGACATATCTCAAATGCTTAAGAGATTTGGAAGAAGTAATTACTATGAAGACTGTGAAATTTGGATGGGTGTCAGTGGGGACCATTAATGTATTAAGAAAGACAATGGAAACCTGGGGATGATTAATAGCCACTGTAAGGAAGAGTATGAAAGCTTCCTTGGCAGTATATAAAAAGACTACAGCCAGATGACAAAAAATGTTTAAGGTTGGACCCAGGATGTCATTATAAGAATAACAGAGCTCTGAGGAAGACTGCATTCTCAATCCTGACAAATCTGCCACACAAAGGTCAGGGTCCTGATAGATGCACCTAAAATACTGAATTTTCAGATTTCCCTGATTTCTCTGGGTCTACAAGTAGAATATTTTTTCCTGTTTAAATCTACTAACCACTCTCTTGCTTGATGCCATTGCAGAGGCTTATGCCTAACAAGAAAAAAGTGCCTCTTAGCATCTATTCTCTACCCCACTCCTGGCTCTCAGACTTCAAATTGGACCAAATCATATCAAAAATGAGTCAGAGACTGGTCAAGACTGCTAAGGGAGGAAAGGGCCAAAAGAGTGAAATGACTCAGTCAATATACAGGAGTGAAAGAATGTGTAATACTTTAATACACATACATGTGTATATATATATATATATATAGAATATAGCAAAAGTATAAATACACATAACACTGGGTCTTAAGGATGCTAGTTAAATCCTATCAGATGTTCAACTCAAGGGCCTCTATGGTGGCGCAAGGGGTTAAGCACAGAACTGTGAAGCTGTCCACAGCCTCTGCAGCACCAGTTCAATCCCCAGCCAGCCAGGGAGCTACCCACATGGCACAACAGACCTCTCCTGACTCGCCCGCAGCTCCCCTCAGCAGTGTATTTCGGTCAGTCTGTCTGTTCTGTTCCCCACTCTGTCTCTGATGAATCCTCTCTCTCTCTCTCTCTCTCTCTCTCTCTCTCTCTCTCTCACATACACACACACACACACACACACACACACCCCTCTGGCCTGTGCCCCAGTTCTTGTATGCATAAATAAATAGATCTTTAAAAAAATGATTTTCAAATCAACAAGGAACAGAAACATTTTCTACTCACATGGAATGGAATTTTGTATGCTTTTAGGGTCTACATTAACTCTCTTGCACTTTGTTTACGGGACCTGGACCATCTGGATAGTCCATTGAACATCATATTGTTTCATTGGTCCATGATATCATGATAATTGGACTAAATGAATAAGAAGTGACTCTGGAGAAGGGTAGAGAAACCCATTAGAGGCCACCTTATTAGTTTAGTTTTTAGGAATCCAGTGGTCCGGGCAGGAATTGGTAAAATCTGCTCCACCACCTTTTTCTATAAGTAAATTTTTGTTGGAACATGGTCACGACAATTTGTTTATGTGTTGTCTATGGTTGCTTTCATGCTGAAATGACAGAGTTGAATAGTTGCAATAGAGACTAATTGGCCCACAAAGCCCAAAATATTTACTCCCTGGCCCTTGACAGAAAAAGTTTGATGACTCCTGTCTAGAGCCTCCCTTTGAATATAAAAAACACATCACTCTATCTCAAACTTTTTACCTTTAAGAAATATGGACACAAACTATATCCATAAAAATAAACTCCAAATAGATTAAAGATTTAAATATAAGACCTGCAATGGTAAAATACATAGAAGAAAACATTGCTAATACATTTCATGATATCAAAAATAAAGCTATTATTGGTGACTCAACCCCTAGGGCAAGGCAATTAAAAACAAAAATAAACAACTGGATTACCTCAAGTTAAAAAGCTTCTATACAGTAAAAGAAAATACATGATTAACTAGACACCCCGATTAAATGGAAGAAAATATTTGTATAATATATAACTAATAAGGTATTAATATCAAAGGAATATAAAAACTCAGTCAACAATAAAAAAACAATAACCCAATTAATAATTGGACAGCAGACTTGGCCAATTCACCCAAAAGGACATCCAAAAGACCAAAAGATATATGAAAAAATGTTCATTGCCACTTCTAATAAGAGAGATGCAAATTAAAACTATAGTGAGTTACCATCTTAAGCCAGTAAGAACAGCACATTAAAAACACCTCCAGGGCCTCCCTGGGTTAAGTCTCAGCACTATCAGCAGCCACTGAAGCACGAGTTCAATGCCTAGCCAGGGAGCTAATCCACAAGGTGCAGCAGACCTCTCCTGTCTCACCCACTGCTCCCCTCAGCAGTGTATTTCAGTCAGTCTGCCTGTTCTGCTCCCCACTCTGTCTCTGGTGAATCCTCTCACCACCCCCAACCCCCTCACCCCAGCACCTCTGGCCTATACCCCAGCTCTGGTATGCATAAATAAATAAATCTTAAAAAAAAAAAAACAATATGCCCAACATATTTGGAGATGATGTGGAAAAAAAGGAACCTTATTACACTGTTGGTGGGAAGGTAAACTGGTATAACCACTATGGAAAGCCTCCTGGACTTACCTTGAAAAAATGGAAATCCTGTGTGACCCAGCAGTCTTGAACTATTCACAGACTATGAAACCATCAACACAAACACCGCTGATATTCCACAATGTTCATGGCAGCATTATTTGCGAGAGCTAGGAGATAGAAGCAGCATAAATGATCATGTTTCTCTTGATCGAAGTTAACTCAGGGCCAGAAACCATTCAACTAAAGGTAAATCTTGAGCACCAAAGAATGCAGGAATTAGTCAAATCAGCCAATACTAAACTGTTTACTCTGCACTGTCTTATCTTTCCCATGGAAACCCCAAAAATGACTCAGGCCTAGGTTGTCTCTTATTTACACTTCTAACTACTGACCAGACCTGATGCTTGTCCTGTAGTTCTATAGCTTTCCTATAGAAAGGAGATTGTGCTCCTTTCTTCAGAAAATATAAGTGATAAATTCTTTCAAATAATTACCTCTTCATGTTGTCACTTAGTCATCTTTATCAATTAAGCCTAAGCATAAGTAACTGTGGGAGTGGACTTTAAATGTGAAGATCTTTGCATCATATAATGTTTATCAAAGGATATCAACCATAGGAAAAGCATTGATCAACCAAGTAGACAGAATGACTTGGCCAGAGGGTGCCAGTCAACTTTTGTCACTGGCAACACCAGTGCTGGCATGATGAGCTCATTAACAGAGTAGCCATGCCAACAGAGATGGAGGCCATACCTGGACCCCCAGGCATGGGATACTACTTTGTATTACTGACCATAACTGTTGCTAACAAATATCCAACTTTCTAGCAGTAGAGACTAATATCAGGTGAGATCTTGCTAAAGCACCAATTCTTGAGAAGACTAACCATCACTTGGCAGCAAGTTGAATGTGCTGCACCCCTGCCGCTCTGAAAGGGCTGGTCCCTCATCTGAACTAGAATTGTTATATGTATGGTCCTGGGGAAGGCAGTCAAAAGTATCTGACTACCTGCCGACCTATGAGCTGGATCAGGGTAATTGATGGTATCTCATCCCCTCCCTTTGGAATGTGAGTTACAGTCTTGCTGTTGATTTTTAATTTAATCTTACGGTGGTTGTGGAACATACTTTGTTTGATTTTAATCCTTTCCAATTAAATTCAATGATTTATGTCCTTGTGTATGATCTATTCTGGACAACATTTTATGCGCCCTTGAAATCTGTGTATTTGGTTTTGAGGTCATACAGGAACATTCTGTTCATACATAGAAGTCTTTGCTAAATTAACATAGCAAGGTTTAAATGATAGCCAGCTAAGCTTGTCCTTACTAAACACTGAAATGTCTCTAATGAGAAAAGCTGTTCTCCAAAATATGCTGGTCTGGGACATTATTCCTGCATTACTCCTGCAAGAAGGCATCTGTACCATTATCCAAACAGAATGCTGGATATTCATACCAGATGAATCAGCTAATGTATCATCTTCATCAAATCACATGAGAACACAAATGAATGCCCTGAGTGATCGAACATCCAGCCTAGGGAAACGAGTAAATAGTGGTTTGGATGATGGGGCTCTTGGTGGAAAAAGTTGTCACTGATTTGGAAATCAGTCATAACCAGTGTTTTTCACCTTGCATATGAATATGTTGCTGTGATCTGCACCACCTATGTAGCCAGAGAGATGCCAAAAGAGCTCCTTCCAAAAGCTCTTGTTCAAGTTGCATTATGGATGGTAGGGGGTGGGGCACATAAGATTGTATGAGCTAGTCAGGAGTGTTGGGCAAAGCAGTTAAAAAATGGGACCATCTATTTGACCCAAGAGCTAGACTCTGGTGATTGGAAAGTCAACCAGTGAAATAAAATAATGGGCCCTGCAAAAGAAGCATCAGCAGAGAAAACACCATGCGGGCCATCAGACTCTGTGGGTAACATGGCCCTTATTTCTTATGCTTGTGTGAGTAAGGGAACACCAGGGATAGAGTGGCTCCTTTAATATGTCCTTTCTTTTTTTAAGATTTATTTATTTATGTATACAAGAGCTGGGGTACAGGACAGAGGTGGGGGAGCAGTGAGAGGATTCACCAGAGGCAGAGTGGGGAACAAAACAGGTAGATTGAAGTACACTGCTGAGGGGAGCAGCGGGCAAGCTAGGGAGGTCTGCTGCATCATGTGGGTAGCTCCCTGGCCGGCCGGGGGGCTCAAACTTGTGCCACAGTGGCTGCGGACTGCTTCATAGGTTGTGTCTTAACCCCTTGCACCACCAGGAAGGCTCCTAATATGTCCTTGTTGAGAAACTGCATAGCACACCGTGGCAGGGAGTGGGGTGAATGGCGCCTCAGTGGGCTGGCCTCGCCTGTGGGCTGTTTGACTGACCACAGTTGCTGGAGGCTGAGGCTCAGGTTAAAATGTTGGATTAAGAGCTAAGATTAAAGAAGCATACCCTAGGTTCTTAAGGGAAAGTTGGTATCTTCTCTGTCCCTTGAACAGGTAAGTGTAATCAATCTTGGAAATGTAAACATTTCAGGAGATAACCAATACAGTCTGCCAATCACTGATGATAACAAGGGTGAAGACAGAGGGTTTTTAAAATATAGAATGCTAAAGAAGCTCCCTTGCCATTCTAGTTTTCATTAGGAATTGAAGATTCCAAATGGTGAAAGAAAATGAACAATAAGGTAAAGTAAAGTAGGTAAGGAGAAGAGAATTTTGGGGGAAGGTAAGGAAGGAAATAAAGGACATAGGTTTTGTCTGATAAAGGAGGTGGGGGAAGAAATTTGGGGAAAGTTGCAGAAGTTTTGTGGAAAAGGATTCTCAAAAGGAATTTATGTGGTCAACATGACGAAGGTTGGAATAGATTAACTAAATTTAAAAAAGGAGGACCTCCCCTGGTGGCGCAGGTGTTTGAGCACCACGCTATGAAGCTGTCCGCAGCCTCTGCAGTGCTGGTTCCATCCCAGCCGGCCGGCGAGGGTCCCACATGGCGCAGCAGACCTCTCCTGTCTCGCCCGCTGCTCCCCTCAGCAGTGTATTTCGTCAGTCTGCCTGTTCTGTTCTGTGTCTCTGGTGGATCCTCTCACACTCCTGTGCATCTGGCCTGTACCCGGTTCTTGTATAAAATAAATAAATAAATCTTTAAAAAATTAATTAATTAATTAAAAAGGAAAAAATGCATGTCACAGAAATAACTGAATTTCCTTGTCAATTGCTTTATAATGATCTTTCATCAGGTCTTTAACCATGGGCATTTAAAAAGTCTTTATATTTACAGCTGATAACTGAGATCAATTTGCCTTTCCTTGGGAGGCATAGCAGTGAACATTTCCAGTGCTTTCCCCAAGCTTTTGCACAGTCCCACAATAAGTCATGGGCTGGAACTGGAGACCTGTCCCTGTTCTCCTTCCCACATCAATAAAATAGGCCAAGAAAATGTTAGCACGTGGAGACTTGCCTCTGCTGCAGGACACTGCAGGCTTAGCTAGAACATCTACACAGGTGAAGATAGGTAGTGAATTTGAAAGAGTGAGGTAGAGGGGCAGTGCCCAATAAAAAGGTCACTGCCTGTGGTTTCTTCACCTGTGTGCACAATTGTAAGACCACAATGATGGGGCTTATTTATAAGCAGGGACTACAACGAGTTCCTAAGGCCACAAGTGACTGGCTGTCTCACCCCAGATAGTGTCCACAGTGTCCAGAAGTCCCAAACAAAAGGCCGCTTATCCAACATGGCACGATCCTCTCCATGAGAGCCTAGAGCTCGTGGCACCAGCAAGCAGCAGGCCAAGATCCAACTCACCAGAGCTGAAGCTGCTCACAGCGGGGCCGCTGAGAAGACACCATAGCAACAGTCTGAAAGTCAGGATGGGATACTGGACCAGACAGCAATGGTGCTCGATGACCAGGATTGGTTAACAGCTGTCAGAGGTGACCTGGACACAGACTGCTAGTCACACATCAGCAGTGCAGCGCAGCACTGGCCAGTAGTGCTGGTCACCAGAGGTAGCATTAGAAACACCAGCTCTTTTGTGAGTTTTTGGCCCATACCAATGACAAACAGTTGAGGCACCAGGCTAGGGGGACTTTTATACTCCTTCCAGGCCATGTCAGAGGAAGGCTGGGGCAGGTGTGGCCAGCCCAGCCTCTGCAAAGCTCTTTGGCTTCTCTGAGAAGCTTCCAGTTTCTCTTTGTTTGGAGGTTGGCTACTGGATGCTTCTTTTTTTCTTCTTCAGAGGCCAGGAAGAGCGCCTCCCTCAGGAACAGAGAGCACAAGTGGGAGAGTGAAAGCTTGAGTGCCGAGCTGGTGACTGCCCTGCCTTTATCCTCTCTAAGGGTGCCGCCCCAGCCCTCTCCCCCCACCTAAAATTCTGATTGGACCATTTTTAATCCTATAGCTAATTGGATCATTTACCAATGAGCTCATAGCTCACACCTGATGGGTCCATTCTACAATCCAGGCACCAAATCCACAGGCCTCTCTGCTGCCTCCAGCTGGAGGGAGTCACAGTGCTGGAGTTGGCACAATGGGGCACCCTGCAGCCTGACCCAGGAGCTGCATGTCCTAGGGCAGCATGTTAGGAGACCACTTCTGTCCGCCATCACTGCTGGCCTCTGCCTGTTGCCTGAGCCCCAGTGGAGCAACTGTGGCGTGCGATAAAATGCTGTAATGGGAGCAGGCAGCAGGGCAAAGCGGGTAAAGGAGAGTCCTGGAGCCCTAGGTGGCTTTTTCAGGTATTTAATTATCTTTCTACACCATGTGTAGTGAGGTAACCAGGTTGGGGGTTGCTCTCTGGGATCCAGGCCTCTCTGGGATTCTCTGCCACTCTCCACTGCACTCTGTTGTACTGACCTCTGCAGCCCCTATATGCTCAGTCTCCAGGCTCAGTTGTGCCCAGTTATGCACGCCCACACCATACCCCAGGTGTTCACCATCAGGCATGCGTGCCCTGAGCCCATGCTCCCAAGCACCTCCTGCATTCAAGGCCACAGGTGATAGCCACAGAGGCCAACAGTGCCAAAGTCTGAGCAATCTTCATTTACCCTACAAATGCCTACCACCTGCTGTTGCTTGCATTGCCTGCAGTTATTTTCTGGGGCTGGGCACTGGGACCCTGAAAAAGGAGGGTCTTCAGTTTCAAATTCACAGAAAATTCAAGACACTGCCACTGCCATAAATGTTCAGAGAGTTTGGTTGTGTCAGACACGTGGTCCAGAAGCCGTGATTGCTAAGAGACTAGTCTATCCAGCCGCTGAGACTGTGAAAGAGGCACAAGCCTTTGTAGGGATTTGGCACGTGGGAGATTTGTTGCCACATGATGCTTCCTGTCCTTATTCTTTTTTTTTTTTAAAGATTTATTTATTTTTATACAAGAACCGGGGTATAGGCCAGATGTGCGGAAGGGTGAGAGGATTCACCTGAAACAGAGTGGGGAACAGAGCAGGCAGAAGGACCGAAATACGCTGCTGAGAGGAGCAGCGGGCGAGACAGGAGAGGTCTGCCCTGCCATGTGGGTATCTCCATGGCCGGCAGGAATCGAACCGGCGCTGTAGAGGCTGTGGACAGCTTCGTAGCGCTCAACCACCTGCACCACCAGGGAGGCCCTTCCTCTCCTTATTCATCCTGTAAATAAAGGGCATGTGTTGAGCTGGGAATCAGAGCAGAAAAACTGCCTTCCAGAAAGCAAAATGCCTAGTGGAACAGATTAAAGCTCTGGGCATCTCCCAAGTGGGACTACGATTTGAGTTAGATATGCCTGTGAGTTAGGAGTCAGACACGTGGCATAGATGCTAGAAGGGACGTGTACTCCTAGGGTTTGCATGGCATGGATGGTGGGAAGCTGAGGGCTGAATGATCAAGAGCAGGCCTTTGTGGAGGCAGGATATGTGTAAGGATATTTGGATTCACCTGCGGAGACCTGAGGCAGTCCTCATTTTTTTCCACATCCTGGCTCAGGGGGCATGGACACCCCTGGCAATCAGGAAGCTGATGCCCTCTTTAAAATACTTGCCATAGAAAATGACCCTTCAGAAGATACAGCAGATCAGACACATAGAAGGGACCACAGAGAATGACGCATTGCCAAGTTGTCCTTGTCATACAGTAACTTAATGCAGTAAGAGCTTTACCTGTGTATTGTAAACAATAACAACACCCAAAGCCAAAGGAGGTTGGATCTATCCACTGGAATTCTCAAGTTAAGGAGTGGTAGGCAAATTGATCATACTGGCACCCTCACTCGAAGTGATGTTTTGTATGGACACTGCATCTGGCCTAACCTGCAAATAGAAGGGTTGATAGAAAGAAAAATGAAATAGCCAAGCAGCAGACTATATTACTAACAGATAAAACCACTTTGGCTGGGTCGACTAAAGTATGGTCTGTCTTTAACATTTAAATGATCAACCAGTGGGGCCTCTTGCCTAAATGCCAGATTGAGAGCCGTGGTGAGGTCCTTGAAGATACCTCAATGATATGAAACACACAGGAAGCACGCAATGCCCCAACTCTTCACAGTGGAACCAAGTGTGAAGTTGATGACAAAGCCAAGCCCCACCGCACCTGGGGTAGGAACCATCTACTGGAATTTGCAATGAGAGCTATCCCATCAGAATAGGTCAGTTTCTTGGCACCTCTAGGTGAAAGGGAACTACCCATTGTCCACTGGGATCCTATTGTCCTGGTGCAAGCTGGTTGTGTTGAAATGCACAATGTCTTTTTTTGTTGTTTTTAAAAATTTATGCATACAAGAACTGAGGTACAGGCGCCAGAGGAATATCCGCCAGAGACAGAGGGAACAGAACAGGCAGACTGACTGTAGCACACTGCTGAGGGGAGCAGCGGGCAGGCCAGGAGAGGTCTGCTGCACCATGTGGGTAGCTCCCTGGCCAGAGCTCAAACTCGTGCTACAGTGGCTGCAGACAGCTTCATAGGCTGTGTCCCAACCCCCTGTACCACCAGGGAGGCCCGAAATGCACTATGTCTAGAATGGAACGTGCACCATTGAATGAGGGAGAAAGTGGAGTTCCTGGTCTGGCATATCCACCTCCCAGCCCATCTCCCCACACCTGACAGTGTTCCCTCCCCTGGTCAATGTGTTTGGCATGCACAACGAGGTCAAGTTCCTAAAGCTGCCAACCTCCCCCTCTTCAAGGCCAGGGAGGCACATTCTGTTCACACATAAAAGCCCTTAGTGAATTCATCCAGCAAATCTTAAATGATAGCCAACAAAGCCTTTCCTTACTGAACACTGAAGTGTCTCTAATGAGAAAAGCTGTCTGCTGTCCTCCAAAATAGAAGGGCCTTGGCCTTTATTATTGCTTCACATTGAGGCATCTGTGTCATTATCCAAACAGAACACTATGTATCCACACCTGATGAATCAACGAATGTGTCATCTTTATTAAATCACATGAAGGCATCAGAGAATGCCCTGAATGATCCAACCTTCAACCTAGGGGAATTAGGATGTGGTTCAAATATGGGACTCTTGGTGGGAAAATTGTCACTGATTTTGGGGAATCATTATCTTAACATGTGTTTTTTCCCTTCATGTGCCCACATTGTTGCCGTGGCATCTGCCTCCAATGTAGCCAGGCAGTTACCAACTGAGCCACCTCCAAGCTAATGAAACCTCTTGCTGACTACCCAGGGCGCATCAGAAGGTGGGACAGGGGATGGCAGGTGAGACTGTAAGAGTTGGTCAGGACCGGCAGAGTGTTGGGAAGGCACTAAAGAATGTGATCACCCACTGACTCAAGAGTTGGACATGGGCCATGAGAAGCTTCTTGTCTCCTTGCCTTGGAAGGTGGGTTATAGCCCCTTAGAATGTGTGCTCCCAGATACCACTCCAAGGATACCGCCTGAGAAGACATGTTGCACTGTGTAGGTTCTCTTGCTCATTGAAACTGCCACTGTAGGGTAAATGGTTTTTCAGGCTTTTCTGCCCTGCCACGGTTAGGATTGCCCTGCCACGGTTAGGATTGCCCTGCCAGATGGGTACCTGCAGTGGTTACATTGTTGCAAGCTATCTTATTTACTTCTGTGGGCTGTGGGAGGAGTATTGAGAGAGTCACAGAGAGAACCAGAAACAGAGGAGGCAGGAGAGAGAAGGGTAGAAAGAAGGCTTGAGAAGAAGCCCAGAGTGAAGACTTGCTGGGGGCTTGGCCTCATGGCCCCCAGGCACCCCTGCCTGCCGTGTAAATGGTTGCTGAACTACATGTAAAGCTCAAGAAAAGCCTGAGAAAGCCACCGAGGGCTGCAGGACTCCTCCTTTACCTGTCTGCTCAGATCATAGAAAACCTGCTCTGTGACCATCTTGCCCCTACAGCCACCTACCAGTCTGGAGCAATTTGCCTTTTCCTTTTGTCTCGCTCTGCCATCTATTTATGGGACTGATTTCTGCTGACACTTGGGATGCTCTGGAGGTTGCAATCTAACGTATGGGTATGGAGGTATGGATTTGCCTTTCTGGCCCACGGGGACTCAGATAACAGCACCCTCTAAGGGATTATACAATTCTGCATAATATCACTCAGACCAAAGGACCAAAGCTCTACCAAAGATAAAAGAGATGCAGCAATCTGTAAATGATCATATGACCCACTTGGTCTTATCACATCTTATTATCAGAAGCTGGTGGCTGATAAAGTGCTGGAATGATTTTTTTTCAAGATTTATTTATTTATGCATACAAGAACTGGGGTGCAAACCAGAGGTGCGGGGGTTAAGAGGATTCACCAGAGAGATTGGGGAACAGAACAGGTAGATCTACTGAAATACACTGCTGGGGGGAGCAGCGGGCAAGCCAGGAGAGGTCTGCTGCACCATGTGGGTTGCTTCTGGCCTGTGGGGGATCGAAATTGTGCTGCAGTGTCTGGCGAAAATGTGATAGTGCTGACTTTGAGCCCTGCGCCACCAGGGAGGCCCTGGAATGATCTTTTAAAGGTGTTAGCTTGGACATGATAGCATATGTGCATGGGATACCATTCTCCAGGATGCAGTGTATTACTCTTACATGGTGCTATGTCTCTTAAAGATGGAGCACTTGGGCCTGTTAACCAAAGGATTGAAATGGGAATGACCCCATCCTTCCCAGTGACTCACTTGGAAAACTGGAGCTTATCCATCCCCTCAACACTAGACTCTGATTGGGTAGTAGTCCTAGTTCTAGAAAAGGGAGACAACTTCCAACAGGGGACACAGAGTGATTTAAATTTGAGGCTGTAAAGTTGTACAATTAGCAAACTTGACAATATATAAGAAAAAACAGCTGTTGCCAGCCTCCTGCACAGCCAAGAAGGAATCATAATCAGACCAAAATCTGAGAACATTTATGCAGGGGAAACGACATTGTAGAACATAATAATGCTATGAGTTTTAATTGAATGGTGGAGTAGATCCGTGTCACAAATAACTCAAGTTGGGTTCTTAGAAAATTAAAGAAATTGAATGCTTAAATTTCTAGTTGGATTTATTTATTTTCCATGGGAGGCAGCTGAAGCAAGATTTTACAGATAAGTCAGGAGTGGATCTGGGGCCAGAACCCAGGTCTCCTGACCCCTGTTGTAGTGCCAGGAATGGCCAGAGCAGGTTTTCTACAATTCCAGCAGACCAGACGGGTAAAGGAGCGTCCTGGAGCCCTCGGTGGCTTTCTCAGGCTTTTATTGAGCTTTAGCATGTAGTACAGCAACCAGGTACACGGCAGGCAAGGGTGACAGGGGGCCAGCTCCCAGCAAGTTTCCCTCTCCGCTTCTCTGGCATTCTTTCTCCCCTTCTCTCTTCCTGCTTCTGCTTCTCTTGGTGGGTATCTCAATACTGCTCACATGACCCACAGAAGTAAACAACATAACTTACAGCAATGTAACAACTGCAGGTGCCCCATCAGGCAGGGCAATCTTAATGGTGGGAGGGCAGAAAAGCCTGAAAACCATTTACCTTACACCTGTCCAGAGTTCCTTTCCCCCTCCACTCTGGATCCGTAGTTCTCGGTTTCCTTTTTAACTAAGTGTGGGTTAAGCCACCAGTAAGTTACTCTGCATTCTGTGTGTGCATCCTGCAAAAGGCTGATGAATACAGACATTCTGGTGGCTGGGAGAAGTTCCCTTAGCATTAAAAATTTATTAGGAAATCTTCCCAAATAGACAATTGAACAGACTGATGTCAAACTAATTGACTCAAAATAATGATGCAGATCTATTGATATTTAAATTTTTTATTGCTGAGAAGTTCCCTGTTTATTTTTGACCCACACTTTTTTATTAAAGATTTATTTATTTATGCATACAAGAACTGGGTGTGAGGGGTGAGAGGATTCACCAGAGACAGAGTGGGGAGCAGAACAGGATCTACTGAAATACACTGCTGAGGGGAGCAGCAGGAGAGACAGGAGAGGTCTGCTGTGCCATGTGGGTCACCTCCATAGCCAGGGATGAACTTGTGCTGCAGTGGCTACTGATAGCTACTGTGTTAACCACTTGTGCCAGCAGGGATGCCCAGACCCACGCATGTCTTTATTAAAATCACAAAGGTAGAAGAGGTGTCCCTTTCATTCTTCTCACAAGACCATTCTGAAAGTCATTGAATGTTCATCTTGGACTAGGGACAGGATGGATAGAGAATGCACCAAATGCCTCAAACTAACTTCTCTAGCTTTTTGGGGACCAATAAAAACTAACAAGCATTTTGCTCAGCACATTTCCCTTAACTCAGCATACCAATTTTTCATGGAGCTTAAATAATGTAAGTTTTTCCTCTTTTATGTGCCCTCAAGAAGATAAAGCATCTCCAAATCACTCAGTCTTCAAGGACCTAAGAAAGCAATGCTTTTATCTTTTAGCAATTATTAGGATGTACCAAATGAGCAGTAATTTTGGCTCAGTATGTTTGCTAATTCTATGACTTGGTTGGACCCGAAATGGAGTGATATCATAGTAATTAAACCATATTTTAATGCAGTTTTCATGTACTACCAACCACTGTGCAATGTACTCTCATTCAATCCCCAGCAACCCTATGAGACTGGCATTTTGGAAGGATTGCTAGCTTCTCCACAGCTCTACCATCCTGTCCTTGTTTAGCTGAATAACTGGCTGCCTGAAATAAAGACTACAGTTTCCAACCTCTGTTGCCACTGGTATGACCAAACAATTAAGTTCTGTTAAAGGGATCTAAGTGGAAGTGCTATTTGCAAATTCTCAAAGCAGATTCCCCTCTTTACTTCTTTTTCCCTTGATTGGAATACAGTTGTGATTACTGAACATAAGCAGCCATCTTAGACACAGGAAGATATGAGATAGTGATCGTGGTTCACCCGTGCACCACCACCATAGTCCCTTGTGTAAGAACACATTCCTTCCTCTGTTTTCACCCCCTCCTACCCCTCCCTTGCAGAGTGTCTCTGATTAATAGTTGCCTGTTAATTTTGTTTTTTAATTTATTACAATTATTTTTTTCCTGGCCCCTTATTTGGTTCCTCTACCTATAAGTGAGACCATTCTTATTTTTCTTTTTCCTTCTGGCTTATTTCACTGAGCATGATCCCTTCCAGTTCCATCCATGTTGCTGCAAATGGCATGAGTTTATCTTTTTTGATTGCTGAGTAATATCCCATTGTGTATATGCACCACAGCTTCTTGATACAATCATCTATTTTTGGGCATTTGGGTTGCTTCCATGTCTTACCTATTGTAAATAGTGCTGCTGTAAATATAGGGGTGCAGACCTCCTTTTGAATTAGTGTTTTTGTGTCCTTTGGGTAGATTCCCGGGAGTGGAATTGCTGGGTCATATGAAACTTCACACAGCTTTCCATAGTAGTTGGACCAGTTTGCACTACCACCAGCAGTGTAGGAGAGTTTCTTTTTCTCCACATCCTCACCAACATTTGTTGTTTCCTGTTCTTTTAATATGTGCCATTCTTGCTGGTGTAAGGTGGTATCTCATTGTGGTTTTGATTTGCATTTCCCTGATTACAAGCCAAGACTAATTCTTAAAGGCAGGAGCTCCTGGTTGCTTAAAGAGTTTTACAAGTTTTTCCCCCAAATATGCTTATAATATCATGAGTTTAGTGGTATTATTTTTCAAATTGCATATTTCTTAGAATGTAAAAATAAGATAATTCATTGAAAGAAAATGAAGTACTACTTACTGAGTGATTCTGCTACCTTCAATCCGGAAAGATGTTTAACTTGAAATTTTTGCCTTGGGAACATCCACAGGTGACAGAGCTGGAAGCTTTGGTGGCTGATCTTTCCTTGGTTGCTTTACCTGATGTTTCCAGAAGCTTAAGGCCTCTAAGCTGTGTGACCTAAACTGCCCCTTCGGAGGTGCCCACATGACACCATGAGCTATCTTGTGACACATTTTCTTATCTTGTTGCTTGTAAGTCTGTGTTGGGAGCCTGCTGCCCTAAAGGGAGGTGGAATTTTGGGAGAATACCTGTTTACTCTGCATACAGAATTCCAGGACATTAGCAGTTCTGCAAACAGAACTTCTTCCCAGAATCCACTCCTGTTCTCTGAGGACGTGCTGGCTTGTGCGCATGTTTCCTACTAACTAGAAAAGCTTGTTTTCAGCAGTAACTTATTAATCTGTATAAGCAAAAATACAATTGTGTGCTATTTTCTTGTTCCTTTGTTCGTATCTTTAATAGAAGCTTGGGCTGGGAGAGTGAAAGGCAGAGCTGCTCTTGATGGCACTCTCCCCAGCCTCCCCCCACTGCAAATTCATTTAGACTCTGAGTCTTCATTAATGGCAGAGAACTTCATCGGCTGTCCTGTCTGCAGCAGGTCTGGTTGCCTGGCCAGGGCCTGCTCCACAGGTAATATGTTCAGTACTACTTACACCTTTACTCACTAATCTCTTCCCCACCTGCACTTTGATAAAGGTGATAATCCTGCCCTGTGGAAGAGGAGTCACATTTTCTATTTGCAATTGTCTGGTTTCATGATTACTCTCTAAAGACAACTGTAGGCAGGATCCCCCTGCCTAACTGAGGTAAAGCAACATCATCTTCACTGCCCACTTGTGAGCAGCAAACACTTCTCTTACTTTTCTCACAGGGTTCGCCATTATTCTGTCTCCTGGCTAGATCAGACATAGGTCCTCGAGGTTTACAAAAGCATAAAATAGCCACAGTTAGAAAATGATTGTTTGACTCTCTTTCCCCTTGTGAGGTACTACCACCACGGGCTGAAAATGGTGCTCAGACTATAGTTACGTGTGGAGCTGCAGTGTGGAGCTAATGAACAGCTATCGGATGTTCCCATTGCTTTCACTCCTTCCTATGACTTTTGTTCTTGGTTTAGAAACAGAAATAACAAGTTTTCTCCTAAAAGGCATGTCTATCCTGCAGCAGTCAGCTCTTTGAACATTTAACTTCATCCTCCAAAGCATTGCAGAAAACACTTAATGGCTCTGTGCCCGGACCTGACCCCAGCAGATCCCGTTGGCAGTGACCATCAAGTGCAGATGGATCACCACCAGCAAGTACTTTTTGCATTTGACTTCCAAATATGGGAGTGGTTGGGCAACTGTGAGTCATTAGATCTTTTCAAATTAAATTCCTTCCAAGATGTATTTCACTAATGCAATGGAAGGACAATGTGTGTCCCTGACAGTGGGACAAAATTTATGCTCATATAAGATTTTCATCGAGGAGGATGGAATAACAAGACAGGCACCAAGTGGCCTCTTTTTCTTCCTATTCATCATGTCCAATTTGTATCAAAAATGATGCTCAAATTTGCTGCACATTTCAATGCAACATGCCAGCGTCTTTTCAACGAAATTGACATGCAACCTCCAGCTCCTGAATCAGACTTACCCTAAAGAGGCTCTCTTTGTGTTCTTTGCTTTAGATCAAGATCCTAACAGTTAATACAAAAATGTGAGGTTGTCCATTGCATGATATTAGGGAATGAAAGAGACTGTAATAAATTGGAGCAAATATTAGTTATAAAAGAATGCAAATATTATAGTTATAAAATAACACACATACTGCTCTGGCCACAGGAAATCATGTCAGCTTAGATCCCACTGAAAAACAACCAGTTTGTGACCTTGCCTTTAAATCAAATCATTAAATCTCCTTTGCAGAGTCTGAATAAGAGATTCAAAGGTGGGGTGGGAGGGGAGATGGAGGGGTGATTCCTTTTTTAGATCCCTTGTGATTCTGTTATCCGGCTTGCCTTTTTGGTTCAGAATAATCAAATTCCACAGTAAACAACTCTCACATAAATGTGTTGGCGTCAGGGCGTGCTCATCCCCACTTACATTCATGAAGTGGTTTCCTACCTGGCAGTGTAATCGCTAAGAGGTGCAGACCCAGGCACATTGATAGAAATCCAGTGTGATCTGCAAAGGAATCAGACGTCTCTGGTTTCACAGCTGTCTGGAGACAAAGCCTGCCTACCTGCTGAATTTCAAGTACTTCCAGCCTCCCTCTATGTCCTATTTTGATCACACTGCTTTCCCCCTGGGCTGGAGGAGGGAGGCAAGAGAATGCCTTCGGCACTTGCCAAAGCACACATGCCCCGCCTGTCTTAAGCTTTTATTCTGGTTTAGGAAAGGCAGACTATCTTTAATTTGCTAATTTTGCCTGAAGGCTGTCAACAGAGGCCGAGGAATGATTTGATTCTTTTGGGTTTGTTTTTTAATTAGCATATTTTCCTTTCCTCCCCCCCCCCCCCCCCCCCCGCCACTCTCTGGCAAGCATTTATAGAGCAATCCAGGCTTGAAACTTAGTTAAGCAGTGTTAGTGACTAAAGCTTCCAATAGTTGTGGGAGGTGACTGTGATAAAAACATCCAGAGACTAAAAGGAGTGTGAGCCCCAGTTCAAATCTAGAGAAAAATACAACTTAAGACAGATACACTTCGGTGTTTTTTACTCTAAGTGTTCAATGGCCCGCTGACAATTGTCCCCCAATCCCTTCTCCCTTAGTTACAGAATAATGGGGCTTTTGAATTTTAGTTGGCCCTGTGGTCTCAAAGAAAAAGAAGAAATATTTCAGGCTTTCCTAGCTTCTCAGTTAGGTGTAGAATTGTGAATTCTGGATGGCAAGCTATACGAGGCAGCAACACGTGTAATTTCCTCAAAGTGTCCTTACAGGATAAATTCTTCTTTCCTTCTCCAACATCTACTAAGTTTTATATGTAGAAAGATGAGTTTTTATCTGGAGGGAAGGGCCATAGCTTTCTCCAGAATTTAAAAAACAAAACCAAGGAAATGGTGTACAAGGAAATAAAAACGTCTGTGGCTAAAATGACACCTAACATTGGTTGCTGGGTGGGGGTAAGAGAAGGTATAAGGCCTACTTGGACAATTCAGCTATAGATTTATCTACATAGATTTATCACATATAGATTTATATATTATTTTTAAATTTAAAGGTTTTATTTTTTAAGGCTTCACCTTCTCTCTGTGGTTTCAAGGAAAGCCCTTAATCCTTAATTCCAACAGAAGAAGCAACCAAACAGATCAAATATCAAATATGTTTGAATAAACATAAATAAACTGAAGCAATGCTTTATTGTGAACACAAAGCACCAATTCAACAAGGCATTGACACACAGAGATTGAACAAATGTCTCTTTGAACAGAGATGTAATGAGCCCACTTTTTCAAGTTCTTAAAAACAAGTACTCAAACCAGAATCAAACAAAGCAATTGGAGCAATTAAAAAAATATTACACCATCATGAAGGAATATATATATAAAAATATTCTGTACTAGTAACAAGGTTTTTGATTTATAATTCTTGGCAAATTTCTTCAGAAGCAAATTATTTTAAATACAAACTATAAGGTAAAGAAATGCTTTCTTCAGAAACAAAAAACCAATTATAAAGCAAATCTATGCAGAAAATACCATTACCCTTGTGTGAAAGCTAGCAGAACGTGGATGGATATCCCCAGTACACAACAGTTTCTCTTTTGAGAGCTACCTTTCTGCTCCTGAAGGGGCACGATGGACGTTCATTTCAAACATTGCAGCATATCCCAGTGAAACCTTAATAAGGTCAAGTGGAGGACCCTCTATAAAAAAGGGTGTCGGCAATTCCATCCAAATATAAGCACTAAGGAGCAGAGGATTCAAGGGAGACAGCAATCCCTTTCTTTCTTCCCCTCCCCATGTTTTCCTGTTTTACATTTTCCTATGTCCTATAACCAAAAGATGTTTCGTTTCATCTGATTCTTTTTTAAGGATTTTGGGCAATCTATGAAGACATGAAGCAAATCCTCATGACTTCAAAGCCTTTCTGGGGATGGGTGTCTAATCATGTCAAAGAACATTCCATTTGACAGATCCCACAAGAAAACCATCCCGTCCACCTGCTGTCCTTGCTCCTCCTGGCTGAAGGTAGGTCAGCCGACGGATTGCCTAGTCTATCCAATAGGATAACGTTTCATTTGGTTGAAATTCTTTACATATACACATGTATGTATTCTGTTTACAAAGTTTCATCACATGAAACTAAATTATGTCATTATGTATATTTTGAGGTCTAAGACCCCAATTTGTACTATGAAGAGTTGTTCTTTAAATGCTTAGTCTGTAGAGGTTTTATGTGATACTCGTAGATTTTCAAAGCAGGCCCCAACTTTAACTGAAGTCCTGTCAATACATCATTTCTTGTCATCAATAGCAGGGATTTTCCATCAATTTCCTATAATGGAAGCAGAGAGTAAAGCCAACATGTAAGTCCAAAAGTTCAAGGATAATGAAGAAAAAAAGGAAGTTCAAAGGAAAACACCCTACTACTGTCCACAAACTAAAAACATTCTTTTTTTTATTGTACCAAAGTGAATAAAAATGGGATTCTATCATGTTCATGCGCCCTCTTCTACTTTTATTTGTGAATTAAATACAATTTCTAGCTGGATCTTGTTTGCAAGATCACATCACAAATGTCACAGCTTTAAAAACTGATATCAAGTTTGGTGTGAGCCAAGTTTGGATGTTGCTTTGTCAAAGGAGTAATGAATGAGGCCTTCCATTTACAAAATATATAAAAGTTTATACAGAATTTGTGTGTCCTTAATTCCTAAACAACTCTCTAAGTTAGAACAAGCAGGCGTTATCTTCTTAATTTTACAAACCAACCGAGAAACTAATCTGTCGAAGAACAAGAATTTAGGACACGATGGCATAGGATAGGAACTCTCCTCTACCTATTGGCAAAGCACGTTCTTTTAACGCCCTTCTGTTTCTCTTGAAGCTTAAAACTTGCAAGTTGACCACAGATCTGAGGCATACAGCAGGGGAGGAGGAGGAAGGGTCAAAACAGGGGAGAGGGCATCCCTGGTGGCGCAAGGGGTTAAGCTCCGCACTATGAAGCAATCCGCAGCCTCTGCGGCACAAGTTTGATCCCCGGCCGACCAGGGAGCAACCCACATGGCTAGGCAGACCTCTCCTGTCTCGTTCGCTGCTCCCCTCAGCAGTGTATTTAGGTCAGTCTGCCTGTTCTGTTCCCAACTCTGTCTCCGGTGAATCCTCTCACCCCCTGCATCTCCAGCCTGTACCTCAGCTCTTGTACGCATAAATAAATAAATCTTTAAAACAAAACAAAACAGGGGAGAGAAGAGCACAAGAGACTACGGGTGATGGATTGTGGGTGCTTTGGTGATAAGAGAACTATAGGGACAGAACAAATACTGTCCAAATATTAACTATGATGTAAAGGGAAAAAAAGTATACATGTGTTGTTGTCCAGACCAATGGGGACCAGAGTCTTGGGTTTTCTGCAGTCTTGTCAGTCACAATGGACAGTGGAAAAAGATCCCATCCTCTGTGAACTTATTTTCTATCTCCCTGAAAATCAACCTCTCATACTGAGGGCCCTACCAGTCTCCCTTTTAATGGATCCCCAAGATTTCAAATAAGGCGGTGACGGGTGGAACACTTCCCACCACACATTTCCTCCCCTGGTCTGCTCAGAGTCCATTCCCCAAACCTTGAGGCACCCAACTAGATATCCTTCATTTCAGGTACCCTGGAGACTACAAAGCTCAGACTACAAAGCTTTGGGGTGAAATAAAAATGAAAGGGATGAGGACCCCAATTATAGAACAGCGGTTTGGGACTTTGAAAATGGAAGCACTGAGAAGAATGCTGAATGCCACCTGTGCATTGTGGTGAGAAGCTGTCTATAGTGGGGTAAGAGATGGACCAACTATGCATAATTGTGAAGCCTAAACATAGCTTTTCATGATTCTATGCATGTCTGTGCCCACCTCCCCCATTGACAGACAAGGGGTGCAAGTATACAGTGTGTAGCTGCAACTTCATAAAACACTGACTCCCTCTTACTCCATCCCCATGTATTTTGTGAGGCTGTGAAAAATACGTGCCTTGTTATGTCCAAGTGTGTAGGAGGAAGCACTGGGCTAGGTGACTGAACACCCCCTTTGTGACCTTAGGTAAGCCCCTTCCTTTTATCTCTTCAGTCGGTAATGTAAGGATTTGGGGTTCTGACAGGATTCCCTGAGATACTCTTGCAAATGCTCCCAGGCTACAAGTTACACACTCGCTTGTCTTTATTCCTCAACAGGACCATGGTTCTCATTTCACTGGTCAGCCACCTAACACAAACCAGAGCCAAAGGACAAGGAAGTACTTCCAACTAGTCTGCTGTGGTTTTGAGTTTTAGAAACTTTTATTTTGGTGACTACTAGAAAACAAACTGTCTCACATTAACTTGCCGAGAAGACTATTAAAAACTATCACACATAAAAAAGCAGTCAGTTGATAGGGCAAGACTAGAAAATTACTTAAGGAGCTAGGAATTGACTTCCCAATCAGAAAGTATTTTTTTTTTTTTCCTATTTAGGCAGCCCGTCATCCCCAAAGACAGTGTAAGACTCGCAGGTATGAGATTTGTCAAAGGAACAACTGTTGACATCTGAAGACTACAGTAGGGGTTCTGAAGGCAATGATTGTCGGGCCACAGGAATCTGAATCCAAGATTACTTCAAAGCTTATGCTTTATCTTACATACTGAATGATTCATTGGAATGCTTAAAAAAAAAAAAAACAGTGATCCCCTCTTTCCTCTGCTGTGGTTTGTTTGCATTTAACTTAATACACATTTTAAACAAGGCACCAGGGAGACAATACTGCTTTTATTTCTATACGAAAAGAAAACATCCTTGAATAACTGAAAGCAAAATTTTGAACCTCTGCTATGCAAAAAGTCCTTCTACAACTCAGCATTTCTGTCAAAGGCCCTGTATATATCCATGAAAAAGGCTTAAATTTGGATTTTACTTAGGACAAAACGGAAAATCATATTTCATACACAGTTTGATTTTCCCTTTGTTCAGGAGCCACGCTGCAGTTCACATCAGACTAGGGTTGGTAAAAGAAAGTTCCATCTGGAAACTCTCACTTAAAAAATTTCGAAATGAATATAATTCATACAGACAACAAAACTTTCCTCTTAAGCCATGACTACAGCAGCTCAGATGAATGTGTGCGGAATGGGACATAATGGAAAGTCAGATTGGGGGTTCAAGCAATCCACAAACTGAACCTTGTTTCTGTAACCATGAAATTCTTGGGGGAGCCAAAATGTCACAGTTGGTGGTTTCTCACCCTCGAGCTTACAACTGTGGCCTGACATGACTCAGGCCCAGGGTTCAGCAATAACGGGGTTTATTTATAAAGGGGAGAGAGATAGAGAAGTTGGGAGAAAGAGAGAGAGAAGTTGGGAGAATGAGGTAAGAATTAAGGGCAAGGCCAGAAGCAACAGCAACGGTTTGAAGGTTAAAGGTAGAAGGTCTTGAAGGTCACAGAGGTCTCGAAGGTCTCTGTGAAGGTGTCTGTGTGGTGGCACCACAGCAATCAGCAACAGCAATCTGAAGGCCGGGGGGGGGGGGGGGGGGCAGCACTGAACATCGAACCAGTCAACACCAAAAGGCACCGGGGGTGGTGCTAGATGAGTCAGGGGCCGGGACCAGTGTTACAGCTATAGTAGGCATAGAGCCAACAGTAACCAGCTCTTTTAGACACACCTAGGACAGGGCCAGTGGCCAGTCAGCAGGTCATATCAGAGACAGAACTGGAGGTCAGGTTGCAAAGGCATGGTGCCAGGGACGGGGTTCAGTGTTACAGTTCAATGAAGGTCTTCTGATGAATCTGACTCCCTCTCCCACTGCCTCTTCCAGTCTCCAAGTTTCCAATTCTTTTTTTCTCCAGATCTCCTTTCTCCTCAAGCTCCCTCTAAGCTGGTTGGAACCTGGCTTAAATACCTCCAGGGTGCCTGCCTTTCAAACCTGATTGGTCCTTTTAGCTGATTGGCACCCTTGAGAGCTCCAATCATATCGGTCCTTTTATAATCCTGTATTTGCATAAAGAACCATAAGAAATGGGGTGTTTGGGGGTGTGGGGCGCCAATAGACATGCATTGAGGTTAGAGCAGGCTCCTGGGCTGGAGCTAGCCAGGAGCTGGCCTCAGTGTGGCCGGAGGCAAGCTACACCTAATAACCCTTCACCTGGTCTGGGTCTAATAATTTAGGGGGCCCTGCTTCTAGGTCCCTGTTTCAGTTTCCACAACTTACTGTGTGACCCTGGGTAAGTGACTTAACTTCTCCAAGCCTGAGTTTTCTTACTTGTAAAATGGAAATAAAATTTTGGAGATTAGAAATGATTCACAGGAGGCCTCTAATGCAGCATCTGACATACAGCAGGTTCTCAGTGACTCCCAAGTGGGAATTTGTAGGCTTTGAAAGAAACGAGATGTATTCTCATTCCAACTCCAACTTCTGCTTCCTTTCCTGCCTGAAAGCCACTCTTTGCTAGAAGGATGCAGGCATATTTTTGTGAAATTAAAAAAGTTCAAAGTTCAAAGACCTAAGTCATTTATCTCATAAAACCTGGGATAGTTCCTTGATTAAGAAAGCTAATCAGGGCCTCCCCGTTGGCGCAGCGGTTGAGCGCTGGGTTGCGAAGCTGCCCACAGCCTCTGCAGCGCCGGTTCGATCCCTAGTCGCCAACTAGGGTCCCACATGGTGTGCAGACCTCTCCTGTCACCCGCTGCTCCCCTCAGCAGTGTACTTCATCAATCTGCCTTCTGCTCTCCTCTCTGGCTCTGGTGAATCCTCTCACCCTCCCGTGCTTCTGACTGTACCCAGTGCTTGCTTGTATAAATAAATAAATAAATCTTTTTTAAAACAAAGGTAGCCCTAAACTTAAAAAAAAAAAAAAAAAAGCTAATCAATCACTTGTTACATGACTTTTACAAAATACTTTGCGGCAAGTGAAATTCAAAATTTGCCCACCAGTATGGTGTATGAGAATGAACATGAGACTGGAAACTGGAAGAGAGGTGTTAATAAGACTCTCCACGATGAACAACTCCTTTAGATTCCAGTCTATTTATTTAGTATAAATGAAGGGCTGAAAGTATGACCAGTTTCAGTTAAAGAAACAAAAAACCCATGATTTTGTTTTGACTTTAATCATCATGTACACACAAAATCTTGAGATCCTGTATTCATTTCTGTGTTAAGGAATAGTTATGTGTTAAGGAATAATCATTTGAAACTTTTCACATTGTGAATATTGTGTCAGAATAACCAAATTTTTGTTAAGCAATAATATTAAAAATGTTTGCATACTTACTATGTTCCAGCAAGTACCCATGCATCGCAGTATGGTTTAAGGATGACAGATGTAAATTTCAAAAAAAAAGGCAAGACCTTAGATCTAAAAATAAATGTGTAGGATCCACAGATTTTAGAGCTCAGTAGATAAGCATGTGTTGTAGCATAAGACACCATCTTATTGCTCATTAGGTAGGGCCTGGGGCAAATTATTTAATCTCTCCAGGCCTCATTTCCTTATCTACATGAGGGGGAAAAAGTGGTGACTGTAATTCACAGATGAGATGAAAGGATTATTGAGATAACACATGTGAAGTAGATTCCAGAAAACTATCAGATTCAAAAGTCTCATAGGAAAGTCTCTCTGTGAAGGAACAGAGTAGCAACTCCCTCCCAGTGAGGGAGTTTTCTTTTTCTACTTCAGTCTTCCCACTCACATTTTCTAGAACTTTCTTTGTAACAACTCTCTTGCCATTCACTATCTGACTGCAAGTGGTGACCACCCTAAAGCCTGCCATTCTACTGCTTACAAAGGCTACAAATGTACCAGAAGAAGGAGGACCTGGGCTAGAGCTCAGGGACACAAAAGTGGAAAATCCTGTGTCCAATATGGGGGTCACATCACGGAAGGACTAGAATTCCCTGGATCTGCCCGCACAGTCAGTGGAAAAATTACCTCCTGAGAAGAGAAGACATTTTGAAAGTCATAGTGTGGCCTCCCAAACCACAGAGCCTCCTCCTTCAGATAGTTTTCGTTTTCTCTATTTATCCTGTTGATAAGGATCCCCCTAGACTTGTCTGTTTCTTGGCATTAGACAAGACCATTTGCACCTCTGCTAGTTGTTTGAATTTCTCCTCAGGTACCCCCTCATTTTCCAGGTTCTTGTCTGGGTATACCTAAAGAGCTAACTGATGATAAGCCTTTTCAATATCCGGGGAGAAAGCACTCTTAGTACTCTGTAGTCATTCAACATGTTTTTTCAAAGGGCCTTTCTTCACTGAGTCACAGAGTTTATTTTCTGAAGAATTTCCAAATATTTATGAAAAGGGAGACAGTGAGCTACACAACTCTACACCAAGACCTTTTGAATCTTATCACACGGTTCTTGGAACAGTCCCTTCTTTATTTTTTTTAAGATTTATTTTTATTTTTATACAAAAGCTGGAGTACAGGCCAGAGGCGTGGGAGGGTGAGATGATTTGCCAGAGACAGAGTGGGGAGCAGAACAGGCAGACTGACTGAAATACACTGCTGAGGGGAGCAGCGGGTCCAACAGGAGAGGTCTGCCACACCACGTGGGATTCTCGCCAGCCGGCGGGGATCGAACCCTCACTGCAGAGGCTGCAGACAGCTTCACAGCGCTACGCTCAACCTGCTGCACCACCGGGGAGGTCCCAGGAACAGTCCCTTCTTGAGGAGAAATTCCTCTATAACAGTCCCTATCCCTCCTTGCCCTCCAAGCTTAGTGTGGGTGGAGTGACTGTGATCTCAACATCATCGGTCAGTGACTCTCAGCTGGTGCTGTGCCTGCCTTGTGTTCCTATTGGTAGACAATTTGGGGTGGATAACCTACATACTGAGGAAACTTCGCCTTGCTTGAAAAAAATCAATAGATAAGCATGTGTTGTAGCATAAGACACCAAGTAACTTGTTAACAAAGAGAAACTATGGATAAAGCTAAAAGAAGTCTTTACCTTATTTGTTAAATAATCAGAAGCAAAATGGATCTCGCACTAATCAGTTGCAAGATTCATTTTGACTCACTGTGAGGGCTAATGCCTTCTGTGACTCAATGTATCCTCCAATGTTATTCAGTATTTGCTCCTTGAACAAAGTGGGTGATAAAGGTGCTCTATTAAACATCTAAAAAATCTTTTTACACATTTCTGATGAAGGCAAAAGAAAGAAATCCACTTCATGAAATGAGGAAACTGGATCACAGACATGTCTGCCTAGATTTAAAAAAAGAATAGACTTAGGGAACAAAATTGGAAGTGAAGGCTTCCCACGTATGGTTAGATAAGACGTCTTCAGTTCATCTTTTCATGTTGAACGCCTTTTTGCAATCTATCTCTGGACTTGAGAATAAAACCAAATAGCAGCATCAAAATAGCAAATTTGTTGTAAAAATGGATTTAAATATCAAATGTACTAGGGGCTGCTGGTTGCTCCTTTGCAAGGATACACAACTACGCACTTGCCAGACTCCCTTGCAGGCTAGTATAGTCACACGACTACACTTTGACCGCATGTGAAGGGATGAGGTGCAGCTGTCAGGCTTGGCACCTCCAGCTATCCACACATTCTCCTCCTTGCCCTTTACCATGACACCAACTGGATGCCAAAGCCCAGATGATTTTGAAAGCTTCTGGCTCTTGAAGCAGAACATCCCCACCATCTCATCCTATTCATATGGACAAGAAGTAAACTTCTACTATAATTTAGCCATTGCTCTAATACACCAACCACTTCTACAACGTCTTTACTTTTAAAAATGACTCCTATAATGTCATTAGCCAGCAAGAGTCCTAACCCATTACACTAGAACTCCAATATCCCATTCTATCTCTCTCTCCTCACTCCCATTATATTCACTTTTTCATTTCAGCTCCACTTTCTCTAGCTTATGAGTGCCCTTCAGACTCTTCTGTACTAAGTCTGAACCTCTTAATTGACCTTTGAACTAATTTTTAACATGCAAGCTCTCTTAGGTTATCAGCTTTCCATGTGCCCATGCCATGAACCCAAGAGCAATCTAGAATTTAGGTTCTTTCTCTTACACTTGGTGCAGTTGGGGAGAAAAAAAAAAAATCAAGAGACCATAAATAAAAAACACTATATATGCACAGTGTACCAATCTCAGCTGGGCCGACAGTATACTACAACAGTTCTTTTATCTATCTCTGATCAGTTCCCTCTCCCATTCTCCTTGGTGGCCATTCTTAACTTCTCTTCTCTAGTTCTTCATTACACCTCTACCCACCCCTTCTACTCCAAGCAGAGGGGCTTGCCACTTGTTCAGCAAAAGAAACAGAAGCTGTCAGGAATTTTCTTAATGCTCCTGAGGACGAGGGCAATCTCAGCTATGTCTGCACATCTCACCTATGTTCCCAGCTCAGAGAAAGATATCCCTGTCTTGCTGAGAACTAATCCATATATATTCATTTTTCAAAATATTTTATTCACTAAATTGAACCATCATTATATTATGACTGGTATTACATTTTTTAAAAGATTTATTTTACTTACTTATACATACAAGAGCTGAGGTGTAGGCCAGAGGTGGAGGTGTGGGGGGAATGAGAGGATTTGCCAGAGACAGAGTGGGGAGCAGAACAGACAGATCTACTGAAATACACTGCTAAAGGGAGCAGCAGTCGAGACAGGAGAGGTCTGCTGTGCCATGTGGGTTAGGTCCCTGGCCGGGGATCAAACTCGTGTTGCAGTGACTGTGGATAGTTTGACAGTGCTGAGACTCAACCCCTCACGCCACCAGGGAGGCCCTGACATTACACTTTTTAGTGTTACATGGCAATACAAACACCACACACACAACATGGTCTAGATCACTTAATTATTTCTAAGCGTTCAAATCAGCAATATTAATTACATTCACAATGTTGTGCAACCATCACCACTATCTCTTTTTTTGACTCTTGCATTATCTCAAAAAAAAAAAAACACCAAAACTACAATAATTCCCTACTTCACCCTCCCTCCCAACCACACACATAAATGGAAACATACAAATACTTGCCTGGCTTATTTCACTTAGGAATGTTTTCTGAGCTCATCCATACTGCAGCATGTTTCAGAACGTCATTCCTCTTTATACTTGAATAATACTCTATTGCATGTGTATACCACATTTTGTTTATCCATTCCTCTGTTCATGGCTACTTGGGTTATTCCCACCTTTTGGTTATTGTGAAAAATACTGCAATGAACATCAGTGTACAAGTAGCTGTTTGGGTCCTTCTTTACAATTCTTTTGGACAGAATTTCTGGGTTACACGTTAATTCTTTGCTTAACATTTTGAAGCACTGTCAAACAGTTTCTACAGTAGCCATACCATTTATATTCCTACCAGCAGTGTACAAAGGTTCCAATTTTTCCATATCCTTGCCCTTCCTTAGTTTTTGATATCCCTTTTCTTACCCTCAGGGAATCTGTTTCATTTAACAACTCTCAATTTCTTTCAATTTTAGCTTGTCCAATTCTTCTGGCAACTTTCCTGAATGTAAATATGTTTTGAGTGTCTGCTCTAGCAACTGGCTCTCCCTCAGGTAAGGTCTCATTTTGGTGCCAAGCAAACCAGTCTGTCCGTTCTCTGGCCCTCTCCCTATCTTCCTTTCTTATACCTTCATGCCCTGCTGCAAACCTCTAATTCCAAGTTACTTGGAGTTCTCAAGATGAACTGTGTAACTTCATACCTCCTTGCATTTGTATCTGATCCTCCCTCTGCCCATAATCTTCTGTTCTTTCTCTAAATGGTTCTCATACCTAAGATGGCCTTATTAAAGTAATGAGTAAGATAATAATAAATGAGTAAAATGATAATGAGGATTATTTTACTGCAATAGTTTTTTATGTATTTTAATGTGTGAGAAGAAGCTATAATAACTGTGGAAACAACTGAACAAGCAAATGAGTCAGACATGTACTATCTTATAATGTCTTATAACTGTTCTTATTTCAAATGATGATTTAAACAACCATTTCAGATTCTCGGTTTATAGAAAACTATTCTATTTCAGTAACAAACTCAAGAGGTTCTTTCCTTATCAGTTTTGCTTTCAAGTCTCATGACTATTTTTTTTTTTATTGTTAGCCTTGCCCATTTGCTTTTTCTTTCAACTCTTCAAAAATTTTATGGACTGAAAGGACACATTCACAGAGTTAGAGTTGCCACCTCCCCTGCTGACAATGCTATAAAAATTTTTAAGCACTTCAGAAGGCTTCAATGGCTAAGACATGTCAGGTGTCAATGCACTCTTAATATTTTCAGTACTTGATATTGTTAAATACTGGTAGATAATAAAATTGATTTTATGAAATTTATCTAAACTCCAATTTGTGGGACATTAACTCATCTAATTCCGAGCTGGACTAAACACACAGCTAATGAAGCTTAAGTTTTGCCTTAACAGTTTTGTAATTTTTTTCCCCAAGGAGGGCTCTTAAAATTGGATAAGCCTAGGGCTCCACAAAAGCTGGATTTGTCCTGCGTCTAATTAGAAATATCCATGTAGAGTAGCTACAACTGAAATCCATGTGTTCAGGGCTGCTCTGTGGGCCTCCCTGTTTTACTAGTCCACTTAATCTCATTTGTGCTACTTCTATTTATTAAGTCATTGGTCTTAAAAATATATCCAAAGCTAGCCATAGCCATCCGAAAAGATATGCAATCTTTTTGTTTCAAATGAGTGACTTGAACCACTAGTTGAGCACTGCAGAGTTAGATATGGTTGTTAGTCATGTGGTCTGGGGGGAGGGAGGAGAGAGTAGTGTAAAATGAATTTGTCACAATGAGTTGTGCGTTTTTTGTCATGACACTGAGAAAAAAATTATCTTAGAGAGCTATCATTTTCTTTCTGTTTTTTTTTTTTAAAGATTTATTTATTTATTTATTTATTTATTTATTTATACAAGCACTGGGTACAGTCAGAAGTGCGGGAGGGTGAGAGAATTCACCAGAGCCAGAGCAGGGACCAGAACAGGCAGACTGACGAAGTACACTGCTGAGGGGAGCAGCCGGCATGGCAGAAGAGGTCTGCGCGCCATGTGGGACCCTCACCGGTGGGCCGGGGATCCAACCGGCGCTGCAGAGGCTGCGGGCAGCTTCGCAGCCCAGTGCTCAACCGCTGCGTCACCAGGGGAGGCCCAGAGAGCTATCAGAGACTTCTCTCTCTGAGGCTAGTCAGAGAGTTCTCTCTTAAAAACTAAAGCTCTTAGAAAAGTAAAATTGCTCAGTTACTTGTGACTCTTGAAAACCAAGCAAGCCAGATCCCTTGCAGCTGCTGATTTTTTATCATCTAGTCACATCAATTCAACTGTGCACCTACAACTTTAAGTGGTTTTGCGCTTTATGCTGTGCATCAAAATAATAGTTCATGAGGGCTAGTTCCAAGAGAACCCTTGACTCTTAAAAGCAGGAGCCTGAGCAATATTCTGCTGCAACTCCACATGCACTGAGTCCTAGAAAGGCAAACTCTCCAGCATCCCTCAGTGACCATGAGACAATCAGGAGGAAAGGAACCGGAAGTCATGACTCTCATTCATGCCCTTCATTAACAGATCTGTCTGCTGAGAGACACTTAGGAAAACAGCTACCGCCCTATCCTGAATGTTGCAAAGGGACAGATGGACAGTGTGGTCATGGCTGCCTTTTCACAGCATGGTTCCCCCTGCTGCTTGCACATCTGAGCCAGTGAACCCTCTGGAACACCATGTTAATGAGGCCCGTGGGCTAGCCTCTACACATAACAGGTACAACCCTGAAGACACAAGCCACAGGTGAACTTGTAGGAGAGTGACATCACCAGTCATAAAACAGAGATACAACCAGATCAGTAATACAACTGAAAACACACACACTGTTGGTACTGGGTCACTTGGGGTGAGCGGGGAGAAGTGGGGAAGAGACTGGACTGGATCTTAAGGCTTCCCTCCTGACAGAACTTTTGGCTTGTCATTCTGGCTCACGCATAGCCAGAAGAACTTGATGGAGGAAACAGGACCGGAGGGAAGCGTCATGGAGATGACCGTCACGTGACAGTGTGCCCGCATAGAGAAAAGGAGGTGATGCAGAGATCACAGCTTAATCCAGCTGCCTCTCCACAACTCGGGGACATGCGCCATCATTTCTGCCCTTCGGATAAATCTCACTCAGTGGCCTGGCATCTTCTAAGGGGGCAAGATGCTAGAAAGCCACATCTGAGTCTGGTTGCTACAGCAACAGAGTATCCGGTTACATGCTGCCGGATCAACCACGAAGATACACACTCTCCTGAAAGCCAGTCCATCTGAGGGTGAACATGCCTGGCATCAACATTTGTACCTTATGTACCAGTCGGCTTAGGCTGCAATTTATAACGAGACATCATTGATTGGGTGGTTGAAACAACAGACATTTTTTTCCTCACAGTTTTAGAGGCGGGAAATCCAACAGCAGTGTCCACATGGTTAGGCTCATAGTGCGGGTCCTTTCCCTGGCATGCAGAAGGCCACCCTCTTGCACCCGTACATGGCAGAGAAAGAATAAGCTCTCCGGTCCCTTCATTTTAGAGAACGAATGGTATGAGGGCTCCACCCCCTGACCTCACATAAATTGAAGTACCCCCATCCCACCACCTAATGCCATCATTGGGAGTAAGGTTCCAATATATGAATTGGGGGAGGGGGACACATTCATTCAATCCATAACAGTGAGGAAACTTAGCTCCCCATCATTGGAAACTGGGTTATCCTTTCTGGACCTGACTTCTCCTAAGGTGATTTAGGGGATGCTCTCCATCCCCACCCTACTTCCTTGCAATGGCAGGACAAAGCCTTCCCTGAAGATATTTAAGGGTATGGCCCTTATGGTTTCTCAGCTGCTGAGACCTAGAAGGATCCTGTGTTTGGATGGGGGTGGCCTGCTGTCTTCCCATCTGGGATGCTCTGGATAGGTGACTATGGACCCCTTAACGTTCATTGCCAGGAAGATCCCAGGAGGCGGAAACACAGTAGGCCTCTGAAGCAGAGTGATGGAAGAGATTGGCTAGCACTCTAGGGGATCCTGGTCCTCTGTCCTCATGAAAATCACAGCTGCTACTCGTTTTATCAGCTTGGGCCTGGCTGTTGATTCCCTCCTCACTTTCTTACCTCCTTGAAGAAGAGGAAAATGATAAGAATTTCACAGCAGGAGAAAGACTGGGATCCTACCCAGAGAAAAACTCAAGGCAGGCTCTTTTCCCCAAGCACCATCCTTTTCATGAGAATGCAGGAACTTGAGCTTCTGGACCACACTGGCAAAACTCCAGTCTCTTAGGAATTCATTTCTTAGGTTTCCCAAGTTGGTTCCCTTTTGCTTCACCGTCCCTGGTGCCAGAGTGATGTCTTCCCTTGGAGAAAAGGCCTACTCTGGCCCAAGCTCAGAGCTGGCCCAGCTCCATTTCTGCACAGAATCTGGGAGGGTCCTAAGAACAGTGCCCTCCCCCCAACTTGCGTTATCTGCATTGGAGGGTCTCAGCAAAACCTCAATCTAAAGAACACTTTCAGTCAGCTGGGATTATGGCCAGGAGACCTTTTAGCGAGGTCCTTCTTCTTGTTAACCTTTCACGATATTATTTAAATTTAATTTTAGAAACAAGTTACTCAATTGCAATGACACAAAGGGACATTATACTATTAAAAACCCAAATAAAATATGTTCCAGCTGATTGACCTTCCACTTTCCAACCTGAGCTGTCTGCCTCAAAATTTTTATTACAAAAATTTCCAAGGACAGGGGGCCTCCCTGGTGGCACAAGGGGTTAAGCACTGCACTATGAAGCAAACTGCAGCCTCTGCAGCACGAGTTCAATCCCCAGCCAGCCAGGGAGCAACCCACATGGCGCAACAGACCTTTCCTGTCTTGCCTACTGCTCCCCTCAGCAGTATATTTCAGTCAGTCTGCCTTTTCTGTTCCCCACTCTGTCTCTGGTGAATCCTCTCACCCGCTGCGTCTCTGGCCTGTACCCCAGCTCTTGTATGCATAAATAAATAAATCTAAAAAAAAAAATTTCCAAAGACAAAGCTGTAAGACTACTATAGTAAATACCCATATTCCCACCACCTATATTCGACAAATAACATTTTCTATGATTTTATTATGTCTACCCATCTACTTATCCCTCTATCCAATTCATAATCCATAGTTTGATGCCTTTCAAACTAAGTTGTATACATCACTATAATTCTCTCCTAAAATACTTCAACTTACATACCCTTAATAGTTTAATATTTTTTATAGCCCTTTTCTACTTAGGGTAAAATTTACAGGTTGGTCATACATAAATGTGAATCATTTGCACATGCATTTGCAGTCACAAAAGCAGATACCTTTATGTGGGTCTGCTAAACTTAAGCAGCCTGTTCAGCTGCCATTATGGTTACCTACAGTTCTGCATTCCTATACAAAGGTCAGAACTGCCCAGTCACAGTCATATGAGTCAAACCTTACAAGGTGTTTTTTCAAATCCAATCAAGAGCAGAAAGCTTGATCACGCTGGGAAGGGTATGCATCACGAGGTATGACTGGGAATGCCTGGGGTGCCGAGGACCGATATATGACAAGGGACCCCAGAAGCTGATCAGTAAAATGCCTTGTTGATAAGATTAGGACCATGGCCAAGGGTCTGGGGTCCAGTTTCAATTACAACTCGGTCATCAAGCTGATAATATGGTCAGCAGACATTCCTGAGTTTCACTCATCCTTTTCTCCTTGTCCTCCTAACGCACGTAGCTGATGCTGTATGATTAGTCTAGCAATAAAAATGGCCAGAATCTTGCTCTCAGCAGCATCCTGCATTATGTAGCCTGCGCCACGACTCCTGTGTCTTTGTCAGTGTGGTGTTGCCCAACGCAACACCTTTACCCCAAGCCCACAGAGCATCGCCGTCAGCCAGAAAATCACTCCCCTTCCTAATCACTCCCCACCTATCCACAAGCAACTGTTGTGGTTTTTTCCTACCATTGATACATTTCCTGATCTTAGTCTTTATCAAAATAGAACTGCTGTGGTCTCAATGGTGTCTCCCCAAATAGTATGCTGAAACCTTACCCCTAAGGGACATTAAGCATAACAGCAATGGTACGAGAAGGTGGGGCCTTCGGGAGGTGATTCAGTCATGAGGGCTGTACTCTCATGAATGGGATTAGTGGCCTTTTAAAGGAGGCCCCAGAAAGCTTTGTTATGCCTTCCTTTATGCCTTCCGCTACATGAAACACAGCAAAAGACAACTATTTGGCCTCCCTGGTGGTGCAAGAGGGTTAGCACAACACTGTGAAGCTATCTGCAGCAACTGCAGCACAAGTTCGATTCGCAGCCAAGGAAGTGGCCCACATGGCACAGTGGACCTCTCCTGTCTCGCTCACTGCTCCCCTCAGCAGTGTATTTCAGTCGGTCTGCCTGTCCTGTTCCCCACTCTGTCTCTGGTGAGTCCTCTCACCCCCCTGCACCTGTACCCCAGTTCTTTTATGTATAAATATATAAATAAATCTTTAAAAAA
Source organism: Talpa occidentalis (assembly GCF_014898055.3). Taxonomy (NCBI): domain Eukaryota; kingdom Metazoa; phylum Chordata; class Mammalia; order Eulipotyphla; family Talpidae; genus Talpa; species Talpa occidentalis. Next base: position 42,664,708 of record NW_023605305.1, read on the forward strand.
AAGACAACTATTTAGGAAGATACCAGCCACCCATCCTGTTGGCGCTTTAATCTTGATCTCTCTAGCTTTAAGAATTGTAAGAAATAAATGTTTGCTGTTCATGAGTCACCCAGTTTATGGCATTTTTGTTATAGCAGTTACAGGGTAATAAGACAGGAACTGTTAAGTATGGTCTTTTTGTGTAAAGCTTCCTCGCTCAGCATGTTTTGAGTGCCAATCAAACTGTTGTATGTATCAGTAGTTCATTCCTTCTTATTACTGGGTAGTATCCCATTGTGAGATTTTACCAATGTGTCCAGTGTACTAACTGGACACTTAAGCTTCCAGTTTGGGACAATTATAAGATTTATGAATAGATCATGAATATTCTGCATAAAGATAAGCTCAAGTTTGTAAAATTCCTTTGCAGACATGTTTTCACACTTTTGGGGAAATACTCAGGAAATGAAATTGCTGGCTCCTGGGGTAGATGCATGAGTGTTTATTTTACACTCCCCCAGTGATGCAGGAGCATGGGGTTGCTCCACACCCTCACGTCCATGTGGATTTATCCATCTTTCTAATTTCAGCTGTTTTGGTGGGTGTGGAATGATTTCTGCTGCTATTTTGGCAAACCCTCCAAATTAACAAGAAATATATATATACAAGGATCAGGATGAAGGAAATAGTGATTGAAGGAGGGCTAGAGATCACCATAAATGATGATAGTAAAATTCACCAATCCAAACGCAGTTGAAGAGAAAAGAAACAGCTAAAGGGAGGTGAAAGCCACACTCAGACACATCCGCAGTTTATAGTTCTGTCAAGCATATTACAATATTAGAAAAGTAAATTTAGGACTCAGAAAACTGCAGACTTCCTTAGGGTAGGAACCCTACTTCCCTACAGAGCTCGTTTGCTGTGGCCACAAAGTGCTCCCCCAGTTTGCTTTCTTAAGGTCAAAGCCCCTTCAGTACCAGCCTTGAGCCACTTCAGCCTGAAAAATGGAGTCAGCAATCACCCAGACAATTGGAAGGAATCCCCTGCTCCTCCCTCCTTATTTCCAGTAGGAACCCTGGACCTGAGAGATGGGAAGTAACATTTTGGGGGCATCTACACCATGCCAGGCCCCACCCTTGGCACTGGGCATGCGCTATGCTTCATCCTCACAACACCAACCTATCAAGTGAGGCACTGACAATCTCATGGTATAGATGTGAAACCAAGATTCAAAGATAACTTGCCTGGGGCCACACAGAAGCAGAAGCAGGATTTGACTCTGAATCCTGTTTTCTGTCCACCCCACTTTACTAAGCACTGCAAGGCAAACTGGAGGAAGTTCAGTAGCTGAGTTGGTGCCGAGGCCAGCAGTAGACAGTGCTCAGGCCTTTCAGACCTGCCTCCTTTTCCTGTCTTTTCTGTTCTCTAGTGTGTTTGTGTTGAAGGTCTGGCTGTTACGTCTTTCAGAAGAAGCGGGTGTGAATAACCTTCAGCCCTCTCCTCTGCAGTGGCTACTGTGTCTCAGGCTTGCATTTCTTTCTTGCAGGAAGGAGGCATTAATTTGTTGCTTTTTTTCTCCCCATCCCCACCTACCTCAGTTTCTTAGGGCCTGGTGTGACCATATACAGGACACACAGAGACCCTCACTGATCCTCTCCCTCCTCATTCCCATCTGCTCCCTCTGAGGAAGGGAGGGAGTTGTGTTCATCATGTTTCTCTTGAGTCAGTTACCTGCTCCTGAAAAGCACTAGCTTGCTCCTCAAATCCCGCTGTTCGGAAATAGTTGACGACATCCATCACGGCCCAGTCTGCAGGATCAGGGGGTCTCCCATTCTCCATGGAACTGCAAAACACAAACCCAGACTGTTGTCATGGCAGAGCATGTACGAGCGAGAGCACAGGCTCACGACTCAGGCCCAAAGCAGGCCTGGGCCAGCTGGCTGGAAGCTCGGCCCTCTCCTCCCTCATAGGCCCAGATCCCAGGTACTTCCCTCGGGGTCATAAGCATCCTTGTGTTTCTTAGGTTGGGAAGATTATAACTCTTATTGGCTCAGTCACTGCTTTCCTAAGAAAACATTAGATCTTTCAAATAAAGTATTTCCTCAGGAACTGTTTTCTTTTATCCAGGGATACAAAGAATGGCCCAGTGACTTCTGGGGGCCCACGGTATATTCACACTCCTGAGTTAGAAACAGTGGACCTTTTACATGTACCACCTTTCCCCTCCTCATCCCCATCTCCACATGGCCAGGGAGAAAGCCACTTCTGGCTATGTTGTCCCCTTTCACAGCTCCGGGATGTTCTACATGCTTATGATTCCAGCCACTTACAGGGCCTCTCCTTTGCCTCTACCTTATAAAATCCTACCATTCCTACCAGCTAAAATTCCACTTCGTCTGTGAGGTATTTTCTGGCTCCATCAGGTAAATGTTTTAGCTATCACCTCCTCTCAATTGAAGAACTCCATTCAAATTTCCATTTCTACACCGGATTATATACTCTGCTTATTTGACAATCTTTAGACTGTCCATGAAAATAGGAGATGTGGGTTAGGGGTACGTATTTGGGGCCAGGTCACTTCTTGCTTTGTTATTTCTTTTCTTTCTTTTTTTTTTTTTTTTTTTTATTTATTTATTTACTTATTTATTTACTTTTATTTATACAAGAACTGGGATACAGGCCAGATGCGCGGGAGGGTGAGAGGATTCACCAGAGACAGAGTGGGGACCAGAACAGGCAGAACGACTGAAAACACTGCTGAGGGGAGCTGAGGGGAACAGCGGGTGAGACAGGAGAGGTCTGCCGCCCCATGTGGGTATCTCCCTGGCCAGCTAGGAATCGAACCCGTGCTGCAGAGGCCATGGACAGCTTTACAGCGCTGCGCTCAACTGCTGTGCCACTGGGGAGGCCCATCTCACTTTGTTATTTCTAATTTCAAGCACATCATTAGTGCTCAAATGAGCAGATGATGAGCAAGCATTTGTCTGAAACGGGTCTACGCGGAACCTGCCTCACTGACTGTAGAGGGCAGGAACAGGGGGGAAGTGGTCAGGGGGAGAATGACAAGGACCTACAGCTACTTTGTCTTATTTCTATGTTTCAGGAATATTTATCCGATTCCTCTATAGCACATCCAAGGTGATTCTTCCAGAGTGTAAATCAAATCACATCATTCTCCCACTTAAAATTCTTGAAATGTTCCCATGGCCTTAAGATAAAGTGCATATAGCTTAACTTGGTTTAAGACAGTTCCTCAGGACAAAGCATAGATTGGGAAGAAGCTAGGAAGTGCCTCCTAGGTCTCCATGGAATACAGTGGTGAGCAAAACAGACATGGTCCTTACTTTGTGGACTGATAAAGAAGTGCTTTTCCATTTGGCCAACACTGCTCAGTAATCATACAACCTGATGTTCCACTGCACACAGCTGTGGCGGACCATACTGGGGTGGTATAAGGGCCAAAGGGAGGCTTTCCTGTGGAAGTATATTTTTTTAAATATTTATTTATTTATGCATACAAGAGCTGGGGTACAGGCCAGAGATGTGGAGGGTGAGAGGATTCACCAGAGACAGTGGGGAACAGAACAGGCAGATTGACCCAAGTACATTGCTGAGGGGAGCAGCAGGCAAGTCAGGAGAGGTCTGCTGTGCCATGTGGGTTTCTCCCTGGCCGGCCGGGGATGGAACTCGTGCTGCAGAGGCTGCGGATTGCTTCATAGTATGGTGCTTAACCCCTTGCGCCACGAGGGAGGCCCAGAAGTTTCTCTTGAGGTAAAAGCAGTCCAAGTATGAAGAAGTCAGGTGAAGATTATTCCAAACTCTGTGTCAGAAACACATACAGCCAGGGACAATGCAGGTCAGGAAGGTGCCAAGCAGGATGCTGCATTGTGTCTGTGAGCAATGGCGACTTGTTAAATCTATAATGGGGGCGACCTGATCAGATTTACATTTTGAAAAAGAGAGTCTCGTAGTTGGACAGGGGGAGAAAGTAACACCAGTGAGCAGTCTATTACAATTATCCAAACAAGAGATCATGGTGAACATGGCGAACCCAACAAGAGTGGAGTGCCGATTTAAAAGATATCAGATAAAATCAGCATGACTTGGTGGTGGTGAAGACCCAGGGAACAAAGGAGATGGAAATGTCATGGAACTGGACGGATGGTGGCAACTTCACTTAGATGGCATGACCAGTCTTAGTGGGAAATGTTGAAATTTAAGGTAACATCTCTATCCAAGTGGAAATTTAATGTGGGACATGAGTCAGGAGCTCAAAGCAGATGGATGAGTGGGATACAGGTACATTTGGGAGGCATTTAGATGGTAGCTGAAACTCTGGGGAAGGAGAGAACTAAGCTTAGAATAACCTTGGAGGGGCTCAACATTTAGTGAAGGGTGAAAGCTTTCATGCTGCTCTCAATGGAAATGAAATTGCCCGGATGTTGAAAGTACAGAAAGTCTGGCTGTACTTCTGCCTCACCCCCAGCACAATATTTTGTTCTAGAAGGAATTTAAAATATTTGATTATAGCACAAACTTCTATCCTAGCTAAAGAAAAGGGACTAATCAATAACGTGAGTGATCAATAATTTCTCAACACCACACTAATTTAAAAACATCTAGGGTCAACACTTACTTAGACTTAAGAAAATACTTAATGTGCTTTTCCATTTGGGCTTAAAGATTGTTAATCTATAAACATTTCATGCCTGGGTACACACACTTGTGGTGTGACTGTGTGAGTGTGTGCGCGCGCACGTACATACCCGCACCCACACCATTCTATTGTTTAACAGGCAATATGTATAAAGGGAAAAAAAATCTATCACCTTAGCATTTTCACACATGAACTATATACTTTATTATTTTTTTAAAAGATTTATTTTTATATAAGAACCAGGGTACAGGCCAGATGCGTGGGAGAGTGAGAGGATTCACCAGAGACAGAGCAGAGACCAGAACAGGCAGACTGACTGAAACACACTGCTGAGGGGAGCAGCAGGCGAGACAGGAGAGGTCTGCTTTGCCATGTGGGATTCTCGCTGGCTAGCCGGGATCAAACAGGCCCTGCAGAGGCTGCGGACAGCTTCACAGCTCAGCACTCAACCGCCTGCGCCACCAGGGAGGCCCATGAACTATATACTTTAAAATCAAAACTAAATGGGTTTTAAAATATTATCCACAGGCTGGGATTTTTCCATCAATCTCTTAGCATAAGCAATCTCAAGCTGACACTTGGGCCTCTCTTCAAGGTACCATTTCCCTTCCTTGCTTAAGATGGGCTTCAAGAATGTGTGGAAAGGAGTTCACTGGTCTAATAAATCTTTTAAGTTTTCTAATCACCTCACTTTTAGCAGTGAGCACAGAGTCTCATTGGATAAACTTTGAAGTGCCTCAGAAATATCTGATTCAACCTCACTGTGCCTGACTTCAGTTAGCTGCCTTACCTTGCAAAGAATAGTTACCTAATTGTAATAACAAAATAGGCTACACTGTAATTTTAGGAAGGGGACTTTCTTGATTCTTACTGCTAGAAGGTGACACATCACCTCCATATCCTGCAGTATACCTGAGCACTAGCATTACCACAGAGAATAAAGACAGCAAAACGGCGAGCAGTGTACCATGAAGAACAGGAGCCCTGTGGGACTGAGCTTCCCTCCCAGGCAGGGTGACAGGATCCAAGCAGAAGAAATGAGTGGTTAGATACCAATCAATGATTTAATGATTAATCCACCCAAATTAAAGTCTGATAGTCCAAGAAAGAAAATTAAACAAAATAGAAAAAAAAATCACAGTATTAATACGACCACTCATATCCTGAAAGACAAACTCAATCTTTCTTCATCTGCAGCTCTCCAGTACCTAGCACAGGAATGAGTGGCACAGTTGATACACTGTGGAGTCAATACATTGCAGAGATGTGGTTTATAGAATTTTAGAATCTACAATATGGTTTTCACACACCGCCCAGTATCAGTCTCCCACCTTGTGACCTGGCTGTGGTAACTTGTTTTATAGAACTAAGACTGAGAAAAGTCAAGAAAGCTAAGAAACTCACCCTAAACCACCACACAGTAGATAAAGTCAGGATTAGATTCCGTGTGTGTTTAGAAAGGAGTTGACTGTTCTGATAAATCTTTCAAGTTTTCTAATCAGTTACTTCTAGCGGTGGGCAGAGTCTCATTGGATAATGCCTCAGAAATATCTGATTCACCCTCATTGTGGCTGGTTATATATATAGATCTAGATATAGATCTAAAAGTATACTGTCTAAAGGTATACTACTAAAAGTATACTGTCTTCTCAGTAATGCATTAGATGCAGGGCTACAGGGATAGGAATGCACAGTCTCTGCCCTCAAGAAGCAGGCAGTCTGGGGAGGGGAAGCAGTTGTGTAAGCAGAAAATTTTAAGTCCTGTTGGAATGGAGGGTGGACAAGTCCATTACAGACACATCCCAGAAGGGCAGGATAGGTCTGCCTGATTAGGACATTTGAAGATTTTCAACAGCAATTCTGAAAGGCATCTATTGCTACTGCTTCTCATAGACGCTAGACTATTTAGAGAGGGATCCTTATTTGAGAAGGGATGACTTACAGAGGCAGATGTAGGCAGACACACAATGCCACTTCTAGGTTATTTATGTTAAGGTGTGACAGATGATATTGCCTGGCCCTTACGAGAAAGCCGGAGAGGATCCAAGGCAACATGGTCATGTGGGGCTGGGGGGGTAAAGAGAAGGTAATCAAAGTGCCATGGCCGGATAATATCTGACATGAGACCATTTCACAGGATGAATTTAAGCGTCACCCTTCCCCACTGAGAAACTCATATATCTCCTCTAGAACTGATATTTGTGGCCAAACTGAGACACTTTATTTCTTTATAAGTGGATTATTCTCTCCAAAGCTTTTGTTATAACTTGTGCATGTCAGATTCCAGAAGAATTTAAATGGCACTGTTTAAAACACCTCCCAGATGGTGGTTCCCTTCGTGGCAGCTAATTTTGCACTGATGAAATGAGATGGCAGATATAAAATTCCCATTATCACTTGATAGCTATTCACGATCATTGTAACAAAATGTTTCTTAAAATATAACGTATAAAGTTGATAAATTCATAAATAATTTTTCATGCATGGAATCTAAACTACTCACATGTATTTATTTTATTACAACACTACAACAAAATTAACAAGAAATGAAGGGCAGAATTTGTCTACAATTCCACACTTAATCAAATCAGTGCTTCTATTTAACCCAGTCACCTTTTAGTCCTCATGCATATGGTTAGGTACATCGTATATTGACAGAAATTATATCATGCGTGAATAATTCACACTGGGAAACAATTATCTCTTAATTAAACAATCACCTCACTTTTAAAGAGAACTAGAGAGATACAATAAATAACAAATTTGGCAGATATATGTAGATTGAGACCTTATGAGTGTTTTCATGGTGGCACATTATCATTTTAAGTGCACGTATAAAAGTCTCCATTTCCCCCTTTTTAGTGAAGGCAGGAGGGAAATAGGTGAAACTCTTCCTCTGACTCTAGCACAGTTATAATATATGGTACTTATGATATTATAGATTCTCAGAGCTGATCAGACCAAAAGGATTCTTTGGAGAAATATAATCCACGTATGATTTCAAAACCCATTTATACTCATAAATTGCATTTCTGCTTCAAAGTTCAGAGGAAACTTTGAAGGCACTAGTTCATGTATTATTGTAACAGGGTGGTCCCCATGAAAAGGGGATTTTCCAGGTTCCGCCCTACCCAAGGGAGGGTGGAGGTGAGCAGGGAGAAGTTGGAGAGGAGACTCAAGAAGAAAAGAAGCAGGATGGAGAGCCAGGAGACCTGGAGGAGGCACATGCAGCAGAGAGATACATGAAGAAACCACTGGCTTCTTGGTCCTGGACTGGGTGAAACAGATGTGGGAGACCGACCCATGGGGAGGTTAACAATGGCACCTTTTATCTTGATTTTGATTTTGCTATTTTCCTTCCAGACTTGTCTGGCTGTTTCTGACCCTTTTCTATGGGTCCCTGCCAGAAGGTACTTTAGACTTGTGGCAGGCTTTTGGCCCTTGCTCTGGGTCAATCCTATTTGGCTGGACTTTTACCCATGAGGGGACGGGTAACTATGGGTACTTGATTTAGAAACTATATTCTCTGCCTTTCCTGTATTACACACTAATTGTATTAAAGTTCCTTTCCATTAAAGATCTTATATGTTTTGTATCAATATGGCGGATGGCAGAACCTATTTAGAGCAGGCAGGTTTGGGGGTTCTGGGTGCCCTTCTCCCTGCCCTGTAATGTTATGATCTATTTATCACATTACTCTTTTACAAAGCTAATTATCATTGTTACTTATGTTTCCACTTCAGAAATACACTCTGTGTATAGCCTTGATCTTTATAACTTATTTTCAAAATTAAATTAACCTACTCTTTGCTCAGATCTTAAAATGGCCTCAGGCTAAATGCAATATAATTCTGATTTAATAAATTAATATTGATTGCTTTGCCCATGACATATCTAAGAAAGAAGCAACTAAATTGAGCTTTAGTTTTATCTTCATTCCGTTCTCCCTCTCCCTTAATCCTAACAAGCTGGGATCTGGCTAAAAGGCAGGCTCAAAAAGAGAAAGCATAATTCAAAGATTCTTGAAAGGACATTTTTTTTTTTAACATTCAGGTAAATAAGAGCTGACTGCATTTAGCAGCAGCATGCCCAAGCAATGAAAGCACTGAGAAAGCAAATGATTTCTTCATGCCTTCTGTATATTTCAAATTCTTCAGCTTGGCTTTCAGTGATCTGATTCCAGGCTCATTTCCCATTCCAAGAAGTGAGCAACATCCCAGATTTTGCCACATCTATAGCTCTGCTCATGCCAATCAAGGCACTGTATATTCAAGGTACTGGTTAAATGTCCTCTTCTCATTGTTGCCAGCCAATCTTTTATTCCAATCATGAATTATTTTAACCTGCCTACTATGAGCCAGCCACTTCATAAGTACTGGAACTCATTGTCTAGTGAAGAGGAAAACCTCTTATTAGCTGCATGATGAAGAGAGTCACATGTTTCCTGCCTTATTCCAAGAAGTGGTTAAGGGATAGGAAGAACAGAGAGATGGAAGAAGTAAAAGTCGTCATGGTGATGTGAGTCGGGCTATGCTAAAAGTGTGGCTGGGAGGCTCTGGAACCTGACTCAGCAGCGACAACAGGAGCATGTCCTAGGGACAGAGGGGGCGCTTTCCTGCATCATTTCTTCCCTCTCTGATACACTATCTTTGCCCAGGTTGACGGCAATCGTCTGAAATCACATGGCACTCTGTCCTTGTCATATCTCTGCCAGGATTGTCTCCCCCAGACCCATCCTATTCTTTCTGAAAACAAAGAAGCCTGTAACTGCCTCTTTCCTCACCGGTTCTTAACTCTCTAGTTCTAATAAAGTCCTCTGAACTAGTGTAAATAAGGACAGTCCATTCGAGGGGACGCAGTGGATTTCTCTTTGTATTCGCTATCAAACACAGTTCATGCTACAATTCACGCTAAACACAAATGACTGCTTAATATCCCAATGAATTAATACTAAACACATTAAATTGAATAAAATAAAAAGCTGAAACATTAAAATTAGTACTTCGTGTCCCAGTAATAGTAAAGACACTGGCTCAAAGACCACCTGAAGAGTATCCCCTCCCTACTCTGGGCCAAAGCACAGCAGTCACTATTCCAAAGAACTTAGGTGTGGTTTTAGTGCTTAGACAAATTCAGTTTTCTATAGTAATATCACATACACACCACAAACTATGTATGCAAAAATGCCAATTCTTCAGGGTTGCTAATGTATAAAGGATATAAAATGCCTGTCTGTCAGTTGTGCTGGTCTTGATTAAAATTTCTGTTGTTTCCATGCTTAAAATACAATATAGTTAGATTTTATAGTTTTCTACATTTCTGTTGTTTTCATGCTTAAAATACAAGATTTTACAGTTTTCAACATTTCACTCTTCTAAAATACATACATCTATAAGGCAGTTATTTGCAACGGTCAAAATAGTATAAATCAAAAGAGTAAATTGACTCAATTCTTTTTTTTTTTTTTTTTTTTAATAGAGGCATGCTTTATTTATTTGTTTTGTTTGTTTGTTTTTGTTTATACATGCACTGGGTACAGTCAGAAGCGTGGGAGGGTGAGAGAATTCACCAGAGCCAGAGCGGGGAGCAGAGCAGGCAGAAGGACTGAAGTACACTGCTGAGGGGAGCAGCGGGCTGCAGGAGAGGTCTGCGCGCCATGTGGGACCCTCCTCCGGTGGCTGGGGAGCAGCCGGGGATCGAACCGGCGCCTCGGGCGCAGGCAGCTTCGCAACCCAGCGCTCAACCGCTGCGCCACCGGGGAGGCCCATATTGACTCAATTCTTAACACAAGTTATCATTTCATCTAAGGGAAAAACAAACAGTTATTTATCATGACACCATATAAGACTGCACAGCGCACCCACCCAATTCCTATGCTATAGCCCTAACCCTCAATGTGACTGGATTTGGAGATACGGTTTTCAGTACAAAGGGCAATTAAGTCAGGTCACACTGTCTGTTAGGATTGGTGGCCTTAAAAGAAGAAACTTGGGCCTCCCTGGTGGCTGAGGGGGTTAAGCCTCAGCACTATGAAGCTATCAGCAGCCACTGCAGCACGAGTTTGATCCCTGTCCAGGGAGCTGAACCACATGGCATGGGCAGACTTCTCTCTCAACTGCTGCTCCCCTCGGCAGTGTATTTCAGTAGATCTGCCTGTTCTGCTCCCTACTCTGTCTCTGGTGAATCTTCTAACCGCCCCCACCCCGCCCGACACACACACACACCTATGGCCTACACCCCAGTTCTTGTATGCATTAATAGATAAATCTTTAAAAAGGAAAAAGAAGAAACTTGTACATATACTGAGCAAACTCCACTTGAGGGAGCAGTAAGAAGATGGCCATCTACAAACCAGGAAGAACGCCCTCACCAGTAACTGAATGGACTAGCACCTTATCTTGGGTTTCCCAGTCTGAAGAACTGTTTGAGATAAATTTCTGTTGTTTAAGCCACTCAGTCTTTGGTATCTTGTCATGTTTGTTGTGTAAAAATGGTAAAGATGATCAAGTGGATAATACTGAGGAATATCTTTAGCAAATATGTAATGGCTTTGGCAATTTTCTTCTCAACAATGAAAAAAGAATCAATGAAACCAGTCTCTTGTAATAAAAATTAAATGTCCAGCAGAGTATTCTAAATGATTTTAAATAGAATCTAAGTTTATTGATTTGTCCAGCAGTAAAAGGCTTGGATTCATGTGTAAAAGACGAAATAATTTTTAATGGACATACAGTTATATTTAGCTATGTTAGAATATTTTGAAAAAAATCTAAAATGTTGATTCACAGAAAGTGAATGATTTTTCAATCATGCCACCAAACAATTGCCTGAACAATCCATTTTTTAAAAAAATAACTAAGAACAACTGATTCCAAATGTGGGAAAAAAAAAAAGCCTTTCTTGATTTTTTGATAAATAGTACAATACCAAAGACACTACCTAATTAATACCTGGGGTGTGCTTAGTCTCAAAAATTTCCAAATTGATGAATCAATGTTGATTTAGGCCTGAAAAACTCAACTCAGTTAAGATATCTTTAAATATTTTATATCTTTCAAAGAAGAAATTCAGCTATATTCAAAAAATGAATTCAATTCTAACTTCAACCACTGAGATTTAAGAAACTCTAGATTTAATGAAAATTTAAAAGAGGAAACTGAGGGACGACTATTTTTAGGAGAAAAATACTGAGGATCACTGACAAGAGCGATTCATCAAACATTGTGTGCCTGTGGACCATTCAAGACAAAGCCACACATTGAGGAGAAACTACCAGGAGGAGCTATCTGAATAAGAGAGATTTTATGAGGAGAAGAGAAAGAAGAATCAGATGAAAAAACAAGTGTGCTGAAGAAAGATGTCAAAAATCCACAAGGCAAAAAGGGAGGGAAGAAAGCATCAGAGGAAGTTCTCTGCTTTGGTCTTGGAAGAATAAATCGAGAAGCACAGACAGGCACTGCACTCAGAGTGTTATAGGACAGGGAGAGGGGCAGCCCAAGCCCCGCAAACCTGCCTATTCTAAATGGGTTCTGCCATCCGCCGCATCAACACAAAACATAGGAGACTTTAATGGGAAGGAACTTTAATTAAACTAGGAAACAACACAGGTAAGGCAAAGAGTCTAGTTTCTAAATGAAGCACCCAAAGTTACCCATCCCCTCGTGGGTAAAAGTCCATCCATATGGGATCGGCCCAGAACAAGGCCCCAAAGCCTGCTACAAGTCTAAAGCATCTTCCAGTGGGGACCCACAGCAAAGGGTCACAAACAACCGGACAAGCCCGGAAGGAAAAGAGCAAAATCAACATCAAGATAAAAGCTGCCATTGTCACCTCCCCACGGGTCTCACCCACATCTGTGTCACCCAGTCCACGACCAAAAGACAAGCGCAGTTTCTTTACGTGTCTCTAGGCTCCATGCGCCTCCTCCAGGTCTCCTTCTGGCTCCATCCTGCTCCTTCCTCAGTCTCCTCTGCAGCTTCTCCTCTTCCTGCTCAGCTCCACCCTCTCTTGGGTGGGGCAGGGAACCTCCCCCTTTCCTGGGGACCACCCTGTTACAAGAGCATCCCTCAGTGTGGGGAGAAACCAGAGTACCTCGTATCAGCTGGGACCAACCCTGACAGAGAGACAAAAAAAATAAAAATAAAAAAAATAGTAATAAAATAAATAAAATAAAAGACCTCCAAAAAATAAGGGGGGGAGACAAAAGAGATGGTGAGAAAGTTCAAATCCGGGCAGAACAAAAATATGAGTGGGGGGAGAAGGCAGCTGTTGGAGTGGAAACTAGAGTTGTCCACACCCACTCTGGAGAGGAGAAAGCTGTCTGCTGTGGATCTAGCTGTGGGAGATAGCGCATGAGTGCTGTGGTGACTCAGGCCGAGGGGTGTCCCAGTGAGGAAGGCAAAGCTTAGAAAGGTAAGATACCTGTGACCCATTTCCTGCTGGGAATCAAGTAGATACAGTGAGGCTGCACTGGAGCAGCACCAAAGACAGCCCACAGACTGCAGAGACACAGGTCTCAGTCTCAGACAGAAGGGCCAGCTGCACTGACACAGGCATGAGCAAAGTCGGTGCACAGCACTCTGATGAGTGACGGCCCCTCCAGGGCCCACCCCAACCATGGAAGGCTCAGCTATAGTCACCTCCCCCTGACACACAGCACCATCACACGGAAAAGGGACACTCTGCAACCTTAATGTACAGAAAGCAAATAATGAGAAGATGAGAAAACACAACAAATAGCTACCTTAGTCCTCGGGGGAAATACTATACCACAGAGAGAGAACAAATTTCTAGAAGGCAAACACAATAACATGGAAGATTTCTTCTTCTTATCAGATAAACAATTCAAAATTGTTTAAAATTTGACATTTCAAATTCAAAGAATTCAAAATTCAAAGAAATGGAGGAGAGCTCAGAAAAGCTGATTTATACAAGAAAATTCAGAAAAACAAATGAATGTCCTGTGAGAGAAGATGAATGAACAGAATATCAAAACTGAAGCTTTATTTTTTATTTGTATTTATGTATTTTTATGGTATTGTTCATTTTTATGCATTGTTTAATTTCTCCTCTCAGGTGTATTCCCATAAAATTCCCACCACCAAGACACCCATGGACTGTCCCCATAGTCTCTTGTGCTCTTCCCTCCCTGCAAAACTGAAGCTTTAAATAAGAAAATGGAGATGCGGGCCTCCCCGGTGGCACAGCGGTTGAGTGCTGGGTTGCGAGGCTGCCCGTAGCCTCTGCAGCGCAGGTTCAATCCCCGGCTGCTCCCCGGCCACCGGAGGAGGGTCCCGCATGGCGCGCAGACCTCTCTTGCCGCCCGCTGCTCCCCTCAGCAGTGTACTTCGGTCCTTCTGCCTGCTCTGCTCCCCGCTCTGGCTCTGGTGAATTCTCTCACCCTCCCATGCTTCTGACTGTACCCAGTGCTTATATAAATAAATAAATAAATCTTAAAAAAAAAAAAAAAACCCTCTTTAAAAAAAAAGAAAATGGAGATGCAGAATGTAAAAAGATCAATAGAGGAGATTAAAAAATTTCTAGAGAAAGCTAAGGAAGTAAAATAGAGCAAATGAAAGATCAAATCAATGACCTTGAAGGTGAAAATGCACAGAAAATAAATGAAGAAACACTTCTAGAATTATCTGATGCCACAAGGAAAAGCAATATAATAATAATCGGTATCCAGAAGGGGAAGAGAGAGCTCTAGAAGGGGACAGGAAACTTATTTAAAGAAATAACAGGAAAATTTCACAAATCTAGAAAAGGAACTAAACACACAAGCTAGAAAAGAATACCAGGGACGCCCTGGTGGTGCAAGGGGATAAGCACCACACTATGAAGCAATCCGCAGCCTCTGCAGCAGTTCAATCCCCAGCCGGCCAGGGAGCAACCCACATGGTGCAGCAGACCTCTCCTGTCTCGCCTGCTGCTCCCCTCAGCAGTGTATTTCAGTCAGTCTGCCTGTTCTGTTTCTCACTCTGTCTCTGGTGAATCCTCTCACCCCCTGCATCTCTGGCCTGTACCCCAACTCTTATATGCATAAATAAATAAATCTTTAAAAAATTAAAAAAAAATACCAGTTTACATAAAACAGAGCGAGGCTGGCACCAAGACACACAGTGAAACTTCCAAAAATTCAAGACAATGAAAGAATACTGAAGATGGGTAAAGGGAAGAAGCAGAATACCTATAAAGGAATCTGATCAATCTAACATCTGACTTCTCTGAAGAAACACTACCAGCAAGGAGACATTGGAAAGATGTGATCAAAATACTTAAAGATTAAAAACTGGCAGCCAATATTACTCCATCCTGCAAGACTCACCTTCAGATATAGGGGAGAAATAGGGAGCTTCTCAGACAAACAGAAACTGAAGGAGTTTGCTAATACTAGACCCTCCCACTACCCCCCCACACACCTGAAATGCTAAAATGAGCTTTTGTATCTAAATAGAAGGGAAGAACATTCACAAAAAAATGTACAAGGAAACAGAACCACAAAATTCATGGACAAGATGGCAACAGACCTTCATCTATCAATAATCTCTCTTAGTGCAAATGGGCTGAACTCACCAATTAAAAGACACAGAGTGTCTGGTTGGATTAAAAAATGGAATCTAATTTTCTGCTATTTCCAGGCAGCACAACTTAGCTCCAAAATAAACACTGCCTCAGAGTAAAGGTTTCAAAAACAATCCTTAAAAGCAAATGGGAACCAAAGGAAAGTGGGGACAATCATATAAGTATCAAATAAAATAGACTTCTACCTAAAATAGGTAAAAAGAGACAGAGATGGACACTATAGAATGATTAAGGGAACAATAATTCAGAAATACATAACATTCATCAACATATATACATCAAATGAAGGTTCATCAAAAAATATAAGATAATTACTAGCAAGTCTGAAAATAGACAACAGTAAAACACATCTGTGGCAGGGGGTTTCAATACCCCACTGTCACCAATGGATCTGTTAACCAGATAGAAAATAAATAAGAACACAATAGTCTTAAAGAAAGTACTAGACCACATAGACTTCATAGGCATTTTTAGGACACTGTGACCCTGAAAAACCTGAATACACATTCTTCTCGAGTGCATATGGAACACTTTCCAGGATTGATCCCATATTGGGTCAGAAGACAAATATCAAAAAATTTATAATGAATGAAATCATACCTAGTGTCTTCTCTCACCACCCATAAAGACATCAAAGTAGAAATCAATCACAAAATAAATCAGGGAAAACTCTAATATGTGGATACTGAACAACACAATACTGAATGATTGTTGGGTTAATGAGGAAATCAAAGAAGAAATTTAAAAAGTACTTCAAGACAAATGACAACGAGGATACAACATCCTATAATTTATGGGAGACAGCAAAAGCAGTATTGAGATGGAAGTATACATCAAATCAGGACCAATCAAGAAATAAGAAAGAGCTCAAATAAATAATCTCAAGAGGAAATCCTATACTTTCAAAACATAAACAATAATGTCAAACATTTTCTCAAGAAAAATTTAAAAAATAAATAAATGAAATTGTCAAGGGAGTAAGGTTACATTTATCCTGTCAAAGTCTTTTAGATAAATAACTTTGCCAAATTAGAAGGCCTGAAAGATGTTTTATCATTTTTTCCCTTCTCTTGCAACAATGACACAAGAATCCATTGTCCAGCACTGGTGTAAGACTGTCCCAAGATTTCTACAACAAGGTCTCCTCCAGCTTTTGGAATTAAGTGAGGATATTTATAGGACAAAAGTGGGACTGAAGAAAAAATAATTCACCTTGGAGTCAGAAGAATTGAATTTAAACCTCAAAGTTGCCAACTTTCTCATGTGACCCTCAGTTACTCCTCTGAACCCCAGTTTATCCCATAGGGGAAAAAAGACTGCAATAACATTTGTCATATCTAATGTTGCAATAGTTATATAAAATAATATTTGAAAAAAATAGCACAACACATGAATCCCTGTGGTGCTCTGATGCTTTGTGAATTTGAATGTAAAGACTATCACTGCTGTATCACTTCATAGTCTACAGGTGCCTTCTTTCCATCTTCACAATAACCATCTACCCTATTTTACAGTCAAAAGAACTAAGGCAGAGAGAAATTAAGTGATTTACTTATTAAACATTCTTTTGGTAGTTAAGAAATACAAGCAAGGTCAAACCCAAGTCTTCTGAACCTTACTTGTCTGAGTCAAAAATCTCTTTCCATTGCTTTTTTCCCTGTTTCTTTCTTTTTTTTTTTTTCATAGAGAATTGGGGTGTAGGCCAAAGATGAGAAGATTCACCAGAGACAGAGTAGGGAGCAGAAATAGGTAGATTTACTGAAATTCACAGCTGAGGGGAGCAGCGGGTGAGAGGTCTCTTGTACCCTATGTGGGTTAGCTCAGCCATAGAGTCTGAGACTTAACCCCAGGGCACTTTTCTGAGCTTCATTTAATTTCACCTTGGTCTCCAAATCTGGGCTAGTTTTGCTTCTTCCCTAAAGGAAAACAAATTTTCATTCTCAACTAGCATCTGGCTAGCTTTAAAAAAGTTAATAATTTCAGGGGCCTCCCAGGTGGTGCAAGGGGTTAAGCACCACACTATGAAGCAGTCTGCAGCCTCTGCAGCATGAGTTTGATCCCCGGCGGCCAGAGGCGAAGCTAACCTCTCTTATCTCACCCGCTGCAAACCTCAGCAGTGTACTTCAGTCAGTCTGCCTGTTCTGTTCTATGAATCCTCTGTCTCTGGTGAACCCTCTCACCTTCCACATCTCTGGCCTGTACCCTGTCTCTTGTATGCATAAATAAATAAATCTTTTTAAAAAATTAACAATTTCAGACTTATAGAAAATTTTCAAGAACAGTACAAAAATCCCACATATCCTTCACCCAGATTCCTTCAAATGCTTACATTTTACCACCATTCCCCTTCTGTGTTAAGCAAGGGGAATGCAGGCAGAGGAAGCTTCCAGGTTGAAATGAGTCTTTTCAGAGTCTTAAGCAGAAAAGCCAAAATATATTAATTAGTTTTTGATTCCTAGAAGTATCACACATTCCTCATGTGGAGCTTAGATTGGAGCTATGCTTCTCAATGGGGTAGATTTTGACCCCCAGGGGTCATCTGGCAATGTCTGGAGACATTTTGGATTGTCGGAAATGGAGAGGGAGTCACTACTAGCACATAGTAAATAGAGACAAGATGTGTTTAAACACCGTAAAATGATAATAAATAAATAAATAAACACCATAAAATGGACTGGATACCATCACTCTCATTCACACACACACACACACACACACACACACACCCCATAACAAAGAATTACCTTGTTCAAAATGCCAATAGTGGAGAAGTTGAAAATTCTTCACCTTGTTCAAGTTTTAACCAAATTTTGTCTGTTAACCAAGTTCAATAACTGTTAGGACCTCAGCATCAACATCATCAGAGAACATGTTAGAAATGCAAGTTCTCAGGCCCATGAGCAATCAGAAACTGTAGAGGTGTGGCTCAGTAATCTGCATTTTAATATGCCTTCTAACTGGGGCCTCCCTGGTGGCCTAGGGGTTAAGTCTCAGCGATATCACCTCTACGGCCTGAGTTCGATCCTGGCCAAGGAGCTAACCTACATATGAGCCAGCAGAGCTCTCCTATCCCACCCGCTGATCCTCTCAGCAGTGCATTTCAGTAAATCCACCTGCTCTATTTCCCAATCTGTCTCGGGTAATTCCTTGGTTAGAGTACAAAGATGGGTCTTATCTTAAAAAACAATGAACAATATTTTAAGGAATAAAATTAGTAATTTAAAAACATGCCAGGACAAAGATCAAGAATATTTATAGGGGGTCTCCCCAGTGGCGCAGCTGATTGAGTGCCCCGCTGTGAAGCTGTCCACAGCCTCTGCAGTGTGAGTTCGATTCCAGCCTGCAAGCAAGAATGCCACACGGTGCAGCAGACCTCTCCTGTCTCGCCCGCTGCTCCCCTCAGCAGTGTATTTCAGTCAGTCTGCCTGTTTTGCTCCCCGCTCTGCCTCTGGTGAGGTGAATCCTCTCACCCTCCCATGCCTCTGGCCTGTACCCCAGCTCTTGTATAAAAAAATAAATAAATCTTTAAAAAAAAGAATATTTATAGGAATATAAAAATATCTAGTACCTAAAAAGGTTAAATGCACAATAGTTGATATTCAATCACAAATGACCAGTCATGCAAAGAAGCAGAAAAATACGACATATAATACAAGAAAAACTTATCAATTGAAACTGAGAAATTACAGAATTTAGTAGACAAAGATACTGGAACAATTATGATGACTGTATTTTATGTCTGAAAACTATAGGGGAGATTGAATATGTGGAGACATGGAAGATATAAAAAAGGATCCAAGTTGAACTTCTCGAAATGAAAACCATGTCTGAAATAAAAAAAGCACTGGGTTGGATTAACAAGAGATTATATATTCCTGGAGAAAAGATTAAGGAATTTAAAGGCAAAGCAATAGAAACTATCCAAAACAAACAGAGAAAAAAAATTTTTTAAATTATTAATAGATACTAGATGATCTGATGATTTTACTCACATGTGAAACGTTGAGAAATAAAACAAAGCACCTGACAAAATTAAACTAAAACAAACACTGGAAATATGACTGCAGAATTGAGGCTACTGAAGGGGAAACTTGAGGGTAGGGTCAAAAGGGGGAGGAAACCAGTGGTCTATGCAAAGGGCAAGGGTGTTTGGAAGTGGGTGTAGTGTGGTGACCTACATCTGAGGAGGTGTGAGCATGGTACTTCAATAATAAGAAAATATTAAAAGAATAGAGCATCAGTAAATTATAGCACAGCACAAAGGACCGCACAAAGTGATGAAATATACCTGGTGTCCCCTAAAGAAGTAGAGGTATCAAAAATATCTGAAAAAATAATGGTTGAAAAATTTTCCAAACTTAATGAAAACTAAGCCCACAAATCCAAAATACATAATACATACATAAAGCAAACTACATGCACAAGATAAAGACTATACTGAGTCTCAAATTACTTAAGTGTCAATGATAAAGAGAAAATCTTAAATGCAGACAGAAAAAAAATGCATTAGTAAAGAAGAACAAAGTTTTAAAAAAAGACTAAATGTTTTATCTTTTTTTATATAAGTTTCTTTTTTTTTTTTTTTAAAGATTTATTTATTTATTTATACAAGCACTGGGTACAGTCAGAAGCGCGGGAGGGTGAGAGAATTCACCAGAGCCAGAGCGGGGAGCAGAACAGGCAGAAGGACCTAAGCACACTGCTGAGGGGAGCAGCGGGCGGCAGGAGAGGTCTGCGTGCCGTGCAGGACCCTCCTCCGGTGGCCGGGGAGCAGCCAGGGATCGAACCGGCGCTGCAGAGGCTGCGGGCAGCTTCGCAACCTGCGCTCAACCGCTGCGCCACCAGGGAGGCCCTAAATGTTTTATCTTAAGATCAGGAACAAGTGCCTTCCTGGTGGCGCAGGGGGTTAAGCACAGCACTATGAAGCAATTTGCAGCTTCTGCAGCGCAGGTTTGATTCCTGGCCGGTCAGGCACAACAGACCTCTCCTGTCTCGCCCACTGCTTTCCTCAGCAGTGTATTTCAGTCAGTCTGCCAGTTCTGTTCCCTATGCTGTTTCTGGTGAATCCTCTCGACCCACCCCATGCCCCCGCACCTCTGGCCTGTATCCCAGTTCTTGTATGCATAAATAAATAAATCTTTAAAAGAAAAGATCAGGAACAAATCTAGAATGACTAATCTCACTACTTGTATTCAACATTTTACTGGCAGCCTATTCCGTGCAGTGAGGTAGGAAAAAGAACTAAAGGGTCCACACTGGAAGAGAAACAGTGAAAGTTTCTGTATTCATAAGACATAGTTATCTATGTTAAATATCTGCTGTACTCCACCAAAAATCTACTGGAAGTAATAAGTGAGTTTTCAATGCTGTAGGATACATGGGCAGTATAAAAATCAGTTGTATTTCTATATACTAGTAACCAACAATTTAAAAAGCCATACCATTTATAATAGCATGTAAAAATGAAATATATAGGGATGTATCTGACCGAAATGTGCAAGACTACACTCTAAAAACTACAAAACTTTGCCTAGAAAAATTAAATATAAATAATTGGAGAAAAATGCTTTGTGAATGGGTGGAAGACATAATGTTGCCAAATTGTCAAATTTTTCTTAAGTTGATCTACAACTCAATGCAATGCCAATCAAATTGCAGCACAGAACCTGGAAAAGAATTGAATAATTCTAAAATTCATATGGAAATGCAAAGGGCGTAGCAGAACCAAAACTAATTTGAAAAAGAGCAAAGTTGGATGGATAATACTACCTGATTTCAAGATTTATTATAAAGCTGGATATCAGAACAGTGTTGCACTAAGATAAATATATGCAAAAATATCAATGGAATACAAATAGAGAGTTCAGAAATAGACACACACATATACAATCAATTATTTTTCAACAAAGTTGCAGAAACAATTCAACAAATGGTGCTGGAACAATTGGCTATCCATAGGCAAAAAAATAAAAATTCCACCATGACCTCCATGAACAGAAACAATTAATTCCTTATCTTGCACCATACATAAAAATTAACTCAAAAATTATAGTTCTAAATCTAAGGAAATAAAAGAGACAGTCTTTGTGACTTTAAGCAAGGCAAACATTTCCTAGATATGACGCTAAAGTACTGTTCATAAAATTAAAAATTAATAAAGTGTACTTCATCAAAATTAAAAATTCCTGCACTTTGAAAGACACTTGGTACAGAGTGAAAAGACAAATCACATATTCCAAGAAAATATTCTCAAGTCATGTATATGATAAAGGAATTATATCTAGAATATAGAAAAACTCTCTAAACAATCATATTTTTACAAGCTAGCCCAGCAAAGAGATGGACAAAAGATTTACACAATATGGAAAATGATATACCGATGGCAAATAAGCACCTGAAAAGATGCTCAACATCATTTACTCATAAGAAAATGAAAAGTGGGGCCTCCCTGGTGGCATAAAGGGTTTAGACAAAACCCATGAAGCTATCTGCAGCCACTGCAGCATGAGTTCGATCCCTGGCCAGGAAGATACCCACTTGGCGCAGCAGACCTCTCCTGTCTCGCCCACTGCTTTCCTCAGCAGTGCATTTCAGTCGATCTGCCTGTTCTGTTCCCCACTCTATCTTTGGTGAATCCTCTCACCCTCGCCCCACACCTCGGGCCTGTACCCCGATTCTTGTATGCATAAGTAAATAAATCTTTTTTTAAATTTTTTTTTTTAAAAAAAAGGGCTTTCCCTGGTGGCACAGCGGTTGAGTGCTGGGTTGCGAAGCTGCCCGCAGCCTCTGCAGCGCCAGTTTGATCTCCGGCCACCATTGAGGGTCCCACATGGCACCACAGACCTCTCCTCCCACGCCCGCTGCTCCCCTCAGCAGTGTATTTCGTCAGTCTGTCTGTTCTGTTCCCTGCTCTGGCTCTGGTGAATTCTCTCACCCTCCCGCGCTTCTAACGGTACCTAGTGCTTGTATAAATAAATAAATAAATAAATCTTTAAAAAAAAAAAAAAGAAAATTAAAAGTAAACTCATTTAATATAATGTCTAATATGAAAAAAAAAAGATCATAGCAAGTTTGTGAAGATATAGAACAACTGAATGTTTATACGTGCTTGTAGGAATGTAAAACGTAGGAATGTAAAACGGGACAACCAGCTTGGAAGTCTCTTTAAAAGTTACACATACCCCTAACATTTAGCCCAGCCATTCCATTCCTTAACATTTATTCCAGAGAAGCTAAAGGATAGGTCCACATGCAGACCTGAACATAAACAGTCAAAGTAGCATTATTTGTAATAACCAAAAAAGGAAGCAACCCAAACTCTGTCAACAAGAGGATAGTGAACAAATTGTTCCACAGTCAGGCCTCACTTAATGCTATCAATAGGTTCTTGGAAACAGCAACTTGAAGTGAAATGAATTATAACAAAAGCAGGTCCTTGAATAATGTAATTTTGTTCAGAATAGGGAGGATGTTTTTATCTCATCCAAGTTCTACAAAATGATACCGAATAAAGGATGTTATTCAAGAACTTGCTGTAGAGCTGAGAAAGGAAGGGTTCCAGTGACATATCCACATAATGAAATATTACTCAGCAGGAACAAGTAATGAACTATTGCCACACACTATAATATGGATGAATCCCAAGTTAATTATCCTGGGTGAAAGAAATCTGACCACTCTCCCTCCCAAATATATTCTGAATAAAATCATTAATATAAAATTCAAGCAAAAGTAAATTATCTCTAGTGATGACTAGTAATAAGTGGTTGCCTGTGGGTACAGGAGCAGGCAAGGACAGGAGGGAGAATTTACAAAGGGTTATGAGGACATTTTGGGGGTGAAGGACATGCTCATTACCTTAAATGTGGTAAAGGTTTCATGGGTGTATACACATGTCAAAACTTACCAGATTTTTAATGCATGGAGTTTGTCAATTGTATATCAATAAAGTTGTTAGCTCTTGAAACTAAGTTCAATTCATCATCAGTTATCACCAGTCATGTTAGTACATTAGCCATATAAAGTTTTGATAACCACATGTGGTTAATGTCTACCATTTTGGAGAGCACAATGTAAAACATTTCCATCACCACTCAAAGTACTACTGGACAACACTGATCTAATTCACACATAAACAAGCATCTGTTTCTCTTATTTCTCCTACATCTAGCTACCCCAGACTTTAAGTACTGAATAAGCATGGCAGCATGGCATTGATACATTACTGATAAATTACCTGAGGATTTTTAAAAGCAGATTTTTATTAAGCTTATTTTAATGCAACTTTGCAGCAAAGCAAAATATACATTTTGTTCTTAAACATAATGCTTCCATGGATAGCATTTAATTCGTTTTCTCCAAAGCTCAAGTTGAGGGTAATTTTAAACTAAACAGCATATAAAAAAAAACAAAACAGATAACACACTCTTGGAACTTACTTTCTCCTTGTAATCAAAGTGTTATAACTTCAAGACAACACCTAAATGAGAATATAAATTTTTCCCCTATATTCACAGATAGTTCATGACTTAGTCTGATATATGTAGCACGTTTCAAAATATGCTACAAAATGCAAATGAAGTTTCCTATTTTAAAGAGTTAGACATAAACTCACAACAAATATAATCAGGAGTTTCAAAGGTGAGAACAGACATTAAAATGGAACACTGTGGTGATACACATGGAAATGTTTCACATTCAACTAACAGTTCATAAAATTAGGACAGAGAAGTTGATGAACTTAGTATTCTCCCTGAAGCTCTTTTCCTTCCTTCACTATAGCTCTCAATTTTGAGAGAGGTGATTAAAAAGATTCACATTCTATTTTCTGCCCCCATTCTCGTAACCTATGGACTTGGAAGGCAGAGTCTATGTTTGCTGGGTGTTTTTGTTTCAATACACAGAATGCAGGGCTGAAATTCTCAGCCTTCCTGTTCCAAAGCTTATACACTAACCCTTTCTGCACAGTTTGACCTCTGAGTCATCTCTCTCTTAGAAATGGAATACAGAAAAAGGCAACTGGGGTTGGGGGCAGAAGGGAGGCTGGTGACCATACAGACCAACCAAGATAACTCCTAAGCAGTGCATTGTAGTAGAAAAGCAAGAAGTACAAAAATAGAAACCAAGTCCCTCTGTTGTTTGCAGAAGCAAACTCACAAGGCAGTTTCACTTACTTTTTTACACCGACAGAGCCATTTTCCTTGTTTTCCATGTCAACAGATAGCATGGGAAGGCTGCAGGGATCCTTTACTTCAGCAACTAATCAATAAGGGAAAAAAGCTTGTGTTTAATTCTTAGAATGTGAAAGAAGAATATATATTCTGAATTGGAAACATAATGATCCCTTTTACAGCTTCACACCGGTTCATGTATATTTGTTTAAATCTCTCGCTCCCTCAGCGATTGGAGAGATGTGATTAAACCCAAAGAACTGGAGGAGACGGATTTGGGTGCTTTCATCTGTACTGGCACTCCCACCCTTGACAAATAAGCATTTGCAAATGAAATCGAATCCTCGTTCCAAACAAGTGCTCTGTGAATTGGCACAGCGTCCTCTGAGTACCAAGCTCTCACTTAAGACATTGCAACTCGTAAATGAGTCAAAGTCAAGAAAACAATCCCCCTTTTCCTGGCCCCTTCCCACCATGGGTTTGAATTCTTGTTTTCTTACAGCATGTTTTTTGTTGTTTTTTTTTTTAGGTCCACTCCCACTGCTCCTATAATTTTTTCATTGCAATGCAGAAGGGCACTTAAAGCTTTTGTCAGCAAGTATTCCCCCACCTCACATATTCGAGAGCCTCAAAAACCTGTCCATGCTGTAGTAAAGCAGGATGCTCACAAAAATGTCAGATAGCCCCTTAGCATAGAAAGGTGTTTGTGTGTGTGTGTGCGCGTGCGTGCGTGTGCGTGTGTAAGAGAAGGGAGGCAGCTCATTAGATTTATGTAAAAATCACCAAAACATTCAAGAGATATAGTAGTAGCATCCATCACTGTCTTTTTGTTTAGTAGGATGAAGACTATGAAAAAATAAAAACCCCTCACAATTAATATGCAATTAGCAAGATGAAAAAGGCATGAACAAAACTGCTTAAAAAATAGTTCTGAAACGTGCTTGTTCTTCTACAGCTGAAGCCATAAATTAAATACATTTCCTCTCAAATCACTTTATACTTCGGCACTCCTTCCCTAGGGATTACTCTGACATGACAAGTGCATCATTTAGTACATTCACAAGATTTTATCACTGTTAGAGAAGTAGATGATTAACAAATAATACTGTGTGGGATCATCTCCACTACACACACACACACACACACACACAAACTTGCAGTTGCTAAACCACTTCCATCATTCATAGAGAAATCCAACATTTAATATACATATAGATATTAACATACATTCACACACCGTTACAGAGTAGACAGAAGATAGTGCAGCTCCAAGCCAAAAGAATGATTTCACTTCAGTTGGAAACTGTTATACATTCACCATTTCTAAGCATCTCAGAAACAAAACAAAACAAAACAAAACACTCACAATGATACTCTGCAACACCACACTACATTGTATTACTATTATTATTATATTATTTTCTTTTTTGTGGAAGAGTAAAAAGAAAACCTACCTAGAAGCAACTAAAACATGTCATTTTTTATAGGCTTATCAAGAACAGCCAAAGAAACCCCAATGTTTTCTTTCACAAAGTAGGCTGGCAAAGGAATTCAATAAGGAGGTACAATTTGACACAGTGAAATAAAACCAGGCTGGCTCTCAGCCAACATGACGTTAGGAATCACACACGAGCTGCACCAACTGCCTTCTGGTTCATGGCTGACTTTTTAAAGCTACAGTGTGCCTGTTCACTTTTGCTAACTACCTTCAGCACAATTAGTGGAAGTGCATGAATCACGAGCTCCCGAGTTGCAGAATTCTCACTGCACCTGTCTTGTACAAAGAAAAACAAGCAATAGCCATAGCCTCTTATTTTCTCCCTTTCCTCCGTTCTTTCTGTCTTTGCTGTTGGTCTGAGCATGAATGTCAAACTATTTCTTTTTCTATCATGTGGGAGAAAAAAAGAAGAGAAAGAACCCAGTGCTTGGGAGCTATAACTAGCGAACACTCCTGCGATACTCTTTCTTCCTAATAGAGACTCGTGGACAAAGTTCCCAAGGCTGCCTTTTAAATAATCCCTTTGTGAGAATCAGAAAAGCACTGCCAGCAGAAAATCCCTTTACATCATTATGTGGGAAGTAACATACTCCAGAAAAGATGCAAAATAGATGACCAGATCTGAGAATGCCCACATTCTTTTATTTTGCCATTTGTGGTGCCAGATGAAGTCAGCAAAAATCAAAACAAGACAAACCTTACTCTACAAAATGAAAACAATTAGGTTGGGAGATTTAATTTTAACTGTTTATCCCAGCTGCACGAAACAGCATACATAATTCAGCAAACTCAACCACCACATATTATCTATGAGCACCTGGTACTATATCAGTTAGTCATAAAAAAGAAGATATTGTGCCAGTGTGCCCCCATTCCCCATCCTAAATTCCAGTTTGAAAATTTGGATATGGAATAAGGAAGCTGGGCGTGATCTTTTGTTTAAGTTATCCAGTCTTACAGTTCTCATGCTTGGCTGGGAACCACTGCTCCAGGAAAACATGTCCATGCACCAATGTGCTGCACACACACAGGACACATACATGGTTGTCAATTAAATAAACACCAATCAATATTGGACACTTCTGGGTCAAAATGCCAATAAAATCACTCAAGATAGGGCAGAGAACACAGGTTCTCAAAAAGGATCCTAGGAAAAAATCATCTGTTGCTATATAACATTGTAGCTACCAGACAATATGGAGAAAAAAGCTGTTATTCTCCCTTTTCCTTACTAATTTTTAAGGGCAGTACAAGAGCAGAAACTACCATCTAAATTTGCAACCTGAGTTTCAAAAGTCAGGATTTTTTTTTCTCCTTACTTATTCCAAGATAATACCAGAAAAGTTCAACTTCCTGAAAGATTATTGCTGAGAAAGAATCCAAGTGCTTTCTCTGCCCACCTGCCCCTTTGAAAAAGCAAACAATGATAATTAGAGATGAATCTCAAGTGTTCATATACTTTTGAGTAACTATTTTGTTTTTTTGCATGTGGCTCAAACAGGTGGCTCTTTATCACCACCAATCAAAATCAAGTCTTCTTGAGGTAGCTCTTTCACCAGTAGATTTCAAATGCTTTTGTACTTGACCTGAAACTCCTGAACTCTTCTCCAACTAAATTCAAATGGAGGTAGGCCAGGCTGTGAGGCCTGCTCGCAAGGGAAGGGGATGAGTATGTCCTGTTAGCACCATCTTTCTATTGCTTAGAAGGAAACCAAGTTCAGTTCATCACAGCTGAACGCAGAGAAGCAAAGAAAATATTGTTACACCCAACTCTTCCCGAGACACACTCACAGAAGAAAAGATTATATGAAATTTTTTCCAAGAATTTCTTCCTATATATAGAAAAGGACATCCTCTGCTGTTTTGCCTGCTGTGATCAAAAGTTTGCCTTACAGATGAGGGTGAGGGCTTCAGGTGTTGTAGGAAACCATCCCTATTTTATTAAAAAAAATAAAAGCTGCAAAGACACTCTAAATTCTAATAGGTTTCACTTTGCAGTGTGTTGCTAACTAATAAATTGACATTTATGAGTATGTGTATTGTGTATATAAATGTATATTATATGCATATTAGTATATATACTATATGTCTACTTCCTCTTCACTATCTCCAACAAACTCTTCTCTGCCTCCAACAAACTCTTCTCTGCTAATAAAAATGATGATATGTGTGTGTACTGGTGCATGAGACATGTGTGTAACAAAAATGAAGAGTGTGTGTAATGTATGTGTGTAATGAGTGTAACTTATGTGTTATGTATAATGCATGTGCGTGTCTGTGTGGTAGAGTGTCAACGTGTCTGGTGATAGAGAGGAATGCAGACAAACAAGACCTCTGTCCGGGATATGGGATGTGTTAAAAAAAGAAAAAAAATCATGGAGATCTTGGTGTGGGGATACCAAATTAGAACTTTCCGGATCAGTTGGGAATGGGCTCCGGCAAGAGGGAAAGTGGGTCAAGACGGGCATGGGTACTGGTGCCTGCCTAGGATTTCTCTTATAGATCAGCACTCACCCCCCAGAGAAGAGGGGGCGCCATCCCCAAGGAGCCAGCCCCCCTGCCTCCCGACTCAGACAGAATCAGCCCTTAGGAGGGTCCAGTCAGCATTGCTGAGCGCGGACCTGAGTCCACGAGGCAGGAGAAGAAATCTCCAGAAGTCTCCCCAGAGCAGAGCTGAGCTGAGTGCGTCCCTAGAAGTGTCTTAAGGGAAAGTGAGGCGCAGCCTGAAGAGGGGGTGCTGGGGGGCAGGAGAAGGGAAGTCAAGAAGCCCCTTGGACCAGCCACGCCGACTGAGAGACAAACGACTCGCTTGTGACACCAGCGACTGGGAAGAAAAGTTTCAGGCTAAGACTTTCGAGAAGGACGTCTTAGTCTAGGGGCTCCCTGGGAGAGCCCGTCTCTGGAGGGGGAGTGGCGCTCGCTGCACCCAGCGGAGCCGTGCCACTACCCGGTCGCATCCTGCAAGTTTTGCCCCTTAGCCCCGGGCGGATCCCAGCTCTCCGCAGGGCAGGGCGCGCTTCTGCCCCCTTTTCCACTCCAGGGTGACAGATTCCACGCTCACGGGTGCAACAAGCGGCAGGAGCACTGGACACACAGCAGAGACGAAGGAGGGCAGGGCTGTTTTTATTGTATTTTTCTTCGTTTCTTTTCATCCGGGAGAAGGGAGAGCACAGGCGCGTTCCCACTGCCCTCTCGGCACGAGCGGATCACTTACCTCCCCACATGGCCAGCGCCGGGAGGCTTTCCCCCGCGCGGAGCTCGCCTGCAGCCACGCGCCCAGCCCCGGAGCAGCCCGCCGCGCGCGCGGCATGCCGGGACTTGTAGTCCCGGGGCACTTGTAGTCCTCCGCGGGCTGGCTGGGTGGGGCGAGGGTCCGACAGCTGGGCGGGAAGGAAGGCGGGGGGAGGCCAGGAAGGGAAGGACTTGGGCAGGGACTTTGTAAATATTGGGGAGGATATTTGCACGAACTTAAAACCTCCAGGGAACTGGGTGGGGTAGGGTGCGCTGGGGGGTGGGGGAGGGGAGAGGGCCCTCCTAGCCAAAGATATTTTAAAATTGAGGGTTTTCAGGAGAATACCATTTTCGTTCTTACTCACACATGCAACTCCGATGAAGTTTTAACTGGGTTTTGGCAGTAATGACAAGTAGAGTTCCCGGCCAAGTTCATATTATTTAGGGCCTTACTCTCCCTTCATCCTGAACAAACGCGTGGCATTCTTTGCTTGGAACAGCTAATATTCTGTTGCTCACAAAACTGCTTAAAGCCCCGGGCATGTTACAGGATGAATAATTGCACTTTACAGTTTGTAGAGCACTCTACACTTTGTAAAGCACTTTTTACTTTATTGGTTTATTATATGCAACCATAAAGCAGCACTGAGTTTGGCAGAGAAAAGCTCAAGATGCAGGAAGCTTTTTTTGTATTCTCACCTGCTCTGGTGGGAGCCACTCCCTATTATTCAATTGTTTCTCCAACCCTTAGCAGCTAAAAAAAGAAAGTGGGGAGGGGAGCTGCTGACATATTGGGGAGGGGGGGCGAGGTAAAACAAGGGGCACTTGCTGTACGGACTTTCTTGAAATAGCTGATCAATAAATCCTTATTCTACAAGGAAATAGCATGACCAAAAGAAGAATCTGTGGGCTGGAAGAGTGGAATAGGGAGGAAAAGACAGTTGTGATAATGCTAGAAACTGAACTCAGGCACACCTTGGAAATATTGCCGGTTGGGTTCCAGACCACTGCAATAAAGCCAATTTCACAATATAGCCAGTCAGAAGAGCTATTTGATTTCCCAGTGCATATAAAAGTTTTGTTTAAACTGTAGACTATTAAATGTGCAATAGTATTATGTCTAAAAAATAAACATACCTTAATTAAAAATACTTTAGTGGACCTCCCCGGTGGCACAGCGGGTTGAGCGCAGCGCTGTGAAGCTGTCCGCAGCCTCTGCAGTGCAGGCTCCATCCAGGTGGGCCAGGGGAGAATCCCATGTGGCGCAGCAGACCTCTCCTGTCTCACCCACTGCTCTCCTCAGCAGTGTATTTCAGTCAGTCTGCCTGTTTTGTTCCCCACTCTGTCTCTGGTGAAACCTCTCATCCTCCCATGCCTCTGGTCTGTACCCCAGCTCATGTATATAAGTAAATAAATCTTAAAAAAAAACAAAAAAAAACCACCAAAAATATACTTTAGTGCTTAAAAAATGCTCACCATCAACTGAGCCTCCAGTGAGCTAATGGCTGCTGACTTATCAGGGTGGTGGTTGCTGAAGGTTGAGGTGGTTGTGGCAAGTTCTTAAAATAAGATAACAATGAGGTTTGCTAAATAAATCTGTAGAGGGAGATACTGTTTGTTAGTATTTTACCCACAGTAGGCCTTTTTTCATAGTTGGAGTCCAACCTCTCAAATCCTGCTGCTGCTTATATCAACTAAATTTATGTAATACTTGAAATTCTTTGCTTTCATTTCAACAATATTCACAGCATCTTTGCCAGGAGTAAATTCCATCTCAATAAAGCACTTTGGGGCCTCCCCGGTGGCGCAGCGGTTGAGCGCTGGGTTGCAAGGCTGCCCGCAGCCTCTGCAGCGCCGGTTCGATCCCCTGCCGCCAGGGGAGCGTCCCACTTGGCGCTCAGACCTCTTCTGCTGCCTGCTGCTCCCCTCAGCAGTGTACCTCGGTTCTTCTGCCTGCTCTGCATCCTGCTCTGGTGAATTCTCTCACCCTCCCGCGCTTCTGACTGTACCCAGTGCTTGTATAAATAAATACATAAATAAATCTTTAAAAAAAAAAAAAAGAAAGCACTTTGGTCATCCATAAGAAGCAATTATTTATGTGTTAAAGTTTTATCATGAGATTAAAGCAATTTAGTCACATGTTCAGGCTCCACTTCTAATTCTAGTTCTTTTGCTATTTCCTCCAAATCTATAGTGACTTCCTCCACTGAAGTCTTGAACTCCTCAAAGTCATCCATGAGGGTCAGAATCGACTGTTTCCAAACTTCTGTAGGTGTTGACTTTTTTCCCCTGAAAATAATAATTTTAATGAATAACTGATGGGGTTAAAAAAAACTACATTAAAATAGACATTGTTATGTTCTCCCCAACTAATACTTACTGATAGGATGTGAGGGACCCTGGATATAATAGGAAAGAGTACATTTTTCTAAATGAGGGGGAAAAATTGCTTGATAGAATATCCAAAAATATAAATTGAAGAGTAAAACAAAACCGTCCATCACATTTATAACACAGTATTACAATTTGGAGAGAGGAACTAAAAAAGTGAGACAATACTTTGCAGAAAAGTTAATTAGCACACTAGAAGCAGCAACATCAGAAAATCCTTATGAACGTACCTTCAAAATAATAATTTAGATTTTCTGTCATAGAGACACTGGTTGTGAACTGACACCTCTCACCTGTTAATAGATATGAACAACTCAGTTCAGAATAACATCTGGAAAATCATCACATCACCATGGTTTCAAGAAGATTATCATAAAACTAAGAGTGAAGGCATGTTCCACACTAGGGATTCAACTGCTTCTGTGGAGACTGTGTTTACCGAGTCATGTGTGGTATTAGAGAGAAAATGTTTTGTAGGAATGAGGGTACCACAGGGGGATGGAGAGGAGAGAAAAGCAAAGTTGGGAGGGAAGCACAATAGACTATGATGGTGGACAAGGACAATCGATGGGTGTTTTAATGGTGGGTGTGGTGTGGCAATAACACCTGAAGGGGAGACCCCATAACTCTCAATCATATACAACCTTGTAAGTAAACCAATGAAAAATAAACAATTTACAATAATAAAAATAAATCAATTAAAAAAACGGGTAAACATTTTGTTTAAAAAGTTAAATCTTGAGCCTTCTCTGGTGGTGCAGCGGTTGAGCACTGGGCTGCGAAGCTGCCCACAGCCTCTGCAGCGCTGGTTCGATCCCCGGCCTCACATGGCACGCAGACCTCTCCTGCTGTGTCCATGGCTCCCCTCAGCAGTGTATTTTATCAATCTTCCTGTTCTGTTCCCTGCTCTGGCGCTGGTGAGTTCTCTCACCCTCCCACGCTTCTGACTGTACCCAGTGCTTGTATAAATAAATAAATAAATAAATCTTTTTTTAAAAAAAAGTTGAATCTCTGGTTTATAGGTTATTGCTCTCTGTTTTTGAAAACAAATTATATAGGAGGAAATGACCTTACCTCCCAAAATAGTCAATAACCAAAATTTCCATATGTAAAGGGAAAAAAGAAAACATTTTCAGAATATATAGAGCTCCCTTTCTTATTTAAAATGCCAGGGCCTCCCTGGTGGCACAAGGGGTTAAGACACAACCTATGAAGCTATCCACAGCCACTGCAACATGAGTTCGATCTCTGGCCATCAAGTTACCCACACAGCACAGCAGACCTCTCCTGATTTGCCTGCTGCCTCCCTCAGCAGTGTACTTCGGTCTTTCTGCCTGCTCTGCTCCCTGCTCTGTCTCTGGTGAATCCTCTCACCCTCCTGCATATCTGGTCTGACCCCAGTTCTTGTATAAATAAGTAAATCTTTTTTTAAAAAAAGTCTGTGAGATCTAGCTGACTTGTTTGAGAATAAGGTGAATTATTTTCTTTCCTCTTCCTTCCTGTTTACCTGTGTAATATTTAAATCATTCACATATAAAATGTACTGGTGTGCTGAATGTTGATGCTCACAACCTTTGGCCAGTCACTCAGTGCTGGATGAGCTGGGACATGAGGAAAATCTGTTATGACTGAAGAAAGGAGAAAGTGAGATATTGATTTACTTATTTTAATTTTTTTTAGTTGTAACTACATTTGTTAACTAAGTACTCTGAGTGCCTTGTAATAGTATAAGAAGTAATTAAAAAAAAAAAAAACTATCAACACCAGAGAAATAAAAATGCAGCTATGTAGCTATAGCATCCTACAAAGTTATTGAGATTAAGTTGTGACTGAATTTTTAAGCTTCCTGGCAACCCAAACCTGAAGAAAGCATGTAATTGCATATATGATTCTCACTGACTCTAAATGAAAATATAACAGCTTACTCAAGGGTAAAATTTTCATAACACTAGATCTGAAAAAAAAAAATCACCTGGAGCAGGGTTCTTCATGAATTTGATTAGTAAATACAATAGAAGCATTGAAGTAGTTATTCCTCACAGCATTGCTTACTGAAAGCTGATAATCTGGCATTGAAATACCATCCAGAAAAATTCCTGTGGTTCTAAGACAATATGATCCAAGTCCATTCAGATGATAAAATCTTCTCTTTGGAGAAATAAATAGTACTATTGGTTGAATTGTGTCCCCTCTTCAAAATATGTCGAAGCCCTAATCTTCAAAACTTTAGAATGTAACCTTATTAGGAAATAAAGTCTTTGCAGATATAATTAGTTAAGATGAAGTCATACTGGAGTAGGGGAAAAGGCCTTATTCCTGGTGTCCTTGTGTGAAGAAGAAAGACACAGACAGGAAGATACTAGCTGAAGACACAGAATCACACAGGAGAGGATGAAGGTAGAGACTGTAGTTTTGCTGCTACAAGCTAAGAACACCTGGGGTGAAAGAAGCTGGATGAGGCCAGGAAGGATCCGCCCCAAGATGTTTCAGAAAGAGCCTGCCCTTGCCTGCACCTTCATTTCAGACTCTGGCTTCTAGACTGAGAGAACAAAGTTTTGTTATTTAAGGCATCCAGTTTGTAGTACTTGATTATGGCAACCTTAGGAATCTGTATTTCAATCAAATGTTAGTTCCCTCTGTCAGAATTTGGTATGTCATGACCAGTAGAAAGCTGGATAGGAAACTAAAGTGGGTTTTATGTGCTGATATTGAAGATGGACCCATAGGCTTTCTTTTTTTAAAGATTTATTTATTTATGCATACAAGAACAGCGGTACAGGCCAGAGGTGTATGTGTGGGGGTGCGGTGAGAGGATTCCCCAGAGACAGAGCAGGGAGCAGAACAGGCGTATTGACTGAAATACACTGCTGAGAGAAGCAGCTGGCAAGACAGGAGAGGTCTGCTGCGCCATGTGGGTCAGTTCCCTGACCTGGGATCGAACTCGTGCTGCAGTGGCTGCAGATAGTTTCTCAGGTTGCATCTTAACCCCTTGCACCACCAGGGAGGCCCCAGGGCCCATGGGCTTTAAATGAAAATCTACAAATATCTGGTAAGATAAACCACCCTTGTAAACATCAGCCACTTAAGATTCAGACCTACAAAGTAGCTGACACACCCACCTGGAGGAAGGGCCAAGTGCATGTTTGGAAACTGGAAAAATCCAGCTTTGCTTTTAACAGTGGGTAATTTGACTTTTTTTTTCACATGAAATAAATGAGCATTGTGGAGATAATTTAGTTTACAAAGTTTACAAAACAGGTGATACCTGTCCCATACTGCAAAATTTGAAGTTGCACATGATTACAACTGTAAATCAGTTTAAAAATGTAGAAAAATTTTAGTATAATTGATATACCAGGATGTATAGCAATGAGCAGATAGAAGATCAAATTTTCTGTTGAACTAGCCCAAATCATTGACATTTCATAACTGAAATCCAGGATTTCTGTCTTTATTTTCTCTACAGTAGGAAGGATGGATATACTGATATTCCAAAAACTGTCTTTCTTCTTTACTTTCCTTTTTTCTTCTCATTCAGAGACTTTTATTCCCAAGCAGATGGTATTAAGAAGCAAAAGTTTGTGCAATCTCATCTCCTTATCCAAAGGTCAAGTTTTTGGACATTCTCCAAAACACATCAACAGTCCAGAGATATGGAAAGGAAGGGGTAAGTGTTGAGAGTTAGAAATAACCACAAACCCCTGAATTAAAATCATGAAGTAGATAGTGTGTGGTCAGTTGAAGACAGACTCAGTTACAGGAGAAAGACACATTAAAGAGCAGACTTAGGATGACATTGGTTTACATATAATAATGGGTATTAGTTACTTGGTAATAGCTGGTCTCAGAATCAGATCTAGGGACAGATAGGGATCCAGTGGTTAGTTTCTTATGTCCTAAAACATAAGCAATTAGAAATAATAAAAATCTTACATAAAAATATATAGAGGACTTTCCTTGCGCCGAAGCACTTACCATGAATGATACAATATTTAATTCATCTTTTAAATATAAGAACAAATTTAAAAAGTAATATGAGTATGTTTAATATCTTAAAATAAATTATAAACGTTATGAAACTGTGAGGAAGGCGAGACTATAAATATGCCCATCAAATTTGAAAAAGAACAAAATAGAACATGTAGGAATTTTTTAAATTGAAATTAAAAACACAGTGGAAGAATTGAGAGTTGAGAGCACAGTTTAGGAGACCATTTAGGATGTGGCAAGTGTAGATTGGAGGCTCTTACAAAGGATGCAGCACATCCCTGTATTGCTGTACTATTGCTGGCAAATATGACAGAAAGGTTAGGAGTAATAGAGGCTAGAGTGATGGGTTCAATATACCTCTAACCAGAATTTCTAGAGGAGACAAGAGGGGAGGGAACAAAACACAGTTTTTTTTAATATTTATTTTTATTTATTTATGCATACAAGAACTGGGGTCTAGGCCAGAGGTGCGGGAGGTGAGAGGATTCACTGAAATACACTGCTGAGGGGGCAGGGGAGAGATAGGAGAGGTCTGCTGCGCCATGTGGGTCAGCTTCCTCGCTGGGGATCAAACTTGTGCCGCAATGGCTGGCGGTAGCTTGATAAAGTACTGAGACAACCCCTGTGCCACCGGGGAGGCTCACAATGCACAATTTGAGGGAACAAAGACTATGACATTTTTAGAATGAATGAAAGCTAGTAACCTCAAATTCTAAAACCTAAAGAATATCCAGTGAGATAAATTTAAACCACACATGTGTACGTGCACACACATACACACACACACTTAAACATGTAAAACTTCAGAATTCCAAAGACAAAGAGAAGATATTAAAATTAGCCAAAGAAAAAAATACAGATTCATGGGCCTTCCCTGGTGGCGCAGCGGTTGAGCGCTGGGCTGCGAAGCTGCCCGGGACCTCTGCAGCACCTGTTCGATCCCCGGCCGCCAGGCGAGGGTCCCACATGGCGCGACAGACCTCTCCTGCCGTGCCTGCTGCTCCCCTCAGCAGTATGCTTCATCGGTCTGCCTGTTCTGTTCCCTGCTCTGGCTCTGGTGAATTCTCTCACCCCCTGCGCTTCTGACTGTACCCAGTGCTTGTATAAATAAATAAATCTTAAAAAAAAAAAAAAAAAGAAAAAAATACAGATTCATGAAAAAGGAATGACGATGAGACAGCTGAATTCTCTGCAAAATATGTTTAATGTGTTTAGAGATAGTAGCACTAAAATAGAAAATTATTTATCCTTTAGAACTCTTGGTCAGAATAAGTGAGATTATGTTGTGGTTACAATTAGCTCTGAAACCTCTGTAATTTAGTTTACAAAAGTTTACCTCTTGCTTTCTGCAGCTGATGTGGGCCATGGGAACTCCGCTCCACCTGCTCACTCACCCACCAAGTCAAAAGAAGCCACAAGACCTATGAGATTACTCCAGAAGGGATAGAGGGCCACTGAGGAACCAGGGGTCTAAATGTCTGTCTGGAAATGAAACATGATTTCCAATCACAATCCACTGGATAAAATGAGTCAAAGTTACAAACTACCAGGTCTCCCTGCTGGCACAGGGGTTAAAGTCTCAGTGCTATCAAGCTATTGCCAGCCACTGCAACGTGAGTTCAATCCCCAGCCAGAAGCTAACTTACATGGCACAGGAGACCTCTCCTGTCTTGCCAGCTGCTCCACTTAGCAGTGTTTTTCAGTAAATCTGCTCCCCACTCTGTCTCTGGTGAATCCTCTAACCTCTGGCCTACACGCCATTCTTTCAATAAATAAATAAATAAATAAATAAATAAATAAATAAATAAATAAACAAACAGTTAAAACTAGAGGAAGGAAAATTTTGGAATTAAGAAATGAATGGATTAAAAGGAGGCAAGAGTGAGACAAAAGGAAAGGAAAATCAGAACAAACAGAAAGTTAAAAGTTGACAATAGAAATAAAATTTATCAATAAAAGTAAATAAACTAAACTTCCAATCGAAAGAAATGTTGTGAGATATGATAAGAAAACCAAAATCTATGCCTGTGTTGTGTATGAAAGACACACTGAAAACAAAGAACAGTTGAAACTAAAAAGATTTAGAAGTGGTATTTTCGGCAAATTTTAACCAAACAGAATTGGAGTATGTGTATCATATTAAGTAGATGTTAGGCAAAAAAGTTTTATGGTAGACAAGGGAAATCGTTTAATAATGATAAAAGGTTTCATTCACAGAAGGATAAAATGACTCCAAATTTTCGCATACTTTGTAACATAACTTTGATAACATAAAAGGATATTTGACATATTTACAAAGATAAATGTCAAATTCTCCACATCAATGAATAAATCATAATGAAATATAGAAAATATTCTAACTGCATATAATAAACAATAATAAAACCCCAAGCACTACCAATTTTACCAAAACTTGAATGCAACTACAGATGTCTTAGAGGGAAATTTAAGCCTAGATGTTTATATTAGAAATTAAGAAGGGGGCCTCCTCTGGTGGCGCAGGCGGTTGAGTGCAGCGCTGTGAAGCTGTCTGCAGCCTCCATGGAGCCAGTTCGATCCCGGCCTGCTGGCGAGGGTCTCACATGGCGCAGTAGATCTCCCCTGTCTTGCCTGCTGCTTCCCTCAGCAGTGTATTTCGTCAGTCTGCCTGTTCTGTTCCCTGCTCTGTCTCTGGTGAATCCTCTCACCCTCCCGCACATCTGGCCTGTACCCCGGTTCTTGTATAAATAAATAAATAAATCTTAAAAAAAAGAAATTAAGAAGGGTTGAAAATTATTGAGCTAATCTATGAGAAATTATAAAAAGAACAACAAAATGAATTAAATAGAGCAGCAGAAAGTAATAAGTCCAGGAATTAATGTAATAGAAAGCAAAGATAATGAAATTCAGTAATGCCAAAAGTTAAGTTTTCAAAGCAGTCAGTATAATCAACAAATTTCTAGACTGATTTATCTGGAATAAAAAGAGAGAAGGCAAAAAATAAACAATTTTAGGAATTCTGAAAATGGCAGAGATGTGAAAAAATTAGTAAATATGCAACTTGATGTTATATTTGAAATTTTAGACAAAAATATCAAATTAATACATGATGACTAATTTTATTCTCAGAACACAGGATGTTTTAACTTTAGAAAGTTAATTAATATAATTCACCAAATCATAGATTAATACAAATAAACACACATTCATCTCAGTAGGTTCATCTCAGTAGGATGATTTTATAGAAATCATCCTATAAAAATATTAATTCATGTTAAAACAAAAAAAGCAAAGAAACAAATAAAAACTCTAAGTCATTGAAAGATAAAAGCTAACTTCCTTAAGCTGATAAAGAATATTTATTAAAAAGTCCAACTTTACTCACTGGTGAAAGGTTAGGAACATTCTTTAAAAATTAATAAGAAGTCAGAGATGCTTTCTAATACTACATCTAGCCAACACAAAAAGTCATCATTATTTACGTTTGATCAAATAAAATGCAGGTTCTTCTTACATCGTTTCTCAAAGTTGGCTTCTGAGACCTAGAGTTCATGTTGTCAACTGGCACGTTAGGCATTTTCCACTAGTTTGACTTCTACCCAATTTACTCCTCCCTCAAATGATCATACCTCTCATCTCCTTAAAATCATCCATGCCTCTCCTCATTGTTAAGATTCAAGTTCAACCATCTGAGTTTAGCAGCCACTGTATATCACCCTCATCTATTCCCCTAAACCCCTTCTTTAGCTTCATCATATGGACCAGAAACTCTGCATATTGGCGTTTTACACCTCTGTGCCTTAGGATATGCTGCTTTCTCTGACCAGAAACACTACTCTCTTCATCTAACTAATTCCTATCCAGCCTTCAAAATTCTGGAACCTCACTTTATACCTGCCCCCAATATTTATTTTGAAGCCTCACCTCTGCTTTCCCAAATTTGTGTATATCAGGGTGCCAACTGCTCTCCATTGTGTACATTCAATGTCCACCTTCTCTAATACTCTGTAGTGATAGTAATGAATATTACTTATCAGCATTCTAGGCAATTTGCAAACATTATTTTTAATTCCCAGAAGTTCTTATCTTTAGTAGCATGTTAAGGTTGAGGGAACAGAAGCTTAAAGAGTGAGGAATAAGTCCCTGGTCATGCCATTGTAATGTCAGCATCACACTCACAGCTGGTTCTGCAATGTCTCATTTGACTCTGTCTCACAACACCTGGTATGAGTGCTTCCACTTTCCAGGTTAGATGGATGTGGGTAGATGGCCATAGGTCTGTGTTTCGAAGAAAGAAAACAAAACCAAATCTGAAGTCAGACCTAGACGACAAATGCTTGGGCTTTGTCTCTTCCTCTGCCTAATTGCTAAGATAGGAGATTTCCTAAACACAGAGCAGATCCAGAAGCAATTAGTTTAGCAAGTGGGCTGCTAAGTGAAGAATTTGGCACTGGACGCTGCAGATCAATAGGAGGATGGAAAGAGTAACTTCAACCAGAGACAACTTGTTGCCCCTTTAGTGCAACTTTTCTTTGCAGAAGAAATATGTTATCATGCAATCTTTATATTAGCTCTTTAGATGGGGTGATAGAAATTTGCTATCTTTGTGTGCAGCTGTGACCAGAGATTGATGTGGGACTTCATTTTAGTGTGTGTGCGTGCATACTGCCTGCCTTTGGTTTGTGTCCAAGACTGCTGTTTTCTGAAAATAGAAACTGTTACTGCCTCTGACTCAGTCCCTCTTACTTATGTTCTCTCCAGTACATTTGTCCTAAAAGAATCAACCCTTCTCTAGTTATTTGCAACATGTCGATTTGTGAAATGTTCAAGTTATTACCAAGAGACTTAAATCTTCTTTTATTAATTCCTGGAAGTTGCTGTCACATGAATCAGAGGAAATGCATATCTTTTATGTTGTCTGCCTAAGGCTATTCAAGGTCATAAAGCCCTGAGTCCCATGAGTAAGGTAACAGAGTTTGTTAAAGCCACCCCTTTGGGGTGCATCATACCTCATTTGGGGGAGAATGAGAATCTGCCTCTGAATTAGCCTTCTTAACTTGCCACGACTTGCTGACATCCTCTTTATTCCCTTTCCAGCAATGCATCTCCTCCCTTTCCCCTTTAATATCGTCCCTTTAAGTGTTTAACAAGACATTCTCTGCACCCCATGTAACAGGAAGTGGTAATGCTGCAAGGTCTGAGCACCTGCAGAGGCTCCCTCTGTGTTCTAACCAGTTGCTCCGTCTCCACACAGCACCTCTACAAAAAAACCCTGAGAAGAATTCCGCTTCCCTGCCCCCACCCACCTTCCTGCTCTGAACTTGGAGACTTAAGCAGTGATGGTTACTTTTCAGCTGTTCTTATATTTTCTTTGATTGGGTATTCTGGGCATTTAATTCCCTGTGATGCAAACTCTTAGTTGCATGTGAAGAAGTCTATTTCTCCCTAACTTACTATTCAATCAATATAGTCTTGCTTGGCTAAACAGCAGAACCTGGTCTATTTTCTGCCTCTAATTCGGTTTTCTCTCAGATAAGAAAATCAAGTATATGGGACCAAGCATGTACCTGGTACAATCAGTAACTAACTTTCTTCCTTTATACTTTTTTTACATTTAGTGTTTTCCCTCCAGTTATATTGAGAGGTAATTGACATATATCTCTCTATAAGTTAAGGTGTACAGCATAGTGGTTTGACTTCTATATGTTGTGAAAAGATTACCTCACTAAGTTTGGTCAACGCCCATGATACAGATATAAAAAAAAAGAAAAAGGAAAACATTTTTGCTTGTGGTAAGAAGTCTTAGGATTACTTCCTTAGCAAGAGTTTGCTAACCATATTCATCAAACTGTACTTCCTAGGTCGTTCTTTTTTTTTTTTTTAAAGATTTATTTTATTTATTTATACAAGCACTGGGTACAGTCAGAAGCGCGGGAGGGTGAGAGAATTCACCAGAACCAGAGGGGAGAGCAGAGCAGGCAGAAGGACCGAAGTACACTGCTGAGGGGAGCAGCGGGCAGCAGGAGAGGTCTGCGCGCCATGTGGGACCCTCACCCGGCGGCCGGGGATGAACCGGCGCTGCAAAGGCTGCGGGCAGCTTCGCAACCGAGCGCTCAACCACTGCACCACCGGGGAGGCCCCCTAGGTCGTTCTTTATCTTATAATTGGAAGTTTGTATTTTTTTTACCATCTTTATCCAATGCTCCCAACCCCTGACTCTCATAACCACAAATCTGATGTCTTTGTATGAGTTTCTTAAAGTTTTTAGACTCTACATGTAAATGATAACATAGAGTTTTGGTCTTTCTTTGACTCATTTTGCTTCATATAATGCCCTCATTGGCAATCCATGTTGTCTCAAGTGGCAGAATTTCATTCTTATTTTGGTTTACTAATATACCAGTGGGGTGTGTATATGTGTGAGTGTGTGTGTGCGTATACATAACATACACACATTTATATGCATATCTCAAATGACTATATATTCATCCATCGATGGTTGCTTCCACAAAGTATTTTTATAATGAAAGTAACACAGGCATATCAATGGTCCAGAACTAAATTTCTAGGATCACATATAGAATTTCCCAATTGTATCTCCTGCTAACAGTGTGGAAAGCATACTTCCAGTCTTTTCTAGGCAT
Source organism: Talpa occidentalis (assembly GCF_014898055.3). NCBI lineage: Eukaryota > Metazoa > Chordata > Mammalia > Eulipotyphla > Talpidae > Talpa > Talpa occidentalis. The sequence continues at coordinate 42,706,831 of NW_023605305.1, forward strand.
TTCCTAAAAACAAAATAAGTTGAAATAAGAGAAAATGAACTAAAATCAACAAAGAATAGGGGCCTCCCTGGTGGCGCAAGGGGTTAAGCACTGCACTATGAAGCAATCTGCAGCCTCTGCAGCATGAGTTCGATCCCCAGCCAGCCAGGGAGCAACCCACATGGCACAGCAGACCTCTCCTGTCTCGCTCGCTGCTCCCCTCAGCAGTGTATTTCAGTCAGTCTGCCTGTTCTGCTCTCCACTCTGTCTCTGGTGAATCCTCTGACCCCCCGCGTCTCTGGCCTTTACCCCAGCTCTTGTATGCATAAATAAATAAATCTTTAAAAATAAATCATACACAGAACACATTTTATATACACAAAAGAATGCTACCAAATATAGTATTCTACAATTTGACTTTTATCATTTAATAATCATTGTGCTAGTGTTTCTATGCTAGTGTATTTGTGTGTCTTTTTTTATATACAAGTTATAGAAATCAAACTCGAACTATCTCAAATCAAAAAAGAGAATTTCTCCCCAAGAGTGGGGAAAGAGATGTGGGACAGGTCTTCCAAAGAAATAGCTGCAGGGACCCAATGGTGTGTTCCAATGCCTCTCTTGTCCTTTCTCAACACTCATGCTCTGTTTAGGTCTCATTCCTTCCTAGAGCAAAGCAAGCTTGTTTATTCCACACAGAGAGACAGCTGACGTTGTCAGGCTTACATCATTCCAGGTCTGACTGGGGAACCTTGAGCTCAGTATTTTGTGTCTCTAAACTGTAGCTCTGTCATGCCAGCTGCCATCCCCTGTGGCTCATGCTCCTCAGTTTCTCCCTGGGGCTAGCTGGCCTCACGCCAGGGGTGGATGCTAGGAATCCTGGAAGCAGGAGATTGCTTCCAGAAAGCGGGTCCCTGTGGGTGAAAATGCTGTGCCCCTCCTGGGAGGAGCACAACCACCTCCTGGAGGAGCCACCTGAGGGCAGAATCTTGGAGTCCAAGTTCTCAGCCTGGGCCTGGTCTTAGCAAGCTGATGCTGGAACTTCATTTTATTGTACGCAATTTTGAGGCTAGGGGAATAGTAGCCTGGACTATAAATCCTTAATCAAATGTCTCTTTCAACAATGAATAGTCTGGGAACGCTGCTGCCCAGTTTCTGGGACTGTGGTCACTTGTCTTCCCAGGAATTTCCAGAGTTATGCCTCATTATTTCAAAATTATGCTTCAGAAGCCCTAGCATACTGGTGCCTACCAGCAGAACTTTCTTAAAATAAAGATTCCTGGACCCTCTCCCTTGACACTGAATCAGCAGATTTGGGGTAAGGCCTGGAATGCATAATTTAAAAAAGTAACACACCTGATTTTAAGATCAAGCAGATTTGAGAAAGATATACATAAATCTTCCCGCATTACTTTCTTGTTTTTCTTTAGTCTTCTAAAGGGCAGCAACTGGGTAGTGTAAGCTCCCTTTCTTGCAACTGGCCAATTGTTTTTAATAGATAGATGTATTCAAATCTCTTCCTGACTTTTATCCACACCAGATGTTTATTCCTAAGAGAGGTGTAGGATGGACTGTTCCTCCTAAGTTAGGAGAAGATGTAGGTTTTTTCTGTCCTGAAACTTATAAAATTGGGAGACGCTCCCTTTAAGAAAAAAAATAAAAATATGAATACAGTCAAGTATAAAGCCTTGGACGAGGCCTTGCAAGTGAAGGACCTGAAGCTTATATGATCTTTATGGCAATTCTGACTCTGACTCTGAACAGTTTTCTCATTTTGGAGCAAATCAAAAGAACTGCTATTCAAATTGTCGGGTCCTCTTTCTCTCTCTCTCTCTCTCTCTCTCTCTCTTTCTATATATATATAGATATATGAATAAATAAGTCTTAAATATATAATATTCTTTTATATTTAAAAATATATAATAAATCTTAAATATATTTTTATTTTATTTATTTACACATATTTTATTTATTTACTTATTTTACTTATTTATACATACAAGAGCTGGGTTATAAGCAAGAAGTGCGTGGGTGAGAGGATTCACCAGAGACAGAGTGGGGAGCAGAACAGGCAGATCTACTGAAATACACTGCTGAGGGGAGCAGCGGGTGGGACAGAAGAGGTCTGCCGCACCATGTGGGTAGCTCTCTGGCCGGGTATTAAAGTCTTGCTGTAGGGCCTCCCCTGGTGGCACAGGTGGTTGAGCGCAGTGCTGTGAAGCTGTCTGTAGCCTTTACAGTGTAGGTTTGATCCCGGCCGGCAGGTGAGAATCCCACTTGTCAAGCAGACCTCTCTTGTCTCACCCGCTGCTCCCCTCAGCAGTGTATTTCGTCAGTCTGCCTGTTCTGTTCCCTGCTCTGTCTCTGGTGAATCCTCTCACCCTCCTGAGCATCTGGCCTGTACCCCGGTTCTTGTGTAAATGAATAAATAAATCTTTTTTAAAAAAATAAATAAATAAACTCTTGCAGTGGCTGCGGGTAGATTCATAGTGCTGAGACTTAATCCCTTGCGCCACCAGGCAGGCCCAACTCTTCAATATATATTATGTGAACTAATTTTTGGCCAATAAAAAAGGCGGGGGGAAGGGGAAGGCCACAGAAAGAGTTGGTTTTCACTTAGAAGAGTTTGAAGCTGAGTTTATAACCACAACGTGGTAGCACAGGCTGTTTGGTGATGAATTTACTTGTTATTTCCTAAATTTCCTAAAACTACAGAAAGAACAATATGGTTTCTTTACAAACCACCTCCCATCACCGTTTGGACCACGTCTCCTACTACTTTGCACCTGGCTTGTTCCTTTTCAACCACATTGGTCTTCCCTGAGCGCAACTGTTAATGCTTTCATTTTAGGGCCTCTGTACCTGGGGTTCCTCTTCTTGAAAAGGTGTTGTCTTGAAAGGGTGTCACAGAAAAAGACCTGTGGGCTCAGAAAAGCTAAGAGCTTTGACCAAGTGATTAAAAACCAAGAAAACATCCAGCATGTTTTTCCACTGTTCTCACTCTTGCATATCCTCTTGTGTTCATATCACATTCAGTCAGTCAGGAAGCCCTTATGACTTCATCTTCAAAACATGCTCTGAGTTCAATCATTTCTTCCATCTGTTCCATTACCTCTTGGGTGGAGGCCACCATCACCTCTTGTCTGCATTCCCACCAGCCTCTGATCAGATCACCCTGCTCTTTTCCCACCTCCCTATAGCTATCTCAAGGCAGCAACCAAAGTGGTCCTTTAAAATATAAGTTAGATGCATGTGCCTCCTCTGCTTAAAACCCTCTAATGACTCCCAGGTTCCTCCAGAGTAAACACCAATATTCCTACAAAGACCTAAAAAGCTGTAAAGTGGTGCTGTCCGAGTTGGTAACCACTGGCCATGTGAGGCTAAAGAGCATTTGGATGTGGTTGGTCTGAATTGAGGTGTAAATACAAACCAGATTTTGAACAGTTTGAAAAAAAAAAGAATGTAAAATATCTCACTATTATTTTCATAGTATTACATATTGAAATGAAAATATTTTGACTATATTGGACAAATAGCATATTAATTTCATTGATTTCTCTTTTTCAGTTTGGTTACAAGACAAGTTAAAATTTATTATGTGGTTTACATTTCTGGCTTGAATTCTATTTCTATTAGACAGCACTGGTCTGTTGTGTCTGGCCCCTCCCTAAGATCTTTCCCTATTCTGTCTTTTGCTCTCTCCTGTTCTTCACTTCAATCCAGCCACCTTGGCCTCCTATCTATTCTTTTTTTTTTTGTTTTTTGGTTTTTGGGTTTTTTTTATTATAAATTTTATTTGTATATTCCCCATACAATTGCGACCCCCTTATTTTGACCCCAATCCCTCCCCTCCCCGCCTCCCACCCCCCATAGAGTGTCTCTGCTTCATAGTTGTTTGTTGATTTTGATTTTTACTTTCTTATAGTTATTCTTTTTCCTGGTCGCTTATTTAAGTTTTCTAGATTCCTGCTTCCTTTCTATTCTTAAGCTATAGTTCAGACATCATAACATATCAGATATCCTCCTATCTCATGCTTTTGCACTTGTTTCCACTTTTTTCTTTTTCTTCAATTATCTGGATAGTTTGTTTCTTAACCTTCTCTGAACTTTATTTACACTTCACTTTCTCAAGTGAAGTCTTCCTGACCACCCATCTCCATTTCTTTGTTAGCACCTTTCCTAATTTTTTATTTTTTACAGGCCAGAGTTGCAAGAGTGAGAGGCTTCACCAGAGACAGAGTGGGGAACAGAACAAGCAGACTGACTGAGGTACACTGCTGAGGGGAGCAGTGGGTGAGACAGGAAAAGTCTGCTGCGCCATATGTGGGTTAGCTCCCTGGCTGGAATCGAACTCAGGCCATAGAGGTGATAGTGCAGAAACTTAACCCTTAGGCCACCAGGGAGGCCCCTAGTTTTTCATACTTTTTTAACAGGAATTCTAGATCTGGATGGATCTATGGACACTAAGGACATTTCACAAAGAAAATAAAAATGTTTGAAGAAAGCTATTATGTTTGATTATATAATGAAATACTTGTTATAACCTAAAGGATTTAAACTGTTCATTTATTTGACTAACCAACACAATTACTGAGCATTAATTAATGCCAGTTGTTGTTTTAGGTCCCTGGAACAAACAGATATATACGACACCATCTTCAAAGAACTAACAGTCTAGTGTGTGTGTATTGATGGTGGTGATGGGTTTGAAAACAGGATGTATTAGTTTCCAATCATGTCTATAACAAATTGCCACAAACTTAGGGGTTTAATACACAATTTTTCTCTTACAGTTTCGGAGGTCAGCTATCCAAAATTGATCTTATTTGGCTAAAATCCTGATGCCAGGAGGTTGCATCCCTTCCAGAGTCTCTAGAGGAGTATCTGTTTTCCTGCCTTTTTTAACTTCAAGTGACTTCTTATGACCCCATCCTCCACCTTCAGAGTGCTTCCTTCCAAGGGGCCTCCCCGGTGGCGCAGCGGTTGAGCGCTGGGTTGCGAAGCTGCCTGCAGCCTCTGCAGCCGGTTCGATCCCCGGCTGCTCCCCGGCCATCGGAGGAGGGTCCCACATGGCGTGCAGACCTCTCCTGCAGCCCGCTGCTCCCCTCAGCAGTGTACTTCGGTCCTTCTGCCTGCTCTGCTCCCCGCTCTGGCTCTGGTGAATTCTCTCACCCTCCCACGCTTCTGACTGTACCCAGTGCATGTATAAACCAAACAAACAAATAATAAATAAATAAATAAATAAGACATGCCTCTAGAAAAATTAAAAAAAAAAAGAAAAAAAAAACAAAACAAAACAAAACAGTTTAGAGTGCTTCCTTCCAATTTCTGCTTCCATCAGCACATTGTACTTCTGTCAGAAGTGATGTGACATAGCACTCCCCTTCACATCTGCCATTCTCCTGGCCACCTAGACTAACTCTGATACAAGGCAGGGAGGACTATACAAAGATGTGAACAGCAGGAGGTGGGGGGTCCTTGGGGGTCATCTTGGAGTCTCACTACCACAGTATTCTTGGGGTTATAAGAGTTTCCCAACAAATGGCATTGATTAATGCTCAGTAAATATGTTGGTTAGTCAAATAAATGAACAGTTTGAATCCTTTAGGTTATAACAAGTATTTCATTACATAATCAAACATAATAGCTTTCTTCAAACATTTTTATTTTCATTGTGAAATGTCCTTAGTGTCCATAGATCCATATAGATCTAGAATTCCTGTTAAAAAATGTAGTTTCCCCACTACGGGATTTGCACATCAAAGACATCTTTACAGACACATCACCCAAAGCAGTGATAGTGAAGGCAAAGATAAACAGCTGGGACTACATCAAATTAAAGAGCTTCTGCACAGCAAAAGAGACAATAACAAAAACAAAGAGAAACCCCACCAACTGGGAGAACATTTTTGCACCCAACACTAATGATAAAGGACTGATCACAAAAATCTGCAAAGAGCTGATGAGACTCAGCAACAACAAAGAAAATAATCCAGTCAAAAAATGGGCAGAAGAGCTAAAAAGAAACTTCTCTGAAGAGGAAATGCAAATGGCCAACAGGCATATGAAAAAATGTTCAACATCACTTGTCATCAGGGAAATGCAAATCAAAACTACCATGAGATACCATCTCACACCAGTGAGAATGGCACATATTAAAAAAACTAGCAACAACAAATGTTGGCGAGGGTGTGGAGAAAAAGGAACTCTCCTGCACTGTTGGTGGGAGTGCAAACTGGTCCAATCACTATGGAGAGCTGTGTGGAGATTTCTGGACCTACTAAACATAGAGCTTCCATATGATCCAGCAATTCCACTCCTAGGTATTTACCCAAAGGACACAGAAACATCAATTCCAAAGAGCACCTGCACCCCTATGTTTATAGCAGCACTATTTACAATAGCTAAGCTTTGGAAACAACCCAAATGCCCAAAAGTAGATGACTGGATCAAGAAGATGTGGTACATATATACCATGGAATATTACTCAGCATTCAAAAAAGATAAACACATGCAATTTGCAGCAACATGGATGGCGCTGGAAGGGATCATGCTCAGCGAAATAAGCCAAAAAGAAAAAGAAAAATACCGGATGGTCTCACTCATAGCAGGAATCTAGAAAACTTAAATAAGGGACCAGGAAAATGAATATAAGAAAGTGAAAATCAAAATCAACAAAAAACTATGAACCAGAGACACTTTTTGGGGGGTGGGGGGCGGGAGGGGAAGAATTGGGGTCAGAATGGGGCGTTTGCAATTGTATGGGGGAATATAAAAATAAAATTTAAGATTAAAAAAAAAATAAATAAATTTAAAAAAAAAAAAAATGTAGTTTCCCAATGCTGGTATATGTGCTGCCGAAGCGAGCACTAGTTTCCCAATGCTGGAATGTAGGCAGTCATGACAGATTGGCACTGATGAATTTGGAATGGGAAGGGAGAGCTAATTCATAGAGGGCCTGTACATTATGACCAAAGAGCTTGGAGATAATACTTTTATTTATTTATTAATTTTTATTTTTTTAATATATTTTTTTAATTTAAATTTTATTTTTATATTCCCCATACAATTACAACCCCCTTATTTTTACCCCAATCCCTCCTTTCCCCGCCCCCCACCCCCATAGAGTGTCTCTTGTTCATAGTTGTTTGTTGATTTTGATAGATAATACTTTAATTGAGAGAGCACTGTTGCAGGAATTTAGTCAGAAGAGCACCATGGCCATATTGATTTTTAGAATGATTGCTGTGTGTGGCAATGTTGTGTGGAGGGTGGAGCAGAGGGTAAAGAGATTAGGGAGAAAGAGAGGCTAAGAGGCTACTGCAATAGTGCAAGAGAGAAAGAACAAGACTTCCTATCAGGCAATGGTGGTGTGGGAGTGCTGAGGCCACAGCTTCAGGGCATATTCACAAGGTAAAATGGTAAAGAAGACAAAGTGAGGGAAGCCCTCAGGTGACTGTCAGGCTGCTGGTTTGCAGAAGGGATAGTTGACATTAAATTAATATAGAAAAGTTATGGTTGACATGAGAGTGGAAAAATTAAGATGCCTACATTTGAACATGCTGTGTCTCAGCTGCTTATGGGATATTCAAGGCAGTTAGAGGGACTAACTACAGCAACCGGTTGAGACTGAGAATTTCCCAGGGCCAGACAGTGATTGTCACTTTGTGTTGGGGCTGTGTCCCAGCCTAAGCAAAATTACTGGTTGCCATTCTGATATTAGCATCGTCCTGGTAACAGCCACTTTGTAGCTGTGTGCTACAGTCTGTGCTGTACAAATTGCATTCATTTATTTCACTTCATCCTCACACCCACTGAGATAGGTTGTGTTATTATTTCCTCCTCATAGATGAGGAACTGATATCAGTACTAATATTATCCCATTTGATAGATGAGGCAATAGGCTTAACAAGTATAAACAGCATTGTTCCAGGTTCTACAGTGAGTACATGATCTTTTGACTGGTGATCTTGTGCCCTTAATTGAACAGCCACTTCAGTGTGCTTTATAATGACAGACACTTTCCAGCAGGGTTGGGGTGGTGATTTACCACCCAAAATGTGAGAGACAGCAAATAAAGCAGGAACAAGGTCAGAATCCACATACGCAGTGGAGGGAGGGTCAGATAGTTGGTCTCTTCCTGTTACATGGATGGAGACTCTGGCATATTGGCAATGTTTGTTAGCTTTCCCTTGGACTCTTTGCCAGTTTTTTGCTATTTCTGAAAAAAATATGAGAAAATACTTTTATTCATTTTTAAAACCCCACATCATTTTCTGCCACAAAAAAAAAGTACAGTGTCCCGTCAGGTGGCCTTTCAAGCCTAAGATTGATGCAAAGGGAGTTTTACCACAGCACATTTTTCATCAAGGAGAAAGGGCAGTGGGTGTGGGAAGGATGTCAGACAGAACAGGTCTTCTGTTTAAAGAGGATTCCCACAATGGCAGATAAATTGGTCTGGAAAAAGCTACCAAGCACTCATTATGTAAAAGTGAAACTGAAAAAAAAAGGAAGGTTCTCATATCTAAGGTTGTAATGTGGAATTTAAGAAGAGATAAGGGAAATAGCTTCAAGTACAGCTTGATAAATAGCTTCTGGACTGTTCACTGTTCAAAGGAAGCTCTGGCTTCCAAACCTCTATCTTCAAGCAGCTCTGAGTATAAAGAGCCTGGGGTCCCACCCACAGGAGAGCAAAACTGTGAGACTCTCTACAGTTGTCTGGAATTTTCCCAAGAAAGCAAAAGACAAGGCTAAATATAGGCTTTCACCTTGAGATGTCATAAAGGTAATAAAAACAGGGCATGGTGAGATAGGAGAGGTTGATTGGCAACACTCTCACTTCACATTTTATGTGAGTTTCTAAGCAACAGAGTTTATTGAAACTAGAGAAGTAGGGAAGTGAGTGATGAGCCAAGTTTACCCAAGGAGGTGCCGCAGTTTTGGACATCAGAGACTGCGTCTTCCATGCCTGCTCCTGTTATGTGGACAGATCCATCTCCCTGACCTGACCCCACTCTACATCCTGCCTCTCCACCCCAACAAGCTCAGAAGCTGGTAAAATCTCCAGCATGTTGGAGACATTCAGTCAGCTCTGGTCTCCTTGCTCCCACTGATCCATGAAAATATGTCACACTTTTCTATCTTATCTAAGAACCACCCGATGTTAGTAGGAAAATAGGTTCCAATGTCCTTTCGTATTTGTTAGGTAAATGAAGCAGCTCAGGGGAGACCTACAGTGGTGTTCAGTCATTATCCAACTTCTGGAACACAAATCTCCCTGTAGTGTATAGGCTTTGGATCTAAGCAGAATTTTGGTCCTGGTTTTGAGTTTCAAACATTAACACTTACTCAAAATTAATTTAATTAAAACTCATCAGTTGAATTTTTTTCTTGACTAGTTTTAGCACATGATGCTCTTCACTTTGGAAAATGCTTGACTTTTTTTTTTTATAGTGTGAATACAGATTTTATTGTTAAGATGAAGGCAAAATAAAGGTTTTTACAGAGTGACACAAAGTCATAATCATATTCTGAAACTAATCAAAAGAAAAGATTGGTCATAATTATCCATTTAAAATAATAACCTTTCATTCAGTACATAATATGTTAAAAAATGTATATTACTAGAATGTCCCAATCTGTAGTATATGCTCTGAAAATTATTATATGTACAATTAATATGGATAAGATACCTATAATATTATAAACATTATATAAAAAGATAATGTCAATCTCATAGGTAATCTAAAATATTGAGCTGTTTACCGCTCTCACCATACGTTTTATTGCCTCTCAATGTTAAGTGAATTTAGAACTGTCTATACAGATCAAATTACATATCTATGGCATAGGAGGAAAAAAAAGAATAGAAAGCAGCTAGAATGAGGTAGACTTAGCTAAATGCAAACAGAAATCTTTGCCACATATATTAAGGAGAATAAAGCTATTCTATTTAGATAAATGTTTCTTAAACTAAGGATCAGTGCCCCCAAAACAGGAAAGATAGACTAGAACTCCGTACCTGAAAGTTTCAAAAGAGTTACAGAACCCAGAACTACAGAATTCTAAGAATTACTTGTGAATGGCAATAATAAAATCTGTGTAATGTAAAGAGAAGAAACTATGTTCTTTACCTCACTAGGCTTTACCTTACATAATATTTTTTTTGAGACATTAAAAAACAACATTTATTTCCACATGACTAAATATTGTCTTTTTTAAATCTCATTTTATTTATTTTTTTATTTAAATTTTATTTATTTTTTTATTTAAATTTTATTTTTTTATTCCCCATATAATTACAACCCCCTTATTTTGACCCCAAGCCCTCCTTTCCCCACCCCCCACCCCCCATAGAGTGTCTCTGGTTCATGGTTGTTTGTTGATTTTGATTTTTTCTTTCTTACAGTTATTCATTTTCCTGGTCCCTTATTTAAGTTTTCTAGAGTCCTGCTATGAGTGAGACCATCCGGTATTTTTCTTTTTCTTTCTGGCTTATTTCGCTGAGCATGATCCCTTCCTGCTCCATCCATGTTGCTCCAAATTGCATGTGTTTATCTTTTTCGAATGCTGAGTAATATTCCATGGTGTATATGTACCACATCTTCTTGATCCAGTCATCTATTTTTGGGCATTTGGGTTGTTTCCAAAGCTTAGCTATTGTAAATAGTGCTGCTATAAACATAGGGGTGCAGGTGCTCTTTGGAATTGATGTTTCTGTGTCCTTTGGGTAAATACCTAGGAGTGGAATTGCTGGATCATATGGAAGCTCTATGTTTAGTAGGTCCAGAAATCTCCACACAGCTCTCCATAGTGGTTGGACCAGTTTGCACTCCCACCAGCAGTGCAGGAGAGTTCCTTTTTCTCCACAACCTCGCCAACATTTGTTGTTGCTAGTTTTTTTAATATATGTCATTCTCACTGGTGTAAGATGGTATCTCATGGTAGTTTTGATTTGCAGGAAAATGCTAGACTTTTTTATTTTCCATTCAATGAAATGAATAGTAAATTAAAAAAAAAAAAGATTAGCAACTTCCCCAGTCTGAGTTAACAATTAATTAATATGGTGCATAGTTGCCTGTCAGTATACCTATTTGTGCTAATAATGTCAACATGCACAACAAATGGGCTCAGGAAAGTAAAAACTGTGTGAGGACTGCCTAGCAGGAAACGAATCCCCATCCCAGGAGGCCAACAATAATGAAGTCAAGTGTTGAATATGTAAAGATTTATGTGACATGTTAGCACATTATTACAAATTTTATTACTAAGTCAGTCATGGGAAATCAGTTCAGAGCCAGAAAGAAGTCAGTTTATGGACAAATTCAGCCTTCAGTTGGAAACTCTTGCTACAGTCACAAAATCTTTCAGGACTGGTTGGTCAGTATCTCCTGAACTTTAAGATCAAGATATTAATGTGTTGGCTGAGCAACAGTATTCTGTTTGCTCAATTTGTCCAAGTTTTCTAGAATTATTTTTATACTTCTACTCTATAAACATGGTCTGTTGAAGAAATCATTTTATTGTGTTACTGAAATGAACACTATTTAAGAGGCTTCCAGAGAACTGAAATTTCATAAATGTACTTCTGGGTGGAGCTGGATAACTTTGGTATTCTTGCCTATTCTCAGGGACACCTCTCGCCCTCACCAGACGAAACATAGGCCCTTGTGGGGGGAATATGCAGCCGGTGCACTGTCCTCCTGAGCCCCATGTGGAACCAGCCACAGAAGCCCTAGCACTCCCTTGGACTTTAACTCCTGTCTTCTCCCCTCAACTTGTCATCTTGTTAGTTCTTCCAATTAAGTAAATCTGCCCAGCTGATGCGCTTCCTGCTTCTTCCTTCTCCTCTGTTCAATTTGTTTCCTATTCTTTGACCTGATGCTTATTTCTTTTTTTTAAAGATTTATTTATTTATGCATACAAGAACTGGGGTACAGGCCAGAGGTGCGGGGAGTGAGAGGATTCATCAGAGACAGAGTGGGGAGCAGAACAGGCAGATTGACTAAAATACACTGCTGAGGGGAGCAGCGGGCAAGTCAAGAGATCTCTGTGGTTGGGGATCGAACTCATGCTGCAGTAGTTGTGGATAGCTTCAGAGGCTGCGTCTCAACCCCTTGCTCCACCAGGGAGGCCCTGATGCTTATTTCAAACACCAATCTTGGTAGCAGGACTGGCTGCATATTCTCATTCCATTTTTTTTCAATTCTACTTTTTCTATTTATTTATTGTAGTAAGTTATAAATAACATAAAAATTACCATTTTAAATATAACAGTTCCCTGGCATTAAGAATATTCACATTGTTGTGTAATTATCAGCAACATCCATCTCTAGGGCTTTTACATCTTCCCAGACTTAAACGCCATATCCACTAAACAATAATTCCTCATTTCCTTGCCCTCCCAACCACCAGCTTCTTATGGAAACCACCAGTCAACATTCTGTTGCTATGAATTGACTACTCTAGGGCACTTCATATAAGTGGACTCTTAACATATTTGTCCTTTGTGACTAGTTTATTCACCTGGCACGAGGCCATCGAGGTTCATTCATATCTTGGCAAGCGTCAGAATTTCCTTCAGGTGAAAAAATATTCCACTGTATACTGGAATATACATAGACCAGATTTTGTTTACCTCTTCATCTCTCATTGGAAATTTGGGCTGCTTTCAACTTTTGACTATTGTGAATAGTGCTCTGTGAACATGGGTGTACAGATAATTGTTCAAGTGTCTGCTTTCAATTATTGTAGGGATATACCCAGAACTTGGAATTGCTGGATTGTATGGTAATTCTATTTTTCAGAATGCTATTTTCTTCCATGGCTAGCTCCCACTCTATGTGCCCACCAGCAATGCACAAGGCTCCCAATTTCTCCTGATCTTTTTTTTAAAGATTTATTTATTTATGCATACAAGAGCTGGGGTATAGGCCAGAGTGGGGGGCATAACAAGCTGATCTACTGAAATACACTACTGAGGTGAGCAACGGGTGAGACAGGAGAGGTCTGCTGCACCATGTGGGTAGCTACCTGGCCTGCTGGGGATTGAACTCATGCTGCAGTGGCTGGTGATAGCTTGATAGCACTGTGTCTTTAACCCTGTGTCACCAGGGAGGCCCAACATGTTTCTCTCTCCTCTCTCTTTCTCTTCCCATCCCCCCAATCTGATAATAACCATCCTCGTACTGTGAAGTAATAACTCACTACAGTTTGATTTGCACTTTCCTAACTTTTAGTGATGTGTACATTTTAATGTACTTGTTGGTCATTTGTATATTTTCTTTTCAGAAAGAAATATTGAAATACTTTATCCCTTTTCTAATTAGGTTGCTTGTTTTTGAGTCAGAAATCTGGATTTTGGGCCTCCCCGGTGGCGCAGCGGTTGAGCGCTGGGTTGCGAAGCTGCCTGCGGCCTCTGCAGCCGGTTCGATCCCCGGCTGCTCCCCGGCCGCCGGAGGAGGGTCCCACATGGCAAGCAGACCTCTCCTGCCGCCCGCTGCTCCCCTCAGCAGTGTACTTCGGTCCTTCTGCCTGCTCTGCTCCCCGCTCTGGCTCTGGTGAATTCTCTCACCCTCCCACGCTTCTGACTGTACCCAGTGCATGTATAAACCAAACAAACAAACAAATAATAAATAAATAAATAAATAAATAAGACATGCCTCTAGAAAATTAAAAAAAAAAAAAAAAGAAATCTGGATTTTAATGGTCTTAATCAAATGTGAAGTGTTGGTTACTAGATAAACATTTAAAAATATTGTAGGGAAGAAAAAAATCTATGATGCCTGTGGTTTCAAAAAAATCATCTGCCGTGCTACTCTGGTTCAAGTGTTGCCAGCTCACCACCTCTGCTAAGTGTGCATGTCCAGAAAACAGAGCATGGTGGGCAGGACCAAATAAAGAGTACTCACTCCTTTACATGAGTACTTTCAAGGTCCCATTCCTTCTCTTTTATTATCTAAGCCAAAATTTATGTGTCTTAGCTGTGCTTACTCGCAATGAAAACAAATGATATACTTGACTTTATTGAAGGGAGGGTCTCACCCAGGGCGGAGTCAGAGAACAATGTCCTGTCCATTGAATGGAAGGCATTAAAGACCTTCGTCCCACGCTGCAACTGCAACTTTTCACCGAAGAATATTCCTTTGTGGAACATCTGCTGACTCACTCACTCACTGTTTACAGGAGGAGAAAATATCCCACTGATATGAAAATATATTAAGCAGATAACTCAGGGAGATGGCAACTGACCCCCATGCCGATCTCTCGCCTTCCTCCTGGGAATGGGGCTTCCAGTGTGCTCGGTGGAGGCTTCCTGGACTGGAGGATCTTGGGATTGGTTTCTGTCTTGCTCTGTGACCTTGCACTCTGCGCTCTGTTTCTTCCCCTATAAAATGAACTTAATAATACCTCCCTGGAGGGGTTTTGGAAGGAGTAAAAGATTAAAAAGAAAAAAGTGGAGATGTTTGTGAAATGTAATATTCTATGCAGCACTGACCTTCAAACTTTCATTTTCCTAGGTCTCCCTAGTCTTGGGGACAAGTGTGGGACTGGATGACACTTGTATTGTGTTTGGTCTGGGCTTCCTCGAGTGTTATAACTGAAGTGTCAAGCCCTCTGGGCCTTGTGCTTTGAAGGCCAAAACAACGTTGTTATTATTATTATTATTATATTTATTTATTTTTTTTTTTGCTATAATCACTGCCCTTGACATTTTCTACTTGGCAGTTTGCATGCCTCCTCTGGCTTCCTTGGAAACGACAGCCATCTCTCTGACACTGTTCTGGCAAAGACAGTACTGTCAATACTTGGGGTGGCTCCTGTTTTCTGCAGGCCATACTGCAGCAGGCTCAGTATTTCCTCCTGAAGCTCCTGTGCCCACAGGCTCAGAGTTGACAAGCATCTCCCTGTAAGTGAGCATAATTCCCTAGCATGAAAGTCACTGAAATACAAGCAAATTGCAGGAGGAAAATATTCTCACAGACCCTGAGATTATACATGAGCACCTTCAGCAATCTCTGGGTCCCAGCACCAGCAGAGGCACAACCTGCACAGCCTTCACAGCCTTCATCCAAGAGGAGCCGGGAACCAGGAGGGGCTGAGCCGTGGGCTTCCTCCTGCCCCTCAGTGAGTGCCCTGTCCTGAGCAGGTGGTTTCCTGAGACTGAAGGGTTGCGTCACCCGGCTGTCACGCAGCTCCAGCCTCAGTCCTTCTTTCCCACTTGCCCCAGAGGCTGACCTGTTCTTGCACTAATACAGCCCCTGGGGGTCTGCCTGATGACGAAATTGTCCCAGATTGGGGAGGAAGATGAAGCTCCTCGCTGTGTCTTTCTACACAAATCGCCAATGCTATCATTATTCAGGGTCTAGCCTGGGGAGAAAATTGTGTAACTGTGCAGATTAAAGCCGTGACAAAGTCATGGTTTTCAGAAGCAGTTAACCCTTAAGGATTCTTTTGCCATGGTTGGCTTCTTCGACATCCCTCAGTTGTCTTTCCAAACCTTAATCCTTTTCCTCAAGTCTCCTAACTTACTACCCTGCGTCCTCTCTGCACATGCGCTGGCGTTCACTTTTCTAAGGAAACCCAGTCAACTAGGTATTGATTTTCATGCTCTTACCCTGCCTCTTCAAAGTTTTCTGCTTTGGCACCTGTCCTTCCCACCTCCCCTCGCCTGATGTGAGGAGAAGCAGACTATTCAAGGACAAGCCTTCTACGGTGGACTCCTGCTCTTTTTGCCTCTCATTGATCTTTTTCTGCCCTGGAAACACAAATTGCTATTTTTGGAACCATCTTCTTCCATTCTTAGTCCATATGGCTGAGTGGACGTTGATCTCACCCCAACTCCTGCTCCAAGGTAGATATGTGACCAATTTGGGCCAATCAAAACACTCCGTCTCCCTGGCCAGTTAATGGGTCAGAATCGACACATCCCTGAACTGGAGCTAAACAGAGTCAACCCAGAGATTCTTGGTAGAGCCATTAATGTGCCGGAGTTTTATTTCACTGAGACTATATAGTGATGGAGATAGCAGGAACCATCTCTGCTACCATGTGGGTACACACTGCCAGAGAAAAGTGAAACTCCATGTATGTGTGTGTGTGTGTGTGTGTGTGTGTGTGTGTGAGAGAGAGAGAGAGAGAGAGAGAGAATTGACATTTTGGTGAGTCACTGCAGGCCGCTATACCTGGACTCTTCAGTGACATAAGTTTTGTTTTATTTTTCTCTTAAGCTGCTTGGGTTTCTGTCCCTTGTAAGTAAAGGAAACTGAAAATGGACTATCCTCTAGACCAGAAATGTCACCAGGAAAAGACTATGTCTAGGTCCATGTTGTTTATTCCCAGCATTGAAGATAATGCTTAGCACATAGCAAGCGCTCGATAAGTAGTTATTGACTGACCAAATTAGCCAGTGCTGTTCCCATCTCTGCCTCATTCCACATTTGCTCCAATCATTTTCTTTCCTGTGTTTTAAGCCTGTTTTCCTCAGACAGTATATATGATCAAGTCCCTTTAATCCTAAAAATAAAACCGATCTCATAACAACAAAACAAAAATCTTCCTTCACTTTGGCATTTCTTTCTAGCACCCTGACCTACTTTCTCATCTTGTGTGAGCTTTTCAAAAGCATTTTCTTAACTCACTGCAACCTGGCTTCTGTCCCAACTATCTCAACGTTGTCACAGTTGTTCCTGACATCACTGACATGAAAGCACATAATCAACACTCTCTGTCAGCCACTCTTATTACTGTCTACACAGTTGATTGATTCCCCTTCTTCCTAGGAGGCAGGATGTTCCTCAGAATCTCCAAGACTACCCTCTGCATCTCAGTTCATGGTTCTTTCTCTTGCCTGAAAGTTCTGCTTAAATTCTAGCTTTCTGTTAACAGAGAATTTGGAATCCTTTTTGGGCATTGAAACCATATAAGCATAACCCTCTCTCTCATTGGTATTTTGTTCAGGTGATGGAGTCAGTCAGGTCTCTGGCACTGATGTCACCTTTTGACCTGCGTGGTGATGGTCATAGAGAATGCCTCCCCCAAGACTGGTACTCATAGTTACATGACTTTCAGAGGTCAATATCCTAGGTCAGTCCTTTAGGTCAATTGAACTGTAATGATTTCTGCAATGCTCAGGGCAAGGTTAGAGGTGGATATCATTTTATCCAAGCCTGTGCTATTGCCAAAGGCCATTTCAGGAATGGGACTATGAAATGAGGTGTTTTGTTACTTTGATCCAGGAACCCCTCCAGAAATTAATTCTGGTTTTCATGACCTGATAAGCAGTGGATGATTCCAAGCATCTAAGTGGAAAATTACAACTTCACCCATGTAACATGCAAGTGTGCACAAATAGCCTGAATTGTTTAATTTATAGAGGCTTTAGAAATAAATGATCTATACTTCTCCTGCTAACTTTGGAAAACAGAAGTCCTCCCGTGGCTACATCCATTCATTTATCTATTCAGCAAACACCCCTAGTAGGCAGTCATTTACTGCCTACTCAGAATTTATTATCTACACAAGGACAAAAATCTCGCAGATAACTAGCAAGAATGCCTTTAAATTTCAAACGCACTTTCTTCTGTTAAAAATTCAAAGGAGCAGTAAAAGGTCAACAACTGTGAAGTTCTGAGTCAATATAGTAAACCACCAGGTTGTCTCACTCAGTAGTGGCTAAACCTATTTGCCTATCAGAGTCTAGAGCAGGGGGATATTGGGAATTCGTGTTTCTAATGATGTCCCTGCTTGATCTAATGTGCCCCTTGATTTGGAGTCATTGATGCATGTCACCCTTTGCCTTCAGTACTGGACTTGACATTTCAGTGTTCCTTGATGGTGTCTCCTTGGAAATGGATGGCTTGTCTCTTGATTCTCTAAGTCTATTTGCTCTGGTTCTCTCCTATCTCCTCACACTGATCCAGGAACCCCCCAAAACAGCCACAATTCCTGGAGGAGGTCCTGGATCTGTGTGACAAAGCACCTCCTTTCACAGTCCTATTCCTGGTTCTGTAGATCAGAGGTCCAAAGTGGTTTTCACTGGAGTGCCCTCACCCAGTGATACACCTGGAGACCCGCTCAGCCGTAAAGCAAAGCTCAGTGAAATGTTCCTCAACTCCTTTCCATCAGCCTTTCCACAGCCCTTCTTGTACCTGTTTCATGTGACCTCATTTTTTTTTCTTTTGCTAAAATTACTTATCTAATTTTTTTACTAAAGTAACATTGGTTTACATGTTTCAGGTGTGCAACATTATAAATCAGTATCTATATATTGCATTATTACATTATATTATAATATATATTATATTATAATTATATTCTATTATAATATAATATAATAATGCAATATATAATATATAATAATGCAATATATAGATACTGATTTATAATGTTGCATTATAAATATTATATATTATATATTGCATTATTTTCAACATCCAAAGTCTAGTTTTTATCCTTCACCATGCAATATACTCTCTTACACAATTCCCCTTCCCTTCTGGTAGCCACTGTTTTGTTCTTATAGTCTAAGAAATTTTGGTTTGATTTTGTTTGTTCATAAATTTCGTTTCTTTACCTTACACATATGAGTGAAATCATAGTGTTTGTTTTTCTACAGCTGACTTATTTCACTGAGCATCATAGCATAATACCCTCTAGGTCTACCCATGTTGTTGCAAATGGCAGAATTTCCTCTCTCTCTCTCTCTTTCTCTCTAACTGAATATTTTCCCATGATGTATGTGTACCACATCTTTAATTGCTTGTTCTTATATGTGCATATATCATATGTGTGTGTGTGTGTGACTCTCCCATCTCTGTGTCTTTTTATCTTTATGTCCCAAGTATTTGACACAAGGCCTCAAAACAGACACATCCCATAATATTTCTGAATGAACAACTAAGTGAATGAAGGAGTCATGCTAGACAGATGGCATCTGTCCTATTTATGTTCAAAATTACCCCCAAGGAATTATAATTCTTTGATGAGTTTCTCGTTCCTCTCTTGAAATAAGTTTCTATCTTCCGCCAGCTGCAGAAGAGTTTTGAATGACTTAAGATGCAGAATTCAAAATTGGCTGCCAAAAAGTGCCACTTCATTTCCTTTCCAGAGTAACGTGATTTTCCCCAAGACCCAGACAAAACAGCAACCCTTGGCAAATGTTTCATAAAAAACGGAATTTTGCAGAGGAAAAGGGCTTCACTGAAGCGGAATTTCACTTTGCTTGTTTCTGCCGTGTTGCCTCAGTGTTCCCTGTCCAGGTGTGAAGGCTCTTGACTGTCTAGATATACAGGGGAGGCCACTCCATGGCAGGTCTTTCGCCCCACAGTGGCACCATCTTAAAAGTACTAGGACTGTGTGGACCTTACAAACTCCCGCACGACAGCTGTAGTTCTGGGCAGGGACCACGATTTACAAGGCATTTCTCTCAGACAGAGCAGATTAGTCATTTTTCTAAAAATGGAAAGAACAGACACAAAGGGGCGCTTGTCTTCACAGGGAACCCAGCCAGCAAAACCTCTAGACCGACTGGAAGAGCTGGACTGAAGACCTGCCTCAAAGACAGTCCCCCAGTCACTCAATCTGCACAACTTCAGGGGCAGAAAAGAAACACCAGACACCACCTTTTAGATGCCTCAGGTTTTCCTTCTTCTGGGTCCCTGGGTGTATCGTCTCCCGCTGCTTCCTGAGGGGGAGGGAAAAGAAGGGAAAGAATTAGCATCCCCTGCATATTGACTGTGAACCAGGAAGCATGTAAGGTATTTTAGATGCTTTTCTTTTTAAATTTTATTTGCCTATTTAAATCTCCATTTTGCAAGTGGAAAAATTGAAATGATGAAAGTCTTATAACTTGCTGTACAGTCAGTCAATGATAGGGCTGAGATATTATTCCATGTAGATGCTATTTTAAGATTCATGTTTATTCTACTCACCATGTTGCTGATACAGGAAAATAGCTGTAAAAGGCTATATTTTGTGCCTGTGTACAAAATCAACAGCTTATGTTAGCCCATCCAATTTATGATCTTATTGGGCTAATGTGTCTCAGGTAGTCTCAGGCCAACATCCGGGTGATCAATCAATATGTCTGCGTGAAGAGACTGCCAGGATGATCCAAAGAGAAATGAGTTCTGTCTTTGGCTGCCAGAGCATGCAGACTGTCTGGTAAGATGAAGAAAGTCAGGAGAAATACTGAGTGCTATATTAGTAGAGCACTAGTTGTGACATAAATGTGTCACAAATTCTGGACATTCCTACCATCACACCCACAGTGGTGATGATCTCATGTGTGACACACTCTCCTGGGTATCTGTAGGGTCAGAGCTGTCACGCCTCTTTTGCCCAGTCAACAATGTGTGTTATACTACAAGAAATTGAGAGACTGTTGTTAAGGGGATCACTTGACTCAAAGAGGAGCTTTGGTACTTGAGCTGTTAGTATGCAAATACCAGTTGCACTCTTACAACAAATAACAATGCATCTGTGTGTTTAGAGCTACTGTGACCTGGAATCACTGCAGGAGCAGCCACATGTCTAATGTGGACAAACATGCTGTGAGCCTTGAGAGTAGGGGAACTCCATGAGGCTGGAGCCAACTGGGGTGTCTTATGGCAAAGATTCATGCTTAACCTCATAAATGACGCATGGAGGAGCATAAGGAATGAATTGAATTGCAAAATGCAAGGCACCCAAGGCTGTGAACTGTAGTTGCTAGTTACAATCTTCTTATTTTAGTTTTTTTTACTGGAATCTTTTTCTTTCCTTTTTGTTACAAGTATATATTCTGTTCACCAAATCCTTAATACTGTCTCCTGCTTTTGCTTCCTTCCTATGTATTATTGAAATCCATCTTAGCCTATAGCCTATTTTTTTCTATCAATTTTTACAAGCTCACTGAATTCTTGTTTAAACCAATTGCTTTCTAGATTTGCTGCTCTATTATCATCTGGAATTCTTCTTGAACTCTTGGTTTGATCTTATCATTTCTTAGAGTCCACGCTTTCATATTTATTGTTTTTTTTTTTTTTGCCCCAATCCCCAAACAACCATGATACAACCATGGAAGATAACCTCACTGATTTCTTACCTGTGCAAAACAATTTTTGCAAGTCTTATATTGTGTTGTCATTTTGTATTCCCTTGTTTTGTGTTGATTTCAGTCTGTTGATATTATGGCTGGACTTGTCTTTCAGGTTCTAAAGCTGATTGCAAGATGTACTTGAACAAGAGCCATCATAAAATTTTGAAAAATAGATGTTTATTATTTTAAAAACCTGGCAATTACAGAGTACACCTGGTTACCTCATGGGTATGTGGATGGAGGAGAGAAAGAGCAAGAGCAGGGTCTGGGGGGGTCCTCCTTTTATTGGGGCTGATGGTAGCGGGGGGTCTACAGCTTCTCAGGTTTACTCTTTATTGATGCATTCAAATCACAAGAGTAGAATTTAAAGTGTGGGAAGAGACAAAAGAAAGAAAAGGGAAAGATACAAGTCAGACCAACTGACCAGTTATCTAAATCAATCAAGAGCTGTGAAATAGGGCCTCCCAGGTGGCGCATCGGTTGCGTGCTGGGCTGCGAAGCTGCACGCAGCCTCTGCAGCGCCGGTTCGATCCTCGGCTGCTCCCCGGCCACCGGAGGAGGGTCCCACATGGTGAGCAGGCCTCTCCTGCCGCCTGCTGCTCCCCTCAGCAGTGTATTTCATCAGTCTACCTGTTCTGCTCCCCGCTCTGGCTCTCGTGAATTCTCTCACTCTCCTGCGCTTCTGACTGTACCCAGTGCTTGTATAAATCAATCTTAAAAAAAAAAAAAGAGCTGTGAAATAAAAGGAGGCTCAGTGGGTGTGGGGCCAGGGGAGGGGTAGGGCCCAACTTTTGTCTAGTCATGTGACTGGTCATACATTTCAGTTAGCTCTCTTTGAAATGATGTCCCTTTGATATTGTTGCCTCAGTATTGAACTTGGCTCAAACACTTGCATTACAAAAATGAAGTTATTTCTAGAAGCTTCCGATATAAAGATGTAATTGGAAACATCATAATCAATGGTGAGGACTTCAACAGCCTGGGAAGTTGATATGTTAAAAGAAGTAGGGAACCCAGAAAGTACACATTTAAACAGATTTATAGTAGTTAATTCTATAATTGTTATAGCTTGAAATTCAGTTGGTCATCATGATCCCAAATTTGAAGTGTACCGTTATGAAAATAGATGAAAGTTGATGGCGGTGTTTCATCTCAGGAAGTGGTGATGCAGCCATATTTCCTATTTTACCTATATGGCACAGACAATCAACTATAACGTAGTAAAGGAATACAATACAGGGAAATAAAGGAATAATCCTGGTTAATTGTTGCGATAGAGTCTTTGTTGCTGATTTGCCGAGGGAATGTGATGAGGGACACAGCAGCTGTGGAGCAGGTTTGCACAGCAAGAATCTGCTGCTTGAGCCAAAGATCTTGTGCCATTTATTGAAATACTAGTATTGAAATGCTAGTCTGTATATTAGTATACAGACTAGTAAAAGCTGATCACGTGACAATGGTATGAGGAATAAAGTCCGGAGGGTGGAATAGGAATGGGGGACAAAGTTTTACAAGGGACAGGGAAGGGGACATCGTGACCAGACATCAAGAGCCAAATGCGTCAGCAAAGTATTTGACGTCATCACAGGCAGAGTTATCCTGAGACCACCATGGAGAGAGTCACATAATTAGGTTAACAGTAGCGTAGGCATTCCCAGGCCTGCTACGGATTATGCTCCATAGGTAGTCAAGGAATGCTCTGCTGTGATTTGCAGATAGCGAATAGGTCACAGTTACCCATGAGTGGCCAGCAAGTAGCCAGCTCATAGGAACCCACAGTTAATGATTGGAGCAGACTCTAAATCTAGTCTCAGTCTTGGATACAGGTGTCTGAAGATTTTTCTGATGTCTGGTGTTAGAGCACTTGCACATGGAGCGAGAACAAGCAAGGCTTCCTTCCTCAGTTGCAGTTTGAATGTATCTGATGTCATCAGGTATTCCTGAGTGGCCTATGCAGAAATAGGCATGAAGATCATCTAGACACAAGTTACTGCAGTGATTTCTCTAGAGTTCATACTTGTATGGTTTGAGAAAAAGGACCATTTTAGTTCTTTGTAATTACAAGTCAAAAAGGAAGGGAGAAAAAACTGGAAACATTAGTTTAGTGAGTTATAACCAGATAATGGAGGAAACTAGGAGAATTCAGGATCTAGTATTATATGTGAAAAAATAAAACCTCAAAGACAATTAGGAGTCATAGAATTTAATATCCATAAGGTGTTCTAGTGAAACATTTTTTTCTCTCTAAAATTACTCTCATCTCTATTAAAGATAATCACAGTTAAAAAAAAAAAATGTTTATAAGGCCTCCATGGTGGTGCAAGGGGTTAAGCACAGTACTATGAAGCTATCCACAGCTTCTGCAGCACAAGTTCGATCCCCAGCCCAGCAGAGAGCTACCCACATGGCCCAGCAGACCTCTCCTGTCTCGCCCGTTGCTCCCCTCAGCAGTGTATTTCAGTCAGTGTGCCTGTCTGCTCCCCATTCTGTCTCTGGTGAATCCTCTCATCTCCCACACCGCTAGCCTTGTATGTACCCCAGTTCTTGCATGCATAAATAAATGACTCTTTTTAAAAAAAATTGTTCATAAAATAAGATTAAATTTGGCCTGCTATTTGCAAAAACACAATAAGAATGGCGATTAATCTTATAGACACATTCAAGTCTTATTTGTTGGAATTTTTCATAAGAAAACAAAGACAAGTGAGGATTTATAGCCAATGAACAAAGTGAGGTAGATCAATAGATAAGAAAGTACAAAGAGGAAACAAGGGTAAGGGGAGTTCTGATCAACTGATTTAACAGGATTCTTGATGAAAGTAGTCTAAGGTTATCACATATCAAGGGTGGAAAAATTCATGTTAACCTGATTTTAGCAAGATTTTTCTACAACTGGACTAACAGACAGAAGACAGCTATAGGATGAAGCCTCGTTGAAGACAGGCCTAGAAGAGTCTATGTGGAGTCTGGTCAAAGAAAGTCTGTCCCTATTTCTACTAGGAACATACTATCTTACTCATAGTCTATGTTCTTCTAAAAAGATTTCATTTTCTCAAGCAGACTTTTGGTGGCAAACATAATGTGATAGATAGATGGATAGATAAATAGATGTTGAAATATAATAAAATCTGTATGTTATAAACCAATGTGGCTTCAATAAAGAAAAAAATCTTTAACTTAAAAAATAAAGATTTACAGGGTCTCCCCGGTGTCACAGCGGTTGAGCGCTGGGTTGCAAAGCTGCCCGCAGCCTCTGCAGCACCGGTTCGATCCCCAGCGGCCAGGGGAGGGTCCCACATGGCGCGACTGACCTCTCCTGCTGCCCGCTGCTCCCCTCAGCAGTGTATTTCGTCACTCTGCCTGTTCTGTTCCCGGCTCTGTCTCTGGTGAATTCTCTCACCCTCCCGTGCTCCTGACAGTACCCAGTGCTTGTATAAATAAATAAATAAATCTTTAAAAAAAATAAAGATTTACAGTTTATTTTTTCTTTAGTGTTATTAAAATTTTTACTGATATTATGGGTGGGATTTTAAAAATTACATTTCCAATTGTGGGTACTTATTTGAGTCATGTGGGAAAGCTACTGACTTTTGTAGGCTGACTGTGTTTGGTCATCTTGTTCTGTTCTCTTATTAAGTACAGTCATTTTTCAATTTATTGTCTTGGATTTTCAATGTAGGTACTTGTTGCTGCCCTAGTTCAAATATTTAAACCTCTGTTTATTTTTCTGATGTTATTGCATTGGCTAAAATCTCCAGAAAAGTTCACTTAAATGTGAACTTTTCTAATATTTCACTGTGAAGTAAACATCTATGATACACGTAGATCATCTCTGTGATGTTAATAAAGTATTCTTCCATCCATAATTTGCTAAGTTTTCTTTATATTTTAAATTAGGAATGGATGCTTATGTGGTGATTTACAATAATAGAATAATTGATTTACTAAGTTTGAACCACCTTTGAATTATTAGAGAAAAGCCTATTTCAGTCTTTTTCAAAGTATAATTAGAAAAGGCTTTGGCTTCAAAGGGAAGATCTATGAAATAATCTTTATTTCCCAAATTTTTATTTTATTTACTTATGGTAAATGCCTACTAACATATCTGCTAATTTCTTTGCTTACCATTTTTTCCCTTGTATCTTACTCCTTGGATTACTGTCTTACTGAAGCACATTTACATTTTTAAAATATCTCCTGATGAAGGGTTAGTGGTGAACTCTGTAACTGTGAATTTATCTACTCTGCCTCCCCCTCTTCATAGATGGCTTCACATGAAATGGAACTTTAGGCTGTCAGCTAGTTCTTCTTAGCGCTTGAAAAAATTATTCTGTGATCTTCCAGCATGTATATTTGCTACTTAAATGTCTGATTGCCATTCTTTGTAGATAACTTTTTAAAATTTCTGGTTGCTTTGAAGATTTCCATATGTCCTTTTGAGTTCTACAGTTCCTCTCTGCCACATCTACTGTGGATTGCTTTTATTCATCTTGTTATGTACATTTAAATCTGAAAACTCATGCTTTCTTATTTCTGGAAAATTCTCAGTTATTGTTACTCCAAAAACTGAAGGTCTACTACTGTTTGCTTTATTTTGGACATTTTATCTTACATGTTGCTTATAATTTAACACAGTCTTCATTACTGTGCCACATTCTGAGTTATTCAGTTCTTTCCAATTTTCAAATTATCTCTTCATCTTTATATAGTTACTATATCTGTTTCTCTCTTCAATGACTACATGGAAATTCTGGAATTTCCATTCAGTCCTTCTCTTAAAATCCCCATATTCTTAAAATTTAAGTTTTGTGGATGGACTACTTAATTTTTTGTTTTATTGCCTCCAGTTTTGGAGTGTTAATTTTCAGTGTTGTTGTGTTTGCCAGATGTCAAGTGAAGACATTGACTCAAGCATACATGTCAACATGTGGCCTGTGCTTCCTCATGTATGACATTTAAGGGGAGTTGAACGTATTCCATGATGCCTCCAAATGAGAGCATGCCCATAAACAAAGTTGAAGATATGTTTTCTTTTTATGCTTGTCCCTGGGAATCACTTCTCATCACTTCTTCTGCACTGTATTTATTGGGAGCAGCTCCCTAAAGTCAGCAGTTTCAAAACAAGGGAATATTGACCTAATTTCCCAATGGGAGGAATATTAATAATGTGTGAACGTGTTTAGGACTGCTAAATACCCCACAAGTGCTGTTCAGTCATTGTTTCTAAAATAACATTCAATCACCAAGGTGTGGATTGTTTTGAAGAGCATTTTAAATTAATTATGCATTATCATATTTCATATTTTATTGCAAATGTATGTGTCTCTAAACAGCTTATCAAAAGATAAAAGTCATGATTAAAATAATAAAATACTTTAGAACTGAGGTTACCACAGGGCAGGAGGGAGGGTGGAGAGCAACTGAAGTTACCAAAGGGCAGGAGGGAGTGGGGAGAGGCTCAGTGGACTCTAGGATAGGTCTAGGGGTGCTTTGGTGCTGGATGGGTATGATTTCGTACATCTGAAAAGCTGTTGTCCTATACCGTTGAATTATATACAATGTTGTAAACCAATGTTGCCTTAATTTAAAAAAGGGAAAATAACAAAAACTTTACCTTATAATAATTTTACAATCTTACATAGTTGGGCCACCCTGGTGGTGCAAGGGGTTAAGCACAGCACTATGAAGCTATCCACAGGCTCTGCAGCATGAGTTTGATCCCGGCTAGCCAGGGAGATACCCACATGGCTCAGCAGACCTCTCCTGTCTCACCCGCTGCTCCCCTCAGCAGGGTATTTCAGTCAATCTGACTGTGCTGTTCCCCACTCTGTCTCTGGTGAATCCTCTCACCCCCCACACCTCTGGCCTGTACCCCAGCTCTTGTATGCAAAAATAATCTTTAAAAAAAGAAAAAAAAATTTGCAGGCCCAGAGTTGCATCTTTTCCTTCCCCATGGAAAGAGCCCCCCAAGGATGAAGTCATTTTGAGGAAGCCGATCCCAGAAGTGGAGAGAAATGCATAGTTTGATCATACAGTTTGATCTTTTAGACCCTATTTTGACAGAAGTGCACACGTGGAACAAATTATGTGAGTTAACTGCTTCCCCTTTTTGCTTAACTTCCTTTATGTTATGTGTCTGTTGCTTGGTAGTGAGGGACAGTCTTGACTACTATCAATTCCAGGCATACAAAAACAAGATTCAAAGTCTTCCTCCTGATAGCAATAATGGGTACCACTCAGACTACAATTAAGAAGTATGAAAAACCAGGCCCCCAAAATGACAAAAAAACAGCAGACTGAGATCAAAGTCAGTGGCAGGCAATTTAGAACAATGTAAGTAAAACCACTGATGAGTAGATTCTAAATGGGGTTTCAGGTGCTGAGTATTGTGGAAGAGAAATGTTCCACAATTTTTTATTTATCACGTGGAGGAAAACTTTTGTTTGATTAGTGATGATGATCTGGCCCAGGGTATAGACAGGAACGAGACTATCCACCAATAAGTAAGCAACAAAGAAGGACATTGCTGCTTGAATGAAAGAGTCTTTTCAATGCCAATTAACTGTGGGATTTATTCAGAAAACAGTCCGCACTAACTTAGCTATGCACTTGCTGACTCTGAGTTTGTGTTGGAGAAAATAGTAAAATTTTTAATAAATGGGTTGTGGTCACAGAGTAGAAGTCTTTAGTAGGCTGTGAGGAAATAGCAACAAGAATCTTGTTCCCACATGTTAAAGGAAACGAGCCTGGGTAATGAGGAATGAGATGAAAACATTTCTTCACATCAATGATAACGCTAGTGAGGCCATTTCAATGATATGGGGTGACATGCTCAAAAGTATTATCAGTGATACAGTGAGTATCTCATTTGCCATCTTGAAAGGAAGGGGTTAGGATTTAAGAAGACTGAAGTCTGACAAGAATGCCTTCATCGCTAAGTGTCTCTTATAATATTTGATGTTTTTAAAAAAGATTTATTTATGCATACAAGAACTGGAGTATAGGCCAGAGGTGCAGGTGTGGGGGTGGGGTGAGAGGATTCCCCAGAGACAGTTGGGGAACAGAACAGGCAGACTGACTGAAATACACTGCTGAGGGGAGCAGTGGGCAAGTCAGGAGAGGTCTACGGCGCCATGTGGGTATCTCCCTGGCCAGGGATCGAACTTGTGCTGCAGTGGCTGTGGACAGCTTCATAGGTTGCGTCTTAACCCCTTACGCCACCAGGGAGTCCCCTGATGTTTTTCTGAATGGATAAAGACACCAATGTTCCTTACTGGGCATATTAGGTTTTAATTACTCTCTCATCATGAAGAATGCAAGCAGTTCAGCAAAGTACAAAGGTGAAATGATGAAATCACCTCACATCCCATACCATCAGTAACATTATCCCACGTCTTCCTCTATGCACACATTGACACAGAGGCTAGAGGGATAGAGGTCAGAACTACACAGCACTAATTTTATAAAAATAACATATTTTTAAATAGAAAATCCTCAACTTAATTTTACTTCTATTATAAAATCCAATTTGTGAGAAGCTGAAATAAAAATAAAGGTAATCGAATTTAACACAAGAAAAAAGAGTTGAAGTGAAAATGAAAACTGCCAATAAATGGTCTTTCCCCACATAAGAATTGCAAAATTAGAAAAAAAAAATCATAGACAAGTTAGAGGCATTACCTTGTTTAAACACATGTACTATTTTTAGGCTTTATTAGTTGACTTCCTGCCATAAAAGGTAAGGAAGTTGCTGGCCGTATATATCATCCTTCATTTCCTTTCGCATCTTCCAATTTTGTTAGTTATCTTCTAATTTTGCCAGGGTTTAAAAGATTTGCTTCTATAACTGATTTTGTTCCTATAATTCTATAATTGATTTTGGTTCTATAATTGTAAATTCCTACAGTTGCTTTTGATTAGTATGACGTTTAGCAATTCAGTGTTCACATGGGATTTTATTACTGCTTCTCCTTTGCTAAGTTCTTTATTTGGAGATATATATTTGGATGTGAAGAATCCATAGGTTTTTCCATTACTTTCTTTTGGTTATTCAAAGGGACTTGTCTTGTGCCTTTAAATTAAATGCAGGTTTGCTGGGAATACCAATGGATCACACTTTCTTACCCCCAGAATGTTATAGCCATAGCATAATTGTCCCTTGACCATGAATATTATTGTGGAAACATCTGAAGCCAATCTGATTCTACTTTTTCCTTGGATGTTAATTAACTTTTATGCATAATATGTAATTGTTGAAATTCAAAATCTTTACTCGGTTATGACTTGGTATTAAAATCTATTATTTTTTCCTGAAAAACAGTCTATTCTTTCAACAGACAAATCCAGTTTTCCTTTATTTTAGTGAAAAAGTGTCTGTTTGAACTGTTTGAATACTGATTTCTTCCATTAGTTTTCAATTCAAGGATGCCATTAGCGGATCATCTTTTGTCCTCAATGTGTCTGAGCTACTCAAAGAAAAATAAAATTACCATCTCTGAATTTTATTTAATCTCTTTATGTTTTTCTTCTGCATTCATTGTAATTGTTTCACTCTAATAAAAATCTCGGATCCTACTTACCACTGTGTATTTCCATTCCTTTTCTGGTCTGTGGAGATGTTTGTTTTGCGTGCAACCTATGTCTTTAAATATATTTTAAAATAAAGTCTATCATTTCAATGTGTTTGAGGAGGGAAGAGGAGAATTTGTGTGTCTGATCAGTTCCAGCCTAACCAAAATGTACCTAATTTTTAAAAACGCTTCTGTTTCTATGTCATTTCTTATTTCCAAATGATGTTTATTTTGGTTTTTTTCTCTTCTTTAAACTTCCCAGATATAATTTATTTTCTCTGGAACCATTTTTCTTCACAAAATACATTTTAGAAGTTCCTTATCCAGTATATCTGTTGATAGAAAATTTTAACAATTTTATTTGGAGCAGTGTTTACCATTGTTTCTTTTCTTATGGAGATAACTGTCACCTTTGTTCTCTCTTCTCTTAGCCTTTGATACAATGTAGAATAGTGGTGGTATTACTGGGAATATCAATATATTTTTATTTTCTTGGGTAAATATCTAGAAGCAGAATGATTTAGTCATTGGTAAGTGAATGATTAGCTTCATAACAAACCACCAAACTATTTTCCAAAGTGGTTGTGCCATTTTATTTTCCCACGACCAATGTGTGACAGTTTCAGTTGCTCTACACCTTCACCTCCTGTTGTGCCAACAAGGCACAGGGCAGATTCTCTGTGGATGTGATCAGATGGGTAAAGGAGAGTCCTGGCGCCCTCAGTGGCTTTTTTAGCCTTTTTTTACTTGTAGTGCGGCAACCAGGTGCAGGATAGGCTGAGGGGCCAGGGGGCCGGAAGGCTGACAGGCCTCCTAGCCACCCGCACCATGAATCTTGACACTTCGGGCTCTCTCTGACATTCTCTCGTGGTCTCTCTGGTGGTCTTTTCACCACACTGTGCTCTGCCACCCCTATATGCCCAGCTTCCAGGCTCAGGTGTGCCCACTCACACATGCCCACCCCCATGGTCCAGGTGTCCACCATCAGGCATGCGCACCCCGAACCCACACTCCCAAGCGCCTCCTGCCTTCAAGGCCTCAGGTTAGAGCCACACCTGAGCAATCTTTATTTAATCTATACCCACTTGGCATTATCAGTCCTTTTTCTTTTAGTCATTCTATTGGTGTGTAGTATTACTTAATTGTGACTTTAATTTGTAATTTGCTGATGAACAGTGATATTATCTTTCAAGGTACTCAGAACTGTGGTTGCTATTCACTTAAATTCTGGGCAATGTATTTGCATATTCATGTCAAGGCAAGCACTGTACATCAGGAAAATCTGTTTACCTTTGTTCTCTTTAAATTGTGAAGACAGTTCTCTATGCCCATGTAGGGCAAATGATTGTCAGGCTTTTCTGTCCTCCCGCCATCAGGATAGATGATGGAACCCTGCGGTCCTGAATGCATGCCTGATGGTGGGCACCTGGAGTAGGGTGTGGGCATAGGTAGATGGGATTCACCTGGGCTGAGACTGGGCTTATAAGGGCGGTATCATGGGGAAGCCAGCGGAGCAGCAGAAGGAATGAAAGAGCGAGAAGAGCAGAGCGAGAGAGAGAGCAGAAGGGAACCAGCAGAGAACCAGAGGCCACGAGAGAACGCCTGAGAGCCCAGAAAGTGAAAACTTGCCGGGGACTGGGTGGCCCGGTGGCCTCCTGCCCGCCCCCAGCCCCCCACACCCCTGCCTGCTGTGTGCCTGGTAAATAAACCCCAATAAAAGCCTGCAAAAGCCACTGAGGGCTCCAGGACTCTCCCTTTACCTGTCTGCTCGGGTCATAGAAAACCTGCCCCGTCCCTTCCTGCCACGACAGCCCTTTTTTCAGATAATCACATTTTCCACTTAAAATGACACTGTGGTAAGCAGAACATCCTCCTGCCTCAAAAACATTCATGTCCTAAACCACAGAAACTAAGTTACATGGCACAGGGAAATTATGGTTGCAGATGTAATTAAGGAGGCTTATCAGCTGATCTTAAAATATTGAGTGTTTTGGATTACCCAGATGAACTCAATGTAATCACAAAGGTCTTTAAAAGTGAAAGAGGGAGGCAGAAGAGATCACAGTGATGCAGCATGCAGAGGACTCCACCCAATTTTGCTGGGTTCTAAGATGAAGGAATTGGAGTCATGAGTTACAGTGAGCAGCCTGGAAGACACTGGAAAAGGCACAGACCCAGACCCTCCACTGGAACTGTCAGAAAGGAATGTGGCCCTGCTGACATCTTGATTTTTAATGCAATGAGGTTGCGTTTTTAACGCAGTGCTCCAGAACTGTAAGATAATACATTTGTGGGGGGGGGGGGTGTGCGCGTGCATGCGTGTGTGTAGAAGGACTGAGGTACAGGCCAGAGGTGTGGGGGGTGAGAGGGTTCACCAGAGACAGGTGGGGAGCAAAACAGGTAGGCTGACTGAAAAACACCGCTGAGGGGAGCAGTGGGTGAGACAGGAGAGGTCTGCTGCACCATGTGGGTCACCACCCTGGTCGGGGATCGAACTCGTGCTGCAGTGGCTGCAGTCAGCTTCATAGGTTGCATAACCGCCCCTTGCACCACCAGGGAGGCCCCCATTTGTGTTGTTTTAAGTCACTAAATTTATGGTCATTTTGTTACAGTAGCAGTGGAAAAATGTAGCGCAGTGGTTGAGCGCTGGGTTGCGAAGTTGCCCGCAGCCTCTGCGGCACCGGTTCAATCCCCGCCACCGGGTGAGGGTCCCACATGGCGCGCAGACCTCTCCTGCCGCCTGCTGCTCCCCTCAGCAGCGTGTTTCGTCAGTCTGCCTGTTCTTCATCCAGCTCTGGTGAATTCTCTCACCCTCCCGCACTTCTGATTGTACCCAGTGCTTGTATAAATAAATAAAAATCTTAAAAAAAAAAAAAGATACAATCATTTGTTATAAGCACCGTTAACCCCGAGTAAAAGATGACAGAACAACCAGGGTTTCTTCCCCAAACTCATCCCCAACCCCATTTTTCTTTTGCTTTTCTATTAACACCTTCATTATGAGATAGGCAGAGACTTCAAACCTCAATGAGCCTGGTGTGCTCAATTTTATGTTGTACTAGCACCGATTTGAGAGACTAGCTGGATACCAAGGGTAAGTCTGGCCAGGAGTTAGAAGTGTTTTCGGTTACCTATTTCCCCTACTCTCAGTAGCTACTGTTTCCAGTTTGTATTCCAGGAAAGAACAGAAAAAAGATAGCAGGTGCATTAGGTTTGTGGCCTTTTTTTTTTTTTTTGCTTTTATGGTAAATTAGCTGTTTTGGTAAAGCGTGAAGCATTTGTCGGGAGATCACTGCATGCCTTTGACCATGGGAATACAGCGGGCACCCCAGGAGCATACTCAGTGAGGTACTAGTTTGTTAGAACTGCCTCACAAAGTACTTGTACCAGGTAGCTTAAACAGCAATAATTTATTTTCTCAATTCTTAGATCTAGAAATCCAAAATCAAGGTGAGTAGGGTAAGGTAAAAGTATCAGGCTTTTCTGCCCTTCCACCATTAGGATAGATGATGGAACCCTGCAGTCCTGAATGCATGCCTGATGGCGGGCAGCTAGAGTGTGGGTATAGGTAGATGGGATTCGACTGGGCTTTTAAGGGCGGCGTCACGGGGACGCCAGCAGAAGCCGAGAAGAGCAGAAGCCGAAAGAAGCTGAGAAGCAGCAGAACGAACGGAAGAGCAGAGAAGCAGAGAGAACGCCGGGGAGCCCAGATAGAGTGGAGACTTGATGGTGGCTGGGAGGCCTGCCAGCCTCCCGGACCCCCAGCACCCCTGCCTGCCATATGCCTGGTGAACCCCAATAAAAGGCCTGCAAAAAACCACTGAGGACTCTGACTCCTCCTTTACCCGGTCTGCTGGATCTTAGAAAACCTGCACTGTGGCCAGTCCTAGCCCTACAAGGTGTCAGTCAGAAAAAAAAAAAAGGCTTTTGAGGCCTCTTAACCATAGTGCCAGCAACACATAGGGCAGGTTCTCTATTGATTCAAGCAGATGGGTAAAGGAGAATCCAGGA
This sequence comes from Talpa occidentalis, assembly GCF_014898055.3. Lineage (NCBI taxonomy): Eukaryota > Metazoa > Chordata > Mammalia > Eulipotyphla > Talpidae > Talpa > Talpa occidentalis. The sequence continues at coordinate 42,740,470 of NW_023605305.1, forward strand.
GCCCTCAGTAGCTTTTTCAAGCTTTAATGATCTTTCTACACCATTTGTAGTGAGGCAGGCAGGGGGCCCAGAGGCCTGGAGGCTAGCAGGCCATCCTGCCCCTGGCGAATCTTCACTCTCTCTGGGCTCTCAGGCATTGTCACGTGGTCTCTCCGGTGCTCTCTGCTGCACTGGCCTCTTCCGTTCTTATATGCTCAGCCTCCGGGCTCAGGTGTGCCCAGTTACGCACACCTACATCATACACCAGGTGTCCACCATCAGGCATGAGTCCATGCTCTGAGTCCATGCTCCCAAGCGCCTCCTGCATTCAAGGCCTCAGGTGATAGTCACAGAGGCCAACGGCACAAAAGCCTGAGCAATCTTCATTTACCCTACACTTATAGATGGCTTTCTTCTTTTACCTTCACATGTGTGCCCCAGGTCCTGACCTCTTCTTATAACACTATTCATATTGGATTAAGGCCCATCCGTAAGACCTCATTTAATCTTGATGATCGCTTTCTTAACACCCTACCTTCAACTATAGTCACATTCTAGTTATACTGACTGGGGGTTAAGACTTCAACTTGTGAATTTTAGTGGGATGCATTTGAGCCTTTATCAGAGGGCACAAAGGGTAATCAATTTCAGGGGACTTAAAGTGAAAGTATTAATCTTCACACGCAATATTTGCACATAAGAGAAAATTTAAATGGATTCAAATGGTGATAATCCTAGAACAGAGATCTGCTCAGATTTTTATAATTAGTTATATAAGGAAATGAGAAAACTGGAATTTATATTAAGCCCTTACAGTGATAAAGTGAAACAAGTGCCAGTATAAAAATAGTAAGTACCATGTTATAAAATGCACCAATATTTATAAATGTTTGCAGTAACAATCACATCAATGGTAAGCTATTAAAATTACCTAAAAAAGCCATTTCTTGAGGAAAAGGATTATAGAAATACACTAATCAACATAGCTAAAACTGGAAGAGGTACTTTGAAGCACAAAAGTGCTTAGGAAGAATAACGCAAAAATTCATAGTTCATTGTTTCAATATAAGGATGAGGGCCCTTGTAGTGTCAATTCTTCACATATTAGTATTTCCAATATGTTAAAAGTAATTTGGACCAATAGCGTGAGGAATGAGTAGGAACACTTTTTAGAAACTATAGAATGAATCTAGTAGTTTCTTAGTAGATACTAAGTGGGTGTAGACTAGTGGACATTCCTTCCATTGCCTTGGCTCCAGCACCAAAAGGCCAACCTAAATATATAAAAACTAGAAGCACTGTCGGTATTGTTAAAAATAAACCAAGAGATAAGGGCATCAAATAGAACTCAAGACAATAAATTATTTTACCTTTGAAGATACTTTAATTTTGCAGTTATTGATTAATTAAAAAACACAGTTGATTTCAGCATTTCCTAGCTACAGTAGTGCATAGGAAATTCCATTCTAAACAAAGAAGTAATTAATGAAATAACAACACACCTTAACATTTTACATTGATAGGTTACAGTGTACAAGGTGCTTTCACATACATTATTTCATTTGATTCTTACAACAAGCAGAAAAAAACAGTGGGAAAGAAAAATGATTTTTATTTCAGGCTTACGATGAGTATTCAGGCCAATGGGCAGTCAGTACAAGAACGTATCAGAAACAAGACAAGCAATACCCACAAGCCACAATATCTTTTTTGGTAGGTTGATTGATATAATTGGATATTTAGCATCAGTGAATGAAGAAAAGAATCAAGACATACGTAAGGTTCTTGTGATATTCAAAGAATTGTAAGAACACTGTAAGAAATAAGAATGATGCCCTAAAATATCACCTTACTAAAATTTACTTCTGAGAATGTTATCCTTTCAAAATGTCAAATACAAATAATCTTGTTACAACATCTGAAAGTTAGAAGGGTCATTAGAAACTGCCTAATGTGATGGCTCCATTTTCCAGATAACAGAACCTAGGACCCAGCTAAGCACCTGGCTGAGAGTGACAGATCAGGCCTGAAACTCAGCTGCTTGACTTTCAGTCTAGGGCACCTTCCTCCACAATCCCATCTTCTTATTTATTGAGTAAAAGAAATGATTTATTTTGTTTCAAATAATGTAATATGAGGTTAAATACTGATTCATACCACTTACTTCTTATTCAAGTTTTTACCTTGTTGGCTAGACTGTGGCTGAAATTGAGAGTTTAAAAAATAATTTTAAAAGTCTGAATTCAGTGTACTTAATTGGTTATAAATAGGCTTGCTTGATATATGCAAAAGCTTGCTTAACGTCTTTTGGAATGGCTGAATAGCCTTCAAAACCAACGCGGGCTTAGGGGTCATCTACCACAGCAAATTGTATTGGGTAGTAATAATTCCATTTACAAAATCTGGAGAATTCATAGAAATCTTTCAAACTACTGAAACCTAAAATGCAATAATCAAATTATCATCCCCGTGATTTATTAAAATAATTTTACAATAATATACAACAAAGCTACCATAGAATTTGTAGCCTACATATAAGAATACAATGATCAGCATGTTTGGGGGTCAAAATGAAATACAAAAAACTAATGAAACTATTTTATACAAATGATATTTTAAATTTATTAACATGATATAGTTTTGTTACATAAAACTTGCTACGCAAAGTATTTCATATTTTTCTTGCACATTTTAAATATAGGTAAACCAACTGAAATCAGTATCAGCCTTTACGTGACGTAACCATGCAGAAACACTTGACAACCAAAAGACATACAGATTGATGCAGAGAACATCTCAGGCAAGCTTTTTCAATGTCTTCAAAGGTTTTACAAGGGTGTGGTACAGAGGAAAAGTAGAGTCAGTGACCTATCCGCACCAGTGATGAAGCAAACAGAATGCTTATATACATTAAGATCCGTTTGATTAAAAACAACTCAGCTTATATGCATGTAAATTGATCATAAAAAAATGAACAGTTTATTTTCAAATATTTTGGTGTGTTGTTTTAAGATAGGTCACTGACACACAGAGATAAAATTAGATGGGAAAATTTTAAAGCAAAGGAAAAATACTTATAAAACCGAGTTAAGCCATCGAATCTCAACAAACACTGAACTAAATGTGCAAAAGTGCTTCAAATTTCCACATGATAGCAGTAAGTCAGTTGGCAAATAAAGTATATAAAAAACTAAACTCAAACACTAGAATTGTATCTGCATGATCATATATTCTGTTTACTAAAAGAAAAGAAGCTAGAAATGATGACATATTTAAAAATGTCAACTATGAAATTAAAATACAATTGTGGCAGTTTTATAAACTTTGTCCCCTTTCCTCCTGGATGAGGCGTAGGGTGAAAGTAGAAATTGCAACAGCGCCTCTACCTTAGGCTAACAATTATAGTACAACTGAATAATAACTTGGTAATCAATTCTTGAGTTCTTAACTGTTTCAAAACAAAGCAGGTAAAACAACCAAAAAAACTCCCATTTAAATGAGTGTCTTCGGTTTGCAAAAAATCAAGTCATATGACTTAGCAAAGCATTTGTCCACACGCTTTTTCTTTTTCCTTTGTTTCTTTTCCTCTAAAAAGTTTACAATAAGGATTATTTGAGAAACTTTAAAATTTGTCACTTCATTAGTCATATTCTATTAAAAATACTGGCTAAAACACTTATGGAAGAGTTAAGTTTTAGCAATCTTAGAACTCTTCTCTAATACCTACAAAAATGCTGGTACCAAGAGAGAGACTCAGGTTGATAGTGATCCTCATCATTAGTTTTTCTTGCAAATGAGACACACTTGTCACACTGCAAAGATTGGTCACTTAATTACTTGGGGGGTGGGGGTGATATAAAAGGGGAAGGGAAATAGAACATAGGACTCCAAATTGCTGCGCCTAGCTACTTTATATTAGCCTATCCAAATTTATAGCCTAGAACAGTGAGTTCTAAGAAACGTACTGTTTAAATTTGTATAAACTGACTTGGTGATAAGATAGTCTATCTTCAAAATTTGTCAAGAGTTTTGGCAAAACTGGGTCTGAACTACTCAAAGAAAAATTATTATTAAAAGGTCTGTCCTTAAGCCATTGGCGGATAAATATTGGCAAGAACTACCAAAAGCTACACTTATCCTTCCCTTCAAATACCACATAGCTTTGACACTGCCCATCTGAAACATGAACAAAATAAAATAGAGCACTGTTTGGAGAAAAACCAATAAAAATAAAAAGGAAAGAAATGGATGTAGGAGGAGAGGAGGAAGACAAACCAAAGAGAAGCAGGAAAGTGTCTAGTTCTGTGTTATGGCACAGACAATGCTTAGCGGTGCCTTGTTACATAGGTGGATGCAAAGTGCACACACGGATGATGGCAATATAGACCTCACTCAGTCGCTGGAATGAAGGAACTAGGTAACTGCTTCAACAAGGACGGTCTCAGCTCCACCTAATCTCTCAACAGAGTGCAGAGTGTGAGCTCTGATGTCATCTTGTTGTTCCTCCTTAAAATTCACAAAATTCTTTTGCACATTTTTCTGTTATAGAGACACGGATATCTTCTTCTTCATAGTCATCAAAGTTGCTGGTATCTCCAGAGCCTCTGAACTTTGGTATGAATGGAGCTTCAACCTATAATTGAGGTAGGAAATTAAAGGTGACATTGTGACTCATAATAAAGATATACTCAGTCTTCATGCCAGTTCCTGGCACAAAGCTCCTAAAACCCAGTATTGAGAGAGAAAAGGTGTACTTTGCTATTAGTGAGGTGAATACAGAAAGCCCTTAGATAACCTAAGAATGCCTTTTAGTAAAATGTTTTTGAGTACATATCATAAATATAAGCAGAGTTAAAGTATTCACATGCATGACTATAGTATAAGATATACTCACAAACAGGACATTTGAAAAGAATAAGGAGAAGAGTGACAATGGAAAGTCAACCGTCTAGTTTTGCCAGCTGGCTACCTTGCATGCCCTGGTTTGCAGACTGCTGTTTTGCACCATGCAGAAAAATGAGCTAAACAGACAGTTGCCTCATGTCTAGCCAGGCAGCAATTTAGGGTCACACCTATAAGGACAATCATTTAGAGAATGATTATATGGTCTGAGTTGCACAGGTCACTTTCTTCTGTTCCTTGTCTTTCTGCTTGATATCTATGGCTACTAATGAGTACTGGGTCAGAGAATAAAAAGACAAAGAAAACTATGCAAATGTACTATCATTTTCTACTGCTGTGCGTAGTTATAATTGAGATGACACTAAAAGAAATGGCTACATTAAAGTACTGAATTCTTTTTATTTCAATTTGTATTATCCATGGATCTCAAGTTCAATTGTGGTGATAATCCAGATGTGCTGTTGATCAGTTTGTTCAATACTACAACTGTTTGTTATAGTGCACTACTTCTTGACATATAAGCTGTTTACTGCCTGGGATAAGTTAAGCCCTTCAGAATGCACATGAAATCTAACTGAGCAGAAGCAGAAGCTGTTTAGTTCTACGTCATTTGAAAAAAAATGTTAAAAATATATTATGTGACATAGATTGGTAAATGTTTAAGTAACAGCATTTTTCATTCCTATGAATATAAAAAGATTTCAAAATATGTTATACTTAAAATACTAATAAAATGAACAAGCCTCTAGCAAATCTAATCAATGCAAAATATCTAAAAATTCCAAATACCTCATTACCAATAAATATAGCAAGAAAGGTAATATAACACTCACAATTACAAAGCGATGTGGATGATTTTATAGGAAAAAATAAATTTCTAAAATTGACTAATGAAAAAACTTGAAGAGACTAGTGTCCAAAGAATAAGTCTGTTACAATTTCCAAGGAATAAAAATAAGGAAATTACTATGGTTAACTTTTCAAAGAATAAAACACATGGAAATTTTCCATACTCATTTTTTACGAATCCACATTTATCTCAACTCTAGGAAACCAAAACTGCAGTTCAACAGGACTCATGACCAAAGAAATAAAAACCCTAAACAAAATTTTAGCAAATAGATTCCAGAGAGATATTAAACTAATAATACTCTATAATTAAAGGAGTTCCCTTTAGAAATATCTCACTGATAAAATTAATCATACTAATTAGTCAAAGGAAGATAAAACATAGTACACTAAACCTGGACTCATCTAATCTTTTTGCATTCTCAATACAAATTTTAAGGATGAGATAGCCAATACTTTATAGAGGTTAAATAATTTGCTCAAGATTACACTGCTTTTGGTTGGTTGATCTGGGATTCAAATCAACCTCTATCTAAACTCAGAGTTCAGTTCTTGCTTTGTTTTAACTTTTGAGGCAGAGTCTTCCTATTCCCAAAATGCTCACAGTGTAAGTATTCAAGAGACAATATTTAAAGTTTATGAAAATCTTATGAAACAAAGTATGTTCAATAGTTTGGAGTTTTATTACTACTACCATGTCAAAAAGCCTTTAAAGGGGTAAGTGATCCTGGAATTGGAAATTTTAAGAACCTGGGGTCATTTACAGGTGTACCTTATAAGCTGCATGATTATATTTATAGTAGTTAGCTTTTCGAGCTGATTTTGTTATTGATAAAATGGGGAAAATGGTATCAGCTCGCCCAAAGAAGTCTTCAAACATAAAGATGAGAAATATCAGGGTTGCTTTTTATTTATTATTAAGCACTACATTAGTGCTGGCAAATTTAGAAAAACATGAAAATACGAGTTTACTTATGATATCCAAAAATTATTTTTTTTTATTTTATATAGAGATCCAAAAATTATTTTTAAATACTATGTACCTTGTTCTTTATGTAATATTTCCAGTTGAGATAATGATGTTAAAGCTATGTTTCATGAATTTAACGATTAGGCAGTTTCTGAGTGCTCCTTGTGAGTTGTAGAGGCTTGTATTACTTATTTTCTATATGCTTCATTTAATTTTTTTAATGTTTTGTTTTCATAATCTTTTACAAAAGCTATAAATTATGTAAACTATGCTGTTAATTCTTAGCGAATTTACATATTCCCCCTAAGGAAATTCACTCTCAAGTGGCTACACAGCATTATAAAACATGGAAAATCTCTAGAACATTTACAAGTGTTGGTTTTATGAAAAATTAAATATAGTCAGGATGAAACACTTTATTCACAAATTTTTCTTCAACTGGACACTGAAAAAACAAAGACATTCTTAAATGTCTCAATTCATTACAAAGTGAAGTGATTACTATTTTTTCAATTTATTTTCTTCTTTTTTTAATTACTTATTTTTATAGCTGCTATCCCCATTTTTAAAAATGACTATTATGTAATATAGCAGTATTATTACAACTATGATATTGGCAACTTGGAGAATAAAAAACTAGTTTCTTTTTAATAAGTTACTGTTCAACTGGATTTTGTTCTCTGCCTTTTTATGGTAAACTAATACTAGAGATTAAATTTGTTTGTATTTACATTCAAGCCTTCATGTTACCTCAATTTTTAACACTAATAATTTTTTTATGAGACACAGTGAAACAAAACAGAAAAATGAAAGTACAAAGTTATTATTTTAGTATTCCCACATTTTCCCCAGTAGTACCTTCCCATTTATTTATGTGAAGGTTTGATTAATGCCTGTCTCCTTAGCCTATGAAACTATAAGCTTCATTTCAGTAAGGACAAGGTTGATTTATTCACCACTGTATCCTCAGCACCTTGCAAAATATCTAGCATACAAGTAGACATCTAATAATTACTCAGGGAATGATTACATGAATAAATGTTAACAGAAAGAAATGCAGCAATTTCAGATCTTTTGTCTTTCCAAAAAGTATTAATTAAAACTCCTATTTCTATTTTTTATGTTCAAATTAGCTTTCAAATGGATAAATGGAAATTATATCTGAAGAAAGACCAATGTTTAGAGTAAGCAATTCAACAAACATTAGTGACATGCTCTATCACAGGATCTTGCCAGATGGTGGGAGCATATTAATAAGATAAGATCCTTCCTCTCAATGAAATATTTGAAAACAATATAGTAAGTATATAAGGTATTAAGGAAGAAAACCCAGCAGAGAAAATAGCATACTTAAGCTAAATATTCCACTAGTAAGAAGATGGCAGGTGCATAAACAAGGAAAGTTATTTAGAGCGAAGGGGGAAATGTACAAAGGCTTACAATGAAAAAGCATGGTCTGTGGGAAACAACATAAAAAACATTTGGATTTCTAATAAATGCCAATGGAGGTCAATACTGAGAAATATTTAATTAATCTAGCAATTATATCTGGCAGTGTACAATTCTGTATAAGAGAATATACTTGTTTCATATTGTCTTTCTAATGTGACTTCATGTCAGTTTGAAGTGCCAACCCATAGAACCTTGCCTAATATATAATCAGAAGAGTAAAAGGCAAGAGTGGGAAAAATTTAATAAGGAAAACATTTCAGATTGATGGCTGAAATGGAATACATGTTTTCTTTTTATCAAGGACAAAACTCATTTTTAAGGGCTATAAAAGATCCTTTACGTACTACATAGGATTAATGCAAAAAGTGAAAAAACTATAATCTTATTAGATTGAATATATCTCTACTACATTATCATTTAAAACACCTACTTTTCTGAGATTAGACGAGATTGGGTGTGTTTGGGGTGGCCATAGACTAGACACTTACTTTTAAAAAGCTTTTAAATCAAAAGAAAGAAAAGACTCACCTTCCTCTGGTAAATAGCAATCCAATCTGTGGTGGCAAACCACTTGTGAGTTTTTATATCACTCACACCATTCTTTAGATTTCCAAACCGCTTCGTCAAATCCACCTGCAGCAGGTTTCTTAGAAGGTCCTTGAGATCTGAACTGAAGTGAGATGGGAACCGGACCTGCACAAACACACCATATAGTAAAATACACATACCAAGACTCATGATGTTTCTCTTCTGATTTCAGAAAGCGTTTTTTATCATTCCCTTAATAAGGTATATAATGATGGCCCTCAGCTACTTTTAACCACATACTTCTGTCCCTAGAATGGTCTTAAAGAGGAGAATGATTTGGGTGAATGAACTAATAAAGATGGTTCTTAGGGTCTTATTTTGGTTGTGAACCCTTTAAAGAACATGGGTCCCTCTGCAAGTGCTTTACATACAAAACTTTTCCAACAATGCCAGAAGGTTCACCCATCCTCAAGAGATCCCTTGGATCTGACATTACAATCCTCTGCCTTAGAGACATGCAAATTTAAACTTGTAACTTAAATAGAAAAGGCAGTACATGAAACATATCAGTATGCACAGTTTAAAAAAGGAACTCTAAAAATGGCTATAAAAGCCCACACTGCCTTTCAGAGCATCGGAAACCATTCTTCATTTATTAGTGGATGACTTTCAAGCATAATTCTGCTGTTATGCAACAGTATAAAAATGATTTAGGTTGATTTAAAAGCATTCTCCATCTCATAAATTGTGAAAATTTTACAATTAGCTGACTGGCCTCAATTCTTAAAAAACCACAACAACAAAAACAACTGAAGATGATACGTAGCAGGCTATTACTGAAATAAAGTAGCATTCATAGAAGACCTAGATCTATTGTACATTTCGTTTTGTTTAAACACAGTCTTGTCCTCTTTCTATTCCAATCTAACTTTTGGTTCTCATCTTTTATTAAATGCAGAATTATAATGGGTATTACTAAAGATGGCACTATTAGGAATAGCTGCGCCTATGCCTCCTTACCTTGTTCTTCCTACCACCTCTCCTCTATACTTTCAACTTGCATCCAGTCACTTGCCTTGCCCTCTCCCCTATCATACACACAGATATGTATGTGCCTATGTGTCCATGCAGGTGCACTTTCAGTCTAACCTCATTTTCCTATTTTGCACACCCATTTCATATTCTCTCTACCACTAAACACAAACACTATTCTATGGTTATTATGGTCTTAACTTCAAATTGACCAAATATGAACATGCCCTTAACGGGTTAACAAATCCATTTCTGAACTCCTTACATTCTTACTTTGCTCTTCTAGTGCCTACCTTCATCATACAACCTGCCCAATGCTTCATTATCTCAACTGACCTTCAAAATGCATCCATTCATTTAATTACACTGCAGGATTGTTCATGTACCTGTCTCCCCTAGACTATGAAACAAAACACAAAAATAATTTTTGTGAATCCCCCCCCCCGAATTTATTAGATCTTTTAAAAAAGTGCAGTTCATCCATGTGACAATTATTTATTGAGTACCTATTATGGCAGGCATTATTCTAGGTGCTAGATTACAGCAGTAAGCAAAAAACAGACAAGGTTTGTGATTTCATGGGACTTACATCCTAGTTAGATAGGACACACTTAATATGGATTAATTCTCTTCTAAAAATGGATAAAGATTCAGAGACATTATGTAACTTACCCAGCTGTTAGATTATAAAGTAGCAGTAGAAATCTAGTCTCATGATTCCTTTTGAATTTTGTTCTTTATTATACCATCTTCAAACATACAGAACTCTTTAATTTATATTCTCACTTTCAAAGAGCTCAACTTGATACACATTCTTAAAGTAGAAGTTAAATCATTAGCATGCAAAGCTAGGTTCTATAACAAAACTAGATTCATGACAATCTCCTGACTGCCACTCTTGTGCTGCTGCGTAAATAAATATTTCTCAAGGGTGATTCCAGAACCCACTTTCATTGAAATCAACTGGGAGAACAGAGGATGAAAACGCAGATTCATCTCTTCACCTTATTTAATTTGATGGGGAGTCTATGCCTGAAAATCTGAATCTGTATCTCCAAGTGACACATATGTACATGAAAACTTGAGAAGTTCTATTTGGAACTCTAGTCACTATGCAAAAGTCTTATTTTCTCTGCTGACATAAAAATTTTTAAATGTATGAGGCCTCCCTGATGGCACAGAGGTTAAAGTCTCAGTGCTATCAAGCTATCGCTAGCCACTGCAGCATGAGTTCAATTCCAGGCCAGAGAGCTAATCCACTTGGCACAACAGACTTCTCCTGACTCGCCCGTTGCTCCCCTTAGAAGTGTATTTCAGTAGACCCACCAGTTCTGCTCCCCACTCTGTCTCTGGTGAATCCTCTCACACCCCACACCTCTGGCCTACATCCATTTCTTGTATGCATAAATAAATAAATCTTTAAAATTTTTTAAATGTAAATAATAAACCAAAGTCATTAGTAATACCAGAGGAAAGCTAATATTTATGTCAGGCAACCAAAGACTTTTGAAGGTTGTCGAGTTAATCAATGACCAAAATTTGGGATCAACACATATAAAACATCCAAAAGCCTCATTTTTTTCAAACCCTATATTACTACAGGTTATAGGAAGTTTTATGTCCTAAGAAAAGATACATGAGCTACATCCTTCTCTAGATTTTTTATACATGATATCTTGTTAGAAGTTTAGGTACTATGCTCAACACTTCATATACATGGACTCAAAAAATCACAAACATACACTGAGGTAAGTATGATTATTATTAGCCTCATTTTATAGGTGACGTACTTGAGACTTAGAGAGATGAATTGATTTGCCCAAGATTATAGAGCTAATAAGTTAAAGAGATATCATTTCAAGATTGGTACTTTGATTACAGGGTATGTAATTTTAATTTATTTTTTTTAAGATTTATTTATTTATTTGTTTGTTTGTTTATACAAGCACTGGGTAGAGTCAGAAGCGCGGGAGGGTGATAGCATTCACCAGAGCCAGAACAGGGAGCAGAACAGGCAGAAGGACCGAAGCACACTGCTGAGGGGAGCAGCGGGCTGCAGGAGAGGTCTGCACGCCATGTGGAACCCTCCTCCGGTGGCCGGGGAGCAGCCGGGGATTGAACCAGCGCTGCAGAGGCTGAGGGCAGCTTCGCAACCCAGCGCTCAACTGCTGCGCCACTGCGGAGGCCCGACAGGTTATGTAATTTTTAATTATACTGCTTCCATGATTCAATAACCTGAAAACAGTTATTTTTAGGAGTCTTCTGAAAAACTGAAGTCTTCATCTTAAAAATATTTGCTGTACATTTCCTCATTTTTCCTAGTTGGAGTAAGAACTAAAGAATATGTGGTATTTAAAAAACACACTATCTACTTGTAAACTGACTTATTTACACAACGGTTACAATCTAACTTTATTTAGACTCCAAAGAGTTTATTTGAAATAGTCTATCTTTGTTTAGAATAGAATTTATATGATCAATGCTATGTGTCACTTATTCTTTCTTTCATGATATTCAGAATGGTAGACAGGCATGCACTACGTATAAATTATCTTCTGAATTTCAGGTAGTATTAAATGTAATGCCAATAAGAATATTTGTACCTAAATAAAGTAGTTCTTTATTTCCTAATGCAGATAAAGTGAGTCTTGAATTAGTTAAAGTAGGTATCTGTTTAATCTTCAGAACAGTGATTCTCTATTGGAGCATGGTGAAGGGTATTGTGATGGTAGATATTAGAATCATTTAGGAGCCTTTCAAATTATAGATACAGATGCCTCACTTCCACATCCCTCTTCTTCCCCAAGATTCTGATAGGTAGTCCATACTCTCATAGTAGGCCATGTTAAGTTACTTTAAGGAATCTGTCAGACCCTTAAAAATATACTAGGGGAAAAACAATCATTGAAAATCATTGTGAGAATCATTGTAATCATAGTGAAAATATCTGTTCCATGATTGTTCTGAAATATAATCAAAAATACAGTTTCTTTCCTGACTGAATTTGCCAAAAAGTCACACTGACTTATCAAATTGAAATGAACAAGAACCAGAAAATAACTTAAATAGAAGTATTTTAAACAATGGACCTTTATTTATAGTATATCAACCTGAAAACACCAAAGATTTCTATAAAAGGAAAAATGGCTATTTAATTTTTCCTTCAAAATCATAAGTATATTATTTTTATCAGTTATAACTGCTGTAGAAAATTAAATCCTACCATACTGGAGATAGAGGGAGTTTAGTTTAATTTAGTGTAAACCTTCATTTTAAAGATAAAGAACTTGTGCTTCAGTCAGACTATCAACTCAGTGAGGGGCACTGTTTGGAATATAACTTAATCCTCCTGACTCCTACCTCTTTCTGCCAGACCATGACAGGGCAAATTATGTGAAAGTAGCTAGAAGGAGTCACACATGGAAGCAACAGTCAAGCCCATTAAAAATCATTAGATCTGAGATATAAGCAGGCATTGTTTAACATGAGAGAGAACTTATACAATATTAAAGGGGAGTTTGTGCAATATAAACTTACTAGAGTTTTTATTTTGTCTTTCTCTAATATTTCCTGCTTAGAAATCTTTTCCAAACTCCAGAGATCAAATTATTTCTGAATTTCCTGATGATACATGCTTGAGAATAAATCTATTTCTACAGTGAGGTATAGACACAAAGAACAAATGTTTAACACACGGCAGACATCAATCCAAACTGTTATAAACACAGATATTTGGAATACACAGAATACCAACTGAATCACTATCTCTGGGAGTGGGAGTCTACTTCATGAAAGTTTCGTGAAGACAGAGACCATGAGAACTGATCAGACATATCCTACGAGCTCAATAAATATTTAATGAAGGCATGAATTCAAATTTGGCAAATATTGATTTAACACCTACTACATGCTAGGCAGTGGTATGCTTGGGAAACAGTGTAGTAAGTAGTAAATAAATTCCTGCCTTCACAAGGTTTACTAATAGGAAGACAGATAATCTGTAAAAATGTTGTTCTATCACTTCTGACAAAACCTTGATTTTTACCTTGAAAAAAATGGAGAATTATTGCAAGGTTCTGGAAAGAGGAACAGGATCTGATTTAACATTTTAAAGAACCACTCTAGTGATTCAGAAGACAGCAGTATCAGTGGAGGTGGTACGAAGTGGTTGAATTCTATATATATTCTAAATATAGAGCCAAATGGTTTTCCTGCACATTAGATATGGGGTGGGGCCCCCAAGGTGTATTGGTTTGAGAACATGAAAGGATGGCATTTCCAGCAATTGAGATAGGAAATGTGGTGGGAGGAATAGTTTTGCTAGGGCAAACAAAAATCTGTGTTTTAGATATCTAAGTAGAGATCTCGGGTAGGAAGTTGCATTAAAGAGTAACTCAGGAAACATGTACGGACTGGAAAAATGACTTTGGGAATCTCCAGCTAGCATTAAAAGTCATTAGACTGGATGAGACCATCAATGTAGGAAGTGTAAAGAAAGACGAGTAGAGGAGATTGAAAAGGAAAGAGTGGTAAATAAAAATAAGATTGTAAAGAATCACTGAAACCAAGCAAAGCAATAATAAATGTACCGTTAAACTAGATTCTATTTTTTTTTTTTAAGATTTATTTTTTATGTATACAAGAGCTGGGGTACAGGTCAGAAGCGCAGGAAGGTGAGAGGATTCACCAGAGACAGAGTGGGGAGCAGAACAGGCAGAGAGACTGAAAGCACTGCTGAGGGGAGCAGCGGGGCAACAGCAGAGGTCTGCCACGCCATATGGGAATCTCCCTGGCTGGCTGGAAATCGAACCCATGCCGCAGAGGCTGTGGACAGCTTCACAGAGCTTCGCTCAACCTGTTGGGCCACCAGGGAGGCCCTAGATTCTATTTCTTATGTTGTCATAAACTATCTTTTATCTTTGGGTGATTCTGGGTCTTGATTTACCTACATATAGGATGAAGGGGTTTTGGGCAAACCCCTTCACTTTTCTAAATCTCAGCTTCCTCATCTACAAAATGATGAGGGTATATTTCAACTGGCAGATATTGGTGCTGAAAGCAGAATAAATATTGAGTTTGCTCAATATTTGCATCATGCCTAGTATTTTATAGGCACTCATTCAATATACTTTTCAATTTTTTTCCACCTCTCCAATAAAATAATAATGATCTAAAATCAATTTTTGCAACTATGAACCAGAGACACACTATGGGGGGTGGCGGGGAAAGGAGAGATTGCAGTCAAAATAAGGGGGTTGCAATTGTATGGGGAATATAAAAATAAAATTAAAATAATAAATAAAACCAATTTTTGACTCAAAGGAGGACTCTGGAAGACAGCATCAGCCAATATTATGTTTCCAGACCCAAGGAGAGTCTGAGCTAGAAAAGTCATTTGGAGAGTGTTAGAAGTTCCTCCTTGCTTCTTGTCTCATGTTCCACCTGTTAATTTACAGAACAAACACTTTTTTTTTTCCTTACGGTATTTAAATTTGGCAGCATCAGGGAGAAAATGGACAGCTAATAACCATGTTTTATAAAGACAACATTGTGAATATAACTT
The DNA here is from genome assembly GCF_014898055.3 of Talpa occidentalis. Lineage (NCBI taxonomy): Eukaryota > Metazoa > Chordata > Mammalia > Eulipotyphla > Talpidae > Talpa > Talpa occidentalis. The sequence continues at coordinate 42,755,745 of NW_023605305.1, forward strand.
GATATTTTAAACAACTTTGTCAAATTACATCATGTAGTATGCTAAGTCAACCATGAAACTCATTTTGAATTGAGCAAACTCAATATTTATTCTGCTTTCAGCACCAATTAGAAAGTCTTGAACATTCTGGTTTTAGGAATGACTATTACTTTTTAAAAACTTAAGAGGAAGTTAGATCTATTTTTTATTTATTTATTTTTTTTAATTTTTTTTTTTTTTTTTAAAATAGGATTGTGTTTTTTTATTTTATTTATTTATATATACAAGCACTGGGTACAGTCAGAAGCGCGGGAGGGTGAGAGAATTCACCAGAGCCACAGCGGGGAGCAGAGCAGGCAGAAGGACCGAAGTACACTGCTGAGGGGAGCAGCGGGCGCCAGGAGAGGCCTGCGCGCCATGTGGGACCCTCCTCAGGTGGCTGGTGAGCAGCCGGGGATCGAACCAGCGCCGCAGAGGCTGCGGGCAGCTTCGCAACCCAGCGCTCAACCGCTGCGCTACCAGGGAGGCCCGGAAGTTAGATCTAAAAAGAAAATCAGTTCATGATGCTATGGTATCCATAATGGGTGATTTAATTTTACTGTTTTGTTTACTTTCTTCCTTTTAGAAATAAAAAAAAAATCCAAATAAAACTTGCTTATACTCAGTTCAGTCACACAAATTACAAAGTTAATTGTCGAAGGGAAATTTTTTACTGTTACTCTCTGCAACTGTCAGGGGAAATGATCTTTTAATTAGTAACATTATCTTTTATGCATTGGAATATAATTTACTGGGTTTAAGACACTCAAAAGACTTTATAAACAACCAACAAATAATAATCTGCTTGCTAACTTCTGTCCATACACCTAATTCTTCAAATTAGGTATAATTCTAATAAATCGGTATCAGTGAAGAATTTGTCTGGCAAAAATGAGCAGATAATATATGTTAGTTAATTTTTTAAAAGACATAACAATTTTTCATACATTAGTCTTTACAGTTTTGGTGCCAAGCTCCACACTGCCTCATAGGACCTGGCAGGATCCTACCTACAAAAAAAGATCTAGGATATTAAAAAGAATGCTTATAAATACTGGTACTAAGACTGGATATTTTGTTTAATCTGTTCTCTTAGTTATGCAGAAACAGTGGTAGATCAACCAAATTTACACAGTTGTAGAGGATATTACCCACCCCATCTTCATTCCCTCCCTGGCAAAAAAAAGTTGTAACTATTTGCCCACAGGACCACTATGGCAAAGAGCTATCTCAAAGTAGGTAGTAAGGTTTGTAAATGACCACAGCAATGTATTAAAAATAGTTCTGGGTTTCATGCAAATGTTTTGTATTTTATGAAAATGACTTCTCAGTGCTTTGAAAGTCTCTTTAACTATAGCCATAGCCATGTAGAAAATAACATTTCATTTTCCCAAATGCATTAACAAAAACTGCATATGTATATATTATTTAAGAAATAGAACATGTTCAAGAAAAAGATAATATAGCAGGCCTGAGATTGCTATCCTTAAAAAGGCCTGATTGCAAATCTGGCCCTAGGCAGGTGTTCTGGGAACTGATAAGAAATTTTCTCTCAATGATATCAGTGGCTCACTGTACTTATACTGCACCAACAATAAGGCTTATGAAGAACATCTGTTTTTCTTTGGGAAGTCTATGACTTTGGTATGTGCTAGGGGGTTCATTTATAACCCTGATAAAATCCTGCAGCACTGAATATCTAATAAGAATCCCTGGTATACCACATTCCATCTATGAGGAGTTTCATGCTGAGGAGTTAAGTGTGTCCTGTGAGCCACAGGGAAAGGACTCTTGAAAGTCTGTGTCTAGGTTCCTCTGGATTTTGCACTACATACGTTTTCCCCTAGCTGATTCCTTTTTGCTTTGTACGCTTTCCTTGTAAGATTCTTTATGAGGACGGCACATTGTTAAAATGTTAGCTACTCCTTCCTTAATTACCACTATATGCAGAATTCTACATGGAGAGAATTCTGCATCACCCTCCTAAAGAATCACCAAACCTGGGGATGGGCTTGGGAATCCCCACCACAGAAGGGAATAGTCAATTGGTTGCTAATCAACTTACGCTTCAGGTAAATGAAAATTTCCCCTGAGGAAAAAAATTAACCAGCTATGATTATTCTGTGTTTACATGTTTATAAACTTTATATTTTGCATAATGTCTCTTCGCATGTTTCTTGGTACTCACTAAAAGTGGTATAATATTGGTTGTTGGAAAAGTCATGACATAATTTTTCATTGAAAAACAGAAAAAATACATCATAACTTTTCTGACAAACCAGTATTTATATATAATGAAGTTAAGCAATTTTTTCAATTACATAAGTCACAGATTCTATAGTATTTCCACAACAGCTGTTGACTGCTCTATTTGCAAATATCATTTCTGAACACAGTATTAACTTTCATTTTTCGAAGAGTAATGTAGCCAATGGAGTTGCTGTGGAAACCAGTATAACTGATTGTTGTCATAGAGTATATGGCACTGAGGCATAAAATTTAAAGACTATATACAAACACTAAGCACATGTATTGCAAGGAGAGGCACAGTTAATGTAAGAATTATACTTTTCTGTCAACTATGCATTTTTAAACCTGAACATTAATAGCATGAATAATTTGACATTTAAATACCACCTCCTCTATTATTTTAAAGACAAAATATGTGTAGGAGAGAATCTAACAAGCTGATTGATCATCTTTCCATGCATTTTAAAATACCAGCTTGAATTAAAATATTGTAATAAAGTATAAATCTAATTTTCAAATGTATGTACTTTAGTGAACTAATAATTTTATTAAATACATTTGATTTGTATATGCAAACAGTCAGTCTGAAGAGGAAGAAATTAAGAAAACCATCCCATTTATAACTGCACCAAAAATAAACACCTGAGAATAAATGTAACAAAGGAGGTGAAAGACCTATATAAGGAAAATTATAAAACACTGTTAATAAGAGAATTAGAAGAAGACACAAAGAAATGGAAAGACATTCCCTGCTCACAGATCGGAAAAATTATCATTATCAAAATGGCCATTCTACCAAAAGTAATCTACAAATTCAATGCAATTTCAATAAAAATCTTAATGGCATTTTTCAAGGAAATAGAAAGAATATTGCTGAAATTCATATAGAATCACAAAAAAAAAAAAACAAAAAACTGACCAAAACTCTCCTGACTAAAAAGAGGCATTACACTTCCAGACTTCAAACAATTCTACAACCGTAATAATAAAAACAACATGGTAATGAACAAAAACAGACATAAAGATCAATGAAATCTAACTGAAGGCACAGAAATATAACCACACATGTATGGTCAACAAATTTATGACAAAGGAGCAAAGAATATGCACTGGAACAAGTAAAATCTCTTCAATAAATGCCACATGAAAAGAATGAAACTAACCTACTACTTCATACCATACACAAAAACCAACTCAAAATGGATAAAAGACTTGAATGTAAGACTTGAAACCATAAAATATATAGAACAAAACGTAAACAACACACTCCATGACATAAACCTTTGAAACATCTTTGAGGAGTCATCTCCAGAAGCAAGGAAAACAAAGGAGAATATAAGCAGCTGGGACAACCTCAAACTAAAGCTTTTATATGGCAAAAGAGACAGCAACCAAAACAAAAAGATGCTTTACTGAATGGAAAAAAGTATTTGCACACCATGCTACTGATAAGGGGCTGACATCAAAGATGTACAAAGAGCTTACACAACTCAACCAAAAAAAAGGGTAAACGATCCAATTAAAAAATGGTCAGAAGGCTAAAAAGACAATTCTCCAAAGAAGAAATGCAAGTGGCCAATAGGCACAGGAAAAATGTTCAACATCACTTATTATCAAGGAAATGCAAATCAAAACCACAATTAGATACCACCTCACAACTGGGAGAACAATCCATATTAAAAAAGAAAACAACAAATGTTGGTGAGGACATGTGTCAAAGGAACTCTCCTATACAGCTGCTGGGAATGTAAACTGGTCCACCCACTGTGGAAAGCTGTGTGGAGGTTCCTCAAAACACTAAAAGTGTATCTACCATATAATCCAGTGATACCATTCCTAGGAATCTACCCAAAGATCACAAAAACACTAGGTTAAAGGAGATCTGCACTCCTATGTTTAATGCAGCATTATTTACAATAGCTAAGATAAGGAAACAACATATATACACAATGGAATATTACTCAACAATCAAAAAAGACAAACTCATGCCATTTGAAGTAACACGGGTGGAGTTGGAAGGGATCATGCTAAGCAAAATAAGTCAAAAGGGAAAAAAATATCGGATTGTTTCACTTACATGTAGTATATAGAGAAAACAAACAAAGGGCCAATAACTTGCTAGCTAAAAAAGACAAAAAGACAAAACTTGCTAGCTAAGGGTGTGGGAAAGGGGATGTCAAAATGGGGAAAAGTCACAGGTACTATAATGATGGGAGAATTACAGGGATAATACCTGAAGAGAGAAATCAAATATGGTTCAAAAATTAACAATGATATAAGAAAATAAATTTTTAAAATAAAAATAAATATATTTTATTTTAACTTGGTTTAAGTCACTTATACCTATAATTTTTATGACATAGTTTCAGAATGGAAAATATAATCAATATATTTGCAACATTGCAAAAGTATTTTTAAATCAGAAAAAAGAATTCTTAAATAAAAGTCTTAAATGAGATACTGTATCATAGAAACTATTAAAAATATCAAAACAAATATAGTATTTATAAAACCAAAATGGAATATTTAATGACTTGATCAATTAGCAAATTCAAAAGCAATCTGTCTCCAATTTGGCTTTGAGCAGCTACCTAGAGAGACAATAATATTTGTGTAATGTAGAGAGAGATAAATTCTAGTCTGGGTTTGAGTGTTGAAACAGATGGTTTTATTGGGAAACAGTGAATATGATTTTATATTCACATAACACAGATCCTAGAAAGCACTTAATTGCAATATTCAGCTTTCATCAGTTCTATATTAAGTGAGTGAAGGGAACAAGGGATAAAAACAATTTTATATACAATATAGGGAGAGAGAATATGGCAGCTTTAATTAAAAACAAAAGTACACCAATATCTTATCTTATTTCCAAATAAATGAAAAACTCAGTTATTGTGATAGGATAAAATTTTATGTTGCTACTTTTCTGAGCTGACTAGGATTTAACTGTCATGATTTTAAAATAAATATACATTTAAATTTTAAGCAAACATTGCATTATAAATATTAAAGTTTGATATGAAATAAAAACATTCATAAACAGTTGAAAAAATTTTATACTATGTAGAATGATTCACAAACTGAGGCTAATTCACAGAAATGAAGATATATTTTGAATTAAAGCAATGTCACTAAGAAAATAAAATTTAGTTATGATAGCAACCTTGGTAGAAAATGTAGAATCCTTTTATGAAGTTAAGTATAAACATAAGTAATAAAGATTCAGGAGCTTTGTAATTAACCATAATTAAATTATTTGGAACTATTACTGTAACTTGGCATTCTTAGTCTTTGTATTAGCAAAATATGCTTTTCCCATTCAGTGATTTTTAAAGTATTTTAGTTCTCACATCATTATTCACAGGACCTTATGTTCTTATTTTCTCTTGGTTACAAAATACAAAACATGTCAACTATATCACATCTCAGTATGTCATGTCAATATTCAGGTACTATTTCCTGGTCATATTCTAAACAAGCCTATGATAATTTTTTTTTAAAAAGCAAGCTAATAGTGTACCAAATGTAGGAATAGGAAAAAGGGGGGTAGGGGAGAGAAGGGCAAATTTTCCTTCCCATAATCTCTGTAATAAATGTACAGAAGGCCTCTTTCTGGGTATTTTTAAAAGCATATTCTTGCTTTGCTCTATAGGGAGGGAAAAATCAGGCTCATTTGTATTAAATTTGACTGTAGGGTCTCTCTGGTGGCCTAGGGGTTAAGTCTCAGAGCTATCACCGCTACAAGCCTGAGTTCCATTCCTGGCCAGGGAGCTAACACACATGTGGCACAACAGACCTCTCCTAACTCGCCTGCTGCTCCCCTCAGCAGTGTATTTCAGTAGATCTGCCTGTTCTGCTCCCCATTCTGTCTCTGGTGAACCCTCTCACCCCCACATCTCTGGCCAGTTCTTCTATGCATAAATAAATAAATAATCTTTAAAAAAAATAGACAAATTTGACTGTAGTCTTTTTTTCTTTTAAGATCAGAGGTATATAAGCTAAGGCAAAAGGGAATGGTTGACTTTAAATAAAACACTTTTAGGAGAAAATTAGGGATTATAAATGCAAAAGAAGGAAGATTTATGGAACAATTACAGACTATAAAATATTACAACTTTTTGTAACTTTCTCATGTGCAAGAAAAAATTGTTATTTCTATATTTGCTAAAGATCAATGGCAGTTATAATCAAAAGCAACATGAACAATTGTATCTATTTTATAATTTTCCACCTTACAGAAGTTTATCTATTTTATATTTATTTACAATTATGTTTGACATAATTCAAACAAGAAGTCCCTTCTGAAAAAGCAAGGACAAATAAAAATAGCCACTAGATCTTTTCTACAGGTTACCTGAAATAAGTAATGTTTTTTTATTTGCTTAACCCCGAGAATCAGTGCTATCATCCCAGAGTTTGCAAAAGATATATTACATAGAGAAATTATTATTTTGCTAATTTCCCATATTTCTTAAGAGATGTCATGATTTGATATCTGTGCTACTATTCAAATGTAAAATAGATATAAAAGCTGTAATTATGGATATTTTTTTCATTTTTCCCAAATCAAGGCAATATTCTCATGATATCAAATGGCTTCTATCTACAAAGCTTAACATTCACATATAGAAATAATAAATATTGTGGCTGGTTACAGGGGGAAAAAATGAAATAATAATAGAGGAATAATAAAATGCATTTCTTACCTTTCCAGAAACTATTTTTTCATAAATCTGAATTGGTTGGTCTGCAAAGAATGGAGGGTAGCCAGCTGCCATTTCATAGATTAACACTCCTAATGCCCACCAATCCACTGCCTTATTGTAGCCCTAAGATAAACCAGTATCAGATGTGAATTATAGATTCAAAGTGAACATTAAGCATACGAAATTAAAACAACAACAACAACAGTACCTATTCAGGATAGAATAAAAGTGAACAAAATATATCAGGTCAGATTTAAATTAAACAAAGGGGTGAGTTTCCAGATATTGGAAGTGAATATTATAAAATATTATTCAACCTTCTTCCTAAAACCATTAAGAATATTATAGAGATTTATTTAATTGAGATAATTTAGTCACTGCTTAACAACAGAGAACTGGACCAAATTATTTCTTGTAGTTAATTATAGGTCCATAATCTAATGAATCAGATTTTCTAGAGCATACTTAGGAAGGTCAAAAGTTTTGAAAGAAAATAGTAGATACTGAACTTCATAGTAAATAGTGGAGTTGACTTTAAAAAACTCTATATTGTTAGAATAAGGATGGTGAATACACTAGGGACAATCCCACTCACTTCACAAGATCTTTCAAAGCTGAAAGTTTAATTCAAAATCTAGTAGATGTAAAAATTTAAGTATACTTCAGCTTCACTTTTCATCTCTAAAAGGCATTCAGGAAAGATTACTAATTAGTGGGATTTTGTGAAAACTTTATGAAAGGAAAGGAAATAACATGCACAAAAGCTACACTGCAAACAAAATACACAATTTAAAGGTCATTTTCAACTATATGTTTTTTCATATGATGTTTACTAAAATTAAGAAGCATTTATATGAAGGGAAAGTTTAAAAATTCACATATCTACATAGAGTTTGTCAAGTATGATTAGTGCCAATTGGCACTGAACAAGATTATCAAAAAAACTCCAACTTGAGCAGAGTTCTTGCTAGGTCTTCTGGTCTTCTCTCAAATGTGTCTTCTTATTACCCTCATGATGCCTCATATTCCAAGTTTTTGTTAAAATTTTAGCTTTACAAACTATCTAATTTTCAAATTACTAGCTAAAAATAATAGTATAATATGGAGATTTTTTCCCCTTGCTTTTGTATTTCTCTAAATGGGAGAAACTAATATGATAGGAATAGCAGTTTGTTTTCAACTTTGCTTTAGCTCTGTTAATTCAAATCACATAGTAAAGTCAAAACAAGGCTGCACAGTCAGATTTTTTCCATAGTATTTTTTGATACTGAACTTCACAGAATTGAAATTCACAGAGATTATAGGGTTAGCAGATGACTCTAAATAATTATTTTTAATAATTACAAACAAATAAGTTCAAATTAATAAATTTGATTAAACAAGATGTAAAATTAGATCAACAAACTATTTTTATTGAAACCCACAGTGACACATGCTTTATATTTCTACTTAGTATATGATGAAATTATTAATATACCTTGCTGAGGATTATTTCTGGAGCCAAGTATTCTGGAGTGCCACATAATGTCCAAGTTCTGCCTTTAACTCTTTTGGCAAACCCAAAGTCTGTGACCTATAAAAGAAAAAATATTTATGGACATTTATTATTTCACAATAAATTTATTTATTGTGCATAAGTTGAAAGTTAAAAATCAGGTTTAAAATTAAAACCATGAAAAAAATTAAGTCAATATAATTGAGACTAATCCATGAAGGTCACTATTAGTTAAAGAAGGTTAAAACAACTTACATAGTTTTAATAAAAAATGAGCAGTGCCAGAAGTGTTCCTTCAGTACAGCATGTCTTCTGTCACACATCATCAAAGTGCAAAAAAGGGAGAATTCATTGGTAACTGCACAAAAGGGGGTGTTCCCTCTTTCATATTAGAAGTGGAGAGAAAACATTGCCACATTCCAATATTGGAAGCCAGGGCACCTTGGGCAGCTGCACTGAAGTGATAAGGAGCAGGTGCAGGGGGCAGCCTGTCCAGGTTCAGACTCTGACTCTACCATCGACTGCCTCTGTGACCTTGCTGTGCCTTATCTTCATTAGGCTTCAAATGAAGATAACAGTAGGGCTTATACTTCATAGAGTTATCAGGATTAAATGATGTGATAGAAGTAAAACACTCGCAACAATGTCTGGCACTAAGTGAGTACTCAAAAATTTAGCTATTATTTCTTTATGCAGGAACCTGTTCAGTTCACAGCTATAGAATAAGGGAGGTATAAACAGGTTCTATTCTTGATGGGATTTTTAGTTCTCTGTAATAGCGGGAAAACCATGAACTCAATTTTAGCTCTCAGGAAGAAATTATTCTCTCAAAGAAAGAAAAATGCAATATTGTTAATTGTGGTTAAACGCATACAATTTCTTACCTAGTTTTTTCTCAAATACATTGTACATATTATATACATACACATATAACTTCTTCAAGTCATACCTGGATATAACCTTGGTGGTCAATTAAGAGATTTTCAGGCTTTAGATCTCTGTAGATGAGGTCTAGTGAATGGAGGTACTCGAATGTTAGCACTATCTGAGCTGCATAGAACCGTGCATGAGGCTCACTACAAGGAAACAAAACATTGATGTGAAATAGGTTAGCACGTAGTAATTATACAAAATAGTTAATATGGGGTATAAATATTTTGGAAGCAAAAATTATTTTTTTTTCAAACATATGTAGAGAATCTTAGTTTTCAAATATTTACTAGACCTCTAAATTATATATTTTTAAAGATTTATTTATTTATGTATACAAGAGCTGGGGGTACAGGCCAGAGGTACAGGGTTGAAAGGATTCACCAAAGACAGAGTGGGGAACAGAACAGGCAGACCAACTGAAACATACTGCTAAGAGGAGCAGCAGGTGAGACAGGAGAGGTCCGCTGCCCAATATGGGTCACCTCGCTGGCCAGCTGGTGGACTGCCCCATAGTGCTGTGCCCAAGCCCCTGCACCACCAGGGAGGCCCCTAAATTGTATTTTAAAAATGTAGCAGCATACGCAAAAGAAAAATATAACTCAAATTGTCATCTTATTTTAAACTATTATTGCCCATATCAGAAGACACTGATGTCTTTATAATTATATCTGATCTTGCGAATGACTAAAAAGCAAATGTGCTCATTAGATTATCTATCAGACCATTGCTACTGCTGGTAGGTTCCATCTATCTTTCTTAAAAATTTCAAGTGCTTGAAGAATTTCACTACACAGAAGTTCTTTAACTGCATCAATCTTAATGCCATTTTACCCAGTTCTTTTTTTTTTTCATTTTTATTGATATTGATACCCAGTTCTTATTACAAAAATTATATATGCTGAACACAGGAAAAAGCATCATAAAATATTGATAAAGAATGAAGACACTCACAACTCCATCCAAAACCACAGATATAATCCTAGTGTCTGAATTTCCAAATCTTCCACTATGCATGTTTACATAGACACATAAACATGGTATGTATGTTTGTGTTAACACACACAGTTCTTGCAAGTATACGATGGATCAACTGATAAAGCAGCGCAATCATGATGTCATATTCTGAATATTACCCCAAAGGATGTCTGATTTGAGTTTGTACTTCATCTCCTAGTGTATACTCTGAATTCTGTTGATCTTCCTGATAAATTGCAATGACTTTCAGATTTGTGCCCTCAATGAACAACCTTGACTATGAATAAATTTCTCTCAAGACTGTTGACACAAGTCTGATCTGATAGCACCAGAAATGGAAATTCCCAAAAAGATTATATATGCTGCTCCTTTTGCTCATCACTGTATTTCCTAGTTCCTAACCTGATACACATCAAGTGCTCAGCTATCACTTGTTGAATGAACATGTAAAGAAAAACACTTTAGGGAGGTAATGTTCTATAATACACTTCCAGTTTTAAACTCATATCAATAATAATGCTACATTGCACTCTGTATGACAAGGAATGAGAACATTGTAAGGCAAAAATGGAAGAATCATACTTATCACTGAAATATTTGTTACTAACCATGGAAATATGTTACCTGGGAAATCCCCTCTTATTTTCTCCATGTATCTATAAATATAAGATGTACTTAGCATCTTATAAGCAAATATAACTTAATCATAACATGTAAGTACAATGTTATTATCATAAATATAAAATGCATTCATTATTTTATATTTATTTCTACATACTGGTGTTTGATAAGAACACAAACTAGATAATTGATAAAGTATTGAAAGGTAAAGGCAAAATATTCTGTAGGAAGACTTAATGTAATAGTATAAGTCTGGACAGATGCTATTTAAAGAATCACACCATTGATTTTTTTTTTTTTTTAAATACATGGGAGCAGTGGGTTGAAGAAGAAAGTTCTAAACAGGAAATGTAACCTAGAAGAAATAGGCATCAATGTGATGAGGACACCATAGCTAACCTTGTATGAAGTCAGGACCAAAATGGCAGGTTTTGAATTCACAACTAATACCTATGTATATCTCTCTCTCTCTCTCTCTCTTTTCTCTCTCTCTCCCCCCTTTCTTTTTGGATACCTGATTCCAAGACTTCTAAATGTTGGTCCCCCTTACTTAATATTTAAAATAATCAAATTTTGACAAAATCCCATATTACATATAACCCTTCCTGTCTCTCCCTATTTAGACAGGCAAATAGACACCCATCTAACAGAGGAAAGGTGAAAGGTGAAAAATGGAAAAATTGGGCCCCAACCATTGTTCAAAAATACTCCAAGGTATTATGACAATTTATTTTAAGTAAAAAGAACAAATGAAGAGTATCTCTGGGATGTTAAGTTTAATTTTTAAAAAAGAAATCTCCATAGATTCCAATTAGAGCCATGCACAACAGTAACTCAGTATTCTTGTAGCCTCAAAGTTTCTAAGACGGAAGTTAGTAAACTGTCAAGTGTATGTGTAGTGAAATGAAAGGTCAGAAAAGACAGTTTCTCAGTATGAATAATTTCTGTCAATTTCCTTTCCTCTTAGGATCAAAATACTTATTAAAGAAATAGAGAATAGGGAGGTAGAAAGGGAAGAAGTAATTCTAAAAAGTATAAAATTTTTTTTGAAGAATGGTTTATGTGTGGTACTTCAGTGTAAAACTTTGAATTATCATAGGCTAGTGTGAGGATTCTAATCTTTTTTTTGAACAAGTAGAGGAGAAGACAACCGTAAATAAAAGAAACCATTAAAGATAAATAAAAATTACTTTGCATTAGCAAGTGCCTGACACATACTAGGTTTGGTTTAGGTCTCAGGTAACTAAAAGAACTCTAATGTTGGACCATTTTCAATATAATCTCATAATAATCTAAGGTTACCATCACTTTTTTATGAATTAAATTATCATCATCAATCCTTATTTGAACTCATATTTAATTTTAATTATAGCAATATAAAATGTAGTGAATGAAGATGCACCTATGTTGATTTTAGCTTCATTCTATTAGTTATTATCAATGAATAGTAGTAGTTTATAAACTATTATATACCAGTAAAACTAAAAAAATTTAGAAACTATTTCAATAGCTGTGTGACCTTATCAGGAACAATCTAATGATATGGTACAAACTCTTTTAAGATTACATATATATTTTTAAAACAGCATAACAACTTTGAAAACATATTTGTGGGAAACAAATTTTCATAATCTCAGCATGATACCATCTTTTCTATATACCTTTCTTATCTTCATCCTTACACAAATTCTTCCTCAGAATTAGTGCCAATGGTCAAAATATTTAAATTAGTTTCATGGAGGCTTGGATTTCTAAAACTTGGTCTGGTGTGGTTACTTTTTAATGTTTCCATCTTAATATAGCTAAAATATTACTAAATTAAGCAACATAAATTGTTAGCATTGACAGTAAGTTAACATTTCATTTAAAACAAACACACAGTATAAAATTTAAGGAAGTTAAGTATTAGTTACCTGAACCTTCCAATTCTTCTAAGATGTGAAAACATTTCACCCCCAGGAACATACTCCATAACCATGTATAAATTAGAATTATCCTATGAACAAATAAAGATAAATAAATAAAAATAAGAAATCCAGATTATTTCAAGAAAAAATTTGAAAATAACACCATGTTCAACTAGAAAAAGACAATTATAAGAATATATCCGACAGATTACTAGTATCAGGAAATAGAGAATAAACAGAAAATGCTCAAACTTTTCTATACTAGGGAACTAATATATATTTTCCTCCTAGTATTCTTGGCACAAATTGGTATTTTTGCTTTGAGTGTTCTATCAGGGAACATATAATTCATCCACAATTAAACACTATGCCAATGGCTTAACATCAGCATAGTATACAAAGCAGTATACAAAGGAATAACAAAGTTTAAAAACAATTTGAAAAAGTAAGAATATTTACATTTTGTGTACTAAATCAGGCAAAACGATAACACACACATGATTTGAAGAATAAAGGGAGAAAATAAAAGTTTAAAATATTTCATGATAATTAATATTGCAGAGATGCCAACTATCATTACAAAAAGCTGGAAAGCTGTTAATGTATAAGATAAATCTTGCAAAATTTTATGAGACACTTTAGCAGAGGGCCAAAGACTGTTCTGTCTCATATAAATGAAGAGTAGAACACAAATTACTACAAAAAAGAAGATGATGAGATTATGGCAGAAAAGGTTCAAAAGAAGTACAAGTTGGGCCTCCCTGGTGACGCAAGGGGTTAAGACGCAACCTGTGAAGCTATCTGCAGTCACTGCAACATAAGTTTGATCCTCTGCCAGGGAGCTACCCACAGGCACAGCAGACCTCTCCTGACTCACCTGCTGCTCCCCTCAGCAGTGTGTTTCAGTCGGTCTGCCTGTTCTGTTCCCCACTCTGTCTCTGATGAATCCTCTCACCCCCCGCACCTCTGGTCTGTACCCCAGCTTTTGTATGTATAAATAAATAAATCTTGGGCCTCCCCGGTGGTGCAGCGGGTTGAGCACAGAATTGTGAAGCTGCCCGCAGCCTCTGCAGCGTGGGTTCGATTCCTGACTGGCCAAGGAGAAACCCACATGGCACAGCAGACCTCTCCTGCCTTGCCCACTGCTCCCCTCAGCAGTGTCTTCAGTCCATCTGCCTGTTCTGCTCCCCGCTCCGTCTCTGGTGAATTCTCTCACCCTCCTACACCTCTGGTCTGTACCCCAGTTCTTGAATAAATAAATCTTTAAAAAACAATAATTATTAAAAAAATAAAAAATTAAAAAATAAATCTTTTTAAAAAAAGAAGTATAGGTATATGAGCATATTCATTTGCATGATTATAAGAAACTCTTAATAAGTTATCACTATGACTTCTAATAAATTGAAATATTTGATTTTACAATACCATCACATGAAGAATTACACATTAATTAATCTTCCCCAGGAAGAAACAAAACATTTTAAAATTTTGAAAGTTTACAAACACAAGAGGATTCAGTTACTTAAACTCTAAATTTATTTCTTTTAGGTTTATTCATATTCTCCAGGTTTATCATCTGGTTTAGAACTCATTATAGCCATATACTTTAAAAACACATGAGATTGGAAGTATTTTATTTGGTTATTAGAAAAATTTACCTTAAACGAATACTCCAGTCGAACAAGAAAAGGAAAATTCACTGCCTGTAATATTCTTTTCTCGTTCAGTGTATGCTCTATTTGCTTCAGTTTAACAACCTATAATTGAGAGATAAACCAAGTTAAAGTATTTGAACAAAATTTAAAAGTTACTATGATTTAAAAGGAAAATATAAAATGTTTACCTCATATAATGAGAGGTAACTTCCTTAGGAACTTAGGAACTTCCTTATTAAAAATTCCTTCCCTATATACTTTACAACGGGTATATTTGTGTCCTTTTAATGTTTTATGACTAAAGAACATTTTATTAATTCCTTAAGAAAGATAACCTACTAGGAGCTATTAAAGCCATAGCATTTTAATGACAAATTTAACAAAAAATAAAAATTTGAAGCATTTTTGGTGTTGTGCCACCAACACAAAATTGCAAATCACTTACTCTCTCTGAAATACAATTATCTCATCTAGAAAATTAGGGTAAGAATCAATCACTTGAGTCGCATGGTCAGATTGCACAAATTAGGAATGTAGAACTCAAAGGTGAATTGAGGTTGTTAGTGAGAGTACTCAGGAGAGGGTATGGAACAAGAAAAGGAGAAGAGGGGCCAACCCAAAGATTGGGATTAGCAAACTTTAAAGAGCAAACAGAAGGGAGAAAAATAAAAAACAGGAAAGACACACAACAAGGATTAACCTAGAGATGTGTGGCATGATCAGAAAGCACGGGTTCTGAAAGTACTGAAACTTGAGACAGTTTCAAGGGAGTGATCAGCACAGTCACAGACTTGCAAACAGTCACCTAAAATGGGTGCTTTGGTGGGAGGTGTGGTGATACATCTAAGGAGGTGTAAACCTATGCTCCTATATCATATACAGTGTTGTAAACCCATGTTACCTCAGTGAAAAATACAATTAAAAAAATGAGTATAAAGAGTCTACTAGGCTTGGTGAGTAGTCACTTAGTGGAATAGCTTGAGTGTGAGATAAACAAGGAGGCAGCTGAATTGCTATAGATTTCAAAAGAAATGTTGTAGGTTGAAAAACTGATGGAAAGTGAGCTAATAGATAAACATTTTTAAAGAAGAATACTTAGTGCGTCTTATGGCAGCCTAGGGGTTATCACCCCTACAGCCTGAGTTCAATGCCCTGGCCAGGGAGCTAACCCACATGGCACAGCAGGCCTCTCCTGTCTCACCCGCTGCTGCTCCCCTCAGCAGTGTATTTCAGTCAGTCTGCTCCCCACTCTGTCTCTGGTAAGCCCCCTCCCCCTGCCCCCACGCCTCTGCCCTATATCCCAGTTATTCTATGCAAAAAAAAAAAAAAATCCTTAAAAAAGTTAGAAAACATGTAAAAAAAAGATAACAAAGATGTACAATTAGAAATGTGCATGTATGCATATAATTTTAGAGATTAAGACCATCACACCTTTTCAAGTTAGAAGTTAGTTTTATTTTTTTGTTTTAAAATAGAGGTTGGACTGGAACCTCTAGACCAGACTAACACTATGCTGTCCAATATCGTAGCCACTCATCACATGTGGTTTCCTAACAACCGAAATGTGATTAATCTAAATGGATGTATACTGTAAGTGTAAAATACGCATCAGATTTTGAATATTTGGTGTCACAGAGAAATACCTCAATGATTTACATTAAGCACATGTTATAACATGAATATTCTGGATACACTGGGCCTATGTTCGATGTAACTATTTCTTTTTACTTTTCAGTTGGCTAGTAAAAAAATTTCAAATAATGCATGTAGCTCATATTATACTTCCATTGGACAACATAAGCTTAGGCCACTCTCTGTAACTTTGTCTACTTACTTGTTCAGTACTATTCCTCCATATTTTCCTATCTATATCCCAGTAGGTCAAAACGTCATGCTGGAAACATATTTATAAAATAGCAGTATTTGTGACTTTCTATAACCTTCCCTTATTGATTACTAGGAAAATAAAAGCTAAACATTTAAAGCCTGGACAATTCAGATGTCTTGATTCATGTTATATACCACTATGTGATAAATTCTTAAAAAATTGTTTTTTATAAAATGTGGGTTTCAATACCGGATCAACATGGCAGCAAGGAAACACTGCGAGTAAGACCTCCCATAAAAAATAAAGTTAATAGGGAGGAAAAGCGGCAGGTGCCTGCGAGAACTTGGGCACAGAAGATAAACGGGCAACTCTGGCAAACTGCCCTAAGAAGAAAGTTGCCCTAAAAGAGGACTAGAAGGGAGGAAAGCTCAGAACCCTGCTACCCTCCCCCACCCACAAAGTCGGCACTCACCGACCAACAGAAAGGAGGAAATAAAATAAAATGTGGGTTTCAAATTTTTCCCTGTCTAAATTGACCTTTTAAATTAGTCAAACTCAATCATGTTAGACAAGAGAGCTTCTACTATCAAGTAAAATAAATCATAAAATTACTAAATTTCCATTCCCTCAATCCAAGGATCAAATAATTGATTCCCACAAGGTAGACTGTAGAAGCGATGCCTGTTCTTTACCTGTTAAATTATTTTGTTAGTAAATATACACATATACTTATTATGAATAACTACTTAAATAATAATGTGTCCCACACACACAAAAATTGACATTGAATTATATAACCACAAAAAATAAGAATGAAAATTAAATGCAACAATTATTTGAAATTGTCCATGGATAGTCATTGCACTATATCCGTTTAATAGTCTAATGATAAAACTGACACTTTATTTAGTCTAATGATAAAACTGAAACTTCAGGGAATAACAATGAACACACTAACCTTCTGCTTATCTAGGATCTTCATGGCATAATACTGTTCAGTGGCTTTATGTTTCACCAGCATTACTCTTCCAAATGAACCAGTTCCAAGGGTTTTTTTCCTTTCAAAATCCTCAAGTCCAGCATTGTTCTACATACACATGAAAAATAAAATAATCTTTAGAAGTGAGAAATTCTCATAAGAAGTTTATGGTAAATATAATAGATTCAGTGATATATAACTATATTTAAAAATGCAAAATATATTTTGAAGTTCATATGACTGGTTCTATTTTCCCTTTTGAATAAGAAAGGACCTACATATGAGAAGAGAACATATTGAAAACAAAGAATAATAGTAACAGAAGGAAAGAGACACAGCTGAGATGTTAAAGGTTCTATTCAGTATGAATTCCTAGTATTGACTTAACAAATTAGTCTCGTATTTTAACAATTACAAACTGACCACAAGTGTACCAACAAAAAGAATCTTGTAGCCATAGAATTTTAGTGTATTTGTAATGAATATATATGCTGAGGGATCAGAGTCCTTTCACTAATTACCTCTGAAGAAAGCACTGTTTTACTTCATTCCTATCTTTACACTAGTTTACAGAATTAGACAACAGCATGAGAGAACCTAATGGCTTTCATTCTCAGATGTTATAATAATAAGCAGTATTACCTAAAACAATAATACTAAGGAAAGAAGAGTTCCTCATTTCCACAGATAACCAAAAGTCAGAGTCCCAGAACAATAGTCAGTCTTTTTCTCCTTGAATAGATGCTTTGTTATGAGCAAACATCTTTGTTTAGCTTTGACTATAGCAAAAGAACTAGAGGCATCAATCTATTAAATTTGTTGCTGCCACAACAAAATGAAAATTATTAGGAACAAATCATGTGCTAAAACAGCAACAAGTAGTAATTGCTGACCCATTTGCTTAATAGGCTTTTATTACAAAGATCTTCATGAAAATCTTGCAAAAATATTTCCAAGGGCCAGTCTCTACAGTGTTGAGCTGGAGAAAAATGTGATACAATGTCACTCCTACATAAGAGAACCTGGATGGCTAATGGAGTTCACTCCAGTTGGATTTAATCTCTATTGCAAATCAAGCCTTGCCTTTGGAGACATCATAGCCTCCTACAGAATTATTACAGAAAGAATAGGCAACAATAACTTTTTACTTATAAGACCTGTTTTCATCATATTTTAATTTTACATTTCCAATCATGATAAATTGCAATGAGAGTCTATATCAATGCAAAAGGAATGTATCTTTATAATTCTGATTGAATTATTTTTTATTTTATCAATTTTAGACAGATTGAAATATTTAATACAGTTTCCAACTAAATAACAGAAACAAACTTCATTAACAGACAACCAAATTTGCTAATCCCTGCTTTTCATACAAATATGCCATCTTCCCTACCTCCCTTAAGGTCTCATATTACATGATGTCTAACTTTTCAAAATCACTAAGGTGACTGACTATGTTTTAAATTATAGGCCATGCTCTTAGTCTTGGTATCTATGGCATTTCACAAAATATGTAAAAAATGTTGAAATAAAGATTTTTGTGCTGAGTTAAGATTTAAAGTACTTAAATTATATACAATTTACCCCATCAAACTGTTCATAAAAGGATCCCTGTGTACTTGGCATATATCATAGCTGGGTATTTGTGATTAAAAATATGAAAATACACAATAGGATCCCTATTGCCATAATTAATTTAAAAAAATTATCAAAGGCATAAATCAAGATTGCTATACTATTAGAAAATATCAAGAGTGTGCAGCAACTTAGAATTAGAATAAAAATTTATAACTAGGTATTACACTGAAAATCAGTTCCTTCTCCAGTTCAGATATACATAAAACTATTAATTAATAAATAAAAAAACACTATGGCAAAATTTCTATGTTAAACTTACATTTATGCTATGTAAAAATTAAAGTTTCTGAAGTAAAAAATTACTTAGGCAAGAATCATTATTTTATTTACACAGGAATTTTAACTAGGAGAAAATTTTAAATATTCTTACCTGAGCAGGATTTTCCCACTTTTTTAAAAAGTCTTCTTTGGCTTTAGCTAGAAACTCTTTCACTGAAAATAGACATAAAAACAAATTTTGTCTTGTAAAAATATGTCCATTACATATAAACATACTTGTTGACAAAACAGACCTAGATTAACTATGGCTGCCATGAAATTTATCTATTTACAACCATGATACACTAGAGAGCTACTGAGATTCTCTAAACGAGAAGCAAACATTTTCTCAAATTTCTAAAAATATGTATTATTGTTCTATGTGGAGATCACTTTGATAATTTCAAATCCAATAATAAAAATATTGTTCCTGAAAACATACTTGAGAGTGGTATTAAAATCGTTAGAAATCAATCTCAGACTAAATGATGATTGTAACAGGTCCCAGTGATAGTAATAGAGCCTTTAAACACAAGAACTGAAAATATCTGAAGCATGTGGTAGTTTGTGGAGTTTCAAGATCACTGACTTTGATAAAGGGCTGTTTTCAGGTATAAGGATTTAGATTATTAGATTTGTGTTCTCTTTACTAAAGGTACAGGGAAATGGAAAAACCACAGATGGACACATAAAGGGTAGTCCCTTAAAAGAATAACAACAAAATACCACAACCAACCAACCCAAACAGTCTAAAAATCTCTTTGTAAATTTGGAGCAAAACTAAATGTCTGAATGCCTAACTTCAAATGTACGTAAAGTAAAGCAACTCAAACCTGATATTTACGTAGTAACTAATAACACTTCTTTAAGAGCTGTAGTTTGAAGACTTAGGTTTGTTAAATGATGAATTATTCAAAAGGAGCCTCTTTTTCATTGTTTTTCCAAAGAGTTGTTAACAATGACTTCTATTTACAAAATGACATCAGGTGTTTGAAAACATAATAGAAAAACATTTTTCAGAGGTATTAATGACAATAAATGTATTCTTATTCTTACAGTTAGGCATGAGAACAAAATCTGATTATACAAGAAGAATAATTTTAGTCTTTCTTTTTGTTCAGAAAGTTCCCAACATTTTTCCAAACCCTCAATGTATAAATTAAGGAAAATATAGCAAAATAAAAAATAGGATTTAAATAGTGGTAAAATAGTAAAAAAACTAGTCAAAGTGAACTCAGAGTTCACACTGGCATTCACTGCAGAAATATTAAGAGTGATGATGATGATGAGGAGGAGGATGATTATGATGAGGATGATGAAGAAAAGAAAAAATTAAAAGTGCAAGTGCAAGGCTCACAAATTCTTTTATAAGGTCATTTAGTGAAGTAGTAGCATTAAGATGAGGCACTGTAAAATACACATGATTATTTCTTCCCTTATCTCCAGTGAAGTACTTCTGGCAAAACACTCTAACCAACAAGCCCTAAGTTAGAATTCTAAAAGATATGAGATTTCAAAATGGTGATGACGAGCACCAAGAGCAGACAGTTTGTAAGTAACACCAGAGTATGCATTTCTGAAGACATTATTTTGCGACTTTATGTAAACTGTCACTTGTATTTTGCTATAAAATACTCTCAAAATACTTATTTTAGAAAATTTGAGAAAATAATTTTTAAGATTAGAATCTTCCCATTGTATGAAAATCTCATCCACCAAAATAATGAATCAAATAATTGCACCTAATTATGCAAATATGATCTTATTTCTTCTGGGGGTGGATTTGAGGGTGGAAAATACTTACATTTTCTTTGAGTTTAGGATGGCTCAAGTCATTCTACTTCTAAAAGTTAATGTACTACTTACAACTGATACAGGGTGGTTTTATTAAAAAAAATTTTTTTTTTGGCATAAGGACAGACATATCTGCACATGGCTTTGGCCTGGAAATGGCAATTAGAAAATAAAAACATAATTTATTGCTAAATACAACACTGCCTTGCATGACCCCCCTAATATACCTCTGATTTCTTTGGAAAAAAATTTTTCAGCTATTTTCTATTTATAGAACTTGCACATCAGTGTGCAGTAGAAACTCTAGATGACTGCAAGAATACAGATAAGTTGGAGAAAAGCAAGAGAATCAGGGAGGGAAAAAAATATCCTTAACATTCTGTTTCAGTTTCTCCTATCACTTCCTGCTTACTGGAGTTAAAGAAAAATGTAACTAGCAAAGGAAGGAAGACTGGCAGCATTGATGGTAAGCTGAAAGAAGTTTCCATTTCCTATTTGGTGAAAAAAATTCAGATACTATTTAATTTCAGTCACTAATAGGATATTCAGGAAATTCTTTGAAATAGTCTCTGTAGTCGTCAAAATTCAGTTCACGGTCAAGTAACACTATAGAGAGTAAGTAATTCTCATAAAGGTGTCATGGAAATTATTAGAAATGGACATGAGTAAAAGTTATTAAATTTTGTGGTTTATTTGAACAAATGAAGAGATTCCCTTTTAGAGTAAGAATATGCCTTAACTACATCATCCATTAAATAAATAATTCCTTGAGGAAAACTCTGTTCCCAAACTATTTTTTGTCATGTAAGTATTTACACAGACATAAAATCTCCAGTTTATGTATATGCACTATTTAGATGCAAAGATGAACGGTCAACTCTGAAAATTTAACCAAACCAAAGTATAGCTCTCATAAATAGGAATACCAAAAATATTTTACAATATGCTGGATTATTAATAACTGCAAAACAAGCAACCCAGAAGCACATGCTTTGCTTTCAATTTCATTATTTTTAGACAGTGGTGAATCTAATTTTCTAAATGCTTTTCTCTGGATATTTTTAAAATTCATATCCACTGACATAAGGTGTTGGCAGCTTATTAATAAAATAAGTGTTTGGAGAGACAACCAAATTAAAACACTGCAGCACATTCAGTCCAGAGTTCTCTATAAAGCATATACTCTATGTTAGCAAGTTTTTAGTTTTCTTATATATAAAACATATCTATATTTAACTGTTTAAACCACTGTGACATCCTGAAACAGTCATAGGTTTTGGAGCTTGGCACATCTGAATTAGAATATTGGTTCTAATACTTCTTAGCTACACGTCATGGGCACCTAGTTACAAAGCATCTAACAGTGATTAGTAACTTCCCTTAGGATAAAGACCTCAAGGAAAGATTTTTCTGCAAATATATTTTGTTCAGTACTGGTCAGTAATGGAGCAAAGTAGGTATTACAAAATGGAGAATGACACTCCAAAAATTAACTCAATTTCTTCCCAGGTTTATATGTTTTAATATTTATTTTCCAAATAAACTGATTCTCTCTATTCAGTCTGTATTATTTAAAGAGTGTGTCACATTGTGTTCTAAAGAACTGAGCATACCGAAGAAATCTGTATGTGCACCCAAAGTTATTTGTAGGTAGGAACGTTTATCAACATTCATAGGATGATGAAACAAAGAGACGACTTGTACGCATTTCTACAAGTACATGCAAACACAACTTTTATCACCCTCAAAATATTTTTGAACATATTTCTACACAGGACGTAGTCTAAATATTAGGAATATTTATAAAAAATTCAAGCATGGCATACCTTTATTCCATGTTATTCAGACAATTCTACAATGAATAAGAATGTTTCACTAATTACATTCAGTAAATTCATCTACTAGGCATTCTGGGGTTCTAGATAAACTATATCAGTTAGATAAACAAGATTACTGCTTATTATAAAGGGGGTCAGAATGGGGGGTTTGCAATTGTATGGGGAATATAAAAATAAAATTTATTATAAAAAAAGGGGGTATATTGTTAGTTATAGTATGCCATTATCTAATTCTTCAAAGAGGTTATCATTCATATTTTGTAAAAAGAGCTTAGAGTTCTATTAGTTATAGATTACAACTAACGTTAAGGTCTATAGTCCCTTTGTTATGAAATAAATGTTACCTCCTCCTTTATACCCCTTTTACATACAACAACAACTTTATTTAACTTTTACTTATTAGATGTCAGAAAAAATGAAGGGAAATAAGCAGAAAACAGGACAAAATAGAATATGAACTTCCTAGGGTAAATACCCAATACATCAGTAACTTTTGTTAATTCTCAACTTACAGTAGTATATTTTCTTTTAAAAGCCATTCATTAACCTGGATTGTCTTATTTAAGTGGTATGTCTGCCTGTACAATTCCCACTATTTCACAGTGCTATTATCTGTTGTTTCTAAAACACCACACATGAAAGCTGCAATAAAAATTATTTCTATAGATTAAAAATTAATATAAAACTAAACAAACCATGTCATCCATCAACTAAAAAAATTTATTCAATAAACTTTATAAAAATATAACTTTATGTGAGCAGCATAACAAGTAACCAAGCAAAATTTCTAAATATAACATTTGTTTTATGAAAATGTAGTTGCCTACCATATACTTCTGAAGAGGAGCAAGCTTGTATCCAAAAAAATAAATTGAACAATGATTAAATGACACTCATATAAACAACATACATTAGCATGAAGTCATTTATACAATTCCCCCTGAATATTGCGTAGAGAAATAAAACTATGTAGAAATTCAATTATTTTACTGTACAAATTCAAATAGGACATTTTAAAATTAAATGGTAAAGAAGCAAAATCAATGATTACATTCAGTGCCAAAATCAATACCATTTGAATTCTGTTTTAAAGAGACAACATAACTAACAACTCACAACGTTAACAATAGCACCCATAATATCAAGTAGCATGTACTGAAATATGTGTCATATAACTAATTATTGCAATAATAACTCTGGACTTTTGTTATTCAAACCTCTACTGTAGAGAAGGCACTATGAATTATAACACTTTATTAACTTCCTTCTGAAAGACATCAGTGTCTTTAGGCATTTCATTTCCTTAGTGTCGGTTTATAATTTTCCCACATTTACCACATTGGCATGGCGTAGTGGTGCCAAAAACTCATTTCATTAGTTTGAGACAGTGAGTGCACTGGATTCTGGGCATACTGTGGAGAACAAACATATATCCACTATTAGGAGATGAGAAGATCACAGGGAGACAGGACCATTAGGAAGGATGTGACAAGGACTACAACTAAGGAAATTAGAAAGTGCTATGAGAGCTTGAAAGAGGAAATTCTGGGGTATAAGGCGAAGTATAATAGGAATATAGCATTTGTGTCAAATTTTGAAGGATAAAGAGTTCCTCTGGCAAATAAAGTTGAGGAAGAACACATTTTAAGCTGGAATGAGCTTGTAGAAAAAGCATGAAGGAAGAAGCATGGTTTATTCAGGAAATGGCAACTGACTAACAGCTGCACCACAGGGTATAAGTGGACAGCAGTGGTGGTGGGTGGGGTGAAGTGTACATGCAAGAAGGTGCCCAGTCACAGAATTAATTGCCATGGCGATGCTTTTCAATGTTTGGGAAGAAACGATAGTAAACTGAGTTAGTTCACAATTGCGAGACTCTCTTTTGGGAACTAGAAGGTAAGATCACTTGTTAAGGAGAGGGAAGCCTGATGGAACAAGGAAGATAATGGTGGAGTTTGAGGCCTGAATAATTTAAACCTAGATTAGATGGCTATTTATGTAGGGAATAAAGAGTAGGCTATTACTTTAAAATTTTCTATTTGGGAAAGAGAAAGTATTTTTTAATACTATAATTTTTAAATATTTTTGTAGTAATAGTTAATTTTTTTGGCTTAACAAATTAAACTCAAGGTCTCCCTAATCTATTTGTAATTACATTTTCCCCTTCCTCTTTAGCCTTAATAAAAAAAATTCTATTTAACAGTTTAGCATATTATCAGAAAGCACAAAACAGGATGAAAACTGAGGTAAATTACCCGTGAAAATATTAAGCTGTAGCAACAAATAACAAACAGTACAACTCCTTCCAAAAATTTTTTGAAAGTGTAAATCTAATATAGAGTGAAACAGTCTCTGCCAATCCTACTTGAAACACCCACTACTTTAGAGATCTATAGTTATTTCTAAGAACACCCTCCATACACTGTACTAAGAATACTTACAGTAAATAAAATAAAAAACATTCTAGTTGTCACAAAAATACCTCATAAAAATCCAATTTATAACAAAGTAACAGAATTATTCTGTAAAAAGTGGTTTCCTACCAGATGCTTCTGATGATTTGCGTGCTTGATCAAAAAGAATAAATTAAACAGGTTAAATATCAAATAAAATTAAATGCCCACAAGAAATTATCATCCACATGGGTTCACTATATATACACACACAGAAATAAATGAGAAAATACTTGCACATACATGTGCTTTATATAAGGATTACAACCAATTCATAGGAAATACACAAACATGTATGTGTTAGAACTGAAACCCTCCTCTGAAACTGTTAACAAAAAAATCATACTTTGATTCTTTAACTTGAAGAGCAATTTTCACAGCTGAAGGGACATTTAAGCTATCTCACCATATTCAAACATGTTCATTCAAAACAAACTCGCTGTAACCTTATGAAAACAATAGCAGTTATATAAACAACTTTAATTACTGCAACTGTATTTGTACATTTCAGTGGATGGGGTCATGCTTAGTTTTGTTTTCTAAGATATCAATTAGTCTTTGTCTTTGTACAACATCACACATGAATGAACATTCGGAAATTTAATAGGCAATAAAAGCTGTATTTCCTACTGGATATTTATTTGACTTTTATTTCCTCTTTTTTAAAATTAAATTCTTTATCAAGTCTTGGTTACAAGTGAACAGTAAAACTGACTGACTCTTGCACTAAACTACTGAAATACATAAAAACATTTTGTGTGGCATATATGTTTAAATGATCAAATTATAAAAGTAAATATTAACTTACTTGACTAAATTCTACATGGACAGATGGATACACCATGTACTCATTCATCTCTAATCATGGGTACCTGCTTTCTTCCCTCACTTGTTTTCTATGAAGGGGTACTGTGGATTTTCTAGGCCATCCAAGTTATGTTTCATTGGAAATATTCCCTACAGAATTTCCGTAATAAAAAAATCTTAAACTAAATTTATAGTCATAAACTAACAACACAGACAACTTTGCAATGAACTTTACTTCCTAAACTGTTAGCTGAATTTTTGTCTTGGAAGACTACTGTATCCGCTATAATCATATGCCAAAGATTTGCCATTGATTTAAAATTTAAATATTCTGTCTTGTTGCCAGGCAGTACAGAGCTAAGAGTACTCTAGATGATAGGGTATGCATATTTTCAACTTAAGCAGAGAGTAATATAATAAATGACTCAGTAAATGGTTGTGTCAATTTATATTCCCACCATATCCTCAACAAAGTGTGTTACAAACTTTCCAAGTTTTGCTTATCTAATGGATGTAAAATCATATCTTCTTGTTAAAGATTTGGTAAATATTTTTTCAGAATACTTCTTTAATTTTCCCTTAAACAGTGTTATTACTCTTTTATTAGATTTATTACAAGATTCTTTAGAGCTTTGCTTTCTATTATAAAAGGGAAATTTTTAAAAAGACACTTTATTTACTGCTGATATACACAGCACATCGTGATGCTGATATATTAATTTAATTATACCTGGCAACCTTGCCAGTCTCTTTTTTAAATTCTAAAACAACATTGGTAGATTCTCTTGAATTTTCTACGTGGGTGATCACATGGGTGATCACACATCATCAGTGAATAATAACAATTTTGTTCCCTTCACCTTTTTCTTTTCCAACTGTGTAGGTTATATCTAACAGTACAATACTGTACAAAAGCTGATAATTAACACCTTTTTTCTATCCTTAACCTCAGAGAAAACAATTTTAAATAATTTTCTTTTCCCATATTTACCTGTAAAGTTAGACTCAATTAGTAGATTTAAAAATATTTTCTCTTTTCAATTCTTTGGAAAATTTGTCCAAGATTGAAATTTTTGATCTTTGAATGTTCCCTAGAACTTGACAGTAAAATTATGATTAAATCTTAAAGAGGTATAGTTCTAATTAGTTCTTTTAAAAGTCTTGCATGAACTAACTTTTGACTCTGATGTATCTTTGTTTTATTTCACTGATTTTTCTCCATGTTTTATAATTTTTTTCTTTTTTTGACTACGATGTTTTCTCTAATGTTTACTTGACCATAGTTATCATGAATATCTTTCTCCTTTCCTAACAGAAATTTAAAATTTTGTACCTAAATTCATATTAGTTTCATCCCACAAGTTTTGATACATAGTTGAATTTTAAATTTATATTATGAGCTAATTCTTAAACTGAGTTACTTGAATCTATAAATCACAAATGTAACATTTCTTTTTGTTCAATTGTTTAATTACTTTTTTATTATTGATTAAGTTTAACAGCTTTCTGGTCAAAGACCACAGTCCCTATATATCAATTCCTTAAAATAATTTGAATGTGTTGGGCCTCCCAGGTGGTGCAGCGGTTGAGCCCTGGGTTGCGAGGCTGCCCGCAGTCTCTGCAGCACGAGTTCGATCCCTGACTGCTCCTCGGCCACTGAAGGAGGGTCCCACATAGTGCGTGGACCTCTCCTGCCGCCCGCTGCTCCCCTCAGCAGTGTGCTTCGGTCCTTCTGCCTGCTCTGCTCCCCGCTCTGGCTCTGGTGAATTCTCGCACCCTCCCGCACTTCTGACTGTACCCAGTGCTTGTATAAATAAATAAATAAATAAATCTTTAAAAAAATATTTTGAATGTGTTTAGTCATATTATCAATTTTGCAAGTGTTCTATATGTCTGCATATTCTCCATTACTGGGTGAGAATTTCTATATATACCTATGTGTATATAAATTATGTGTTTATAATTTCTTCCTCTAAACTGATCAGTTTTGTTTTATATATTTTAATGCTTTGTTAAAGATGCACACTTTTTTTCCTCTTATTTTGTATTTCTTTGTCATGTGATTGATTTTAAATGGTGGTCTATATGTGACAATTCTACTCTGATAGTCTTAGAAGAGTCTAATTCATTGTGTGTGCTGAATATCACTTGTGGCAGGTGTGTGTATGTGTGTGTATTTTGATTTTAGATTATGAATTCAATGTTCAGTGGTAGGTTTTCTATGAGAAATTGTACTTTTTGTTAGGTTTTGTATTAGCTTTTGTCTGGCACTGTGTAGATGTTACTAGACTTGAAATATTATAATAATGTACTATATTTTATTGGTAATTCTTAAACTACATAATTAAAGAGTTTAAACTGAAATCTCTTTGAGGGAATGCAACTGGTTACAAGCTCTCAGGAGTAGCATCATATAAACACATACACAAACACACACACCAAGAAACACAAGTTTCCTTATCTTCTCCCCATGGTAATGGAAAGTTTTATTTACTAATCTATGCTTTCACTGAGGTTATCATCTTTTGGGGATCCTGGCTTTATACAGGGGTCTAAGAAATCCTAAGTTGTATGAGTCAATGAGCATCATCTCCATGAAGACATTTAAAAAGAACTCTTGTGGGGCCTCCCTGGTGGTGCAAAGGGTTAAGCACCGCACTATGAAGCAATTTGCAGCCTCTGCAGCACGAGTTAGATCCCCGGCCAGCCAGAGAGCAACCTACATGGCGAAGCAGACCTCTCCTGTCTTGCCTGCTGCTCCCTTCAGCAGTGTACTTTGCCCGCTGCTCCCCTCAGTAGTGTATTTCAGTCAGTCTGCCTGTTCTGCCCCCCACTCTGTCTCTGGTGAATCCTCTCACCCCCACATCTCTGGCCTGTACCCCAGCTCTTGTATGCATAAATAATCTTTTTTTAAAAAAGTTAAAAAAATTAAAAATAAAAAATAAAAAGAACTCTGTGGTTACCAACATATGAAAATCTCTTCTGAGTTGTCAAAGTATGCTCCCCCTGATAGCTCTGGTTTTCATTTACCACTTCACTCTTTCCACACTGAAGATTTCTATTATATTCTTGTATATTCAGTTATTCATTTATGGGCTGCTTATTATACTTTCTTCAGCATTTCTAGGTACTGCTATATTTTCATTAACTTTTACTCTAGAAAGGCTTTCAAATTGCTTAGTCTCTAATTTTTGATTTTTTTTTTTTTAGAAGACAGGCTTTGTGCTGAGTTGCAAGATGTAAAGAGATGTGGATATTTGTAGAAATCATTTTTTTTTATCCTTGAAATTCAAAACTTCCATCAGGACTTATTTGGGTGTTGGTTTCTTTGTTAACATTTGTCAGTTCTAGAGAATCAGTCTACAAATTCAAATTTTTCTTCACCTAAAGTTTTCTTGAATTATATTTACTACTACTTCCATTACAACTTATGTGTTCTGAGCCTCCCTGGGGGCGCAAGGGAGTGGATGTCAGCCACTGCAGCACAAGTTCGATCCCCATCCCCAAGCACATGGTGCAGCAGACTTCTCCTGTCTTGTGTGCTGCTCCCTTCAGCAGTGTATTTCAGTAGATTCACCTGTTCTGCTCCCTACCCTGTCTCTGGTAAGTCTTCTCACTGTCCCCCACACCTCTGGCCTATAATACCCTCTGTATACATAAATAAAATAAATCTTTTTTAAAAAACAAATTACCTGTTCTGTTGGAATGCTCTTCATTCAATTTATAGAGTTCCCTATGTTTATCTAACATACTTTTTACTTCATAGTTTTTGTTCTGTTTTCCCAACATCCTGGTAAGTTTTATCAAGCTAGTTCTTTACATTATTAATTTACTTTCCTGCATTATTTTACTCTTCAGTGTTTCTAAATAAGCTTTATATTCTGAAAGTGCCAGTTTTATTTTCTTATAGCCTTCCCTTATATCATTATTGCTTCTTTTCTAGATTTGCCTCTCACCTACTTTCTTTTCATCCCAATCTCTTGTTTATTCTCTTTCATGTCTTATTTCAGATTCCATGATTACTTGAAATTTTTTTAAAAGATTTATTTATTTATGCATACCAGAGCTGGGGTACAGGCCAGAGATGGGGGAGGTGGGGAGAGGATTCACCAGAGACAGAGTGGGAAACAGAATAGGAAGATTGACTGGAAGTACACTGCTGAGGGGAACAGCCGGCGAGTCAGGAGATGTCTGCTGTGCCATGTGGGTTGCTCCCTGGCCCACTGGGAGTCGAACTTGGGCTACAGAGGCTGCGGATAGCTTCACAGGTTGCGTCTTAACCCCTTGTGCTACCAGGAAGGCCCAGTTACTTGAAATTTTTAAGAATTCAACAAGATGCTCTCATAACTTTTTAAACTCCCTCATACATATTTTGTAAACCAAAGTTAACACCTCGAAAGCTGTAATTTAATCCTTAATTGGTGCATAATCTCTTTCATAGGTTCCATGTTGTTTGGTTGTTGCTTTTCTTATTTATTCATTATGAACAACAAGAATGTTTTTAAAACTTGACAAACGTCCACAAGTAAAGTGGATCCTCTCATCTCCTATTTGGACATGTTGGAATCAACTTCTCAGATCTTTTGGTTGATATAGATGATATATACACACAATATATATATACCATATATACATATATGTGCATATATGTATATGTACATACACACACATTAAAAAAAGTTGAAAAACCTAGTGACTTTCAGAAATGCAAATGGAGCCAAGATTATAGGCTCCTTACTAGTGGTGATGTCCATTACATTAGGGAAGAATCCTCTCATATGTAGAAGAAAAACCACTTTTCAATTTGGAATAGACCAAATATTTTAGAATGAAAGTATCAGCACAGTTAGATGTTCCTTTATTCTCTCACAGTGTTTCTTATATGCTTCATCCTTCCAAGTAAATGAAGATGACACATTTTATTTCTTTTCCATAAAGGCAAACTACCCAAAGTAAAAGTGTTCAACTTTGGTACCTGATATTAATCTGATACTACACTTTTCTAGGCATGTACAGTTCTTTAATTCTTAAAGACGGTTACAATATTTTCCAGTTTTTTGCTTCTTAGATTTTGAACTAGGCTATAGAAAGAGGAATTAATTGTTTGCGCTCAAGTCTGTAACTTTCTTATAATCACAATAGGTTGACAGTCTTCTTCAGAGGTTTGTCCTTAACCATAACCAGAGTTCTCACCTGGGATTCTGATATAATGATGCTGGATTTGTTCTGAGAAGAACATGAACCTCCAAAAATCTAAACACATGACTTACATTTTCACTGATAATGTAAATAAATGTATTCAGATATGTAAAAAGTGGATAATTTTTAGTCATTAATTCTACAAGGATTTATGAGTTTCTTATTGTGTGTGGGATACAGGGGTAACTATTGGAAACACACAGATGGACAGAGCACTATCCATGACATAGGAGTTCAAAGGTGGGAGACTGGAAACTGATATGCAAATAAGTAACTTTAGTGTCATAAAAACTGTTATCATTTATGATTTTGCTTTAGAACTACAGGGGAACCACCTAACTCTAGAGCATGGCAAAACTTTTACGATGAAAGACATAAATGTGGAAAGGTAGCAGGATATAACGTGCAGCCAAGTCTGACTGATCAGAATTTTATGGAAGAGATGCAAATTAAGTGAGAAAAGTAGGTCACTAATTTTGTATCCCCTACTAAGGAGTTTACTGTTTATCTTAGAGACAATAGGAATCAGCGAAAGTTCTCATGTTGGGTTAAGAAATGGGGCAGATTTGCATTTTTAAAATGGCAGCATGGAAAATGGTCTGGAGAGATACAAAGTTGGAAACTGAAAGATTAGTTCATTAGTTACCACAATAGTAATGAGAAGATATAAAATGCCCTATCTAAAACAATACCAGTGTCAGTGACACTGGAGAAAATGAAAGATTTTTTAGACATTTCTCATATACGATAAATAGAAATTAATGACTCAATGAGTGTCTAGGAATAAGAAGCAAGTATGGAATAACTACAATATTTCTGTTTTAAGTCCCTCGAGGGGTCATGAGATAATTAACAGAAATTAGATTAAATGTAAAAGAAGATTTGGGATGGAAGGAAAAAAATTCATTTTTAACTGAATTTTCAGGTAACAACTGAAGACGTGGGCATGGAGGAGATCATTCAGAGAGCTTGTAGCATTAAAAGAGGGTCAAAGATAGATTCCCAGGGAAAATATCTAATAGACTTAGAGAAGAAAAACATAGATTTTTAACTAGAAAAATACTACATACACATAAATACCACATGTGTAGGTATAGACTTAAATAAAAAGATCTAGTATTTGCCCACTTTTACAAATAAACAGATATTTCATTTGAAATTTTCCACATTTTGATATGGCGAAGGCATTTAACCACTTATAACATGAATAAAATTAGTTGAAACTGGACAATCTTGGAAACGTCAGAATGTCTACTTATGATTTTTCTAGTAGAAAAAGCAGGCCAATATGACCAAGCATATCACATACTATGTGAATAATACCCAGCTTTCTTGAACAAAAAAATAAAGCAATAGAAAAGCAGCAATGCTTTTCTTCACCTAACCCAACACATCCAACTGTAAACCTCTAGAACCGCACAGTGGTTATCTAAAGATTTTATTATATGTCGAACTTTCAAACAGAAAGCACATATTAGCATAATTCAAAGAAATCTATTATTTTAAGTCTGATAACTAGGTATCTTCAGTTTTGGTGTCCACAGAATTCCTAAGAAATGGTTGCATACTGATTTTGTAATTAGTCCAAATTTAAAACACAATATCAGAAAGAGCCACCACTTCTATAGCAGGAAAATAATAATCCAATTAATTCTTAATATCGTTCATGTAGAATTATCTAATATTCATCTATAAATAAGTATCTAACAATGTTGAAGAGGCTTGTGTTATATTGCAGCAGGACTGAAAAACATTTATTGGCAATAAAAATAATCTCCAGTTATGGAAGAAAAAGGTTCATCTATTTTGAGTTCTATCATTATACAGCAAAAATTTAACTCTCAGTTTTTGAATTCCAATTCCTCAAATCTTTTAAGTGTAAATTATACACTGTCGTATTATCAGAAAGAACCTGCAACATCTCTTAAAATGTATCTGATTCAAGGTTAATTTATAACCATCCTTTTTTTTTTAAAGTCAAGAAAAAATATGCTAATGAATTATGCTTTAAGCAAATATTTCTCACTCTAACAACAGGATGTCTATTTTTAGCTCTAGGTTTGGCTTAAACTGAACAGCTTTTACCCTATGATAAACTGCAGTATATACTATAGTATTTTTATTCAAAAAAACATTTTTGGAGATGTTTAGAAAAAAATAAATCATACAATAAAAACAAAAGAAGAAACAATCACAAATATACTTATTCTAACAAATCAATTCTCCAAAATATTTTGCCTGAACTATTTTAACAAAGCTCCTTAAATTTAAATGCACACATTTCATTATCAAATCTTTATTTCTCAATGAAGTGTAGTTAAAAATCCAATCAATAAATCAATAAAATTTTGGCAGCCTCTTATTCAAGACTAGTATTGTTTTCATATAATTAAAAGGAAGCTAACAAAAACTAATATTAGAATGACAAAGCTAATCAAAGGAAAGTTAAACTAATTATCTTCTGAATCAGATAAATTGTTCTCTTATCACCGTAAGTCTTTAACCCGTTCATTTATAACACAATTAATAAAAACAGAATCTAATAAACACAATAAGCCAAGCCATAATGTAAATTAGAAACTGAATCCTTGTACTGACTTATTAACAGTGGTATTGTTTACCATTCTTAATGGATATTAAAAGCAATTTACAATATTGCCTAAATGCAGAAGCATCAACACAAAATGTAATTCATCGTAGCTCTGGCTTTTCAGCTGCCCCTTAAAAATATTTTTCCATCTTATAGTTAAATATTTTTTAAAAATACACAGCTGTAGAGTCTCAGAGAGCATACTTACCACTCATGATGAAAACCAACCTTTCCAAAACATATTGCTCAAAACAACAATCCAACAGCAAAGGGAGTTATGCTAATCTCTAGAGGTAGAAGAACCGATGGTGTAAACACATACACTGGAACATGCAGCACACAGAAAATGAAAAGAGCTTTCTTTTGTTTTAAAAAGAAAAGCCTCTAGAAGCAAAGCATAACTGCCCAGCACAAGATTATCACCAGCAAATATCAGATAGATGGCAAAGATGTGTAGAACAAGATTTAATTTTTTTCAAGCTAGTTATCCCAGCCTCCTTCATATACCACTAGAACTCAAAATGGCAGGGAGAAAATGTTCGAACCAGGATGTATAAGATGTTCTCAATTATATCAGCATGAGTTGTTACCACGGCAACATTAGACCAGAATTATCGGTTCACTTGTAACCAAGGAGTAGCTTTTCTAAAGCTTTAATCAACCAAGACAAATAAAATACCTTTTCATTTTATAGTCACATGGTTTTAAAATTACCACATTTCTTAATTTAAGCACTTATCTACCCATTTATATCTTTTAAAGAGGCAAAAACATAGCTGTTTTCTTCAAATACTCACACAATCCCATGTTGAACCTGGCAAGGAACAAACAGCAGAATGATCGCACCTAAACGTCTTTCAATTACACCAGCTCTTACTGCTAGCTGTGGACCTCACTGATATTAAAATGCTGTGTGCTGTTGCTAGTGACTATTGGCGATGAATCTTATTGCCCATCGCTGATAGCTTTCATTTTTCATGAGCCAGAAAACTATACTGCAGCACAAATGTTAACCATTTAAACATTCTGTATTATGGGAGACAAAATATACTACTCTATATATGGATATATGTATATATCTTCATTTATAAAGAATAACAAAATAACTTATTTATAAACTTGCATTAAATTCAGCATTACAAAAAAATGTGTCAGATGCCATTTATGTAGTTTTCAAGTGGGCAATACACAAAGAAGTTACTGGCAATCATTGCTGAAGTGTAAAATTTCTCACATCAAACAGGATTAAGATGACAGATTGTATAACAAGGTAGGCAGCCTGGATGGCATGGTGAACAGACTGTGCTGATCCCCAGAGACCCAAAATGTGTATGAAGGATCTATAGAATGGTGTCTTATCAAATGGAACTTGAGCAAGTGAACTTGTCATTTTAAAAGTTGCCAGGTGAGGCAGGACTTCTGGGGACAGAGGAGTAAGTCAACAAATCTGATTCCCAAGAAACAACATGAAGCTGGACAAATTATCATAAACAACTTCATGGCATGAATTCTGGAAATCAAGCAATCACAAACAATAAACTGAGAAACATTTATTCATGAGGAACTGCTGGACTTTTGTATAAGAGCAGTGGAAATCTGTGGTGTCCTTGTTTGGGGTTGCTTCTGTTTCCTCACAGCATAATCAGCACAGCACTCCTACCAGGGTGGGGCTGACAATAAAAACTAACAGCTTTGCTGCCATATAGGGTTGACTTGATTTGGAAAAGGAGGCCAAGAAAACCCATACAAGTAATGTCAATTTAAAATAAGCAAATAAATAGGAAAGTGAATAGCAAAACATACAGCTTTACTAGTCTGAAGTTGTAGCCTTAATAGAGGTAAACAACAGACTGATGATCTAGCAAGACATTTAACATGGAAAATGAAAATGAGAAAGGCAGAGAAGTCCTAGATAGGCTCTCCACATATCTCTGGTTTATTAGGAAGCTATTTCTATTCATAAAACAGACCCACAAGGGTCCAGCAAAAAGTTAAAAGTGGTATAGATTTAAAAACTGCCCCAAAGATCGAGTTGAAAACACAGACAGATTTGTCAGTATATTCTGACTCAAAATGTTTGAACACAACTGTGTAGACATAAGGTGATACCTAGCAGAGAAATCAGCATCCAATGCCATGGGGGATTAAACTTCTATAGCTTAATTGTAAGGAAGTTTTTAAAATATTAATAAAACAAAACACAAACAAAAGCAAACTTTAGGGAAGAAAAAAAATCAGAAGCCAGAACTGCAAATAAATTGTTAATCCATATTTTGACAAAAACGTCATAAAGCCCTTTATGAGTGGGGAAACGCAGTCAACAGAAAGTCTCCGATTGGGCCCAGATAGAAGACTCAACATACAAAAGCCTTCAAAACAGCTATTATAAATACCAAAAGAATAAAAGAAAACTGTACTTAAGGAGTTAAGGGATAAAAATGATGGCAATGATCTAACAAAGAGAATTTCAATATAAAAAGAAGAAACTTTAAAAAATAAAAATTCTAGATTTGGGAAGTGCAAATACCAATACTTAGGAACACATTACACAGGCCCAACAACAGATCTGAGGGTAAAAGAGTGACATAAGTGAACTTGAAGACCAATCAATAAAAGTCATCCAGTCTGAAGAATACAATGAACAAAAGAAAAGGAAAAATGAACAGAACATCAGACACCTATGGGATATCAAGGGTACCAACTCAACACACACGTAATGGGACTCCTAGAAGGAGAAGAGGCAAAGGACAAAGAAAAAATATTTGAAGAAATAATGGTTGAAAATTCCCTAATCTGATGGAAAACTTGACCTACAGATCCAAGAAGCTCGTTTAACCAATTTCAAGTAGGATAAACACAAAGGGATCCAAAATCTACACACATCACATTTGAATTGCTGAAGTCAAAGAGAACATCTCAAAAGCCACAAAAGAAAATGACTTATTATGTAGAAGGGAAAAGAGTACAATTAATGACTACTTCTTAACATAATAATAGAGGTCAGATCTATGATCTATCATGTATCATGGATACATGATAAAATGAAAATGCTGAAAGAAAAAAGAAACAAACCTGCTCACAACAATTCTCTCTACAGGAACATTATCTTCCAAAGACTAAGGCAAAATGACATTCCCCAATAAACAATAACTGAGGATATTTGTTGCAAGCAGATACAGTTAAATGAATATTTCAGGCTGAAAGGAAATGACAATAGATAATAAACTGACGAAGAAAGGAAGAACACTGGTAATGGTAAATATATAACTAAACGATGACATAAATACATATTCTTCTGTTTTCGTATCTTTAAAAGAACTGAAACAGTATGAAGTAAAAATTATAGCACTGCACTTTTGGGTTTATTAAAACACATTCATAGGGCCTCCCTGGTGATGCAAGAGGTTAAGCATCGGCACTATGAAGCTATCCACAACTACTGGAGCATGAGTTCCATCCCCAGCCAGGGAGGTGACCAACATGGTACAGCAGTCCTTTCCTGTCTCGCCTGCTGCTCCTGGCAGCAGTGTATTTCAGTCAATCCACCTGCTCTGTTCCCCACTGTCTCTTGTGAATCCTCTCAGCCCTTCCCCTGCACCTTTGGCCCATAACCCAGTTCTTGTATGCATAAATAAATCTTTAAAATAAAATATATATGCACTATGAGAAAATGGTAACAAAAAGAGAAGAAATTAAACAATATTGTATCAAAGTAGCTATTTAATTATAATTAAATCATTATTATCCTAAGTAAACTGTGATAAAGCTCTTACAGCAACTATTAAGAAAACATCTTTTAAAAATGTAGCTAAAGGGGCCTTCCTGGTGGCGCAAGGGGTTAAGACACAACCTATGAAGCTGTCCGCAGCCTCTGCAGCACAAGTTCGATCCCCAGGCGGCCAGGGAGCAACCCACATGGCTCAGCAGAACTCTCCTGACTCGCTGGCTGATCCCCTCAGCAGTGTACTTTGGTCAATCTGCCTGTGTCTGTACCTTCAGCAGAGTACTTTGGTCAATTTGCCTGTTCTGTTCCCTGCTCTGTCTCTGGTGAATCCTTTCACCCCCCACACCTCTGGCCTGTACCCAAGCTCTGGTATGCATAAATTAATAAAAAATTTTTTTTAAGATTTATTTATTTATTTATACAAGCACTGGGTACAGTCAGAAGCACAGGAGGGTGAGAGAATTCACTAGAGCCAGAGGGGAGAGGAGAGCAGGCTGACTGACAAAGTACAATGCTGAGGGGAGCAGCGGGCGGCAGGAGAGGTCTGCACACCATGTGAGACCCTCCTCCGGTGGCCGGGGAGCAGCTGGGGATCAAACCAGCACTGCAGAGGCTACCGGCAGCTTCGCAACCCAGCTCGCAACCCAGCGCTCAACCGCTGCGCCGCCGGGGAGGCCCAATAAATAAATCTTTTAAAAAATGTAGCTAAAAATTTAACAAAGGAATTAAAATGGTACCATACAAATATTTATTTGTTTAACATAAAAGGAGGGAGGTCAACAGTAAAAACCACCAAATAGAAAACAAACACCACAATGGACAACGTAACTCCAACCATATCAATAATTACATTAAATGTGAATAGAATAAACATAGATCAAAAGGCAGAAATTATCAAACCAGAGAAAAAAGCAAGATTCAGCTATATCCTATCCACAGAGATATTTTAGTTTTAAAGATATGAAGTTGAAAGGAAAAAAATAGATATATATAATTAATGCAAATAGTAACCATAAGACAGTTGGGGGGGTACTTAGATTAATATCTGACAAAATAAACTTTCCTAATGAAAAAAGAGCCAACATATGTGGGAAATTTATCAGCTGGAAATGTACATGCACTAAACAAAAGAACCCTCAATATGCTAAAGCAAAACTGACAGAATTGAAAGGAGATATAGTTAATTTAACAAATATAGTTGGTGATTTCAATGCTCTTGTTGCAATTATGACATATACTTCAGAAATATCTGAGGACTCATCTTCAGAAGCAAAGAAAATGAAGGAAAAGATGTACAATCTAAAAAGCTTTTATACAGCAAAAGAGACAGTAACAAAATGAAGAGACACCCTACTGTATGGGAGAAAATATCTGCACTCCATACAACTGATAAGGGGCTGATATTTAAGATCTACAAAGAGCTTACAAAGCTCAACAAAAACAAAGCAAACAATCCAATCAAAAAAAAGGTCAGAAAAGCTAAAAGGGGCCTCCCCGGTGGCGCAGCGGTTGAGCGCTGGGTTGCGAAGCTGCCCGCAGCCTCTGCAGCGCCGGTTCAATCCCCGGCTGCTCCCCGGCCACCAGAGGAGGGTCCCACATGGCGCGCAGACCTCTCCTGCCTCCCGCTGCTCCCCTCAGCAGTGTGCTTCGGTCCTTCTGCCTGCTCTGCTCCCCGCTCTGGCTCTGGTGAATTCTCTCACCCTCCCATGCTTCTGACTGTACCCAGTGCTTGTATAAATAAATAAATAAATAAATCTTAAAAAAAAAAAAAAAAAAAAAAAAAAAAAAGCTAAAAGGACACTTCTCCAAAGAGGAAATGCAAATGGCCAACTGGCATATGAAAAAATGTTCAACATCAATATCACTTATAATCAGGGAAATGCAAATCAAAACCACAATGAGATACTACCTCATACCTGTGATAATGGTCCCCATTTAAAAAACTGACAATAACAAATGCTGGCAAGGATGTGAAAAAAAAGGAGCCCTCTGACATTGCTGGTAGGAATGTAAACTGGTCCAGCCACTACAGCAAGGTGTGTGGAGGTTCCTCAAAATACTAAAAATGCTAAAACTGTATCTGCCATATGATCCAGTATTTCCAGATCTACCCAAAAGACACAAAAACACTAATTCAAAAGGTGATCTGCACTCCTATGTTTATTGCAGCACTACTCACAATAGCTAAGATAAGGAAACAACCTAAATGTCCCCAAACAGAAGACTGGATAAAGAGGATGTGCTACATATACATAATGGAATATTACTTAGCAATCAAAAAAGATAAACTGATGCCATTTGAGGCAACACGGATGGAGATGGAAGGGATTATGCCAAGTGAAATGTCAAAAGGAAAAAAAATATATATATCTGATGGTTTTGTTAGGGGTGCTCTATAACAGTTTCACTTATAGGTGGACTATAGAAAAACCAAACAAAGGGTCAGGAAAAAGGCAAAACTTGCTGGCAAACTATAGACCTGAGGCATACAGCAGGGGAGGGGAAGAAGAGGGAACAAAACAGGGGAGGGAAAAGCACAAAGGTTTTGGTTCACAGGTGATGTGGTAATGGGAAAATTATGGGGACTACACCTGAGGGAGAAATCAAATCTTGTACCAAAATGTATGATCAACAATATAAGAAAATACAAATCAATAAATAGCACAGTCATAAAAAAAATTTTTCCCTAAGCTGATAAAAGGGTGTGTGTATATGTGTCTCTGTGTGTGTGTGTGTGTGTGTGTGTGTGTGTGTGTGAAGTTTATAGCTTACATTGTATATAAATAATGATGAAAGATGGAATACTTTCCTCCTAAGATTGGTAATAAGTTAAGGATGCCTGCACTCAAACTTCTTCATGACTTTATACTGGAGATAATAGTTAATATAAAGCAAGAGGGCCTCCCTGGTGGTGCAGGGGGTTAAGCATCACCACTATTAAGCTATTGGCAGACACTGCAGCATGAGTTCGATCACCTACCAGGGAGGTGACCTGCATGGCATAGCAGACCTCTTCGGTCTCGCCCACCACTTCCCTCAGCAGTGTATTTCAGTTAATCTGCCTGTTCTGTTTCCCACTCTGCCTCTGGTGAATCCTTTCACACACCGCTCCCCTCATCCCCGGCACCTCTGGCCTGTACCCCAGTTCTTGTATGCATAAATAAATCTTTAAATATAAAGAAAAAGAGACTAAATGCATACAGATTGTTAAGAAATAAAACTATATTTTCAAACTACTGAATCTGTAAATGAATTTGTGATTGACATTTTAACAATAATATTAACTACTACAATCTGTGAACACGAAATCTCTCCATTTATTTTGATGTTTTCTAATTTCCAGCAATTTTAAAAATAAATGAAAGCAGTAGTAGTAGTAAACAATTCTTGTTGATTCCTAAGTATATTTCTAGAAATATTGTGAATGGAACTGTTTGTTAATTTTTGAGATTGTTCCTAGTACATTAAAATGCTATTGATATTTGTATCTTGATTTTATATGCTATGATATATAGGATCTCTATGAAAATCCCAGCAGGATTTTCTTTAGAAACTGCAAGTTTATGCTAAAATTTATATGAAAGTGCAAAGGAGGGCCTCCCAGGAGGCACAGGGGTTAAGTCTCAGCACTGTCACCACCGGTGGCCTGAGTGTGATAGCTGGACAGGGAGCTAACCCACATATGGCGCAGCAGACCTCTCCTGTCTCTCCACTACTCCCGTTAGCAGTATGTTTCAGTAAATCTGCCTGCTGTGCTCCCCACTCTGTCTCTTGTGAATCCGTGAATCCTCTCACCCACAAACCCCTAGCCTACACCCCACCCCATTTCTTCTAAACAAAAATTAAATCTTTAAAATAAAAAAGAAGGAAAGAAAGAAAATGCAAATGACCAGAACAGCTGAAACAAATTGTGGAAATGAACAAAGTTGGGGGGAGAGAGGAGAGGAGAGAGAGGGAGAGGGGGAGAGAGGAAGACAGGGAGAGGGAGGGAGGGAGGGAGAGGGAGGGACAGAAGGAAAGGGAGGAAAAGAGAGGGACAGAGAGAGGGGGAGGGGTAAAGAGAGAGAGAGAGAGAGAGAGAGAGAGAGAGAGAGAGAGAATGAACTGTTAATATTTATGGTGAACTGATTTTTCACAAAGTTGCCTAGCTAATCCAATAGATAAAGGGAAGTCTTTTCAACAAATTGTGCAGTAAAAATTAGATATGCACATGAAGGGAAAAAAAGAACTTCACTCCATACTTCATATCATATATAAAAGTCAACTCAAAAAAATAAAAAGATTTCTAGATGAAAGCACTGGATAAAAGTCATTACCTTGAATAGGCAAAGATTTGTTAAAATTTATTACCAAGATACCCATTTCGTTCTTCATTTAACACTTGGAAATAATAGTAGCCTCTCTGAAGTGAGTGAACTCCTAGGAGTTTAATAGTACTTGAAGGGGACTGGTAGAAGACCCCTAGAAAAGAGAAACCCAGAAGTCCTATTAATTTGAATAGATGGTATCAGTGATTAATTTGAATATTCAAAAGATGAGGCCTTATTTGTACATCATACTTGTCATATGACTATAACCAGACCCTAGGGCTAAAAGCAGTCATTGTTTCAGGACTTGCATATAATATTCATTCTCTCAGAGAACACATCGTTCTTCCAGTTTCATCATTTATCCTTTTGGATGCACTGTTGGCCATGGCCTGAAACACACAAGCCCGAATGCTACCATCCCAAATGTTAAGTCCTGAAAGATCAAAATACCTAAACTTAGAAACCCAAAAGCCACAATTTTAAAAGATCAAGATCCTGCATGTTGTGCTGTGTCTTTCAGGATTATGACACTAACCCTTCTGGATGACAGCTATTTTCAAGTTCATGACTAGTCTAATGGTCTTCTGGGTTCTGATAATGTCCACTCTGTCTCTGTATCTAATAAGAAACTTCAGACATAAATTGTTGCTATAGGAATCAGAGACCTGTTCTTATGTACATAGAGAAAAATTTCATAGCTTAGTGCCTAAGAGCATAGACTTTGAACACAGATTACCTGGGTTCATATTTCATCTTCTAGGTATACAACCTGAAAGAAATTACTTTTCCTCAATGTGAGGCATCTCTTCATCTATATGACATGAGTAACGATATTACCTATCTTACTGGGTTGAAAGGATTATATACATAATATATGCAATGTGCTTGGAATGATGGCTAAAAGATAGTAAATGTTTCTGTGGTAATGTATACAATATTCCACCCAGAGAATGTGGAAGTTATTTGGTAAGAGTTATTGCTATAATGCACAATCAGAATTATGGAATGAATATACTTTATAGTACAACTGAATCTCCAACTAGGCTAGATATTATGATGAGTATCAAGAAACACTTAAGGATAATGTTCTGCTCAGCAACTAAAAAGTATCTTTCAGTTATTCACTGATAAAAATTAATTTTGAGAAGTGAGAAAATTTTGATAAACACTAATAAAAGAGAAAATAAAGCATGCTTGATGAACCAGAATAATTATACAAATGAATCAAAACATGTCTTCTCTGAATACTGAAACAAGTTTAACTCCAAAAGGATATACTACATGTATCTAGGATGCAACTCTTTAGCACAATTCTACAATCAGTATGATCACAGTAGCTCTTCAAATTTGTCCTATAAAATATAAGAATAATGATATGCACAAAGATTTACCTACAACATTTTTTTTTGTGCAACAAAATATTTACAACAATCTAGATGGTTAAATAAATTGTGGTACATAGTTATGAATGAATAAAAACCAACCATCTCTAAAGGTACTGTAGAACAACTCTATGATAAGGAAAAAAGTTCTAAAACACACTGTGTACAGAAAGATCTAAATTTAGATGTTGGTGGAAACTCGTGCATCTATACACAAAATAGATTGCGTATAAAAATCATTAACTATGGTTATTTTTGCGTGGGATTATATGGTTCTTACTTTTTCTTTGTTCCTGTCTATGGTTTCCAAATTTTCTCCAATGAAGATATATTATTTGGTTATCAGATTAAAATGCTATTAGGGACAAAAAGTACTTCTCAAACTTTACTATGCCGATGAATCAGCTGGGTCATCTTGTTTAAAATGAAGATTCTACAATTTAGTTT
Organism: Talpa occidentalis; assembly: GCF_014898055.3. Classification (NCBI taxonomy): domain Eukaryota; kingdom Metazoa; phylum Chordata; class Mammalia; order Eulipotyphla; family Talpidae; genus Talpa; species Talpa occidentalis. The sequence goes on from NW_023605305.1 coordinate 42,799,558, forward strand.
TATATGGCACCTGAGATTTATTTTCAACAAGTTCCCAAGTGATACTAATGTTGCTAGACTTGAACTATAGTTTCAGTCACAGACACTACCTAGTGAATACACTTAATCTTCCTTCTTCTCTAACTCTGTATAATGGTTCTTCTTGAAAAATACACACAAGTACTAACTTCTCACACATTAGTACACATGATATAACACTTGGCATTGCTAAAAAGCCCATGAAAATATTTTCTAATTTCAAATCATTTAAACATTTTTACTATACAATCTGATTACTCAAATTCTTATTAACAAATAATGATAAAAATACACAGATAACACTGAAAAGTTCAGTACCTATGGAATGGGGTATTTATCTGGGGATGATTTTACTGTTTTTGATTAATTGCCACAGGCCTTTAAAAAAATTACAGAGATTACACATAGTAAATAATATAGGAAGTTTGTTAGTGTGAGACAGTAGTATATTCAATGTTAATTTAAAAAACATTTATTGGGCCTCCCCGGTGGCGCAGCGGTTGAGCGCTGGGTTGCGAAGCTGCCCGCAGCCTCTGCAGCGCCGGTTCGATCCCGGGCTGCTCCCCAGCCACCAAAGGAGGGTCCCACATGGTGAGCAGACCTCTCCTGCTGCCCGCTGCTCCCCTCAGCAGTGTACTTCGGTCCTTCTGCCTGCTCTGCTCCCCGCTCTGGCTCTGGTGAATTCTCTCACCCTCCCGCGCTTCTGACTGTACCCAGTGCATGTATAAACAAAACAAACAAACAAACAAATAAATAAAAACATGCCTCTATTAAAAAAAAAAACAAACATTTATTGAGGACTATGCTGGCAATACCAAAATAAACTGACAAATTCTATGTCTTCTAGGGATTCAAGGTCAAATAGGGGAGTTTGGTAATTTATAGCACTAATATAACTTTTAATACTATAAAATAAACTATAATAGAAGTGAGCATAAGAAGATATAAGGACATAGGAAGAGATCATGAATCCTAATAAGGATGAAGGGCAGAGGAATAAAATAATTTTGTTAGAGATAATATTTGAGCAGAGCTTTAAGCAAACCTCACCACTGGTGGAAGTAGCTAAAAGGGAATTACAGGCAGAAAAAAACTCTTAAACAAGCACTGTTCCATAATAAACAGAATCCATTGGCTGCCTCTTCATTACCATGTTCATGTAGTGAATAAATGGTATTCTGAAAGTTCAAATTAAGTGCTCAGCACAAATAAAAAGGTATAGTAGATAAATACATAAACCTATGCATTTTTCTTTTAAAAACTTCAGCAACTCCCTACTATTAGAATGTAACACAAAATGCTGAATAGCTAATAGAAAGCTTTCAAAGATCATCAACAAACTACCCTTCCAGACAATACTTTACTAAATCTTTTAAGCAATCCCTAATTTTCAGAATTTCATGTTGTCTTATAATAAAGTTTTCTTCTTTCTCCGTGTCACAAAATGCTATTCATTCTCCAGCAATTTTAAAGATCCCATCTGATCTTTATTATTAATCTCTTCTTAAGCTAAACACCAACAATGTTATTTATGTATTTTTAAGCAGCTATTTCATTATGTCTTGATTATTATGTTGTTTGTATGTTTGTTCTTCCTACTCTTGTATTTGAAGGTAAAATTAGATTTTCTTTTTTCCCACAGCCTAACTTCATACCATGATACAGTAAACCTTTAGAAAGTTTACCAATAAGCTTATGGAATAGATGCAGACAGAAAAAAGTAGATAAAAGGATAATGGGGAAAGTTATCTAGCTTAGACTTGACAGTGACACAGATTCAGTGGACTAAGAAATAGCAAGGAAATGAATTCTTAATGATTATGAGTTTCAAAAAGATAAAATTAACTAGATAAAGCAGTCTATTGTAACCAGTTTAGCTATCTGATTCTACCTGAAGAAATCTATATACAAAATTGCTCATTTGTTCAAAGAAGCATTAAATCTCAGACGCACTAACACCAATTTGTGTCTGTCAAAGAAATACCCCATTAATTTATGGGAAATGAACACAGTAAATTGTTGGGTGGTATTGACCTATTCAGCCCTTAAAAATATTGTTATCATATATTCATTAACTTTTAAAAGTCCATGTTTTAAAAAAATAAAGTCCATGATTTAAAATGTGCAAAGCTTCGATCAAGTTCAGCACTGTATAACTCAACAAACCATTTATAATTAAAGGAACATTAAAAAGCTAACCATAACAAATACACTAGAAAGAGAATTCAATGAGTGTCAATACTCCATTCATTCTAAGAACAAAAAGCAAAATTCTTCCAGTCTTTTGAAATCATGTACTTGCATGTGCATGGAATCAGTTGTTAAATATTTGTTATCAACAGGAATTCCTGTTACTTAATTTAGAGTGAAAGATGAAACACATTAAAGGCACCTGGAAATCACTGTGTGACTTTTATTCTACAATTCTTCCTCTATTTAATGTTATAAAAGAAAAAAGAAACTTGAATTAAAATTTGCTACAATTCAAACTTGCATAAATTGATAAATTTTTACTCATAGTTCATGAACGAAATTTTTTTTAATTACATATAGTTTCTGTGCTAAGTTGATTTATTAAAATAAGACTTTTGGAATACATATATTTAGCTTATTTATTATTGGAGATAAAACATTCTGTTTTCTTGACAAATAACTCATGCATGTAAAACTTCTTTAAGTAGCTTTAAAGAATGTGGCTTGCATATGAAAACTTCATATACAAAAAAATCCTTCCATAACTCATTCTATAAATGACTAAAAATATGTGTTTTCACCACCAAAGTTAGCTTTGGAATTCTGAAATAGGGTTTCTTTTTCTGTTGCATTAGTGTTTTCTCTTCTACATCAACACATTCCATAATGAGAAAATAGAGTTTCATGTTTACAGTACTCTTCATTATATATATAAAATTAACGTGCTTATTTTGATAATTTGGGGAAACAAATGAGAGGGAAAAGTGGAAAAATAATAGTGAACATTCAGTTATTCTTGAAGTATTTCTTACATTAAGCACATTACGTAATTACAGGGTTACAAAGTTTACACCTAATTTTACTTGGGTTATAATGTTCCTATTTATTTTGTGACATCACAATAAAGAAAAAAATTTACAACGTTTCATAAGTCTGTTTTTTCTAAAATAAATCATAGCTCTTGATATTACCTTTCATTTCTAGATTTTGATTGTCTCAGAAAGCATCAAAGTCCTCACACATTTTGAAAAATAGGAAGAGTAAAATTTAAATATAACTGTCAATCATTAAAAGCCCATGATACCCATCCATTTGAGATACATTTTCTAAACACCTACTGTTTGGAGGAACAGGTATTAATGAAACACAAATACTATCTTCATTTGTCACTTAACTTTTAACTAAAGTATCTTTAAAATGCATAAAAAGTATTTCCAAAGGCCTTAGAAAACTGCAATTTTACAAAAGTAAATAACAAGGATGAGTAATAAACTTTTGCCATGAGAAATTTTAATAATGTATCATTTTGATATCCAACAGTTTATTATCTTGAAGTTAGGTGATTTCTTATTTTCACCAAAATATATAGTAAGGATTAATTACAAGTAATCAACCTTCAGAGTAAAAACCAAATAAAAAAATAAAAATAAAAAAATGAACAGATATGTCTTTCACTTTTCCCCTAAAATAGCTTGAAGTTGTAAAAACTTAGAAGTTAATTTTATAAATCAGTCTTAACTTATTTCTCTTAAACTGAGTTTTCTTCCATAACTGCAATGGAAACAGAAAGAGAGGCATAAACTTAGAGCTATTTGATGACCAAACAAACACACCAAAAAGGGCAAAAGCACCAAGGGTAATTCTATTGTTCCTTTAATCAGAGTGACAAAAATACTTTGGGGAGGGTCCAAGGTGAGATGTGAAATGGAGGCACTGGTATTGTTTATTGTGAAACTTATCTTTTAAAGTGCATGTCACCAAAAATGGTTACATATCTTCATTTTAGCAAAGCAGTTAGTCCAAACATTTTAACATGCCTGGAAAGAATGTAATATATGTATAAACAACTCTCCTCCCTTTAACGAATTATAACATAAAAGTTTTTGATATGTTATTAATACAAGATTTCAGATAGAATAATCAAAGTATGCCTTTATATTAGAAAAACCTGCTTGTGAAAGTGAACTTTCATACATGCATTTAAAAATAGAAGATGGCAAACATAACAGAAATTTAACTATAAATTCAAAGGTTTTTTGTCCCTTTCAAAATATAAAGTTTATAAATATAAGAAATTTTAAAAAGTAAACTGATCATTGTGTTTTTATTTTAGGTATTTTATTTTTATATAAGAACAAAAAGCAAAATCAAATAACAATAACATACACACACTACTAGAAATAATGTAAGAATTATTGAGAAAATTTTGCCATTGATATTCAAGTTAAACAGTCATATATAAAACAAAACATGAACTAACATGTTTAGTTAAACTTCTAATCAAGTTTCTGTGTAATTTTTCAACTGTGTGTCTTGTGCAAATCAACAGACAAAACACAGTTCTCTATGCTCGATTTTAAACTCCAATTAATATTTTAGCTTCTAGTTATAATGTATCATCAAAAGAAAAACTTACTTGATCTGTCCCATAAGGCAGTATGTTCAGAGAAATGAAGGCTGTCATTTTCCAGAGCTGTTTTCTGATCATGTGCAGCACCTTTAGAGTGTCTGTGAAATAATCGGCTAGCAAAACCTTCCAATTTCTGAAGAGTAGTTGTACCTGTACACTGGTTACAGGGCAGTTCTCTATAAGCTGCCATTCATGTGTATTTACACTTTACTTAAAGTAACTGAAAGTATTTCCAGAAGGAGCTCAACAACTTCTTACACAGAAGCTAAGAGCTATGCATGTGTCAAACTTCCTGTTTGCAGGGTATTCAAACCACTACTGCTGTTCTGTTTCCTGTTAATATAAAACAGCACATTACTTAGACTTTCTTAGCAAAACTCTCCATCTCAACTTGAGATGAGGATTTTAAAAGACTTGTAATATTGCCCTAAAAGGCTCTGTGTAGAATGATGTTTTACTATTAATTATGCATGATATGAGAGCATTAAAAATAGATTTTATATAGATTACAGGCTAAAAATTTTTTAATGAAAACTAGTTAAATATGCATTATAACCATATGCAAACAATTGAAGACCAAAAAACTCTTCCAAATATGTTAAAAAGGTATTCCCCCCAGGAAATTAGCTAATATACAGATTGTGTGATCATTTATAAACAACTAACTTTTCACCAAAAAGTGACATGGAATGAATATCATTACAAAATTCTTGCAAAAGAAATTTATAACGTGTGTTATAACTGAGAAAAAGGTCTGAAATAGCATTTTAAAAAAAGAACTGAATGTTGCTAACTCATTGATTTAAGTCTAATAAATACAGGAACTACAAAAACTTAGCATGTTAGCATTGATTATCAAACTTGCAATCTGCTGAGCAGCAGACTGTAAGATTTAATATTATATAAAATCAGTCACAGCAAGAAATTTCAACTAAAAAAAGTTCTTCTAGTTGATGCAGATATGTTAATATTTAAAATGTAACACTAAGGACTACTGCTAACTTCATCCTTGAACTAGGACTCAGTTTCAAATACCTCTTTAAATTAAAAGTAAATAAAATTTGCCATTGTCCATTTGTAGGGTTAAAAAAGTAACCTGTGATTATTCAACAATGATTTTGAGTACTTCCCTCTTGAAACTAATTAAAGAATGGGAAATTTGTATGGCTTTTCACTTTGGAAACTAAATAATAAGAAAGAAAAAGAAAGAAGAGAGGGAGGGGTTCTTTAAAAAATCGATCTAAAAAATATGTTCATACATATTTCCTGCTTGACAAATAGAATAAATAGGAACAACAATGTAATCATATTAGGACACACACACACACACAAAGGAAACATTAACTAAAGAATTTTGCCAAATAACAACTCACTTGGGTACACTTTGTTTTGTGTAATAAAATTAGTATTATCTAAATAACTAACTAGCAACACTACCTTTATGACTAAACTTAATTTGCAACTTTGCATCTAAAAATCATGTGTATGACTCATTTAACAATTGACAGTGTTTCATGAAAAAATAAAACCACTGAATAAGTGTCTAATAAGTCTTCAATAAACACCTACAGAGAATAAACTAATGGTATATGGGCAAAAACAGTTAAAATTCCTGAATTCTTTGACTCCTTCTCTTGGGAAAAATTCTAGCTCAAGGCTCACCACAAATGCCACTGAAGACTCCCACGTAATTCCTAGAAAAGTAAACTCTTCTCTCTTTTGTCTCCACTGATCTCATAATCTCATATTAAAATTCCTTGTTTATATCTATGTTGCAAATTGTGAATTACTTCAATTCATAAATACTATGTATTACATATTCAATAAATATATGTTAGCCTAAGAAAGTATTTGTTCATTATGAACAAATTAAAGGCCTAAGGAGAATAATCAAACAATTGAAAATGTCTTGATTTTATTTATGGATAGGTTGTATTTGTAATTTATCCAATAAGCACCAAGTTGTTCATAGGTAGTGCAACTGGAAAAAATTTTCATTGGACTCCTTTTGTTCTATATTCAGTTATAAAATTATTTCCTTCTTTGAGTTCTATTTTCACTTATTTTTATTAATGCAAATGTGAGTTTCTAAAATTACCTCTTGGTTTCCCTGCTTCCAATCACTCAATCACTCACATCTGACTTATTAACCTCCCCAAACTATTACACTGATACTTCCTTGTCAAATGCATAAACTAATTCTAACATTCCAGCCCCACTATATTCATTTTTAATACGTGTCTAATCAGATTTATATTCAATGTTGCTTGATGATAATCGGTACAGATATTCCAAATTCCTAGGTAAAACAATGCATAAGCTTTACAACAAAATTACTCCAATAAAAAATGGGGGGAAAAATTTACTAGATGAGTGTTTTGAAAACATTATATTTGAAATCTGCACCTATTTTCCCAATGAAAGTGTTTCATATTTATTAGTCTTTATAGAAAATACAATCTTTAGGCCTCTGAGCAATTCTATATATGGTAATGTGACCAGGAAGCTGTTGCTATGGATGTTGTTACGGGATTTAATCTTTATTAAAAAGAACTCTACTGGCATCTACTGTTAGAAAGAAATAACTACAGCTTTAACAAAATTCCTTTATAATTCAAATCAATCTTAAGTATATTATTTGTTATTCTTCCTTATGGTATTTAATTTGTACTAAGATGTGTAGCCATGTACCCAAATTTTGTTTTAATAGCATATCTTATAATCTATTAATAGTTAATCATAAATATTGACTTATTTCTTACATTTAATAGTAGTTAATACCTTACATTTACCAAGCACTTTATAAAATATAAAATGATTTCCATTGGCTCATCAGAACTTTGCAAATGAAGTAAGCATGACAGGTATTATCCCTACTTTAAGATGAGAAAACACATTAATAAACAGTAAGTAACTTGCCCAAATTCATCTAGGTTTTCTAGCTCCTATATCAGTGCCTCTCTTATACTATGTTACCACAAAAAGTAAACATTTTTTTCCAATGCAGCATTTTTCAATCACAGGAGTGGAAGTGGGAATGAAAGGATAATAGGAGGTGGGACCAGAAACAGGTGCTGGTGAGGATGTGGAGAAAAAGAAACCCTATTTGTGGGAATGTAGACTGGTTCTGTCCCTATGGAAAACAGTATGGAGATATCTCAAAATATTAAAAATAGATCTACCATAAGATCCAGCAAGTCCACTTACAGGTATCTACTGGAACTAATTCAAAGGAATATATGCATGCCTATATTCACTGCAGCGCTATTTACTACAGCTAAATTATGGAAACAACCTAAGTACCCAAGACAGATGAGTGGATTAGGAAATTTTGTACACACACACAGACACACACAAATACACACAATGGAATACAACTGAGATATATAAAAACAACAACAAAACTCCTGCCATTTGCAATAACATGAATGGAACTGAAATACGCTAAGGGAAATAAGTCGGATGGAGAAAAATACAACATGGTATCATTTATATGTGAATACAGAGAAACAAAACCAAAGGTCAGATAAAACCAAACCAATGACAAAACCTAGAAATTTGACTGTAGAATTGAGGCTATCATAGGGAGAAGAGGGGAAAAGCAAAGTGGGGAGGGGGCATAACGGAATATGATGGTGAACTATGGGTGCCTTCAAGCGTGTGATCCTATACCTCTAAGTCAAATACAGTGTTGCAAACCAATGTTGTTACCTCAAAAAAAAATCTTGCTGGGACTACTGAAGTTGTGTATACTGGGAGAAAAGATGTCTTCATTATTTTGACTCTTTCAATCCATGATCTAGTATATGTCTTCATATACATGAGTCTTTGATTTCTTTCATTAGTTCTTTATAGTTTTCAGCATAACAGATCCTGCACATATTTTTGTTAGACTTAGCATTTTTTTTAATTGGAGCTATAATAAAAGGATACTTTAAAAGATGATTATAATTTTCATTACCAGTATATAGAAACATGGCATTTTATTTATTAACCTTGTATTCAGCAATCTTGTTAAACTATTAGTTTTAGGACCCGTTTCTTTCTTTAGATATTTTTGTTCTGTTTTCACTTTTTTTATTCCTTTTGCAGCACTGTTTACAGTAGCCAAGTTATATAATGGAAACAACCAAATGTTCTATGACACACGAGTAGATTAAGATATCACACATACACACACACATATACACACAAAATGGAATACTACTCAGCTATAAAAAAGATGAAAGCTTGCCATATCCAACTAGAAGAGATTATGCTAAGCAAAATAACTCAAAAATAAAAAGGTCTTTATACATAGGCAATCATGCTATCTTTGAATACATGCAGTTTTATGTTTTTCCTCTCTGATCTCTATGCTTTTGATTTACTTTTCTTGTCATAGTGCACTGGCTAGAACTTCCAGTACAATGTTGAAAAAGAGTGGTGAAAGTGAACAACCTTGCCTCATCTCCATTGTGAGAAAATGTTCATTTTTCCTTGTTAATTATGGTGGCATCTATAGACATTGGTTTGTTAGATGTCCCTTTCTGAGATAATGAAATTTCTTCTTTCCCTAGTTCACTGAACATTTTTATCTTAGATGCTGAATATTATCTAATGTTTTAGCAGTGCCTGTTAATAGGATCATATGGTTTTACTTCATTAGCCTTCAAATTAGGTAGGTTAAAATTACTGATTTCTAATGTTGAGCAGATCCACTGTTAACCAAAGCCCATAGTTTATTCAGATTTCCTTTTTCTGTTCTAGAACCTCATCCAGGATACCACATTACATTCGATACTTATGTCTCCTTAGGCTCTTCTTGGTTGTGATGGTTTCTCAGACATTTCCTTTGATGACCTTGACAATTTTGAGAAATATTGTCAGGTATCTTGTAGGGTGCCCTAAGTTGATATTTGTGGGGTATTTTTGTTTTCAGGATTAGCTTGGGTTACAGATTATTGAGAGGAGAACAACAGAAGTGCCTTTTACATCACATTATTCAAGGGTATATACTATCAACATGACATCACTGTGGATACTGACCTTGATCACATGGCCAATGTTATGTTTGTCAGATGTTTCCACTGTAGAGTTACCCCCCCCACCCTTTACACTCTGTAGTCTTTGGAATGCCCAGCTCACACCTAATTGGAATTATGCTCCACCTCCTTGAGGACAGAATGGTATTCCTCTATTTGGGCAATAAGTCTCTTCTCCCTCATTTATTTATTCATCCTCTTTAAATCAACATGGACTCTTATATTTGGGGCTATAATTAAGTATCACATTATTTATTTGGTGCTCAAATTACTCAAGTTTTGGCTCCTATATCCCTTAGCTATGTGATCACTGTGTTTGTGTATGTGTGTATGTGTACCAATATGCATATGCCTGTGTTTAAGCAGTTGACTACTTTCTAGCACTAAAAATGGTGCATGTTCATTTTTCATATTTTCTGCCCCAATCCTAGAATTAGCTATTTCTTCAGGTAGTGCTAGAGTTCCTTTTATTTGAGAATGGTGTTAGAAACCAAGATCTGGAAACCAGGGGTGCTCATTACCACTAGGGTAGTGTTGCTTCTAGGGTCTCAGCTGACAAAGCAAAGAAATATGTGTATATATGCTCACATCTGTAACTACTTCTATTTGTAACAATCTGTGCCTATAATAAGTTTTAACTATATGAGTTATTCTGATATCTCTAATTCTAATCCATTACTGCATGATTCATTTGTTTTTCTGCCTTGCTTATCTGAAAATTCCCAACCCAACACTAAGAAATCTTACACAGCATACTTTTTACTTTCTTGTTTAATTTCAGTGTATCCATATAGCAATATTAGAATTGTTAATGAATTTATTCCCATGGGGGAAAAAAAACTATCATCTATAGTATACTATTTATGTAGTTTCTTTTGTCTCTAGACTAACAGTTTCCACTTATTTCCAAGTTTATTTATGTCAGCATCTTTTGCCTTCATAAAATGAGGCAGTTTCATACATTTGTAACACAGATTGCTTGATCACATTCTGTATTTTGAGTGTCCCTCAATTTTCTAAATTGAGATATTTAAATTTTGCATACATTAAGATTACTCTTTGTATTATAAGTGCTGTGGATTTGGACATAAGCAAAATGTCCTGGATCCACAAAAATGTGTCATACAGACTAGATTACCATCTTAATAAGTCCCCTGTGCTTCCCTTAACATCTACTGACCTTTTTACTGTATCAAGTTTTGCTTTGTCTAGAATGTCAGGTAATTGGAATCACACACTATGCAAACTTTTCAGACTGCTTTTTATCACTTAGCAATATGCATTTAATATTCAAGCATTCTTGTGACTTTATGACCAAATAACATTCATCATATGGATGTACCACAGTTTATGTGTTCACCTACCAAATGACATCTTAGTTCTTTCTAGTTTTTAGCAATTAGGAATGAATATGCGATAAACTTGTATGTGCATGCTTTTGTGTGGACATAGTTTTTAAATTAGAGAAGTACATTCCTAGGAGTGCGACTGTTGGATTGTAGAGTAAAATGATGTATCTTTGCAAAAAATTGTCAAAATGTCTTCCAAAGTGGTTGTACCATTTTCATAGTACCAACAATAAAAAAAAATGCCTACTGCTCTGCAGCCTTGTCAGCAATTAGCAGTTGGGTGTGTGTGTGTGTGTGTGTGTGTGTGTGTGTACGTGTTTCTCTAATTTTAGCCATTTTAAGAGATGCACAGTGGTATTTTGTTTGTTATCTTATAATTTTTATTTGGTAGAATTCACCAGTGAATTAATATGTTCTGATATTTGCTTTTTGGAAATTAGTTATTTATTAGCAACAATTTATATAATCTATAACCAACAATGTAAATGAACATTAGTGCAATAAAAATTTTTATTGCAATTTAAATAAAATCATTGATTCAATTTTTAAGACTTATTCAGATTAGCTATTTCTACTTGTGTAGAAGACTGTGTATTATAACAAACAATCCAGTTAAGAAGTTGATAAAAGATCTGAGGAGACACCGGATAAAGATATTGATGGCAAATAACATGAAAAAAATGCTCATATCATTTGTCACTCTAAATAATTGCAAATTAAAACAATCTATTGAACAATGAGATACCATCATATATCTTTTGATGATTTATATCTTTAAAGGAATTGGCCCATTTCATCTAAGTTATCAAAAGCTTTCAAAGCATTCCTTTATTAATTTTTAGTGTCCATGGGGTCTATAGAGATGTCCATCTTTCACTAATGATATTGGCTATTTGTGTACATTTTTTTCTTGGTTATACTGAATACCTGTTTATCAATTTTATTGAACTTTTCATATAACAAACTTCGGGTTTTTTTTCCCTTGTTTTCCTATTCAATTTTATTGATTTTGGCTCTAATTTGTAATATTTCTTTTCGTTTGTTTGCATTTGGCTTAAAGAGCTCTTTTCTTTCTAGTTTTCTATGGTAAGATTACTCACCATTTTTTATTTTAGATAGTTCTTCTTTTCCAGTATATAAATTTAAGGATATCAATTATCCTATAAGCACTGTTTTTGCTAAATCCCCCAAACTGGATAAAATGTGTTTTCATTATCATTTTGTTCAAAATATTTTAAAATTTCTCTTGAGACTTCTGCAATATGTGTGTTATTCAGAAGTGTGTTCAATTAATTTCCAAATGTTTGGGGATTTTTCTATCTTTCCTTCTGTTAAAATTTCTAGTTTAATTCCAGATTATTTCAAGTATCTCAGTTACCCTCAAATCTAAGATGAGTAGACAGAAATGACCTTTATTTGAGCACCACATATCACCTGTATTTCTTCACTACTTTAGAAGGATATCTATTTCAAATATCATCAATTTTTCTATTTTAATTTAAAATTGGATGTAAAACTTTAATAAAATATAAAACTTAGGGCCTCCCCTGGTGGCGCAGCGGTTGAGTGCTGGGCTGCAAGGCTGCCTGCAGCCTCTGCAGCGACGGTTCATTCCCCAGCAGCCGGCGAGGGTCCCACCAAAAAAAAAAAAAAACAAAACAAAACAAAATATATACATATATATATAACCTATTGTCTAGGATATTTTGGAATCTATTTACTTATAAAATGTATAAGAGGGCCTCCCTGGTGGCGCAGCAGTTGAGTGCTGGGTTGCGAAGCTGCCCACAGCCTCTGCAGTGCCGGTTTGATTCCTGGCTGCTCCCCGGCCACCAGAGGAGTGTCCCACATGGCGCGCAGACCTCTCCTGCCACCTGCTGCTCCCCTCAGCAGTGTACTTCAGTCTGCCTGCTCTGCTCCCCACTCTGGCTCTGGTGAATTCTCTCACCCTCCCGTGCTTCTGACTGTACCCAGTGCTTGTATAAATAAATAAATCTTTAAAAATAAAAAAATAAAAAAAAATAAAATGTATAAGAATGTGAAACATTCTAAAAGCTGCAAGATCGATGATGTTAACTCATTCTATGTTTGGCATTGTTCAAAGCATTTAACACAAATTTATTTCTTCCTAAGTTTAAGTATTATTTCACTTTCCTATATTTTAGATAAATATTATTATTTCATTTTCAAGAATCAGGGAGGTAAAGTATGTTGTAAAAGGTCACAAATGTGTAATATTCTATCTATAGTCTACTTACTTACTTCTCCCAACCTCTCCCTAAGAAGTATATCATACTTATTTAAAGAAAATACATGTTAAAAAATTTAAAACTTTTCTCAAAATTTTTTGTTTGATAAATGAAAATACTGAAGAGTAACAAAACCAAGATATAAAAGCACTAACGATTTTGTTAAGATAAGATCCATATGGTTTCTTTTTTTTAAAGAAGAATTTATTTATTTATTTTTAAGATTTATATATTTTTATTTATACAATAGCTGGGGTAAGGCCAGAGGCGCAGGAGGGTGAGAGGATTCACCAGAGACAGAGTGGAGAAGAACAGGCAGAGAGACCAAAAGCACCGCTGAGGGGAGCAGCGGGTACAACAGGAGAGGTCTGCTGCACCATATGGGGAATCTCCCTGGCCAGCCGGGAATTGAACCCGCGCTGCAGAGGCTGCGGACAACTTCACAGCGCAACACTCAAACCGCTGCGCCACGGGGGAGGCCCCTTTTCTCTTCTTATTTTAGAACTCTGGTTAAGTAATTATTGAATCTAACATTATTTTCTCTCTCAAAATTTGGCAGCAATTTCATTAACTTTCATTTCTTTATCACTCTGCAAATAATTTTCTTATTGTGACAGTGATAAACAACTAAAAACGTGATACAGTTGAATATCAAGTGGTATTTGCAGAAACTTTAGTATCTGGAAAGTAGTTTTAACTACATACTCTTAGAGGAAAGAACACCATATATAATCATGTAGTATCCCATTTTAATAAAGTCTGACACATCCTAGAACTAGAGATATATGTGAGCCAAAGGCAACAGAACAAAATTATAACTTAAACTGCCTCATCTGAAACCTCCCAGGCCCAACAAAAGAGATCTGGTGCCAACCAGCACAACAGCAGTTAGATGACCTTCAGTCCACAGCACTGTAAGTTATGGAGTCAGCCAGAAGGTGGCAGAGTGAGGCCATTTAGTCTTCACAATACAAATCCAAGAACATTCTTTTGTCATTACCTTAGGTTTTACGCATTAAAAAAACACAATTTTAGATCTTTATGTAAATGAGAATTGAATATTCTAGAAATATGCAAGAGCATTATTTCAAGTATACAAACCAAACTATAAATTCCCATATAGACCACCATATTAGAAACTAATCCCCCATTCTTCCACTTATAAACTTTCTCTATTCCCTTTATATATACAACTCTATGAAAAAGGAAGTCCTACAAAGTCCCCCATATCATTCCAATATTGCATGTGAATATACCAACAAATTAATGAATAATTACTATTAAATATTGTATTACATATTTAATTTCATAAATTCAGTCACAGTTACTATATAATGGCAAAGTGAAATTTTTTTTTGTAAAATCTCATATAACATGAAACCGTTGTTTTTATATTAGGATTTTATTTAAGTGGGATTTAGAAGCTATGGCTTCTAATATTATGAAAGTATTATTTTTTCTTCAAATTGCATTTGAATGTTTATGGTAGAAGTGTTTGTTTTTGCATTCCTGGTACCTAGCATAGGACCTAGAACACATTAGCCCTCAAAATCATTTGCTCAACCACGAACAGAATTTCAAGGAAAAAACTGAGGGATAAAGTAATTAGGTGGATACCAAAACACCAATATGTATTACAATGATTTTATTTTCCCATCAAATGACCAGTCCCCCAAATCGAAGAAAAAATAGGTGCTAATCACCCATAGGAAGGGAGTAAGCCAAATACAAACTAAGATGTTATAAAGTCAGATCTAGGAACATTCACTAATATACATCATAGTTAGAAGCTGAAGAATCCTAAAGATTTGTTCTGGAGCAGTCATAAGACAGGTAACACTACTTAGTGGAGGAAATATTTCACCTTCACCTCAAATCAAATGAGGGGTTTCTAGAAAATCAGTCAAAAATTTGACATGTATACTATCCTCAAGTCCACAGGAGTTAGAGGGTTTGGCAATGGACATGACTCACCAAATGTGCCAAATGTAGATATTACATGGTAGATGAAATCACCTCAGGCCACTGGTACAGTAAAATGCTGGATTAAATGAATTCCACTTGCAACAATGGGGAAAATGTATCTACATCCTAGGGACCTGAGAAATGTGGTAAGGGAGTCATGTGTGGCATCAGGAGAGAGGTATTCCCTCAAATCTGATTTACTGTAAAGTTAAAAAAGCTTAAATTTTTGGAACCCTCAAGTGCAGGGCAAAATCTAATGTCCTAGGGCCTCCCTGATGGCGCAAGGGGTTAAGCATCGCACTATGAAGCAATCCACAGCCTCTGCAGCACAAGTTCGATCCCCGGCTGGCCAGAGAGAAACCCACATGGTGAAGGCTGCTTCCCTCAGCAGTGTATTTCAGTCAGTCTGCCTGTTCTGTTCCCCACTCTGTCTCTGGTGAATCCTCTCACCCATCCCCCCATCTCTGGCCTGTACCCCAGCTCTTATATGCATAAATAAATAAATCTTTAAAATAAAAATCTAATGTCCTAGGAGAGAATCTAGAATTGTATTCACAATGATATATGCTTTTGTAAGATTTGCAAAAGTAAGGTATTTTTACTACAATTAGTTAAAACTGCTCTGTTCACTGTAAATTTCCCTCCTTCATGCTTCTTATTATAACAGTACTTAATGGAGTTGTTACAAGCATTTTAAAGACGTTGCTAAGGAGAAATTCAGATGGGATATGCCATTTTAGCTACAATTAGGAAGATGTTTTGTTATTTTTCAATAAAAGTCAGAAATACTGACTCCTGATTTGAACATATGTGAGAAATAGATTTTTCATCTTTAAGCTTATTTATTAAAAACTAAAGTTTAGATAAAAAATAATGGAATATGTGACAAAGGTGAGCCATGAAATTAATAGAGTATGCCTATAAAGTGAAAAATTCAACCAAAATTCCCTAGATCGTCCAAAAGCATAGAATTATTAAAAAGAAGCTATTAATAGAAATGAATAGGCACTTCTGTTGTTTCATAATCACAAATGAAGAGAATATGAATGCCAAAAAAATTTTAATTTCTTGCTGATTTCATATAAAGTGCTAAATATTGCCAGATACTTAAAATACATAATTGCCAGTACAAAAAGGACATTGAAGACAAAATAGTTAATATTGTTTTTTAAAGATTGTTTTAGTTATTGCCAAAAACCCTGAAATGCTCTGAAATCTTATAGTTGCTATAGGAAAGAAAGTTATCAGCCATCAGTGTATGGCAGTATATCTTCAACCAGAGAAAACATGGATATAGAAACCGTAAGTGTAAGAACTCATTACCCTATTTCATTGAACCTAAGAATCACTATTGTTTTATGCAACACTATTAAGAAAAAGGTAGGGAAATGTAGCAATGAAATGATGAAAGTGCTTTATTAGCTACAAGTTTTTTTCTTTAAATATTTTAGACTTTAGACATAACTTTTTATCTTGTATCAATTATATACACATAAAATGAAAAAAAAAAAAAACCACATTGGTTAAAGAATTCCTAAAACTTTCAGAGTCTGAATCTTTGGAATCTTTTCTTTTTAAAGATTTATTTATTTATCTGGTTTTATTTATACAATAGCTGAGGTACAGGCCAGAGGCGCAGGAGGGTGAGAGGATTCACCAGAGACAGAGTGGGGAGCAGAACAGGCAGACAGACCAAAAGCACTGCTGAGGTGAGCAGTGGGCACCATAGGAGAGGTCTGCTGCACCATGTGGGAATCTCCCTGGCTGGCCAGGAATCAAGCTCATGCTGCAGAGGCTGGGGACAGCTTCCCAGCACTGTGCTCAACCCACTGTGCCACCAGGGAGACCTGGAATCATTTTTTGAGTAAGATATCATTGTGTATTTTTACACAATCACTCTCTTTTATAAAATGAAGACTACTGTGAATGCAGTATTTCTTTGAGGTGCTCTATTACTGACGTCAAAATTCTCTTCCAAGGTGCTACCAAATTTGTATTTGAACATGCATAGATAATGATGGTATGTCACAAGCACTGACTGACAGCAAATACAAAATGTCAGCAACTTAAGGAATATCAGAGATACTAATATCAGGGACATTAAAATATGAAAAAGTATGCTAAAAATTAATACAGTATCATAGTGAATTATCCATTAGAAATATGTCCACTTGCTGTGCCTGTGTCTTTGCACTCTGCTGATTTAGTAATCTTAATACTCATGGGAGGGATACTTCCATCAAAGGGGACATAACAATGAACTCTTGAACTAAAAATTCTAAGAGTTCCAGGTGGATATTCTGATCTTCTCATTTCACTGAAATAATAGGCAAAAAGGAAAGTTACTGGTTTTGTTTGGGTGATTCAATTCTGAATATATCACATTTTCATGTAAGTTCTGGCTATAAAATGTGGACAGAAAAGAAATTTGACTGAAACCTAGGAGATCTTGAGGGGACACTGTAATTTACATATGGAGTGATAAAAAACATAGGCTAGTTGAGCAATCCAAGATAGGAAATACTACCACGGTCTCAGTAACTGAAGAATGATGGTTTGATGTACTATCTCAAAATAGAAAACACTTCTGGTTTACATGCAGATGAAGAGAACATGGAATGAGCTGTGGAGAACAGTTTTGTATTTGTAGATATATATCCAACTTCTGGACAAGACATGCAGCAGCTATCCATAAATACTGTTGGTCTGCTATGTGTATGCATATGTATGTGTGTATGTATAAGCACATCATTTTCCTTCTCCTCTTTCCCCAATAATTTTTTATATGACAGTGGTGCTTAACTTTGTAATTCAGCAATGGGATGGTAGAAAACCACTGATATTGTGGTTAAATGAAGAGTATCCTACAGAGACTGGTACAGGAACTGATTTAATTTGAGTGCTCTTTTGGGTAGAATTTGGGTGTTATCTATGAAGAAGAAGAGTATCATTACATAAGATGCAGCACATTATGTTTGCCATTGTTGTTTGAAAAGGTGAATAGAGGGTATATATCAATGAGAGGCCAAATGATTGAACCACGCTGGATGACAAAATATATTTTCTGAACTTCCTACTATTGAAGTTTTGGGTGCAAAAAGAGTTCTCCCTGTCTGATGCATTTTTTTTTGATATTTGGAAAGCAGAGCGGGGCCAATTTCTGAGAGCAAGCATGGTCACGGAAATAAGATTTCCCAGAATCAGTATTTCAGTGACTTCCAGCTTCAGCTTCAGACCATGAAAAAATTCTTATCAATGCTAAAACACAGAAAGAGAAGCAGAGAGATAGAAACACAGAGACAAATAAATAAATCTAACAATATCTTTTGAGGTTGTGAGTAATGCAATGCCTAAAGCTAGTTTCATCACTTGAATTTAAGTTACTTTAGAAAATTCCCTTTGTGTTTTAACCAGTTTGAAATTGGTTTCTGCCCCATGCTACTAAAAGAAACTTATTTAATACTCAAAAATGAAGTATTTTTTGTTATCCGCCTTTTTAGATAAATCAACTGTTTTCTATATGTCAGTTCATTTTAAGAATTTCTAGGTAATGAGAAGTAAATATCATTTTCCTTAACTAAAGATGGTATAATGTGAAAAATGATTAGAAAAATATTGTCAAATTTCATAAGCAGGTATTATTGCTGTTGAATAAGAAACAGAGGATATATCAAGTGTGTCACATGTAGCTATAAGATGTTCACAGTATTATCATCTGAAAGGCTCATTAATAATATTATGTCCCTTGCCAATAAAATACAGTGAGTTCTTTGAAACTACAAAATGTGCATCTTTGAGTTCAATCAACCATGGATTAAAAAATACATACTACATACTTAGCTGCATCTGTACTAAGCATGTATAGACATTTTTCCTTATAATTGTTCCCTGAACAATAAAGCATAACAACTATTTACATAGCATTTACATAGGTTTAGGTATTACAAGTAATCCAGAGATGATTTAAAGTATATGAGAGGAGATACCACAGGTTATAATGCAAACACTAAGTCATTTTAAGAAGAGACTTGAACATCTGTGGATTTTTGTATCCACAGGGGTCCTGAATTGCCTGTGGATACCAAGGAATGACTGTACCATAATCCTTAAGTTCCCTCTTTCCAGGCAGAGTTCTGTAGTTTCCTACTGCTATTCCGAAGATGAATGGTTGTGATGGTAAAGTTATTCCACTCTTGCTGCTCTCCTCAGGTCTACTTTGGACTCAGAAGGTTATCACTGACATTTTTTCAGATTTTTTTATTCTCTTATTTAAACATATTTATATTAAAGAGAAGAATGACTTTTTTATATTTGTTTCTTAGATTCTAATTTCTTTTCTCACCTTTACTCCTACCACTGAGAAATGTCACTATTGATATTTTGAAATATTTGCTTCAAGTCAATTTCTTGTTTTTATATATATATAATTTTGAATATAGTATTTATTTAGAAATTAGAACATTACAAACAATACCCTGTTGAAGTCTACCTTCATCCTGGTTCTTCTGCTCTGTTCCTTAGAAGCAACCACAGTTGTGAATTTGCTTGTAGCCTTCAAATTTCTTATTCAATTTTTCGATACACGTATTTCCACAGAAAACATATTGTTTTTAATTACTTCTAATTTTTTTCATTGTCAGTATCATTTTTATTATAGTTAACTTACAGTTTCCTTTTGCCACATATATACTCAAGCTTATTAAGGGAAATAAACCAAAATTATAAGGGCAGCAGACATCAAAAATTCTCATATGATAGTCAAGGTTAAATATATACAAACCACAGTCAAGAACTGCTTTGGCAGTTTTCAAGCAACACTGGTCACAGCACTTTAAGGACAAGTAGTTTGACTCAATTTTAAAATGTATATTGACTTAATTTTAAAATGTATATTCCTGACTAAAACACTACTCAGGAACCTCTCTGGTGGTCAGGGGTTAAAGTCTCAGTGCTATCTAGCTATAGGCAGCCGCTGCGGCATGAGTTCAATCCATGAGTTCAATCCTGGCCAGGGAACTAACGACATGGTACAGCAGACCTCTCCGGTCTCACTCACCACCCACCTCAGCAGTGTATTTCAGTCAATCTGCCTATTCTGCTCCCCACTCTGTCTCTGGTGAATCCTCTCACCCTCCGCACCTCTGGCCTATACCCCAGTTTTTGTATGCATAAATAAATAAAAATAAATCTTTAAAAATAAATAAATAAAATACTACTCAGAGTTCTTGGCAGAGCAGTATTTCAAGGTTTCTACTGCTAGAAAATTTGAGGTTTTCTTGCTATCTTTCAGTCCTAAAAGTTCTGTTTTGAGTTCTCCCAAGCTTTGATGGAATTTCAGGTATTATCAGATAGGGCTGGGAGTATATGGCTAGGAGGCTGGCACAAATATTTTCAGGTAGGTGAAGCAGGGCATACCCAAAGGCATGGTCGGCAGGCAGAAAAAGCAAAACTGTTTGGCATGCAGCCAGTCTGAAGGCTACCATTATTTTTAATACACATTGAATGGTATCATGCTCTAAATATCCTTTGGCAAGCTACTTTTTTCCAAATACACTGTCCCAACCCGTGGGATTCGAGAGGCATGGAAGAGGGGCTGGGGATGAGATGAGAGGCTGACACACTTGATGAGAAGCTGCAAAAAAGGGACTTTATTTCCTCTCTGCCTACCCTTAAGTACCTTATGCTGCACCTGCGCTTTGCCTGTTCCGCATGCTTGGACTGTGTGGCTTTCTTTGATTGGCCCTATTGTCTCGTGTGCATCTTTTACTGGCTGCCTGTTAACTATATGCATTTCAAGCTACGCAATAGCCTGCCACAGCCCCGGACAACACACCATATTTTATTTAGCTATTTCTCTATTGATGGGCTTTTCGGCTACTTCCAGTTGCCATTATTACAAAGAGGATAATAATGAACATCTGTATTTGTGTGTGTGTCTGTGCATCTGTGTATATGTGTACTTGTGTGCTTTCCATGATAAGCCTCTGGTCACATTTTCTTCCAACTATCCTTCATACAAGTGTTGATCTACCATCTCAGGCTGTAATGTTTATAAGTTCCCTGACTATTAATCATTTTAAACAGTTTTATTGAGAAAAATTTACATACCATAAAATCAACCAGATTTATGTGTGGCTTTTAATAGATTTATAAAGTTGTACAATCATCATCACTACTTAATTTTAGAACGATTCCCATCACCCCAAAGAAACCTCATTCCTATCTGCAGTCACTCTCCATTCCCATCACTACCCCTGGCAACCACTAACCCACTTTCTGTCTCTACAGATTTGCCTTTCCTCTTCATACAAATGAAATCACACAATAGGTGGTCTTCTGTGTCTCACTTCTTGCATTAGCTTGCTTTTGATGTTCATCCATGTTATCATAACAATACTTTACTTTTTATTGCTGAAAAGTATTACACATTGTTTCACCAGCTGAGTTGGTTCCACTTTATAGCTATTATGAATAATACTTCTATTAACATTCATGTGTAAGTGGTCGTGTGGACATATGTTTTGTTTTTATTTCTCTTGGATAGATTTCTAGGAGTGAAACTGTGAACATGATAATTTGATGCTGGGCATTTTGAACATTTAAATAAACTTTATCAAGTAGTTACACGATTTTACATTTCTACTAACAATGTATGGGAGTTCAAATTTCTTCAACGCTTTGCCATAGGTTTTTTTTTTTTTTAAATACACACTAATTTTTGCATAAGTATTTTTAGTCAGAAGTATTTCTATTCAGCTGATATCTAATGGGTAATGCCTGGGTTACAGTGTTGTTGGTTTTTTTTTAAAGATTTATTTATTTATTTATACAAGCACTGGGTACAGTCAGAAGCGCAGGAGGGTGAGAGAATTCACCAGAGCCAGAGCGGGGAACAGAACGGGCAGAATGACGAAATACACTGCTGAGGGGAGCAACGGGCGGCAGAGAGGTCTGTGGGACCCTCACTGGCCGCCGGGAATCAAACCGGTGCTGCAGAGGCTGCGGGCAGCTTTGCAGCCCAGCGCTCAACTGCTGTGCCACCAGGGGAGGCCAAGATTTATTTATTTTTATACAAGAGCTGGGGTACAGGCCAAAGGCGTGGGAGGGTGAGAGGATTCACCAGAGACAAAGCAGGGAGCAGAACAGGCAGACGGCTGAAATACAATGCTGAGGAGAGCAGCGGGCGCAACAGGAGAGGTCTGCCACGCCATGTGGGAATCTCCCTGGCCAGCCAGGAATCGAACCCATGCTGCAGAGGCTGCGGACAGCTTCACAGCACTGCGCTCAACCCGCTGCACCACCAGGGAGGCACTAGGTTATAGTTTTAATAGATACAATCAAATGATCTCAGGTATGGTTGTCACAATTTACACTCAGTATGCTTGCCAGATATATTGTGTGACTTGTTCATAATTGCTAAATCCAGTAAATGAAAAACAGTTCATTTAAAATCACATTTCACTGATTTCTAGTGAAACATATCTTGTTTGTCAACTGATCATCTCTTCATGTTCAATAATTTATTTATTCATATCCTTTTACAATACTTTTCTTTCTTTTTGGATTTTGTATCTCTTTATAATTTTTTTTTATTCTGAATATTAAGCTTCTCAGTTTTATACACCAAAGATATTTATGGTCATCTCTTTTCTTAAGGGTTTTAAGCATGGTCTTTCAGAGTTTTTCTACACAAAAATATTTCTCCATGTAATCAATTAGAGTCTTACACCTCTTGAGTTCTATGTCTAAGAATTTAAATATCCATCCAAAGAGTAGTTTTCATTTGTTTCCTGAGAACCCTATGAGACAAACATGCAAATAATAACTCTAGCTTCCCTTTAGGAGGACATATGAATAAGAGACTCTTTTAGGATAAGTACTAGTAAGGCTGGTTATTGCATAAAAACAAAAACAAACAAAGCTGATGTAAATTAAGGCAGAAAAGAAATTTATTAATGGGTAGGAAGACTAGAAAACCAGGTTAAGGCAGGGATCAAAGGAGGCAAGACAGTTTTGAAGAAATCCATGTGAAATGGACATTCACCTCCAATACAGATTGTAATGTTTCCAATGGCTATTCATTGCTACACTAATATAGTCTCAATTTCACAAAATAATCTCAATTTGATCTTGCATCTTTGAGTCAAGTTCGCAAGACTCACCTGTAATATTATTTTGCCTCTAACATAACAAGAAAACCCTGGACTAAAATTCAAGTATATAGTTTTAGTGATCTCCAAGGAAATATTTAGTCTTCTTTATTTTTTCTTTTTTTTTTTAAAGATTTATTTATTTATGCATACAAGAGCTGGGGTACAGGCCAGAGATATGGGAGGTGAGAGGATCCACCAGAGACAGAGTGGGGAACAGAACAGGCAGACTGACTGAAATACACTGCTAAAGGGAGCAGTGGGCAAGTCAGGAGAGGTCTGCTGCACCATGTGGGTTTCTCCCTGGCCAGCCGAGGATCAAACTCATGCTGCAAAGGTTGCAAATTGCTTCATAGTGCAGTGCTTAACCCCTTGCGTCACCAGGGAGGCCCTTCTTTATTTTTTCTATAGTTAGTCTTCTTACCAAGCAGAAGTATTTTCAGGGTTATTTTCCCTATCTTACATGAGAAGTAAATGTAAAATAAGAACTGTAAGCTCAGTTGGCACATCAACCAATGAGATCAATAGAGATTTTAAACAGTAATTTTTAGATATATCAAAGTTGTTACGGCTATATTTAAAACAAGCATTGCTCTAAAAATTATTTCAGATCTATCCTTTTTTGCCTATCAGAACTGTATTGATTTATCAAGTATTTCCTGAGTGCCTAATACATGCAAAGCATAGCACTATGTGCTAGATTTCAATGATGAACAAAAACAGACATTTCAGCTCAGTAGGAAAACTACTATTTTTTAAAAAGTGACATGATTCTGTGAAAACATGTAACAGGAGACTTTATTCTAGTGTGGGAGTATCAGAGACTACCTTTCTGAAAGCTTAATGATTAAAATGAAAAATAAAGAATATAATAATGGGTTAACTAGGCAAAGAAAACTACTGTGGTGAATTTTAGAAATGTATAGCTTATATAAAAAAGCATGTTTTCCAAGTAAAGTGTGATCAAAAATTGGTAATTATATATAGGTATTCTTTATACCCTTAGTTAAGTTCTTTGAGATGTTTCTATAAAATCAAATGATGATAAATCAGATAAGTAAATATTTAATACTTCATACTAACAGAAGGTATTAATATAGATTATTCCCAAGCAACAAACATCCCACAAAATCATTTTCACTTAGTTTTGACTTAACCCTACACATTTCCATAATAGATTGATTCATTTTGCTCACACTAATAAAAAATTCATTTGTAATTGCTTAATAAACATTAGCTAGCAGTACAAAAAGAATCATTCTGTGTTTGGGGAATATATCTGAATACAATAACTTTTGGTGTTAAATAAATCAGTAAAAATACCAATACAATCATAGTGACAACAATGACTTATTGTGCCTTAAACAACACTTTAAGGAGTGATAAGAAGTAAATCAAACAAGACAAGGAGGCCAAAACATGACAATCGGTCATATATGCTATGTTAAGAATAGATACTAACCTGTATGCAATTAAGCGCAATAAAAAAAATTTAAGCAGGAAGTAACTAGATCATATTTGGGAGATGGGTAGGGAAACAAAGGCAGAATGACTGGCTGGACAAACGGTTTAAAAATCCTGAAAAGGGATGACAAAATCTGAATTAATCTAGACACAAATTTAGAAAAGAGAGGAAAGTCATTGATAAGACCCAGTCACCACTGAAAGGTAAGGGATAAGAAATATCAAAGAATCTGGGGCCTCCTTGGTGGCACAAAGGGTTAAGACACAGCAGTATGAAGCTATCCACAGCCAAGGCAGCACCAGTTCGATCCCCAGCCAGGCAGGTGACCCACATGGCGCAGCAGACCTCATCTGTCTGGCTCACTGCTCCCCTCAGCAGTATATTTCAGTACATCCGCCTATTCTGCTCCCCATTCTGTCTCTGGTGAATGCTCTCACCCCTCTGCATCTCTGGCCTGCACCCCAGCTCTTGTATACATAAGTAAATATTTAAAAAAAAAAAAGAAATATCAAAGAATGTGGAATGAATGCCATATTTACAAGATAAGGTTTACATGACAAGGGAAATTCCCCTATTTTCATAAAAATAAGAGATACAGCTTTATAGATTTAGCTAAAGATAATTTCCTCAATTTGACTTTCCAGGAAACATATCCAATACATTTTAGATATGCCTGGAAAATAGAAGAGAGATGTGTTAGTCACAAAATAATAAGTAATAGGAAGTGGTAGTACTTGAAGTAACTGTGTGGATGACTCATGTGGGGAAACACCTAGTATAGCAAATCTCTGTTATGGAGTAAGGTAAAAGTTTACAAACAGAAGCAACTCTAGCACTGTTGATGACGCTTGCTGGCGCAAGTAGAAACTGAAATCAATGTAAGAGGATTTGAAGTGTACACAGAAGGTAAGAAAGAGGAAACAGTGAATTAGCCTATCAATAAAGAAGTTTGGTTTTGAAGGGAATTTGAGAAAAATAATATGATGTACCATAACGGAAATTTACATTTTCACATTATTTTTCAAAAGAGAAAAAATCTGAATATACATATAGGTATGTATGTGTATACACCTATAGCTATATATATATATTTTTTTTAAAGATTTATTTATTTATTTATTTATTTATTTATTTATTTATTTAAACAAACACTGGGTACAGTCAGAAGTGTGGGAGGGTGAGAGAATTCACCAGAGCCAGAGAGGGAAGCAGAGCAGGCAGAAGGACCGAAGTACACTGCTGAGGGGAGCAGCGGGCAGCAGGAGAGGTCTGCACACCATGTAGGACCCTCCTCCGGTGGCCAGGGAGCAGCCAGGGATCGAACAGGCACTGCAGAGGCTGTGGGCAGCTTCGCAACCCAGCGCTCAACCGCTGCGCCACAGGGGGAGCCCCCTTTAGGTATATATTTACACAAACACACACACACGCACAGGGAAAGAAGAAAACAAAACGGAAGAAATGAAAATATGAACAGGTCATTGAAAGCATGATGATATAGTCCATTTATAGCAAACCCACAGTTAACATCATACTCAATGTATGATGATGTAAAACTATAAGCTTTTCCCCTAAGATCAGGAACAAGAAAGGATATCTATTGTTCAAATAATTTTGGAAGTCCTAGCCAGAACAATTAGGGAAAAGAAAGAAATAAAAGGAATCCAAATTAGAAAATAAGTAAAACTATTGCTATTTACAGATGACATGATAATATACATAAAAAATCCTAAAGACCCTACCCAAAACTCCTGAAAATAATAAGCCAATACAGCAAAGTGGAGGAATATGGAATCTATAGACTACATCTATTGTACTTCCATATACAAACAATGAATCAGAGGAAAAAGAAATTAAGAAAACAATTCCATTCGTGATTCCATCAAAGAGGATTAAATACCTGGGAGTAAACTTACCATCAGAAGTGAAAGACCTATATACTGAAAAACTAAGACATTGCTAAAAGAAATGGGAAAAGACACAAAGAAATGAAAAGATATTCCATGTCCAGGGATCTGAACAGACAATGTTAAAATTTGCCATACTACAATTTAATCCATATCAAAACCCCAATGGCATTTTTCAAGGAAATAAAACAAAAAACTTTAAAATATATATGGAACTTGGGCCTCCCTGGTGGCGCAGCGGTTGAGTGCTGGGTTGCGAAGCTGCTCGCAGCCTCTGTGCCACTGGTTCTATCCCCAGCTGCTCCCCGGCCACCAGAGCGGGGTCCCGCATGGCACGCAGACCTCTCCTGCCGCCCGCTGCTCCCCTCAGCAGTGTACTTCAGTCCTTCTGCCTGCTCTGCTCCCCGCTCTGGCTCTGGTGAATTCTCTCACCCTCCCGCGCTTCTGACTGTACCCAGTGCTTGTATAAATAAATAAAAATAAATCTTTAAAAAAAAAAAAAATATATATATATATATATGGAACCACAAAAGACCCCAAATAGTTAAAGTTACCCAGGAGTAATGGAGGTATTTTATCTTGCTCCCTGACTTCAAATTACACAATAAAATGATAATAATCAAAACAGTATAATACTGGATCAAAAACACATAGAGACCAATGGAATAGAATTGACAGTTTAGATACATGTCAATATATGGACAATTATAGGACAAAGGAGCCAAGACCATACAAAAGAGAAAAGAGAAGCCTCTTCAACAAATGGTACTGAAAAGTCTGGACAGCTACACATAAAAAATGAGAATGGATCATTATTTAACACCATACATACACACAAAATTAACTCAAAATACTTTAAAGACATGGATATCAGCCCTGAAATCATAAAACACATAGAAAAAAAAAAAACATAGGTAATACACTCCTGGACATTGAGCACCAAGATGTCTTTGGAGATTCAACTCTGATGGCAAAGGAAACAAAGCAAAAATAATAGGACTATATCAACGAAACAAGCCTTTGTACAGTGAAAGAAACCACTGCATAAATGAAAACAAAGCCTTATGAATGGGAGAAGACACTTGCTCATCATATATCAGACAAGGACTTAGTATCCAAAATATATTAAAAAAAAACAAAACTCAGCAACAACAAAAACAACCTAATCAAGAAATGATCAGACCAGAATTCTGTTCTTCAAAAAAAAGAAGACCTCTATTTAATAGAACAGCACAACAGAAGGACACTTGAAAAACCCTTTAATGTTTCATGAAGACTAGCTGTTTATTTCCTGGAGTATTATTAAACTACTCTGAATTTCCTTTAAGAAATTTTCAGTTAGTTGTACTTTTCTTTCTAAATGTTTTTATATGTGGGATTCCTTTTATGAAAGTCATAGAAGGACCCAGTTGAGATTTTTTTTAAACTAAGGAGTAGTACCAAATTATTATCTCAGATCACATCATTCTACTAAAATTAAGTGAAGGAAGTATGCCAACCATAACTGTCAAAGTGTTAGCTGCAATCTGTTAGAGAATAAGCCTACTTATGGAAAGACTGTAGGAACAGAAAGGTCTATTAATCATGTGAAAGGCACATTCCAGAGGCCCCTCTGGAAAGAATGTAGGCAGATCAAAATGTGATTGAAGTCAATGGTTCTTATTATCTCTGTGAGGTTGGGCAGACGATAAAATTTTCCTATATTTTGGTTCCTTCTTTTGTGTTTCAGTTGTCCATTGTATGTAACAAGTACCAAACCTAGTGTAAAAAAACCTCTATTTTGCTCAGAATTATGTGGATCAATAATTTGGACAAGGTACAGTAGGAACTGCTCACCTCTGCTGCACAAGATATGAAGTCTGAACTGGGTGCCCTACACAGCTGGAGGATAGCTGGAACAGCCGACTGAGGTCAGACATCTGACATTTCACTTCCCACTATTTGCTGAGTCACTCACTCATCTGGCTTCTGTTGAAGCCTGGGTTGAATGAAAGGTCTAAGGAAGCTTCATTCACTTATCCAGTGCCCAGATACTACCCCAAATGGACAATCACCCTCTCTTTCACCCTCTTCTATTCTTACTGATTCTCCCCCTCTTACTCTCCAAGTGACTAGGTAGCCTTCTAACAGTATGCTGGCCTCAGAATACTCATATACCTTACACTGCCAGTGGCTTCGATGAGAGCACAGGCTGTTAGTCCTCTCAAAGGCATAATGCTAGAAATTACTCAGCATCATAACCACCATATTTTACTGGTTAAACAATCACAAGCCTAGCCCATATTCAGAGTGAAGAAATCAACTATGCCTCTGGATAAGAAGAGGTAGGTAAGAATTAATAGTCATCTTTACTGTCGGTCTACCTTCTGCCCACATATGATTTACATACCTCAAAATATACTGAATTCTTCCCTAGGTCCCCAAAAGTCTCATTCCATTCCATCAGCTTAATGTCCAAGATGTAATCTAAATCGGGTTACAGATGTAGATGAGACTCCTCGAATCCAGCTTCTTAGGTATAGCCCCTGAGATACACTCTTCTAATCTGAGGCTCTTCAAAATAAAGATACAAGCTATGGGTCCAATATCTCCCCTTAGCCCCCAACAGACAATGGTGAGGTGGGAACAGGACAATTGCAATAGACACTCCAATTCAAAAAGAGTGAAAACAAGAGGCATATAATAGTCATTGGTCAATAGCAATTTTGAAATCCAGTTGGGCACATATTACCAGTTCCTTATTAGTTTTGGGAGTGGTTCTCTACATCTTTTAGTTCTACTCTCTGATTTCTTGGCTACATTCTATGAGTCAATCTTTATTTTCCATAAGAAATGGTGTATGTCTAGAGCGCTTAATAGCTTCTCAGCCTGTTTCCTTTCCACAGGAGGTTAAGTCTAGAGGCTTCTTTTCATTATAAATGTTCTCTGCCCCTTTTAAAACTCTCTAAGTTTCTTATTACCAGCTATCAACTTCAATCAACTTCACAGTCACATTTTTTCCCTAAGGCCTTTTTTTGCCCCCTTTATTTTTATTGATTAAACTTTTTATTTTCTTACATTGTTGCTTATTCTTGTACAAAATTTGATTTCCCCCCTTAGGGAGAAATAGTCCCCATAAAATCTATAGAAATATAGTCTATATATTTCCCTATGTTTGAACCAGAAAACCTATGTTCTTCCCTCCCCTGCTGAAAGGCCCATTTCTACCTTAGTCCTCAAATAAGGCTGCTATGGGGTAATGTCCTTAAAATTTTTAGAAATGCCTCCTAGAGAGGCCTGCAAGACAAACACTGAAGATTCTTATAAGTTTTTTCACCTAGAAAAAGGTCTTTTGAAGCATCATTTAATATTTTCTATGTTTTAGTAAAGAATCTTGCAGCATTTTAAACTATGTTGGTCAAAAGAGACTATAAAAGGTCAAGAAGTAAGAATTACTAGAAAATGTAACTCCAGACAGTTCTCTGATGCCCTTCTTCTTTTATCTAGGAATCTAGGAAATTCTCTCCACCATTCATTTAAATAATAATTATTTTGCTAATTATGTAGGCAAATGTTTCTTTATTTAGATACATTAAATTTCTGCTAGAATGCAAGGGTGAAATTCCTGTCAGAATTTCAGTGAATTCTAAAAGTGGTTCTATACTATGTAATTCCCTTGCCATGTTAAACTAGTAAATTTTATGGTCAAATACAGTAACTATCCCTAGCATAGGTTTTCTGGTTCAATCATTTCTCTACCTTTTATTATTAGGATCTGTTTATTTTTTAAAATTTGTTTTAATATGATTTATGTATATGACTTCTATTGCAAAATACCAGAAATATATTTTGGTTGTGGTAATGAGGGAGTAGGTAGAGATGAGAAGGAAAAAATTCTATTCCTAGCTTAAGAAAATGAAAAAGTCCCTATGGGGTTAAAACAACAACCAGAAAAAGATACCTGTGACAGCTAGTTTTATGTGTCAACTTGGCTAGGATAAAATCTCCAATAATTCAATTAGACACTAACCTAATTTCTGCTGTGAAGGTATTTTGTAGATTTGATTAAAACCCATAATCAGTTTACTTGAAATAAAGATTAACCTGTATAATTTGGGTGGGTCTGATTCAATCCATTGACCTTACAAGCCAAACTGAACTTTCTTGAAAAGAAATTGGGACTGGGAACTGCAGTTGCCACTTGCACCTCAGAATTCCAACTTGCCCTTCCTGGTAGTCCACTCTATGGATTTTGGACTTAACTAGCCCCCACAATCAGTAAGTCAATTCCTTGCCATATATCTCTCAATAGATACCATATTCTGTTTCCCTGATGCAACCTTAACTGATAGGCCATCATACTGAGTAATTAGTTTTATATGACTGGAAAGATTATTATGAAAGAGATAAGTAAATGAAGTTTAAAAAAACTTAAAATGTTTTAGAAAATCAGCTAATAGAGCAAGATGGCTAAGAACATAGACTCCAGGCTCAGACTGTTTGGGTTGAAATCCCACCTTCCCTACTTACTAAACTGTGGCTATGGACAAGTTACTTAAGCTCATTGTGCCCAAATTGCCTTCTGTATAAAATAGGAACAATTGTAGCTCCTACCTCAAAGGGTTGTAAAGATTAAGTAAGTTACTATATATACAGCATTGATAAGTGGGGCTGGCACATAATGAAAGCAAAGAACTATTCTAAAAATGGTAAAAGATTTTCTAAGGGCAGTCCAGATTCTAAGGAAGATTTTCTAAGGGCCCTCCAGATTCTATGGAATTATGCATTTCTAATGCATAATTTTTGTAAGAAAAATACCATTGACATATTAAGGAAACAATGTATGAATGATGAGTAGAAGGTCTGAAATCAAACTGGCTAAGTTTGCATCACACAATAGTTCTGCTACCCAGCTGTATAATCTTAACTTCCAGTTTTCTTACCAGAAAAAAATGATGATAATAATAGTTTCATTTTATTGTGAGAAATAAGTGATATAAGCTACATTGCATAATTTAAAAAGTTTTGATGGACAACTTTCTAAAATTTCTCCCTGAATTTTTTATCTTCTTATGATGATTTTAGGTTATGAATATAAATCAGCTCTTTATAACCTAGTAAAATATAAATTACCCCAGTAGATTAATTGCTATTTCTAGCTGTTTCCATTGATAGCATTTTCAGAATACATGTTTAAAAAGGTGCCTTAAACCTCTGTGGTGGCACAAAGGGTTAAGTCTCAGCACTATCAAGCTATTGCCAGCCATTATAGCATGAGTTCAATATCCAGGCAGGGAGATACCCACATGGCACAGCAGACCTCTCCTGTCACACCCACTACTCTCCTCAGCAGTGCATTTCAGTCAATCCGCCTGTTCTGCTCCCCACTCTGTCTCTGGTGAATCTGCTCACATACACCCCCGCCCCCCAACTCTGGCCTACATCACAGTTCTTATATGCATAAGTAAAATAAAAATAGATCTTTAAAAATAAAAAAAATTAAAAGGTGCCTTAAAAAGGTGGTTAAGGATTTCCCTTAACAACTATAGTTATTTATCATCTTCTAGGTACCAAGAGAAACACATCATACACAATTTTTAAATCTTACAACTCAGCACTATCACTATTTTGCAGATTATGAAAGGCTTTGAAAGTAGCTGTGGACTCTGATAGAAGTACACTGCAATGTCTATTGTGGCTTCTTTGCAAACACTTTTATTACTTTCAGGATCTCAGTGTTATCCAGACACCAGATTAAATATATTAAGTGCCCAAGTAAGTAACTTCTGATCACCTAATTAGCTAGCTTCTACAGTCTCAAATATTCAGTTTATTTTAAAAGGAGGGAGGGGGCGGGGGCAATTCCTTTCTCAAATAAACTTATGTGAGCTGTTAATAAAAGCTGTATTTTCACAGAGAATTAAAAAAAAATTCCAATTTAGCTATGCAAGTATGAATACTTTTAAATTTTAGAAGAGAAACACATTTAAACTGAAGTGCATGCTGATCTACAGGACATATAAACCAACATAAAATTACTCTCTTTGGCCACATACCATTGAAATACACATGGCACAGCAGACCTCTCCTGTCTTGCCTACTACTCCTCTCAGCAGTGTATTTCAGTAGATCTGCCTCTTCTGCTCCCCACTCTGGCTTTGGTGAATTCTCTCACCCCCTGCACCTCTGGCCTATATCCCAGTTCTTCTATGCATAAATAAATTACATTTAAAACATTTTTATCTGAAATTACATTAAATTAAAATCAGTGTTTTAAAGTATTTTGCTAAGATCTTTGATAGAATTATTAAACGGCCATTGTACGTATATATCTATCTCATACTTAGGACTAGAGATAATATCGGGCTACTTGTAGTTTATTTAATATGTGTATCTTGTAAACTGTCTAATTTAGTGTTTCTGTTCATTTAATATGTACATCCCAGTCCTACAGTACCTTAGACATTTACTCAAAGATTATACCTTAGACCCATTTCATTATATGCTCTTTGACAGCCTTGTTCTATCTTTTTAGATCACTGCTTTAAATGTCTCAACTTCAATAATCTTCAGTCTTATCAAGAACTAATCCTTATCACCACATTTTATACCTTAAAATCCTTTTTCCACTATAAAAATATACATAAATTCTAAGGTCAAATATTATCATCACTTTGCTGGATATATTTTCAGCACTTGTCCCTCTCCTTTTATCCATACTTGCTTGTCAAAACCTTAAGCCTAATGAAATTCAATTCTCTACCTACTCTCAGCCTAGGTGGGGTTGGAGGAAAATACAAACTATACTGAGTTTTTACTCACTTGAAATCTATAAACAGAACCTCAAGTTTATATTTATTGATTTCTGAGCATCACACCATATTTCCTTAGTTTATTTAATCTCCCACCCTTCTAGATGACTTTCATTGCTTCTCTCTCTCCCAAACTCTAACATCTTTACCATAATTCTTTCACTCTTGCTTCCTACTTCTTTGAGAAATATAAGCAGTTCTAAATGTAAAAGATAAAACAAAACTTTCTGAAGAAAATTCGAAATTATTTTCATGAACTTAAAGTATGCAAAGATTTCTTTAAAAGGAAATTATTATATTTTCTTTAGTTTGAAGGATCTAGTCTTTGAGTATGTGAGTTGTAGGAAATGTGTGTATGCAGTGTGTGGTATAGTAATATTCCTATCCCTAAAAAAAATTCTTATTTTCTTTAGTCAGAAGTCACTATAAGCATGTACTACACTAAAATAGAACATCCAGATAACCAACAAGTATATGGAAAGGTTTTCAACATGATTAAGTCATTAGGGAAATGAAAATTAAAAGCATTATTAGATACTGACATACAACCACCAAAAGGACAATCTGAAAAAACAAGCCTGTCAACACTAAGGATGGTAAGGACATAGAACAATAAGAACTTCCCTATCTACTGCTTTAAGTATAAAGTGGCATGTGTCTTTGGAAAATTGTTTGGTAGTACCTACTGAAACTGATATACATAATACATGATGGAATAACTCCATCATTGGGTATATGCCTAACACAAGTAAGTATAGCTATGTATCAAAAGACGCAAGTATGCTGAATAACGTTCATGTTTCATTCATAATAATCCTGAAACTGGAAAACAACATTAATGTTCATCAACTGTAGAATGGAAAAATAAGTTGTGGTATAGTCATACAATGGAAGAAAACACATTAATAAAAAATAAAATATTGCTATATATATTAATGTGGCTAAATTTCACAGAGTGAAATAAATAAAGCTATAAGAATACAAACACAAAGGAATAAAGCTATGTGATTTTTCCTTATGTAAAGTTCAAAAACAAGCAACCTAATTTACAATGAGAAAACAGTGGTTAACCTTTTGTAGAAAAAGGATATTTATTTACTCTGAAGGGGCACAAGGAAGTTTCTAGAATGCTGTTATTTGTATATTTGATCAGGTTGTGATTATTATAGGTGAATCCAGGACTCTTCAATCTATAAACTTAAAATCTGTATACTTACTGTTATAACTCATTGGTCAAATGTACAAAAAGAAAGAAAATACTATCATGGAACTTCTACTTCAATAAAATAGTTTATATAAAAAAATATTTCTTGCTGCAAAGATCTACAAATATTTGGGGGAGGAAGTAAAAATAGTTTAAAACTACTGGAAATAAAAAAAAGCTAAACTAGTATTCTACACTACTTTTTCCACAGATATCTAAGGTAACTAGGACATGATACTAAAAAGAATGGAGAGGGAAGCAGCTGCTGAAGAGTCTAAAGAATGAAGAAGAGATTTTAATAAGTTCGCAGTTGTATGAAAACAAACCACAGCTCAGGATTAGGCCGGGGGGCGGGGGAGCCCTGATAAAAACCTTGGTTTTCAGTCAGGAGTTACCCCATTCCAGAAAAAATAAACAGAAAATAAACCTAGCCTCACAAAGACTGAAAGCAGTCAAAAAGTCATCTCAATCACTGATTCAATCACCATGACCTGTCCTAGCCTGATCACCAGCTTATAAGAATATTAGATATTCTATGAAAGAATATAATATGATACAGACTATTTTCTACTTCTCTACATGTAATTTCTAACATTCAAACAAAGAACCCAGACATGTCCAAAAGACCAAAATTTTGGCCTTTGATGACTCACTTGTTCAAAACAGAAATGACAAGATGGAAAATTCTGAGGTAAGTAGAAACTCCAGAGATTAAACATGTATTAACTATATTATATATATATTTACATGTAATATTATTTTAAAATTTATGTTAAAGTATATACATTAAAACATGTGTATATAATGTATACACATATACATTTTACATTATATATACATACAATATGAACTGGATATTTACATATAATTGGAATCCCAAAAGAGAAGGAAAGAAAGGACAGGGCAAAGCAGTATTTTAAGAAGTATCTTTTATCTATATGGATGAAAGATACTGAGTCAAAATTTACAAAAAGGTGCCAAGTAGGGAGGATAAAATCACTTAGGAATATTATCATGAAACTGTTGAAAACCAGAGGAAATGAGAAACAACCAAAGGAAAAAGAGATATACTACCTTCAAATAACAATAAGACTAAAGGTTGCTTCTCAACATAACAATGGAAAACAAAACATGATGCACCATCTTTGAAGTATTTAAATAACTAGCAACCTAGAATTATCTCCAGATAAAGCAAATTACTGAAAAGGTAAGTTAAAAAATAGACAATTACAGATAAATAAAAACTAATATAATTCATCACTAGGATACCTTCACTAAAAGGCTACCTCAGGCACAAGGAAGATTACCAGAGAAAGTATCATAAAAATAAGGGAATGAATAACAAAAAGAGCAACTATATGTATAATTATAAATAAATGTTGATGACACATAATAATAATGCATAATAGGGTTTAAAGTACATGCAGGATTAAAAGGCATGAAAATAATATGTAAGATGAGGGGGGAAGAGGCAAGTGGAGTTACAGTGTTCTAAATCTGTATGTGGGGAATGGTAATTTTATATTACACTATAATTAGTCAATGATAAACATTATAATGTCTAGAGGAACTAAGAAAAAGGTGGAAAAAAATAGATGACTAACAGAGAGGGCTAATCATATTAACAACAGATTACTTTAAAAACAATATTAAAAAAAAAAAACAAGATAAAAAACCAAAATGGTATATATAAAGTCAGACTATAAATGGGCTAACTATGCCAATTTAAAAACAAAGATAATCAGACTTGATTAATAAGAACTCAACTTATATACAGCTTACAAAAAACACACCTTAACTATAAATATTAAAAAAGTCACGCTAATTATAATAGAAAAAAGTTCATGTAGATACAGTAATACCAGAAAACTAAATTAGGAAAGAAACATCACTAGAAATAGAGAGATTTCTTATAAAATGAAATAATAATTCTAAATTAATATGTATCTAAAAATATGGCTTCAAAACATTAAACTGAACTTTGATGGAGAAATAGACAAATTAAGAGACACTTTTTAAAAATATGAGGTAATTAATTATGTGTATATATCTAAATATTATTTATACATTTTTAAAAATATTTTACTTATGCATATAAGAACTGGGGTGTAAGCCAGAGAGGTGCAGGGAGGTGGGGGGGGTGAGAGGATTCACTAGGGAAGAGTGGGGAGCAGAACAGGCAGATCCCTGAGCAGAGCAGTAGGTGAGACAGGAGAGGTCTGCTGCACCATGTGGATCACCTCCCTGGCTGGAGATAGAACTCATGCTGTAGTGGCTGGCGATAGCTTGATAGCGCAGTGTCTTTAACACCTGTGCCACCAAGGAGGCCCCTACATTTTGATGTGTTATAATTATACACACACATCTGATCAGTTTTATAAGAATATCCAAATATTCTAAAACTCTCTTAAACCTACACTGTACTTAATAGCTAATGATTTTATCATGCCCATATATTTCATCTCTAGACAATGTTATATAAAGACATTCAATATATTGAGGACAAAATTATAATTATATATCAAAAAATTCAGAAAACAGTCTATAATTTACATCAGCTTTATAGGTATCTACAAACTTTCTCAACCAATGAGGAGAAAGAGAAATAAAGCTGGTTTAATAGGAGACAGCACTAACTGCTTGAAATTCTACTTGGTCTATCGACTAACATCATCACTAATATTTTGGCAGTCACCAAATTATTCTCCAAACACTGTGGATCCCTAACAGAACTTGCTCTCTGTGTGTGCCACAGAAAGACACTTTCTATAACAAATAGTAAGAGGAAAAAAAATAGTAAGAATAAATAATATCGAATCACACAATAAGCAAACGACTTAATCTGTATGTGTATAACTGAGTGAAAGAGAACACTTAAGGCAACAAGAGCAAAATATACAGTCTTCTCAGAAGTCAATGTGTGGCCTCTCTGGAGGCCTAGGGATTAAGTTTCACTAGTATCACCACCATCTCTGCTCCCTGATGCTGCCTGCCTAGAGTTCAAATCCCCACCAGGTAGCTAAACCACACATGGCACAGGAGACCTATCCTGTCTCACCCACTGCTCCCCTTAGCAGTATATTTCAGCAAATCTGCCCGTTCTGCTCTTCACTCTGTCTCTGGTGAATCCTCTCACTCCCCGTACCACTGCCCTACACCCCCAGCTCTTCTACACAAATAAATATATATTTTTTTAAGTCAATGTGACATTTACCACAGGTGACTGTATGGTGGACCATAAAGCAAGCCTCAGTGAGTTACAAAGAACTTTAGTCATTCAAAATATGTTCTCTAACTCTGACAGGGTGGTCCCCAGGAAAGGGGGAGGTTCCAGGTTTCCTGCCCCAAGAGAGGGTGGAGCTGAGCAGGGATAAGAAGCAGCAGCAGAAGAGACTGAGGAAGGAAGGAAGCAGGATGGAGAGCCAGAAGGAGACTTGGAGGAGACACAGGGAGCAAAGAGACATGCAAAGAAACTGTGTTTGCCTTTTGGTCGTGGACTAGTTGACACAGATGTGGGTGAGAGACCCATGGGGAGGTGACAATGGCTGTTTTTGTCTTGATTTTGATTTTGCTCTTTCCTCCCAGACTTGTCTGGTTGTTTCTGATCCTTTTCTGTGGGTCCCCACTGAAGGGTGCTTTGAACTTGTGGCAGGCTTTGGGGCCTTGCTCTGGGCCAATCCTATTTGGGTGGACTTTTACCCACAAGGGAACAGGTAACTCTGGGTGCTTGATTTAGAAACTGTATTCTTTGCCTTTCCTGTTTTGTTTACTAACTGTATTAAAGTTCCTTTTCATTAAAGTCTCATATGTTTTGTGTCAATGTGGCGGATGGCAGAACCTATTTAGAGCAGGCAGGTTTACAGGGTCTAGGGTGCCCTGTAACATAACCATAGTGAAATCAAACTAGAAATCCCCAAATATTTGAAAACTAACCAATGTAGCCATCAGTGTAGTCAATTTGGAAATGTAGTCCAATAATGGAAATTAGAGAATATGTTGACATATTTTGGAAAACCAAATTCAGCATTATATAAAAATGATACAAAAAGGGATAATATACCAGACTGGGTTTATTTCACATATAGAATACTGGTTTTCAAAAGTCAATAAATGAAAATAACATTTGATAAATCATGTATCTTTTTTTTCCTGAAAAATCTATGTTTAATTAGATCTTAGAAATTAAGTATTATTGCTTGATAACCAGAAGTATACTTTGAGATACTTTGGCTGTGTGTGTGTGTGTGTGTGTGTATACATATTTTTTTTACATCATTCTTGTACAATGTATTTCCTGTGAAATTCCCACTACCATAGTCCCTTATGCTCTTCCCACCCATTTTAATCCTTTTCCCTCCTCCTCCCCTGCAGAACATCTCTGATTTATAGTTGCCTGTTGATTTTGATTTCTTATTTATTATAATTATTTTTCCCTG
Source organism: Talpa occidentalis (assembly GCF_014898055.3). Lineage (NCBI taxonomy): Eukaryota > Metazoa > Chordata > Mammalia > Eulipotyphla > Talpidae > Talpa > Talpa occidentalis. Next base: position 42,838,716 of record NW_023605305.1, read on the forward strand.
ATACCTTATTTGTTTTGTTTTGCTTTTAAGATTTATTTTATTTTATGCATACAAGAGTTAGGGTGCAGGCCAGAGATATGGAGGGTGAGAGGATCCACCAGAAACAGAGTGGGGAACAGAACAGGCAGATGTACCGAAATACACTGCTGAGGGGAGCAGCGGATGAGTCAGGAGAAGTCTGCTGCACCATGTCAGTCACCTCCCTGGCCGGGGATTGAACTTGTGCTGCAGTGCCTGAGGCTAGCTTCATAGTGCTGCATCTTAACCTCCTGCGCCACCAGGAGGCCCCTGATCCCGTATTTGCTTCCTCTACATTCCTCCTATAAGCGAGACCATCTGACATTCTTCTTTTTCTTTCTGGCTTATTTCACTGAGCATAATCCCTTCCAGCTCCTCAAATATCTATTTTTAATGGAAAAAATATATTAGCAAGCCAGAAATAGAAGGTATCTTCTTTAACAGATAAAGGATACATTAAAGTTTTCTTTTTCTAAAGCCAAAATGACACCAGGAATATAACACAAATTCCCATTATCATTATTTTTATTTATCACTATCTTGAAATTCCTAGCCTCTGGAGTGGGAAAAATAAAGCAACAAAAAAAATATAGGGATTAGAAGGGAGGATAATAATATTATCATAATTAGGCAACAGCATGGTATGCTTGTATATGTATAAGATATAAAATAATCTATTACTAACTTATTAAAATTAATGAAATTAGCAAGATCACTAGAGCTCAGCATAAGCATCTAATCTTAATTTCATAAAATTACAACTAATATATCAGAAAATAAAATTTTTACAAAAACTATCATTTTCAGGAGCATCAAAAAACATCTACAACTAGGACTAAATCTAATTTTTAAATGGCCACCACTTTAAAAATAGGTACTTAAATAAGCTAACAACTTAAAAATTGAAGGAATATACCATGTTAACATAGGCCTAAAAATTCAATACTTTCAAGCAGAACATTCTTCTCAAACTATCTTTTTGATGCAATCTGAATTAAGGACTCCACAAGATTTGTGTGTATAAGTGCATGTGTGGAAATTGACAAGTTTAAAAAATCAAAATTTCACAAGGAAATACAAAGAGGAAGAATATTGACAACTATCTTGAAAATGAAAGCTTTGGGTCTTAAAGTTATAGGATGTAGTAAGTTAAGACCTTATTAAAAAGCTATGTGAAATGATAGTTTTATACTGATAAAATAGATAAATAAATAAGACAGAATGAAAACAAACCACACATTTCAATCATTACAGTACAATAGGACAAGGATGAATATATTTTCAATAAATGGTGCTTTGTTTAATAAATATTGATAGTTTGATAGTCCCAATTGTTTATATTCGCTTTTGTTTTTCTTGCTGATGGAGATGAATTCACAAAGACATCACTGAAGCCTATGTTGTGGACTGTTCTGCCTAAGTTTTAATTCTGTGTATTATATATACCCAAATGTATGGGACACAGAAAAAGTAGTACTAAGTGGAAAATATAAAGCAATACCTGCCCAGATCAAGAAACAAAAAAGAGCTCAAATTATTATATCGCTCACCTTAAGGAACTAGAAAAAGATGAACAAACAAAAGCAAAAGCAAGCAAAAGAAAGAATAAAAATTAAAGCAGAAATAAATGAAACAGAAATCAAAAAGAAAGTCCAAAAGATTAGTGAAACCAAAAGTCAAGTCTTTGGGGGGGAAAAAAAAACCAACAAACAAAACAGATCAACCACTAGCTAAGTTCACAAAATAAAAACAGGGAGAAAATGCAAAGAAACAAAATCAGAAACAAAACCAGAAGTTACAACAGAAATTTGGAGGATCATAAGAGACTACTATAAACATTGGTTTGCCAGTAAGTTGAATAACCTAGAAGAGATGGACAAATTCTTAGAAATATACAACCATCCAAGACTGAATCAGAAAGAAATAGAAAACCTAAACAGACCAACTACAAGCAAGGAAATTGCAAGAGTAATCAAAAGTCTCCCAAAAAAACAAGACCAGGCCCAGAAAGTTTCACTAGTGAGTTCTCCCAAAGCTTCTAAAATGAACTAATGCCTAACCTTCTCAAAGTCTTCAAAAAACCTAAGATATAATAGAATCCAAACTGGGGCGGGGGGGGGGGGGGTTGGGGAATAAAATTACCACTATTTGCAGATGATCTGATATTTTACATAGAAAACCCTAAAGACTCCACTAAAAAACAAACTGAAACAATAAATCAGTTCAGCAATGTGGTTGGCTATAAAATCAATTAACAAAAATCAGGCGCACCCTCTAGCCATACAATAAGCTAGAAGAAGAGGAAATCAAAAAAACAATCCCAGTTACAATCACATAAAAAGAAATTAAATAGCTAGGAGTAAGCTTAACAAAGGAGGTGAAGGACCTATACAATGAAAACTGTAAGACATTGTTAAAAGAAATAGAAGGCAAAAAGGAATGGAAAGATGTTCCCTGTACATGGACTGGAAGAATTAACTTTGTTAAAATGGCCATATTGCCCAAAGAAATCTACAGATTCAATGCAATCCCTATCAAAGTTTCAATGGTATTCGTCCAAAAAAAAAAAAAAAAAAACTACTGAAATTCATATGGAACCATAAAAGACCCAAATAGCCAAAGTAATCCTGACCAAAAAAAGAGAGGAGAATGGTGGTCTTGCATTCTCAGATTTCAAACTATACTACAAACCTATAATAACTATACAGTATGGTACTAAAAGCAAACAGACACACAGATCAATGGAATAGAACTGAGAACCCAGTCATAAACACATACTTATACATACAGTTAACCTACAACAAAGGAGCCAAGAGTACACACTGCAGAAAAAAAGTGTCTTAATAAATTGTGTTGGGAAAACTAGACAAGCACATGCAAAAGAATAGAACTAGAACACTATGTCACTCCATACACAAAAATTAATTCAAAATGGATTAAAGACTTGGATATAAGACCTAAAACCATCAAATACAAAAAAGAAAACATAGTTTAAAAATACTCCAAACATAAAACTCCTGCCCTGATGCCTTGTGGCTCTCTCCAACAAGAGAAACAAAAGAGAACATAAACATTAGGGACTACATCAAACTAAAAAGCTTCTGCACAGTGGAAAGAACTACCACTAAAACAAAGATACCATACCGAATCTGGAAAAAGATTTGCACACCATACATTTAACAAGAGGTCGATATCCAAGATCTACAAAGAACTCACAGCAAAAAGAAAATAACCCAATCCAAAAGTGGGCTTAAGTGCTAAACAGACACTTATCCAAAGAAGACATACAGATAGATGGCCAATAAATGTTCATCATCACTATAATTAAGGAAATGGGAATGAAAACCACAATGAGTTACCACCTTCACACCAGTCACAATGGCCCATATCAAAAAGTCCAGAAACAACAAGTGTTGCCAAGGAACTGGAGAAAAAGGAGCCCTCTTATATTGCTGATGGGAACATAGACTGGCCCAGTCCTTATGGAAAATAGTATGTAGATTTCTCAAGATACTAAAAATAGATCTACCATATAATCCAGCTGTTCCACTCCTAGGTTGCTGCAACAGGAACTTTGTCACTTTGCCGCAGGAACGCGATAAGGGACACAGCAGTAGTGGAGCAGGTTTGCAAGGCAAGACTCTGCTGCTGGAGCAGAAGTTCTTGTGCCATTTATTGAAAGCATACAAGCTTGTAAAAGTTGATTGTGTGACAATGGTATGAGGAATGAAGTCCGGAGGGTGGGATAGGAATGGGGGACAAAGTTTTACAAAGGATAGGGAAGGGAACATCGTGACCAGACGTCAAGAGCCATTTGCGTCAGCAAAGTATTTGATGTTATCATAGGCAGAGTTATCCCGAGACCACCATGGAGACAGTCATGTAATCAGGTCAACAACGGCCTAGGCATTCCCGGGCCTGCCTCATGATACGAGCTTTACTCTGTAGGTAGTCAAGGAATTCTCTGCTGTGATTTGTAGATATCAAATAGGTCACAGTTGCCCATGAGTGGCCAGCTAGTAGCCAGCTCATAAGAACCCACACTAAGTATCTACCTGAAAAACGCAAAAACACTCACTGGAAGGAATACATGCTCAATGCAGGACTATTTACAATAGCCAAGTTATGGAAACAACTTAAGTTGTTAGAAAGATGTGGTATTTATACACAATTGAATATTACTGGGCTATTAAAAAAAGTCTGAAAGAGAAAGAAAAATACTGAATGGTTTCAAATATATGTGGAATATAGAGAAAATAACAAAGGAACAAAGGGTCTGACAAAACCAAACCAATAACAAACCTTAGAAATCTAACTGTAGAGTTGAGGTTACCAGAGGGATTGTATAAGGCTACTGGAGATGGAGGGGGCAGGGGAGAACAAATTTTGCAAGGGGACATAATGGACAAAGAAAGAGAACAATACATTTGAAAGGGGTGATCCTATACTTCTAAATTATATACAGTGTTATAAACCAAACTGTTAATTAAAAAAATTAAGGATTCTAAAAAGAAAGAAGCCTACAGATTAAAGTAAGATTCATATTCTTCATATTCTTTCTTTGTTTAACCTTTCATGGTTCCTACTCCACTAAGGCACTGAGCCGGGATGGGACTGTAATAGCTGAATTATTGTCAGAGTTGGCTCCTACAAAAGAAGCATTATCTTTAAAATGTGTTTTCTGAAATTTGTGCCTCATATAAAACAAAGGTGTGTTGATGCTTTATGGTTATGTACTTAAAATTAATATAGTATAGAAACTGAATAGTCATTTTTAAGTGCTCCCCTAAAATGATGAGCTCTTATGACGATACCATTTTTTTAGGACAAGATCCAGATGGAGTATATATATAGTTTTTTTTTTCAAGAATTTAAAGGTTTAGATCAACCATTTGCCTTATAGGAAAACAAAAGTTTCATAAATCATTGAAAAGTCAACATTATATCAACAGTATGAAATACAACTATAAACTATGGGCATAAAGCCTGGAACAGTAGAGCTGATTACAGCAAGTCAGATAAAGATGTGGCAGCCCTAATATCAAATGTGCTAGCGTATCATTCACCACTATGAATTGTCAATTAGTACGTTACTCTGTTTAAAAGTCCCAAATGTGGGCCTCCCTGGCGGTGCAAGGGATTAATCACCTCACTATGAAGCAATCCTCAGTCTCTGCAGCACAAGTTCGATCCCCAGCCAGCCAGGGAGCAACCCACATGGCAAAGCAGACCTCTCCTGTCTCGCCCGCTGCTCCCCTCAGCAGTGTATTTCTGTCAATCTGCCTATTCTGTTCCCCACTCTGTCTCTGGTGGATCCTCTCACCACCGCCTCCCCCACATCTCTGCCCTGTGCCTCTGCTCTTATATGCATAAATAATCTTTTAAAAAAAAAGTCCCAAATGTGATTCAGAAATCGTCCACACAGTTACAGAATATTACTGAATCTAATTTATACTACAAGTGAAAAGTGAAAAACTAATTTATTACTATAGGAGACATCCCATATACTATACTTCCCTAGAACATCCTCATGATTGTGCTTCTACTTATCTAAATCTATTACACTATGTGCTATATGAAGACAACCCTTGTCATCTCCCTACCCCATCAGTCAAGAAACAAACAAACAAAAAATGAATTAATTAAAATAATACACTAAAAGCAATTTAAGTTATGCCTCCTTATGAGGGGAAATGTGTATTATTACATTAAACTAATAAACCTCAATACTAGTGAGAAAAAGGTCTAGTCATTAATAACAATTATTCTTTGGAAGTTGTAAGGGTTGAAAAGGTTATAAAATCTATAAATATCCATGTGTAAGTGGAAAAAATAAAACCTATAAAAAGAACTAAAACACATTAAAATTTTCCAGCAAATTTTAATTGGTAAATACACTATCTGAATTTATAAGCATACATTTTTACTTTCAAACATAAATGACTGCTAATTAGTTAATTACAGTTATTCTTTAGTTTACAAGGGCTTACTGTTCTTACCTTTATCTGCCCTACAACTAGTTTTGATAAGTTTTGAGGAATAGTTCTTGAGAGCTAGTGTTTCAAATTCATAAGAACAATTCAGGTTATTTTTATGTATGTTACTGATTATAAAGTTCATTTAGCCCTACTCTTTCTAAATTAAAGAGTCCATTTTTGTTTTGTTTTTAGTTTATCCTCATACAATACACTTTCCATTCTCAATCCTATTAGCTTCCCAGATCTCAAGTTTCTCTGGTTCTGCTATAAACAAAACACCACAGCTATACATAGTATGCTAAGGGTTCTGATAAAAGTAGAATGTTTTATATGTTATTTCTAATACTCTCCCCTGATAACCAACATTCACATGGTCCCTTTACCCATAATGAACATGAGAATATTTTCAAGGATCAACACTGATTCATAAATTTGTTTCTTAGATCAAAATCCAAAGATTGTCATTCCAAGAACAGATACTTGTCCCTAAATACACTACCTTATATTTGCTCATATTGAGAATCATTTGCCCCTTCTCTACTCACATAATGTTGTGAGAACTTTGTATAACTTATTCCCAAGTCTAGCTACTTTTTAAAGTATTATTCTCTCTTTTAATAAATACATTGGAATCAACTGGGTCATAACCCTGGAAGATCATAGCCTCATTATCTAATCCATTCTTTTCAACTCTATTATATACTTGGAGACATTAATACACTTATCCAAAGTCAAGTAATAGACTGCATTAGAAAACAGAATTTAAATTTTTCTTACGCTAAGTTCATGTTCTTAGTACTAAATTACATCTTAACTTTTCATATAATACCTACTTTAAAGGACTCTAAGGGAAGAAAATTGATGATTACTTAGTATACCATATATTGGTGCTGTATTTTACAAGTTGTTTGCACTATTCCACACTACTCTACAAAGTTTAATAGCTTACAGGTATATACTTTAATTACAAAAGTATTATTTTGTCTGAACTTATTTTGTTTCCTTTAAAGTTATGCTACTCCTATGAAAGATATGACTTTTACCCCATTCTAAATAAATCCCCCAAAAGCTAAACTTTTAGAAGTTATGGCTGATGGCATACTTCTGCATTTTCTAAACAGTTGCTCTTAAAAAGGGGATGAAGTGTGGTAAAATAAAATAATCTTTTCTATAGATTACTTGACTATCCCTGGTCATTTTCCCTTGATAGCTGGCAGATTAAAGGATAACCCTACATATAAAACAACCAATCAGGGACCTCCCTGGTGGTATAAGGGATTAAGACACATCACTATGAAGTTACCCACAGCTGCTGCAGCGCAAGTTCGATCCCCAGCCAGGGAGGTGAACCACATGGCGCAGCAGCACTCTCCTGCTTCACCTGCTGCTCCCCTCAGCAGTGTGCTTAGGTCAATCTACCTGCTCTGTTCTCCACTCTGTCTCTGGTGAATCCTCTCAGCCCCTGCACCTCTACCTGTACCCCAGTTCTTGTATGCATAAATAAATAAATCTTTAAAAAAAACAACCAATCAGATATCATTTCTCAACTATGCCAAGGCACCCCATGCTCAATATGTCTCTCCAATCTGCTCCTTCCCTTATTAGTTTTCTGGTTCCATTATTACCATCACAACTCATCCACAAAGACACAGAAGCTAAAATTCTTGGGAGTCATTCTTAATTTCCCTTTTTCCTCATTCTCCACAAGTAAACAATAAAATTTTACTTTCCAAATTTCCCATATTTAGGTCCTTTCCTCCATCCCTAATTCTACTATCTTGAATCGGACTCTGCAAGGTCCTCACTTGAATGAGGAAATCTTTTCCCTCATCTTCCTGTCTTCACTCCACTTGTTCCACAGTGACTCATCTTCATACCACTACCAAAATAATCCTTAAGACCCAAATTTTATCACGTCTCTCCCTTACTTCGTCTAACAACCATTCAAACTTTTTCTGTTATATGGCCTCTGTCCATTTCTCTAGTCCAGTTTTTATTACACAATCTACCATTTTCCACCCATCTTCTATCATTTAGTCATAATGGAAAACTCACTTCCTTTCCCTGAATATGCCATGCTGTTTCACTCCTCTGTGTCTTTGCTCACTCTGTGCTCCCTCTACCCAGAACACATGCCTTCCTGTAATTTTCCATTTCTAACGTTCAAGTTAGGGCTCACTTTCTCTTTAAATCCTTTTTGAATTTCATCTTTCCCACCCCAGTAGAAATGACTGTACTTTCCATTGTCTCCCTCATTTGACTTTTATGAAAGCATTTGTAACTTTTTATTTTTCATTTATTTGTTGATATGTCTGTCTCCACATTCTGGAATATAGGCATTATGGAGCAACAACCATGACCTAGTCAATCTTTAATCCCATTGTTTTGCTTAGAGTCTGTCACACTAATTTCGAGTTCAATTATGTGGAATGAATGAATGAAAATAGGATCTCTTGAAGGACTATCTTTTCAATTAAATTATTCAAAATAACATGCTATTGACCTGTGTATGTTTACCTCCTATACATATCACATTTTTCTATTTAACATAATTTTTTTCATTGAAAACATGTGCTACTTCTGCCACTCACTCTGGCTTACTTTTCTAAACTGACTCCATTTATTCTGTCATTGACAATGAAAAGCAACAATCTGTTTATATTCTAAGTGGAGGACACTGACCAAGAGAATTGGAAAAGTGATTCCTGAACATGGGATGATTTATAATGTAGGTAATGTGCACAAATGAATCACAAATGAAACTGGATCAGAAAATATGTACTTATCATCCAACTAGTGTTGCTGTTTGACTTCTCCTTTTTCTTTTACTTTTTAACCCAAGAAAGACTATCCCCAAGTACTTCTGTCAATCTACTAAGCTGTTACAAATCTCTGCTTCTGATTTTCCTTTAAAAGGAAATCTGATAACTCAAAGGTATAAAGACAAAAGACATAGGGCCTCCCTGGTGGCATAGGAGTTAAGTCTCAGAGCTATCACTTCAACAGCCCACCATGGAGGCCTGAGTTAAAACCCCAGCTAGGGAGCTAACAAACATGACGCAGCACACCTTTCTTGTCTCCCCCGCTGCTTCCCTCAGCAGCGTATTTCAGTAAATCTGCTTGTTCTGCTCCCCATTCTGTCTCTGATGAATCCTTTCCCCCAACTCCACCTCTGATCTATACCTCAGTTATAGTATAAACAAACAAACAACTAAAATGGTAGAAGCCTCCCTGGTGGTACAAGGGGTTAAGATGCAGCACTATGAAGCTATCTGTAGCTATGGCAGCAGGCCATGGAGCTAACCCACAAGGAACAGCAGACTTCTGTCTCAGACTTCAGTGCTCCCTTCAGCAGTGTATTTCAGTCTGTTTCAGTGTATTTCAATGTATTTCAATCTGCCTGTCCTGTTCCCTACCCTGTCTCTGGCGAATCCTCTCACCCCCTGTACCTCTGGCCTGTACCCCAGTTCTTACATGCATAAATAAATAAATCTTTTTTAAAAAAATGGTAACATCAGTTAAGACAGTAATTTTTTTTGGTGGTTATTTGACAGGAAGGGAAGGTATACATTTAAGAATAAGAAAAATAATTAAATACAAATAAAAAGGTTTTGAGTATATGAAATTAATTTTACATGGCCTATTTTAAAAAGGCTTTCAAGGAAAATTAATCTTTCATCCACATTTTACAGATAAGGAAATGATTCAGTAAGTAATAGAAGAAAAAATAACTCAATTAAGATATTAAATATATCTAAATAAAATCGCTATTGAAAACAACCAAAATTTTTGATAAATAAAATGAAACTAAATAAAGTGTAAGCTATTCCAAGTATCTTAGAATCAGCTTTTCCACTGTGTACTGAGGATGTTTAGCACAGGAGTTCAGGTTCTGGGGGTAGGATACCTAGGTACAAATGTTGCTCCTTGATTTACTAGCAGTGCAAACTTAAAGACATTTAAGGGGCCTCCCCGGTGGCGCAGTGGTTGAGCACTGCGTTGCGAAGCTGCCTGCAGCCTCTGCAGTGCCAGTTCAATCCCTGGCCACCGGGTGAGGGTCCCACATGGCGCAAAGACCTCCCCTGCTGCCCGCTGCTCCCCTCAGCAGTGTACTTCGGTCCTTCTGCCTGCTCTGCTCCCTGCTCTGGCTCTGGTGAATTCTCTCACCCTCCCGCGCTTCTGACTGAACCCAGTGCTTGTATAAATAAATAAATCTTAAAAAAATTTTTTTTTTCAAAAAAAAAAAAAAGACATTTAGGCTTTCTGAGGCTTCATTTCCTCGCCTATAAAATGGAGAAATAACTAAACTACTTTTGTAGGCTTAAAAAGATTATGTGAAATTATGCTTCTTTGATTAATTTCTATTCACCTTCAAGTTATTAAGCCAGAACTATTTTGGAAAACATTAAAGTACCATTATGTAAATACAAGGTTACATGATGGCTCTACCTTTTGCAGTCCTGGGAGAAACTACATTCAAATCTCTACCAACACTTCAACTGTAGTCCTCAACACCTTTGCCCTGTGAGTGTAATACAAAGCCCCATAGCCAACATGTGGGGTCTAATATTTTTAAAATGAAACAAACAAAAAACCTTCCAGTGACAGGTGCTTTTTATGTTGGTGACTGTGGGTAAAGCATAAAGTGGGAGACTGGGTAAGTAAAAGAGTTTTTAATTTTAACCTTTTGCACTCCGCTGTCCCCTCTCAGGGGACATTGGAATTCTAGCATATCACTCGGATGTCCCCTCTCAGGGGTCATTGCAATTTATTAGTGATTACGGGGAATGAAGTTATTTCAACGCAACTTTTTGAGACATGCATGTTTCCCTGAAGTTTTATCTTGAAATGGCATAAGAAATTAAATCAAAATATCGTAAAATTACTAAGATATATACAAGAAATGTCAGCGGGTTTTGTGTTGGACGAGAACGTGAGATGCGTGCTCAGGACGGTTGGAGCACACGCCACTTGAAAAGAGCGATAAGGGGAGTTTGTAGAAGAAAGGTCGGTTTTCGAACATAGCGCGCACTGTATAGTGAGATACATAATTACAAATAAACAAGTCTACATCTGGAGGAAAAGATTTTCAAAGCTGAGCTCATTTTGGTTTGAAGCTTCGAGCAGTGCACATAGATCTAACGAGGAGAAAATCAGAAAAGTGATTCTTTTCTTAGTGAATAAATTGTTTGGTGAAAGCTATTTTGGTAAATATCCTCTTGTCAGTTAGTAATAACAATTAGAAATTTTAAACCCATGCATTTATTCATATTTTTTATTAGAACAATGGGAAAGCGTACAACCACGAATGAGTCTCATGACACAAGTAGTAGTGAAGATGAGCTCCAGATAGACCTCTATACAGACATGTCAAACATGTACTAATCAGCCTGCAATGCATATTGGGGAGTGTTACAAAACTTATCATACTGTACAAAATTATAAACAATAAAATATTGTGTTTTTTGCAAATATACATTCCTCGATGTCACCCAATTCATATAAGTCCAATATCATTATAATACGTTACTTGGTTCCAAAATTATACTAAATAATATGAGGGTCTGTAAATGCACGTTTCCGCCGCAAAGTAGCGTCAAGTACCTGGTAGCCAATGTCCAGAATGGTTCGGAGTGCAAAGGGTTAATGATAAGAATTTAAAGTGTCTAAGAAAATTATTCATATTTCTAAACTTTGTTTCTATATATATTAACTGAACTTTAACTACATTCAAATTTTGAAAGTAATACATTTTCAAAGGTGATTTTTAAAAGTGTACAGAATGGTTAATGATTAAAAGTTGTTAATTAAGTTTTAAGACATTATAATTTAATTTTCCAGCTTATTACAATAAAACAGTAAATATCTAACTTATTTCCAGGAATTGTGGAGATGAGAATGGAATCTCTCTAGCTTTCAAGTCTCATGCAGAAAATGTTTTATTCTTAGAGTAGACAGGTTTCAATAAGAGTGCAGCATAGGCACCAAATGATTAAAGCGAATCAGGATCTTTCTCAAATATCTTTATGCCCAGCTTCATTCTTCTGGAATATTTTTAGAACAAAACTCTGGAGTCAAGAGCACAAAATGTGGACCTAAGTAAATCTCAAATCTTAATCTACCTGATATTTTTAAAAATATTTATTTATTTATTCATACAAGAACTGGGGTGTAAGCCAGAGGTGCAGGGGGTGAGAGGATTCACCAGAGACAGAGTGGGGAGCAGAAGAGGCAGATCTACTGAATCACACTGCTGAGGGGAGCAGCTGGCCAGGCGAGAGAGGTCTGCTGCTCCATGTGGATTGCTCCCTGACTGGCCAGGGATTGAACTTGTGCTGCAGTGGCTGATGATAGCTTGATAGCGCTGTCTTTAACCTCTGTGCCACCAGGGAGGCCTTACCTGATATTTCTTAAATTAGTTTTTCATATTAAACATTTCCCTATTAATTCTAATTTCACCTGCTAGCACTTACCATATTTTACCCTTAACTTTTATTTTCTTACTCACATTAGACAATAAATTTCTTGAGCTTTTACTTACAGGGTGTCCAAACTAAACTAATACACCTGTTAGACATTTTTAAAATAAATGTATCAATTATTTAGTGATACAGAATGGAGTCAGGGTATCAGAATGCATTACCTAATGTACTATCACTAATAGTAGTATGACCTCAGTTCCAATTTTTTTCAGAGATCAGGCTCTCTACTTTTGAAATGGAATGATGATACAGAGTGATCTATAAGATTACTTATATTTCTGTAAGTTCATGCTTTCAATTATCAATTGAAATTTAAATAAATGCATTCAAAATTTGAAAGTATGTTTTCTGGAGTAATTTATTAAGAATACACAAAACAGGCCCTCCCTGGTGGCACAAAGGGTTAAGTCTCAGCATTTTCAAGGTACCAGCAGCCACTGCAACACAAGTTCGATCCCCAGCCAGGAAGCTAACCCACATGGCACAGCAGACCTCTGCTGTCTGACCTACTGCTCCCCTCAAACAGTGTGTTTCAGTCAAACACCTGTTCTGTGCCACACTCTGTCTCTGGTGAATCTTCTCACCACCACCACCACAACTCTGGCCTGTACCCCAGTTTCTTTGCTCGCTACAGTGGAAAAGCAGCAGCTTACAACTTGGTAACATTGCTCCAAACGAAATTACAAATAGATGAACATGTGACATTTCAAGTAATTGTTCCTAAGAGACATATTTTGCAATTTTCTTTTAACAATTAATAACATTCATTCAAACAAATATAATGATCTTCAGTTCCATAAGTAAACTTACATGAAAAGCTGGCTAACATACCTCAGACTAGGTTATCACAAATAATTAAAGCTTAGGAAAGAATTTATTCATAAAAATAATTTAAATATTTTTAGACAAACATCTAAAATTTTCCTTCTGTTTTCTGTAAATATTCCAAGATTATCCCACAACTATCAACGTCAAAATAACACTTTCTAGGGGTGAATTGGTTTGGCAACTTAGTAACAGAAACAAATATCACAGAAGAGTCTGTCATTATTAAAAATATAAACATTGTACATGCCAGCACTTGCTAATGAAAATCACTGATATGATTCAATTACCAGGCACACTCCTTTGGAACACAATCAGCATGTGTTTTATCTTTAAGTTAACTGTGTTAAGTTAAAAGGGAAAAATGCCAACTCATCAGGCACAAATAATTCTTAACACTTTCTGCACTCTTTATATTTTCTTAATAGTTACTACTTTTGTGCAATTTAAAAATATAAGATAATAAAAGCTCTACTACTACACTGGCTTTTTAAATTTTCCATATCACATACTAAATTAAGTTCTTTGGTAATTTGTATGACAGTACATCAAACTTGTCTGGAAGTCCTAAAATCAATCAAAACCTTATTGGTGAGGGCCTCCCTGGTGGTGCAAGGGGTTAAGCACGGCACTATGAAGAAATCCACAGCCTCTCCCAGGCCAGCCAGGGAGCTATTCACATGGCGAGGCAGGCCTCTCCTGTCTCCCCTGCTGCTCCCCTCAGCAGTGTATTTCAGCCAGTCTGCCTGTTCTGTTCCCCACTCTGTCTCTGGTGAATCCTCTCACCCCCCACATCTCTGGCCTGTACCCCAGCTCTTGTATGCATAAATAAATAAATCTTTAAAAAAAAAATCTTATTGGTGAAACATAAGCCATAACATATAATCCGATCTCACTATTCACATTAAACAAATGAATGTCTAAATTACTCTAAATCAATTCTGCTTTAGAATTGATGCAGAAGAAAAATCTACTAACTTCACACTAACTTACAAAATTAACTTAAAATATGTTACAAACACAGAGACAGTAAAAGATACTTTTTACACAAACTTGAATAATTCATCAACATTCCCTCAAGTGCTGAGATGTCATTTACTCCATTTGTTACTTGGTCACTGTAAACTGTAAAACCTGAGGATGAACCTGACAAAAGCAAAAAGGCAAACCAATTTACACACACGTGCATACACATACCATAGAGATACAGAAATTCAATTTTCATAGTAGTTCACTGTTTGTTGGAAAGTAAAAAGTTGCACTTTCAGCTCTCAAAAGAAATCCACTACATTCTGGAAGCTCTTCAACCCCGAATGACCTTTAAGCTTTACAGTCATTGTAGCAGATTCCTAACAGTCTCAAGAAAACGCAAGCCTGCCTTGCTTTTTTTCCTCTAATGGCTAAAGCGCTGATAACTAGTAGTATATTTTTCATGCCCAATCTGTAGCGATAGAGAATCTCTAAAACATAGTTTTACCCACTCAGCATTAACCTCACCTCTGCGGAGAGCCATGCTCAGCAGCCCCTCACCTTGTGAAAAGGTTGGGTTGCACCCCAGGGATGGAGGGAAAAAAGCCAACTCTGTCCGCAGCACTACCTGTGGCTGCCCAAGGAGGGGGTGGCGGTGGGGGAAGAGAGGGTGTGAAGGCACAGGGACTTCTCTACCCGGGGCATATAGGGGGAAGTGTTCCCGAAAGTGTGAGTCCTCCCACTCCAGTGAAGAAAGGAATTTCGGAGACCGCTCTAGTCCCTCGCTCTTCCATACAGTCCTCCGAGCTCAGCCCTCACGCCGGAGCGGGGGGGAGGGAAAGCAGGAGGGAGGCAGCAGGTCCCCAGGGCCCCTCGAGCGGCTCCCGGCGGCCGCTGCGAGGCCTGGACCGTGCCCGCCGCGGCCTCGGGGCTCCGACCTGGAGGGGCGCCCTGTGCCCCGCGCCGGCCCGCCCTCCCGGCCCCCCGACCCCCCGACCCGATGGTCCACTCACCGCTCTCCACCTCGCTGCCTTTCTTGGCAGTCGCCGCGTTCCCCATGACTGGGGCGATGGAAAGAAGGGGTCAGGGAGGGGAAGGGGGGGCTGGGGCCGTCCACGCCGCTCCACAGGCTGGGGCAAGTCCCGCTCCTGCACGGGTCCGAGCGGCGGGGGCTCCCGGAGCTGGCGCCCGGGTGCGGGCGGCGAGAACGGGCCGGTGTGGAGGGCAGGCTCCAGCCAACTCCTCAGCACCCGCGGCGGCAGCGGCAGCAGCAGTGGCGGCGGCGGGCGGACACTCCCCCTTCCCCCGCCCCGCTCGCCCTGCGCGCCACCGGGCAGTGGCGCGCGCGGGCCGGGGCTGGTCCCTCTCGCCGGCGGGTGTGCGCGCCGGAAGTGACGTGACGGCCGGGCGCGGGCGGGGGCCGAGGGGCGGGGCGAGGCCCGGGCGGCGCGCTGGGGCGGTGGAGACCGGCCCTGCCGCGGGCGCCCGGAGTGGCGCGCGGGCACCGGGCCCTGGCGTGGGGCAGCGGCGGGGGATCCGCTAGCTTCAGGGACCCGGCGGTTCTCCTCTGGGCGTCCCCGTGCCCTTGAGCTCTGCCGCGGGAGCCCGGGCTGGGAATGGGGTTGCCCTCTTTGTGCCACCATCGCGGCGGACCCTCATTGCGAAGCCGCCTTCTCCCCACAGTCCTGGCTGGAAAGAGTCGCACGGTCGGGTCTGGGGACACGCGAGGGGAGCCCCCTGGTGCTCTCCGACCTGCGGGGGAGTCAGCATCAGCCGCGGGAACTACCGTCTCCCTAATTATGATCGTGTGCGGAGCCTCGGTTGGCCTCAGAGATGCAGGTATTGGCGGACCCCACTAACCGCAGGCCTTTGGTGTTTCCAGCGCAGTTTTCACTCGCCTTTAGTTTTGCAGGATCGCTTTCAGGTGTTGTCTGACATCGCAGGTGAAGGTAAAGGAAAATGTTACCATTCCTGCTGAATGTCCATTGACGTGCGCATTGTGTTTGGCAGTGTTCTGGGTAGGTGTCAAAATAAATACATTCCCAATTGGTAGTTGCGTTTTTATTACACATTTTAGAGCACTGGAATTTGCTAATAGGCTCACTTATCAGGTCAATTTATGTGGAACTCGAATTTTTGTCGCTCTTGCATGGTCTTTGCACTTGGCTCTCTGAGCATTTATTCCAAATTTAGAGTAAAAATACTGCAACTTCCCAAGGGACAGAAACCACGTAAATTTATTTTCTATCCCAAGGTACCAGACACAGTAAGTGTTTAACAGCTACTTGAAAGTATGCCAAGGAAATTTCTCACATCATATATATATGTATATATAGAGAGAGATAACATATGACAATAATGGAGTAATAACTGTAAAAATAGCTCAGTAAACTCTTCCTGATTTTTCGTACTAACAGCATACCAAATTAATTTAGCAAATATTTATATCAGGTATATTATATTCCAAGTAATGCACAAATAATAATTCATTTGATCCTTGCCAGAATCTTATGAAAGATGTACTTCTACTATCAGTTTACTTATGAGTAAACTGAGGTACTGAGTAGCAAGGCAATTTACCCTAGGTTACAACTGTTATCTGGTGGAATACTTGAACCAAATTTATGGGCTCCAATGTCTCATCCTTGGTCCATGATGTTGCTGAAAAAGCTGTAGATGTTGTACAAGTTGCTTTCCTCCATTTGAAATTCCACTGACTTGAAAAGATATATGCACAGTGAGTTTACTTCTTGGAAGAATTCATTATATTGTTTCTGAGTTTCTCTTAAAGCCAAGTAAAATAGAGATAATAGGGAAGAAAAGATTTGAAGTAGTTCTTCAAGGTAGATTTTTTATCAGTATGCAAAAATGTTGTAAATGGTGCATCCTTCCATCATATTACATGTGTATGTAATGTTTTGACATACATGCATAGACACTTCAATAAATAGCATAAAATCACATATATGCCAAATTAAAGATAACATTTTATATTTTTTTTTCTCAAAGAAATCTTTCTGGAATACTGGAATATGCATACTGCCCTCACTGGAGTGAGTTTTTAAATGTATGCGTTAGTAATAAAAGTGGTTATGCACATAATTGGACCCTTAACAGAATTTTGAATTCTAGGTCCCCAACATGAGGACAGCTGTCTGCTTAGTAAATCTTAATTTGCAAAGGAGACAATTAACAGCTATGATAGTTAGATACATCGTAACTACATTCTGGAAAATTAATAAGCAAAAATTCAGCTTTACAAAATTTCTCCCTTTCTCAATTTAAATTCATCATGGGTTACAAAAGTTAATTGCTAATAAAGAAAAAAATGATCAACAATTTAAAATATCTTATTTGTTCCTATAGTATTATTTCTGTTTCCTGTATTAGTTTACATTGTTACTATAATTCAAGAATGATTATACTTTAAGAATACAGTTTCATAGTTTTCAATGAGTTAACATTCACAATCATTTATTTGTAATTATATAAAAGTTGCCTCTCATTATTAGAAAATAGTTCTCTTGAGGAATATATTGTGTCTGTAGCATCTAAAATACTATGTTTCTGAGCCTCCCTGGTGGCCTAGGAGTTAAATTTCAGCACTACCACTGCCCACTGTGGAAGCCCGAGTTCCATCCCCAGCAATGTACTTCAGTAGACCCACCTTTTCTGCTGCCCACTCTGTCTCTGGTGAATCCTCTCACCCTCTGAACCTCTGACCTATACCCCAGTTCTTCTGTGCAAAAATAAATAAATAAATAAATAAAAATAAAGTACTATGTTTCAAAAATTGTTTTGTTATATTCTGGAAGGGCAGGAATTGCAGTAAATGTTCAATTATTGTTGAATGGTGAAAGCTGCATGGAGCAATTGCTATCCTTTGCACTAATGGCTTTGCTATATCTTTGACAACCACAAATGTAGATCACATCTCATTTTCCTAGGAAAGTAGATGCAGCAAGAAGGGAATCACACAAAGAAAAGATTTAAAATTCTCTTCCATATAATATTTTATCTAAGAACCTGCAGCACTATAAAATAAGGAAAATTTTACTGGTGCTAGTTTCTTTGGAAATAATTATCCCTACATTTTCTAGTTGTTTACAAAAACATGTTCACACGCCATTTTTTTATTTGCTCCCCACAATAAACCTACATCAGGAAAACATATTAGCCACATTTTACAAATCAATAAAGCTAAATTCAGAGGCCAATTAAGTAGACCAAGATCACTTAGATGATAAGTGGAAGAGTGCTAGTTTATATGCCATCACTTGGTAAAACAAATATAACCCCAACTCTTATTAAGGTTCGGTTTTATTATCCCCAACTTGCAGATGAGAAAGCTAAGGCTTAGAAATTAAGAGCCTTTGTTCTCTCCTTCCTAGAGGCATGTCTTTGCTCAGGAATGAAAAATTGGGGGAAAATGGTAAATTATTGATTGTTTTGTAGTTTTTACATATCAACTTGATTTCCAAGTTCTTTTAAAGTAAAGCACCCTCAAAAACAATGTATGTCAGAAATATTATTCCTTTGTAATTACCAGGACAATTAAAATATGACCAGGTCATTTTGTCTTTATATTGTGTTTTATATCAAATAAGTGCAAGTGAGAATTAACAATCAAAATAACACTTTCTAGGGGTGAATTGGTTTGGCAACTTAGTAACAGAAACAAATATCACAGAAGAGTCTGTCATTATTAAAAATATAAACATTGTACATGCCAGCACTTGCTAATGAAAATCACTGATATGATTCAATTACCAGGCACACTCCTTTGGAACACAATCAGCATGTGTTTTATCTTTAAGTTAACTGTGTTAAGTTAAAAGGGAAAAATGACAGGGCCTCCCCGGTGGCGCAGCGGTTGAGCGCTGGGTTGCGAAGCTGCCCGCAGCCTCTGCAGCGCCGGTTCAATCCCCGGCTGCTCCCCGGCCACCGGAGGAGGGTCCCACATGGCGCGCAGACCTCTCCTGCCGCCCGCTGCTCCCCTCAGCAGTGTACTTCAGTCCTTCTGCCTGCTCTGCTCCCCGCTCTGGCTCTGGTGAATTCTCTCACCCTCCCGCGCTTCTGACTGTACCCAGTGCTTGGATAAATAAATAAATAAAAATAAATAAATCTTTAAAAAAAAAAAAAAAAAAGGGAAAAATGACAACTCATCAGGCAAAAGGCAGAACAATATTTCTGAAATGAAGTAATTTTTAGTTAATAAATTACGAATATGAAAATTATTCAAATCATCCTAGTATAGTACAAAGTGTGCTTGTAGGGCATAATTCTAATCCCTTTGATCAATAGCTAATTATCTGCAGTTTTATATTCATCTTTTTAGGTAGCCCTTCTCAGATGAAAAAACTAAAATAATCGACTGTTGTTAAATAACCTGCTCAAAATCAACAAAAATGAGCTTGTTCCAGGGTAGAATTATAGCTTACCTCTTTCATAGGAACTAGAATATACACTGTTGTTAGGGGTAAAAAGAAAAACCATGGAGGACAAAACCAACAACTTTCCCCCCTTAATATGTAATACATTCTCTGGGCCTCCCTGGTGGTGCAAGGGGTTGTCTCAGCACTGTGAAGCTATCTGCAGCATTTCAATCCCCAGCCAGGTAGCTAACCCATATGGCGCAGCCTGTGTCTCCTGTCTGGCCGACTGTTCCCCTCAGCAGTACATTTCAATCAGTCTGCTTGTTTTGCTCCCCACTCTGTCTCTGGTGAGTCCTCTCACACACACACCTGCTCCCACACCTCTGGCCTATACCCCAGCTCTTTTTTTTTAAAAGATTTATTTATGAATACAAGAGCTGGGGTACAGGCCACAGGTGTGGGGGAATCAGAGGATTCACCAGAGACAAAGTGGGAAAAAGAACAGGCAGATTGACCGAAGTACACTGTTGAGGGGAGCAGTGGGGCGAGTCAGGAGAGGTCTATTGCGCCATGTGGGTTGCTCCCTGGCTGGCAGGGAATTGAACTCGTGCTGCAGTGGCTGTGGATAGCTTTATAAGTTGTGTCTTAACCCCTTGCACCACCAGGGAGGCCCTAAACCCCAGATCTTGTATGCATAAATAAATAAATCTTTAAAAAGGGCGTATGTAATACATTCTCAGAAAAGGTATTTGTTTTGGCTATTCTGATTTTACTAGTGTGTTTTATCAAAACTGCTAAATCTCTGCTATTTCACAAGTGTACAATACATGTTTTGACTGTTCATACCAAAAATAACATCCATATATATAAAATACCTGCTTTATGAAATCACCAAAGAAATGGAGCAAGAACTTCATGAAATCTCAGCTTTCATAATTGAATCCATCTTTGACCAAGGTAAATTTGACCCACTAAGTTAAAAATTGGATTCATATTAGTGACAAACTAGAGAGGTGTGTAATGAAGTGAAGGGTTTGAGCTTTATAGTCATAATAATCTGGTTATGGCCACTTATCTGTGACCTTCACATAAATTACTTCATTTTCCTTGCCCTTAGTTTTCAACATGTGAAGTTATGTGGATTAAATCTATGAAAAGCACCTAAATTTTGTTATATCAGAAGGCACTCAATAGATGTTACCCAGGACCCAACCCCCAATAACATTGTATGTTTTCTTGTATTTGTATTTCAGCTGTCACTTAACAAATATAACAAATTTCAATGAGTTTCTAGTAGATGCAAAGCATTGTAGGGGTATAAAGTAAGCAGAACCTCATGACGTTTTTGTGGAAGGCAAGATAAACATGAAAATAAGAAGTATACAAAATAAGACAAAGTTGTACTATAGAATGACTATAAATAAATCACTGAGGAAAAGTAAAAGAAAGTCCAGTTAAGTGATCAACAGCGTAGAGAATTCAACTTTGGATTTAACTGTTAATGCATGTGGGGGAAATCACTGGAACTAAGAACAGCACAAACAAAAGTTTGCAGCCTTAGGTCATGCTAAGATGTCGGAAGGAAGTTGTAAGAGTTGCAACATTCCCACAGGAATGTAAGCTATTTTGTCTTCACTGTTTCTGCTATTTCCTTGTAATGTCTGGCACATAGTAGTTGCTCAATAAATATTTGTTGAATGAGTGAATAAATGAAAGACTGATGAGACAGATTATGCTCATTGGGGAAACTATAATGCTATTTAAGAAATGTGGACTTTGCAGAAGGAAAATGAAAAATATCAGATTGTCTCACTTACGGGAGAATACAGAAAAACTGAACAAAGGATCAAGAAAAAGACAAAACAGCTGGCAAACCAGATCTGAGGCATATAGCAGAGGAGGGGGAGGCAGAGAGGTAAAACAGGTGAAGGTAAAACAGGTGAAGGAAGAGCACAAGGGACTAATGGTGATGGCTCACAGGTACCATAGTGGTGGGAGAATTATGGGGACTACACCTAAGAGGAGAAATCAAATATTACGCAAATATTACCAATGATATAATAAAATAAATAATTTTTTGAAATGTACTCTGCGGGGGGTAAAAGGGAGCCTCCGTCCTGGTTAAGTCTCAGCGCTACCACTGCGATGGCCTACTATGGCAGCCTGAGGTCTATCCCCAGCCAGGGAGCTGACCTACATTGCACAGCAGACCTCTCCTGTCTGGCCTGCTGCTCCCCTCAGCAGTGTATTTCAGTTAAGCTGCCTGTTCTGCTCCCTACTCTGTCTCTGGTGAATCCTCTCATGCCCTGCACTTCTGGCCTAAAACCCAGTCCTTACATGCAAAAATTTTTTTAAATGTGGACTTTGTTCACCATGCAATAGAGAAGTATGATGATTTTTAAAATAAAGGAGTAATATAATTTCATGTTAATAAGCTATATAAGCTAATTTTGATAGTGTAAGGGATACAGCAGGATGATATCCTTACAGTCAAAAACAATTCATTAGAACGTTGATAAAAAAAAAAAAAATCCTGACCAATGTTAAACAAAATGTTACGCAAAATTACTTTCCTTACACATGGCCATTTTGCTTGAAGTCACAGTTTCCAAGAACCTATCAATTACATTAAGTGAGGACTTAACTGTAACTTGAATGAACAGATTGGTAATAAGCAGACCTATAAAGTGAAAATAATGTTAAATCATTGGGTAGTATAACAATAGCGGAAAAGAAGAGATTTTTTTGAATGCAAGATTAATAGGATTTCTTAAGCATGATGAACGATTGAAATTCAATTCCAGCTAGCATAATAAAACATAAGCAGAATTTGGGCCTCCCCGGTGGCGCAGCGGTTGAGCGCTGGGTTGCGAGGCTGCCCGCAGCCTCTGCAGCGCCGGTTCGATTCCCGGCTGCTCCCCGGCCACCGGAGGAGGGTCCCACATGGTGCGCAGACCTCTCCTGCCGCCCGCTGCTCCCCTCAGCAGTGTACTTCGGTTCTTCTGCCTGCTCTGCTCCCTGCTCTGGCTCTGGTGAATTCTCTCACCCTCCCGCGCTTCTGACTGTACCCGGTGCTTGTATAAATAAATGAATAAATCTTTAAAAAAAAAAAACATAAACAGAATTTATTGGGTCAAAGAACTTGAAAGTCTAGATTGAACAGGGCTTCAGGTTTAAATAGAACCAGGAGTTCACATTTGTTTATCTTTACCTATTCAACCTAATTCTGTTTATGTAAATAGAGCCAACATCCTCCCAATTTGTCACCTGAAAGAATAATGCTTTCTCTTTCCCAATATCCATATATTATAAATACACATATTAGTTCTGTATGGGTCTCTGTGAAGAGGAGGTAGGGTATCGTGATTGACATGGAATGAGAGACGTGCAATTTTCCAAAAGAAACATATAGGGCAGACAAAAATAAATAGTATAGTGAAATAAGAATGACTTAAAAGCTTTCAATGAATTTTCTACTCTGGGTGATTGGCTAACAAAGGTCAAGAATGAAGAAGAAAGGGTCTCCTGGTGGCACAAGGGGTTAAGATGCAAATTATGAAGCTATCCACGGCCACTGCAGTGCAAGTTCAATCTCCAGCACACCTCTCCTGTCTTGCCCTCCTGCTCCCCTCAGCAGTATATTTCAGTCAATCTGCCTGTTCTGTTCCCCACTTTGTCTCTGGTGAATTCTCTCACTCCCCCCGACACCTCTGACCTGTACCCCAGTTCTTGTATGCATAAATAAATAAATCTTTAAAAAAATGAAGAAGAGAAAAATCAGTTTTTAAATTAATCAAAAATGTGTGACTTTGGTCAAACTGAATTACAGCTAGTAGTGTGAGAATGATCTATACAGGGAGGATGAATTACAGGCAAATGCAGAATTATGAATACAAGGGTTGTGAATTCACTATAAAGATGAGTGTCAAAGTCACAGTTGCAAATGAAATCTCAGAAAATGTAAAGAAAATAAAAACAAAACCAGCTAAGAATGGACAGGTATAGAACAGAGAAGGGAGTCCTAAAGAATGTGTCACAGGTTGCATTTAAAATGTTTAAAGGAGGGCCTCCCTGGTGGCGCCACACTGTGAACTGTCCGCAACCTCTGCAGCGTGGATTCGATCCTGGCCGGCTGGCGAGAATCCCACATGGCACAGCAGACCTCTCCTGTCTCGCCAGCTGCTCCCCTCAGCAGTGTACTTCAGTCAGTCTGCCTGTTCTGTTCCCCACTCTGTCTCTGGTGAATCCTCTCACCCTCCTGCGCATCTGGCCTGTACCCTGGTTCTTGCATAAATAAATCTTAAAAAAATAAATAAATAAAATGTTGGTAAAGGGCCTCCTTGGTGGTGCAAGGGGTTAAGCACCGCACTATGAAGCAATCTGCTGTGCAGCCTCTGCAGCACCAGTTTGATCCCTGGCTGGCCAGGGAGCAACCCACATGGTGTAGCAGACCTCTCCTGTCTCACCCGCTGCTCTCCTCAGCAGTGTACCTCCATCAATCTGCCTGTTCTGTTCCCCACTCTGTCTCTGGTGAATCCTCTCACTCCCCCCATCTCTGGTCTGTACCCAAGCTCTTGTATGCATAAATAAATAAATCTTTTTTAAAAAATAAAATGTTGGAAAATATGAAATTACTTTTTACCTTATATACATGTCCTTGACTATCCAACTGACCTTTACTTTATATTACCTTTGTTTATACTTATATTTTTGGATATATGTTTAGCTCCTTAAATCAGATACCAAGCACTTTGAGGAGCAGGGTATTAGCTTAAACAGTAGAGTTTGGCACCTTGTTATATAGGATCTCGACTTTTTCCTCCTCCTCCACATTCTTCTTCTCCTCTTCACCTCCTTTCTTCTCTTTGCCTGTGATGATGGTAATCATAAAGATTTCACTTTCTATGAATGAGGACCAAACTAGGTGTTCTGGAGCTATCAACCCTGTGACACAGTATCCATATCCATTGATTTTCAGGGACAATGTCTACATAGACATAAAACATAAGGCCAGCGTTGTCCCTACAAATATTTGATACAAATTTGAACAACTTCTTGAAAGATTTTGGAGAAGAAAGGGGAAGCACAGCAGAGAGATCATCTGAAAGCCTTTAGAAAGGAAGTTGATGTTTTCTTTATAAGAGTAGAAGGAAAAAAAAAAGAATGTGTCACAGGGACCTGGAGTGCTCAGATGAAAGAGAACTATGGAATACAGTGAAAGAACTCAAGAAAGAAGGGTATCAGTTAGATTACATGCTAGAAATTGACTCCAAGTAATGTAAGCAAACAGAAATTTACTAGAAGACTCTACAGATACTTATAGACAGGTAAAGAAAGTTGAAGGAGCAGGCTTCCTTAGAATCTGTCAGAGAACAGAAAGCTCCAAGGAGTCAAAATAGTAGTTACTGCTTGCCATTTTCCCCTGAAATAGCCAATGGAACAATAACAACAACAACAACAACAAAATAGTGGTTTCAGTCTTGTTCCTTTTCCCATAATTCAGTTTCTGAGAAGAAAATTCAATTGGCCTACCTTGGGTTAAGTTTCTGCTTCATACCCAGAACAAGATAACTGACTAGCTATCCCATGGGACTCCTCAATTGGGAAGCAAAAATTTTCCAGTACCAAAAAAAGGATGGAATAGAAGTCCAGCACTCAATAAAAAACAGTGTCCACTACAGAGGATGTAAACAGCAAAAGTAAAAACAAGTGGTGCCACCTTTTACTGCCTCTGCTCCCATCCCAAAAATGTGGTGGACTTTATCATAAAACTGTATGCTTTTTTTGTTAAATATACCATAAATATTCTGTTACCTGATATGGTAAGCAGAATAATGCCCTCCCCGAAGATGTCCATGTCCTAATTCTCAGAATTTGTGAATATGTTATCTCACATAACAAAGAGAATTTAAGGTTGCAAGTGAAATTAATTTGCTAATTAGCTGACATTAAAATAGAGAGATTATCCTGGACTAGCCCCATGGGAGCAATGTAATTACAAGGGTCCTTAAAGGTGAAAGAGGGAAACAGAACAGGATGTCAGTGTCATGTGAAGTGATGTGAGGACTCAACACCACTGCTGACTTTGAAGATAGGAGAAAGGGGCCAGGAACCAAAGAATGTTGACAGCCTTTAGATGCTGAAAAGAGAAGACAACTGCATCTTCCTTAGAGTCTCCAGGAAGGTCCCGGGCCCTGCTGACACCTTGATGTTAGCCCAGTAAGACCCATGTTGGACTTCTGTTGTTTTAAGTCACTAATACACACCCCCTTTTTAAAAGTAAATAGAGAGTTAGGTTAAGTGATTTTTTAAATTGTCTAAGGCAGAAACAGGACTGAAAAAAGGAGTATTTCAGTTCACAAGTCAGTATTCATCACACTTTAGGCAGGAGTGGAAATTCATTATTTGGAAACACTGATCTCCTGGCAACAGGATAAAGACGGAATATTCCATATCAAACATTTTAGTTTATGTCGTGTGTTACTTATTACCACAATTATTCCCTAAAAAAATGATGAATCTTGCTAAATAAAAGATGCTGTTTTTTTTATGAGTAGTTATGCAAGGTTAGGAGAGGATAGAAAGAGTTGAATTGCTCAATCTAATCATAGGAAAATTCAACTTTAACAGTAAAATCACTATTTCCAAAATTCTAATGCTAACCATCTGCATTAATATGATTTGGGAGTATTTGTTTCAGAAATGAAGATATCTGGAGCTATTAAATCAAAGCTATTAAATAAAAATCTTTTGTGTGGACTCTTAAGTAAGCTGCTTTTTAATAAAGCGTGATCCTTTGTGTGTGTAGACTACTAACTTACACTATTGTATTCAAAGTCTTAACTGATGCAGATTAACAATCTTAACACAAAGTTGGTGAGCAACACTTGAGAATATTTAGAACAGTATTACCACCACCTTCTCCCACACCCAAATCCATAGAAGTTTCCAAATTGTTATACTTCCTTTTTTTAATAGTATTTATTTATTTGTTTGTTTGTTTATTTTTGCATAGAAGAACTCAGGTATAGGCCAGAGGTGCAGGTGGTGAGAGGATTCACCAGAGACAAAACAGGCAGAATTACTGAAATACACTGATGAGGGGAGCAGGGGGAAACACAGGAGAGGTCTGCTGCATCATGTGGGTCACCTCCCTGGCCAGGGACCAAACTTGTGCTGCAGTAGTTGTGGTTTGCTTCATAGTGCTGACACTTAACTCCTTGTGCCACAGGGGAGGCCCCTGGACCACTTCTTCGTGTCACTTATGCCTTCAGGGACTGCTTAGGCCCAATAGCAGCACTTGCACCACTTCCAAATTGGATGATACAGTGCTGCTGTGATGCTCAGCTTTATGGTTGGTGGATTATTTACCACCCAGTACATGATGGGTAGCTCAGGTCTCATGGTGAATTGATGGCCCAGGTTAAACAGTGTCTTTTAAGGCCCTGTAGCAGGCCAAAAATTGTTTTCCAATAAGAAAGTAGACAACGGAGACAGATAACAAGATTTGCTTCAAAATTTTCAGGGCCCGTGCTGCCATTGACATATGTTGACCTAGGTCTCCACCACTAACTTGTGACACCATGGATCTATTGGATCATATGGCCCTAGTGGCAGAGCAATTTGCATAGCAGACTGGATATATTACAGAGCCTTCTCCTGATCTGGGCTCCTCTCAAATATAGCAGATTTTTGGGTCACTTAGTAAATGGGTCAAAGTAATACACTCAAACGAGAAATTGCTGGAGTTACGAAAAATCCCAACATCTTGGTTGCATTACAAAAAGGATTCTTTCTTATTCTATTACATGTTAGTTAAAGATTGACTAAAATTCTGGACCACATCCTCTAATCTGAGAATCCAGGCTGAAAAAGAAGCCTGTTTCTAAGCATTGTTAGAATCGTGGAATCACATGAAGACTCATAAAATTCCTGCTTAGGGCCTCCCTGGTGGCGCAGGCGGTTGAGCACAGCGTGGTGAAGCTGTCCACAGCCTCTGCAGTGCTAGTTAGATCCCAGTAGGCCTCGGAGCAAAGCACATGGCGAGCAGATCTCTCCTGTCTCACCCGCTGCTCCCCTAACCAATGTATTTCAGTAAATCCTACTGTTCTGCTCCCCACTCTGACTCTGGTGAGTTCTCTTAACCCCAACACCTCCTGGTGGGAACCCATAGGAAAGGGACAGAGGGGGCCAGATTAGTTTGGATGGAGAAGAGCGAAATCAAAATCAAGAAAAATGCTGCCATTAACCTCCCACCGGTCTCTCCCTCAGGTCTGTTTCAAGTGTCTTCTTTCATGTCCCCCAGGGCTGAGAAGCAAGCACCGCTGCTTCACAAGTCTCTCCGCTTCATGTGCTTCCTTCAGGTCTCCTTCTTGCTCTCCATCCTGCTTCCTTCCTTCTCCAGACTCCTCTCCAGCTTTTTCTGCTCCCTGCTCAGCTCCAGCCTTCCCTGGGTGGGACAGAGAACCCAGAACCAACCCTTTCCCTGAGGATATTACAGTACAAGTTTGATTTTTTTCTGGTACAAGTTTGAGAGACTGAAGTTTGTTTTAGATCTCAAAGAGTTAACTATTACATTAGTAAATGTTCATAGTTTCTTTGACAATATAATTTCTACAAATTTAAAATGCTCTTGACCAATTTCTCTGCTGAAATTCCTCAACTGGTTTCTGCATGTTCTCCACCTTTTCCATTTGATATTTAAATATGTTAATGATAATTAAAGATTCTGATAATTCTAATACCAGGATCTCCTCTGCGTCTCTACTGTTGATTGCTTGATCTCCTCTTGGTATATTGTATTTTCCCCTTGCTTTTAATCTGCATTTTTTTTTTACTTAATATTGGACATCATGTGGAAGACAATAGAGACTAAGGTAAATAGAATTTAACTCCTAGATATGGGATTATCTCTTCTGTCAGGCCACTAGTGTGGGGTTGAGCTCATAGAATCAGGAGTTGAATTGGATTTGGGCATCCTTGTTTTGTCATCTTCAGGGCTAACAGACTTCCAGTTCCTTTGGCTATCAATCTATTTGATGCTTTGTGCTTTGGAGGGAAGACAAGAGTTCTTGAGGATTTCTCATTGTTTCTGCTCTTCCCTTAGTTTTCAGTCTCTTTGTCCACTCTCTTGCCCCTCCCCCATTGGCAGAAGCCTCCTGCAGTAGGGACTCTTTGTTGTGCTGCTCTCCTTTCATTCTCTGGGAGGTCCTATACAATTGTGCCTTGGAAGTATAACTTTTTCAATGTCTGCACTTCTTCTTATTGGCAACTGAACTCTACCGTGTATCTCAGGGTGGTCTTGAACAGGAGTTTCTTGCCTCTTCTCCAGAAATAGGTAGATTTTTCTTCTCATCTTTCCTCAGATACAATGAGTCTTTGCCTGTAGGCAAGAGAGGCTTCTGCCTCTCCCTATTGTCATTTAAACCTATTGTGATTTTGGGCCTCCCTGGTGGCATAGGCAGTTGAGCGCCTCACTGTGAGGCTGTCTGCAGCCTCTGCAATACAGGTTCCATCCTGGCCAGCCAGTGAGAATCCCACATGGTGCAGCAGACCTCTCCTGTCTCGTCCGCTGCTCCCCTCAGCAGTGTGTTTTGGTCAGTATGCCTGTTGTTTTCCCCACGCTGTCTCTGGTGAATCTTCTCACCCTCCCGCGCATCTGGCCTGTAACCCAGTTCTTGTATAAATACATAGAATCTTAAAAAAGAAAAAACCTATTGTGATTTTGCTTCATAAGAGAGAAGAAAACTGGGGAGCAAGTAAGACTTGAACCCATCACCCCTGACCATTACTTCCTTCACACCTGCATTTGTGAGGCACTTCTCTAAAGTCTCCTACCCTGGCCCATCTCTTTGTGAGGACTCTGTGGGGACTTGAGAGGGAGCGCTTGAGTGTGACTGCACTCTCCCCATGTTTCTGGGATGCTCAGCTCTCTTATGCTGATACCTTAACTCCTGTGTGGAACCCTAGAGTCTCCTAAGACTGCCTGCTGAAATTTTCACCACCATAGATTTAATGGGAAAAAAAATAAATAAAAGACAGTGGGGATTGTAACCTCGCCAGGGAAAGGGGAGGTCCAGGTTCCATGCACCATCATGGAAGGGAGGAGCTGAGCAGAGAGGAAGGGAATCAAGAGGAGACTGGGAGGAAGGAAGAAGGAAGAGAGCAAGACCTGGAGGAAGCATATGGAGCCGAGAGACATGCGAAGAAGCTGTGCTTGCTTCTCAACCTTGGGCTTGTTTCAGGGACTTGGGGGACATGGAAGGAGACACTTGAAACAGATGTGGGTGGGAGACCTGTGGGGAGGTTAACAATGGCAGCTTTTATCTTGATTTTGCTCTTTTCCTTCCAGACTTGTCTGGCTCCTTCCCTTCTCCTATGGATTCCCTCCCAAAGTTGCCTTAGACTTGTGACAAGTTTGTAGGACTCAGTGGTCATGCTTTGGGCCAACCTTGTTTGGCTTGGCATTTGCCCACAAGAGGATGGATAACTTTGTGTGTTTGATTTGGAAACTTTGTCTTTCTCTTCTCTCCTCTTTATTACAATTAATTGCTTTAAAGTTCCTTTCCATTAAAAGTCTTATGCACTAGATTATATTTTTTCTTGATGCAGTAGATAGCAGATCCTATTTAGAACAGATAGGTTTGGAGGGTCCTGAGGTGCCTTGTAACATTTTGAATTTAAAAAAGAAATTTAGTACTATTTTCTTACAATTTGTATGGTGGCTACTGTTTTTATCCATCCTCTGCCATGGTGAAAAGTTTTCTGTGCTCCATCTTTCCTTGAAGGAGATCAGTGGAATTTGGGTTATTCAATGGCTTGATGATCTCAGTTCTGTGAAATGCTAGAAAAAAATTATACTTTTGTAGATTAATTGCCTTTTTACTCATTTTTAGATTTATTCATTTCAGTTTTACAACTTTGTTCATCCTGCATCGAAGCTGAAGTATTCTTCAGTTCTAAGTAATGGAATTAATTCTGGCTAACTTAAGCAGAACAGAGATCTTATCATATTGATACTGGAACATGAACAAAATCCACAATGATGGTAGAGTCAGGTTCAAATTAAAGAGTACAGGGTAATTCCAAGAGTCCAGGCAATAAAGTGCTATCAAACTATCTTGTCAGGGGAGCTTTATTGGAAGGAAGGAAGATTCAAAGTCTTCGGAGAATTTTTGATTGGTCACTTACAATCCTCAGATTATCTCTTGGTTTAAGGAAGATACCATGGTTATACAAAGAGAAAACCAGGGTGTACCAAAAATAGGTATAATATCACTGCAACAGTATTAAGGGATTCTGGGCAAGCAAAAAAAAAAAAAAAAAAAAAAAAACCAACTATCAGTTTTCCACTATGCTTGTAGATGTTGCTGCTTCGTTGTTTCAGTTTGTTAAAGTCAATATTTCACTCACTCATTCAATAAATATTTATTGGGTATTTGCTTTATGTAAACCAATGTCCTTGTTGGATTATGGCAAATGACCACAAAATAAGGAGGGTTTCATAATTTAAATTAACAATTTAAATTTTCTTGAATATCTAGATAATAATGAGCATGTGAAATGCTAATCTATGTTGTCTTGGCAGTGAGTTCAAAGAATCGAGAATAATACCAGGGAACCTATTTTTGCTCACTGAAAATGCAAACTCATCAGCAGACTATTATAGGATGTTTTAAGAGAGACTAATTTTTAGAAGATGAATGCTCTGTCTAGTAGCAAAAGTACTTTTTAAAAAATGTTTATATAGTTAGATGAATGTCAATGATTATTCTCTATATCCAGAGTTTTATAGTCTTATTAATTTTGGCAGAGACTTAATGGAAAAAGGGCGAGGTCAGAGGCAGTACAGTAGTATATTTGATGGGATTTTTATTGTGAGTCAGATTTTCATTCATTGTACTTCTAAGGAAATTACTCTTCTTAGAACCTGAGAGTAGGTCAAAAGGTTACAGTTTAATTTTGTATTATTTGCTTTGCAAATGGAATGGGTTTTCCTAAGGAATTGACCCGGTGATAAATTATTCTCTGGCTGAGGTGTTTGGATCCACAGAGGGGATGGACATTACTAGCTTATCTTTCTTAATTAAGAAGTAGAATGGAGGGGCCTCCCCAGTGGCGCAGTGGTTGAGCGCTGGGTTGCAAAGCTGCCCGCGGCCTCTGCGGCGCGCTGGGTCGATCCCCGGCTGCTTCCCGGCCACTGGAGGAGGGTCCCACATGGCTCACAGGCCTCTCCTGCTGCCCGCTGCTCCCCTTAGCAGTGTACTTCGGTCCTTCTGCCTGCTCTGCTCCTCTCACCCTCCTGCGCTTCTGACTGCACCCAGTGCATGTATAAACAAAACAAACAAACAAATAAAGAAATAAAACATGCCTCTATTAAAAAAAATTGCAATAAATATTGTAGAGTATAATTAAAAAAAAAGAAGTAGAATGGAACAGTAAGGATGGGAGCTCAAGAATCGAAAAAAGCTAGACTTATGCAAACTAGAATATAAGACCCATTTTGTCAATTTCTAGCTTTATAACACCATGGAAGCTATTTAAAACTTTTAAAATTTCATTTTCTTCATCTATAAGATGGGAGCAATATACTGCCTTCATGGGGTTTACATGAAGATTGAATGAAGAAAATCAAGTACTTAACATGTGTATCAAATTTATTAAAAGGTCAATAAAAATTGCTGTCATTAACTTTCTTATGATAATAATCTACCAGAATTTTTATCCTCTATGGGTGATTAAGGTTGAATTGTTTAGCTTTTTTTTTTTTTTTTTTTTGAGATGAACTTCATGCACTGAAATCCTGTCATTAACACATTGGCTTGTTATAATTATCAACCAGAAATGTTGTAGTCTCACTCTAAAAATAACCAGACTTGCAAATTACAATAAAAAAAAAAAGGTGTCTGTCATTGGGAGCACCAAACAGAAAATTTAAGTCTTATCCTTGACTTGAAGAAGCAGAGCCATATTGCATAGGAAGGGTCACATTCCTTCTTTAAAACATCACTTTTGATAGGAATCTTACTCAAGACTGGAAATCGCTCTTTCTGCTTGAGGGCAATTTGTAGTCCCTCAAACCCAATCATAAACTCATGGAGTCATAATCAATGGGAAAAGTAATTGGGGAATTTTATTTTTTAACTGCAATTTTGATTTCCTTTGAATCCTTCTCTAAATGAAAAAGGGACGCTATGACATTATGGGTTTAATCTAGATGAACTAGACTTTAATCCTTGGACCAGGATTTCTTCTTTGTAGGTTCTAGCAGGGAAGAACAGTCACTCATATACCCTTGACAAGGAATGGTCTATTTCTTTTTGGGAAAGGCCAGCCTCTCCCTTGGAGCACACAGCTTTAGGGAGGGACACATATAAGTGGTGAGGGAGCAAGGAGACACCTGCCTAGCCAGCCAGCTCAGCCCAGTCAACCCTGGTGATCAATGGGGTGACAGATGTAGCCATATCATCTTGACATCCAAGTCTTTGATTTCTTATGTGACACTGACATGTGGTTGTGTGACTCAGTTTTCAAACTTTGATGAAAAAAATTGTTTCCTACTGGGGGAGGGGAAGGGAAGGAGGGGTTAGGGTCAAAATAAGGTGGGTGGGAATTGTATGGGGAATATAACCAAGACAAAAATGAATATATTGTGCATAAATGAAAAATGATGTAAAAAATATATAAATTAAAATAAAATTAAAAAAAATTTTCCTAGGGGGTCCCTAATGGTGTAGGGCTTGAGTTTCAGTGGTATCACTGCTAGGGCGTGACTTTGATCCCTCCCTTGCCAGGGAGCTAACCCACATATGGCACAGTAGACCTCTCCTGTCTTGCCCCCTGCTCCCCTCAGCAGTGTATTTCCGTATATCTGCCTGTTTTGCTCTGTACTCTGTCTCTGGTGAATCCTCTCCCCCCAACACTTCTGGTCTATACCCCAGTTCTTCTACAAATAAATAAATCTTTAAAAAAATAAATGTTTCCCTTAAAGAGGGTTAAAATGGAGATGTTGTAATGACAATCATTAGTATTACCATTTTCTTTCTCTATTTTTTTCTGTTTTTTTTTCCCCTCATTATCTTATAGGGTCCACTAAGTTCCATGCAATGTGTTCCATACAATAGTGCGTTCCAAAGTAATTTCAATGAAAAAAATGGGGCTGATGGAGTGTTGCTTGGAAACTGAGGCCAACCATTCCTCACTGGACATTTGCCATTTTCCTTCCCTTCTGCTTGAGTTTCCAAGAAATGCCTCTGGTGTGTTTCCTCCCCAGTTTTCTGCTACTACTTATGTCTGTGGTAAATGCCTGTCCTCCAAAAGAGACCATCTAAAATTAGGAAAACAAGCAGCATCAGCTCCAAAATTAAACAAAAGCCTCCCACCCATGTTTGTCATGGAGGTCCTAAATAATACTGTCGTGAGCTTTCAATGTCTTACTGAGTTTCCAGTAAAACAGGTTTCCGTTTTTCCTGAGTCCTCACTTGCCCCAGATTTGAATGTAAGTGCTGGGCTGGAGGACAGTGTGAGCAAAAAATATCAAGGTGTATTCAAATTTTAGCTCAGAGGGAAATATATTGAAACAAGTTTGTGTGCCTAACTTTTTCTGCCTTAGGGTGAATCCTTTCTTTACCAGATAACTCTTAAGACCATACAGAGGTATAGTTGGCTGATATTTCTTCCAGACAAGCCCTAAATGAGCTTCAAAGCACAGAATACCTGAGCTCAACAGAAATCCTCACTTCATTGTCCTTTATGTATCTTTTTTACAACATCAAAATAGATGTCAGAACATGTCATAATAACTAATACAGACAGTCTGGCTCTACACAGGTGGAGCCTGGAAATGGGTCAATGACTCAGATGAGATCCTCAGCTCCTCAGATGAAATTAGTCTGATGCTTTTCCCCTCACGGGATGGACAAAACATCAACAGGACGCTAATGAGGACAAAAAGCAGCAGACCTTAGAGAATCCTGGGAGATCAGAGATCTATGGATCTCCAGGCAGAAGACAATGATGGCTCAGATCTTCTTACCCTCACAAGGCAAAGAAAGAACAGGATGACTGGATCTCCCCATTGTTCAGGATGTGGGAGTACCAGGAGGTTGTAGAGCAGGACATTGCTTTTAAGATCGGCAGCAAAATCTGGGAGCCTTTCTGCTTTACACAAGCATAAAAAACTTGATACTACTGACCCTGGTAGGTAGTCATAGCTTCATTTTTCACTGTGAGATTTCTGTCCTTTAGCATCTGTGCTCCAATGAGTTAATATAGAAAAATAACCCAACCAACAGCTGAGAGAAGAGCAGTCATCAGAAAAAAACTACCAATGATAAAATACTACTGGAAGAGATAGTGACATCCCAAGTTAAAATTCAAGACTGGCATAAAAATTTCTTCTTGGGGCCTCCCTTGTGGCACAGGGGTTAAAGAAACAGCACTATCAAGCTATTACCAGCCACTGCAATATGAGTTCTATCCCGGTCAGGGAGATAAAACACATGGTGCAGCAGACCTCTCCTATCTCACCCGCTGCTCCCCTCAGCAGTGTATTTCAGTAGATCTGTCTGTTTTGTTCCCCATTCTTTCTGGTGAATTCTCTTACCCCCTGCACCTCTGGCTTACACCCCAGTTCTTGTAGAAATAAATGAATAAATCTTAAAAAAAAAAAAGAGAAAAAAGGGGAATACAGGATTTTTGGTAAGCACATAATTACTATCTTGCTCTCTTAAGATAGTCCAGTAGTATACTCTGACTCTGGTGAATCCTCTCACCCCCCGCATTTCTACATCTTTTATGCAAAATTAAAAAATGAAGAGTAGAAACATAATAAAAATATAGGTGTACTGGATTGTTCTGTATAACTTTCCCAAAATTATAATTAAATAGATTAAGAAAGAGCCTTGTGGTGGCGCAGCAGGTTGAGCGCAGTGCTGTGAAGCTGTCCTCAGCCTCTGCAGCATGGTTTCGATTCCCGGCCAGCCAGGGAGATTCCCACATGGTGCAGAAGACCTCTCCTTTCTCCTGGCTGCTCCCCTCAGCAGTGGATTTCGGTCCACCTGCCTGTCCTGTTCCCAGCTCTGTCTCTGGTGAATCCTCTCACCCTCCCACACCTCTGGCCTGTACCACAGCTCTTTTATAAAAATAAATAAATCTTTAAAGAATAAATAGATTAAGAAAAAACTACAGAGAAGATATTTGGGAAATGAATCATACAATTAATAAACTTGATTTAACACATTGCATGTTAAAATATAGAACATTTTATTCCTTGAGTAGGATATACATAAATATTTATGAAGAATTTTACAAAAATGAATCATGTACTTAACCAAAAAGAAAATCTCAACAAATTCAAAGAAAGCTATCAGTTTACATTCTCTCACCACAGCCCAATAAAATTAATTGGAAGTTAAGTAAGACATATAAGATGGCTTATGTGAAAGAAGAAATTAAAAAACTATCTTAGTCTTTTAAGGTTCATGTGACACTATACCACAGTGTAGGTAGTTCATACATCTATTTTTCACAGTTTTTTAAATGTTCAAGATTAAGGCACCAGATGGTTTTTTTAAGCCAGGAACGTCTTCCTGGCTCATGTAGGCACTTTCTTGCTGTGTCTCACATTGTGAAATGGGCTACGAATCTCTCTATAGCCTCTTTTATAAAGTCATAAACTCTACTTATGAGGGCTCCACCCTGATGATTTATGAACTTCCACATGCCTCACTCCTAATGCTATTATTTTCGAGGACTAAGATTTAAACATAAATTCTGGAGCACGCAAACAATGAGACCATAACAAGGAGAAATATGGGAGTGCCCAGAAGACCAATGAAATAAATAAACACCATGTAAGTCTGATAAGGAAAAGAGAGTGAAATCAAAATTAAGAAAGAATAACAAGATGAAAGTGGGAAAACGATGTGCAGGATTCTAAATAAATACTAAAGATTACTCTGTGGCAGTACAGTAAAACAATAAACCCTAGAAGAAATGAATATTTTCCTAAGAAAATATACATTATCACAAATGACAAGGAACAAATGAAACTTGAATAGACCAATTATTATAGAAAAGACTGGAGAAGTGATTAATGATTTCCTATTGAAAAAGGCAGGAGGCAGATGAATTCACAGCTGAATTTTTAATTTAACCATTAAAGAATAGACAATTCCAGTATTATTTAAGCTACTATTAGTCTTAGAAAGAGATGGAAAGTTCTCCAGTTAATTTTATGAAGTCTGAATAACTTGAACACCAAAGCCTAAGAAAGAATGTAATAATTAAAAGTTCAGACCTATTGCATGTATGACTAAAGATGCCAAATGTTTAAATCATATATTAGAGAATACAATATAGGAATGAATCAAAAGAGGAATAAACCATTATGAAACAGTCTTTATTAAAGGGATGGAAGGGCGGGGTGGTTCAATAACAGGAAGCCCATATACATACTGATTACATTAAAAATTAAAGAGGAACAAAACCAGATCATTACCATTATGTGGTGGAAGACTTGAGGTAAAGATCAAGCAAATAATTGCAAGGGAAACAGAAGGAATAAGAAGAAAATATTTCTCTAGTAAAGAAAATCTCATTTAGCAGACATTATCTTAAATGACAAAAATTAAGTCTTTCATTTAAAATCAGGACTCAGATAGGAAACACCGTAATCACTTTTATCGATGATTCTAGCAAATGTAAATAAAAAAGTAAATTATAAGAACATTTAATTCAAAAGATAAATGCTTGAAGATAATTTGGAATAAACTGAGTAAGAAAGGTGTAATATATATATGAACAAAACTATAAAAATATTATTGGGAAATGCTAGATAAAATATAAGCAAATGGAAAAGTCTGTTATTCTTGGGTGGAATGACTTACTGTTACACACATGTCACTTCCCCCAAAACTTACACATAAATTTAATGCTCTTCTTTCTAATTAGATTCTCCTTTCCTCTTGCATAAAATACCATGTAGAAATTGAAAACAGTCTTAAGTCCCAAGTACCTACATACAGTAATAATTGTCAAAAATAATAATTGTCAATGGATGTACTCTTTAACTAGAGTTTTTTTTTTTTAGATTTATTTTATTTATTTATGCATACAAGAGCTGGGGTGTAGGCCAGATGTGTGGGCGGGGTGGTGAGAGGATTCGCCACAGACAGAGTGGGGTGCAGAACAGGTGGATCTACTGAAATACACTGCTGAGGGGAGCAGTGGGTGAGACAGGAGAGGTCTGCAGCTCCATGTGGATCAGTGCCCTGTCTGGGCATCGAACTCGTGCTAAAGTGGCTGCTGATACTTCATAGTGCTGAGACTCATCCCCTTGTGCTATATACAAGTTAAAGGGAAGGCCCATTAACTTGAGGTTTGTGAAGAATTTTCTGAATGAACCCCACAGTATTGAAAAAAGTCCTAAGGGCCTCCCTGGTGGCGCAAGGGATTAAGCACCACACTGTGAAACAATCCACAGCCTCTGAAGCATGAGTTCGATCTCGGGCCGGTCAGGGAGAAACCCACATGGCGAGGCAGACCTCTCCTGTCTCGCCCGCTGCTCCCCTCAGCAGTGTATTTCAGTCAATCTGACTCTTCTGTTCTCTATTCCGTCTCTGGTGGATCCTCTCACCCCCGTGTCTCTGGCCTGTACCCCAGTTCTTGTATGCATAAATAAATAAATCTTAAAAAAAAGAAAAAAGAAAAGTCTTTAAATTTGATACATTCCTGAAAGTAAATGTGAAATTACATATAGTAGACTTTAAATATCAGTCTCTTTCTTTCTCAGTAAATGTTAAGACTATGGGATTATGTCTAGGAAACCAGAAACTAGATGATTCTGTGGCTCCATATCCTTCTGGTTGTGCATTAGAATCACCTACAGTGCTTCATAAGAACATTGGCGCGATTAGAATCTGCAGCAAGAATTTAGAACTCACTGGTCAAGTCTATGCTGCAATGATCATTTCTTATTTCAGGGTCTCCTTTGTAAACCCAGGCCTACAAATGGGTACTTCTTGTTTCCAGTGTGAAGAGATTCTTTCATTTTTTTTAAAAGATTATTTATGCATACAAGAACTGAGGTGTAGGCCAGAGGTGTGAGGAATGAGAGGATTCACCAAAGACAGAGTGGGGAGCAGAACAGGTGGGTCTACTGAAATACACTGCTGAGGGGAGCAGTGGATGAGACATGAGAGGTCTGCTGTGCAATGTGGGTCAGCTCCCTGGCTGGGGATGGAACTTATGCTGCAGTGGCTGGTGATGGCTTAATAGTGCTGAGACTTTAACCCCTGCGCCACTAGGAAGGCCCTGAATAGATTCATTTAAATCTTTGTGGGACATGACTCATTTCCTTTTAGGAATGAGAGTTGAAAATACATTGCAAAAATGAATAGGAATTAGATGTTATTTATTATAGAGACACGTTCATATATACCTGCTTTCTATGTTGCAAGAGACGCTATAAAGTTTGCTGAGAATAATGTATTGGGTAAGGTTTGAAATTCTGCTTTGCTTCTCTCCAATTGTGCTGCCTTTGACAAATTAACCATTGCAATGCTCAGTTTCTTTATATAAAAAGAAGATAACTTATCTCAAACATAAGTTTTAGCTAAAAGCAAACAAATGGAAATAACACTATTAAATACTGTCCTCAACATAAGTAACTTGGGATATTAATGTCATACACAGCCTTTGTCTGTGACCAACAAATAACAAGTACTTAATATTAAGTCTGTAGGCAGGGCCTCCCTTGTGGCACAAGGGGTTGAGACACAACCTATGAAGCTATCTGCAGCCACTGCAGCATGAGTTCGATCCCCGGCCAGGGAACTACCCACATGGCACAGCAGACCTCTCCTGTCTTGCCTGCTACTCCCCTCAGCAGTGTATTTCAGTCATTCTGCCTGTTCTTTTCCCCACTCTGTCTCTGGTGATGCCTCTCACCCTCCGCATCTCTGGCCTGTACCCCCATTCTTGTATGCATAAATAAATCTTTTAAAAAAGAAATAAATGCCTTTCTAACATTATAAAAAAATAAAGTCTGCAGTTAATGCTGGTTTGTGAATACAAATAAATTCACATAACAGCATTGTTTAAAATGATCAAATATTCATCTTAGTTTAACAAGCACCTCCCCTGACCCAAGCATCCTCATTTAAGACAGGAAATTCTCAACTGTGACTTAGAAACAATGTCACTGATTCTTACTACTCTGGTCTCTTAGACAAGTTATCTGATGCTGTCTTGGCCACCAATGCCCTTTATGAGATTAGTTCTTTGTTGGCAGAGCCATTTCTTATTAATGGCAACACTGCATAGAGACCTATGGCAGACTGAACAAGACAATGGTCCCTCCCCACCAGTTCTGTGCTAAACATTGCCACCAACACCCACAACATCAATTGTGAAAAGGATTTCTCAGTTTCTAACCCTGACTTCTTTCCCAAGGGGATCAAGACAATTAGGAAAGTCTATGGGTAAACAAGGAACGTACAAACCATAATGTCTATTCCTTCTGACAGTCTCTCAAGGCTTAATTCAGAAACAAATGCTCAAAGAATGTCAACTTAGACAAATATGTAGCTGGAGAGGTGAACAGTCCAAGG
Organism: Talpa occidentalis; assembly: GCF_014898055.3. NCBI lineage: Eukaryota > Metazoa > Chordata > Mammalia > Eulipotyphla > Talpidae > Talpa > Talpa occidentalis. The sequence continues at coordinate 42,878,975 of NW_023605305.1, forward strand.
GCGTATAAATGATACAGTTCTAGTCACAATTTGGACTCAGATGGACCACCAAGATCTTACCCTCTCTTCCGATGTCCTTGTTAACCAGAATCTGACAGAGAACTAAATGCATCTTGTCTACTCCATGCTCCTTTGTTGTCTACTGTGAAAGTGAAACAACTGTGTATGGAAAGAAGATTCACTCATTTTTGAGGCTGAGGACATGTGACCCTGAGTCGCATCTGCCTGTTTTCACTGGGATCTAGTGTCCCAGTTCCTCAGCAACATGGAACTCTGGGGATTTCTGTTGTGCTAATGTGTGAACATTTATAAAGTTGACAAAGCAACAATGGAATGATATAGGGAAACACCTTAATTTTATTCTTGATTTCTTAAAAGCTTCCTTAAAATGTGAGTTGTTACTGTCCTTGCTATTTTTTTTGTTCTTGAAATTGTGCAATATATGAGGACCTGAGACAATAGGTTTATATAAAAAAAACTCTTGCTTCTTCCTGGGATTAGAAGAGTGATAGTGTCAAGTGGTGTAATAATATAGTGTCAAGTGAAAAATTAGAATAAATGATGTTGTAAAAATGATTAACTGAAAGGTATTAGAGAATTCCTCTTTAGTCTCACATGACCTTAATAGTGCATATTTGACATTGTTGTTTCTGGGTTATTCTAATAACCATTCTTAACCTCAGGGATTTCCACCTTAGATTTCTTTTTTATTTATTTATTTTTTTTTAAATAATAAATTTTATTGTTATATTCCCCATACAATTGCAGCCCCCCCATTCTGACCCCAATCCCTCCCCTCCCGGCCCCGCCCCCCTAAAAGTGTCTCTGGTTCATAGTTTTTTGTTGATTTTGATTTTCACTTTCTTATAGTTATTCATTTTCCTGGTTCCTTATTTAAGTTTTCTAGATTCCTGTTATGAGTGAGACCATCCGTTATTTTTCTTTTTCTTTTTGGCTTATTTTGCTGAGCATGATCCCTTCCAGTGCCATCCATGTTGCTGCAAATTGCATGTGTTTATCTTTTTTGAATGCTGAGTAATATTCCATGGTATGTATGTACCACATCTTCTTGATCCAGTCATCTATTTTTGGGCATTTGGGTTGTTTCCAAAGCTTAGCTATTGTAAACAGTGCTGCTGTAAACATAGGGGTGCAGGTGTTCTTTGGAATTGATGTATCTGTGTCTTTTGGGTAAATACCTAGGAGTGGAATTGCTGGATTATATGGAAGTTCTATGTTTAGTAGGTCCAGAAATCTCCACACAGCTTTCCATAGTGGTTGGACCAGTTTGCACTCCCACCAACAGTGCACAAGAGTTCTTTTTTCTCCACACCCTCGCCAACATTTGTTGTTGCTAGTTTTTTTAATATGTGCCATTCTCACTGGTGTAAGATGGTATCTCATGGTAGTTTTGATTTGCATTTCCCTGATGACAAGTGATGTTGAACATTTTTTCATATGCCTGTTGGCCATTTTCATTTCCTCTTCAGAGAAGTTTCTTTTTAGCTCTTCTGCCCATTTTTTGACTGGATTATTTTCTTTGTTGTTGTTGAGTCTCGTCAGCTCTTTGCAGATTTTTGTGATCAGTCCTTTATCATTAGTGTTGGGTGCAAAAATGTTCTCCCAGTTGTCCACCTTTGATTTCTAAGTGTCCCTTTCTCTACCTGAAACTTGGTTTTTCAGGAAAGAAGGGTAAACAAACCCATATTTAAGTGCCAGTCATAAATAGACAGTGTATCTTTCATAGAGATATTCTAGTGCAAAGACACAAGCCAACAATTCCTAGTTGTAACACTAGCTCTGTCACTCTTAATCTATAAAATGGGAATCCAGAACAAACTCCCCAACAAAAAACAGGTACAATAATACCAATTTCACAGGAGCTTTTAGAAAAATAAAGGCACGAAACTGGAAATACAATCAAGACAGTACTTTGTCCACACTAGGTGGCTCAATTTATGTCAGTTTACTCAAAAAGAGCACAAACACTTAACTAGAGAAAATGACTTTTACGTACTACGTAATTTCATATTGTTTGGGAGGACTTGTAACAAATTTTGGCTGCTTCCTTACATTATCTTTTAAAGGTAGTTGCAAATTCCTTTTTTTTTTCCTTCTGTTAAAAAAAGTGTACAATTGTATCAATGTTCACCAAGACTCGACGTGAACCTGGGTAAGCCTGGCTGTGACAGGGACAGGGAGCAAAAAGTATTCTCACAAGTTTAAGGTATGTTACGTGTTGGGACTTATCTTGCCACCTCTATGAAGCTCATTTCATCTGAGGACACGATTCCCTTCCTTTCCCAACACATTAATCTCTAACATGAGAGTCTGAAATATTCTTGAATTTCTTTACTACTCCTTTATAGACCCCGAAATTAAAAGTTCCTAAATCTACATTTTCCAATCGCCGTGGTCCAACGGTGCGTAGTAGCACTAACCCTGGGATTGAAAACTGCCTCTCCCAGTCTCTACAAAGCATCTACAGCATGTGAGCCCCACTTGATCTAATTGTCTAACTTTCAAGCGGGCCTTGGATACCCTTTTATTCTTTGCTCCACAAAGGTACTTGTATTAAAGATCTGAGCAGCCAGTTCAAGGACTCAAGATGCCTCCTCCGTTTCGTGACCAGACACCTGCGGAGCGAGATGCACCGGGAGCTGGCGCCACAGGGTGCGATGGTGCAGACGGTGGCTTGAAGCGCGGCTCCGGCCAGCGCCCTTTCGCATCTCCCAAGCAGGGACACCGCCCAGGCGCTCGGGTTGCTAAGTCCTCTGTTTGCCGCGTTCTAGAGGCGCCCCGAGCCGCACCAAGGCAAACCGGGAGGGGGGTGCCCCGCAAAGCCAAAGCACGATCTTCAGCCCAACAACTGGGACGAGCAGCTGCTCCAGTGTTGGCCGCTCCCGCCCACCAGCCCTCCTGGGGCGTGGGTGGGGGTGGGGGCCCGGAGGGTCCCCCCTCGTCCTTGGTTCCTCCCAACAGTCGCCCGCCCGACGCGCCCTCGGCGCCCGTTCTGCTCCGCACGGCGCACACCCCCGGCCGCAGCCCGCGAATGGTCTGTCCCGTCGGTAGCCACCACCACCCCTTCGGCAGCGACAGCTGCTCCAGCTGCTCCGGGTCCAGCGCCGGAGCCCGAGGGGTGGCTGCCACGGGCCGTGGGTGGGTGGGTGGAAGGGAGCATCGAACCAACAGCGCGGCTGCCGGGCCGGGGTACGGCTGCCCGCGGGGAGCCAGACAACGCGCGGGCCGCGGAGGGACCGCTTGCAGCTGGAGGCGAGGCACCGGGCTGGGCTGTCCGCACCGGGGTGAGTACCTGCTGCCCCAGCCTCCTCGAGCCCCTTTCACTGTCCCCTGGACCTCGAGGTCTCGGCCTCCACCCCGGAGCGCCGCTGCTCTGGGGACTCTGTCCCCCGCGGGAGCAGCAGAGCGGGGAGCTGCTGTGTTAGTGCACATGATTCAGCACCATTCGTGTCCCGAGAGGTTTGGACGGAATGGGGGAGGGTGGGGGCGCGAGGTCACTTGCCGCGCCTCACCTCAGTTTCCAGCCTCCAGAAGACCGACCTGGGCGGACAGGATTGAGTGGGGTGAGCTAGGAGGCTCCCCACGTTGGTCTGTTCTGTAATTCCGTCCTATTCCCACATTCTGGTACAAACCTCGTGAGTGTGCCGTGCAATCTTGAAAGTGTCAGATTCGTGTCTTTTTTTTGAACAGGCGATGGAAATGTAGGGCCCTTGTCAGTACTACTCACTTTCTCTACTTCTTGTGCTATTGAAACCCTAAGTCCACTCAATTTTACATCGCACAACGTTCCTCCCTTAATGTTTGGGCAAGATGCTGTACCCAAGTTGTCATGGATTGAGGATGGGTTTGATTCGTCCTGGCATAGGAGGAAAAGATTTGAGGGTGGTGGGAAATGAGTAGTGCTTTCAGAGCCTAGACACTTATATATGTATTATTTCATCAAATCATCACAACTCACAAGCAGATGGACTAAGTGCAGAGCAGGGAAGTTAATTTTACCCACTCAAGGTCATAGAACAGGAAATTAAATGCGAGTCCCTGACTCCAACGTTCATGAGACTTCCAGTGTATTAAGGAATAGTATGTCCGGGGGTACATATCTGCTTTCACATAGGAAATACAGAAATAATTTCCATGGGAGTAATCTCAAACAACAGCAACAATAGCCTGTAAATTTCCTTTATGTGGAATTATTGTTCTTTAATATGGAAGTAAGAATATTCTTTAAATCATGTGGACAAAAAACGATTTTCTTAGACATTATATACCAAAAAAATAAAAACAAAAACAAAAACAAAAAAACAAAAACAAACAAACAAAAAAACTGCCTAACTGGACAACACTACTTAAGGGAGTTATGTCATAACAAGAGATACTCAGTGCATTTTGTCAGTGATCTACGGTGGATGTGCAAGTGTTGGAGAAATCAATTAGGAAAGTAAAAAGATCTAGAAATCTTTTCCTTTTTAAAAAACTCTAGGGAAACATTTGCAGTTACAACAGTTGTCTAGTTCATGGCATGTGTGTCTGAACTACACCCCACAGTAGGGTGACATAGAAATCTAGACTGATAATTTGTTTTTTGGTTCATTACAACTCTGTAAATTTGTATTACAGGTGACAACTCATTTTACAGACTAAACTGAAATAAAGAGAAGGTTCAAGATCACCCAACTAGTAGTAGTTGGTGAACACACTATTAGGTGCCATGTTTCCCATTTAAAAAGTCATGTGTGTTGTAACAATAAGTATTTCTGTATAGTGGGAAATCAAATTGATTTGTGTTTGCCTCCCCTTCAGATTCAACAATTATTGATATATTGACCTTGTATGCTCCTGTTGCAAAAAATAATGGATGCTAGGTTGTTTTTTGGTTCTTTGCTTTATCGTTTGACTTGCTTTCATTTATGATTTATGTGTTTTCTCTAAAGATATACAACTGGTATTGATGTCTCAGGAGGCAAGTTGCTATGGCACACAATGCTCATTATCTCTAAGCACTGGATTAGTATTTGATGGCAGTCAGAAACATAGTCATCTTAGTCATCATTTCTAAAGTATTGAGCCATTTGCTTTGGAGAATTTTTTTTAAGTTAATGGGGATATTGATAGACTAATGCCCACAGCCTAAATAAGGCCATTGAGGATGGAGGCTGATATTTACATTCGTAGTTCATACAACACTATAAGGGGAGTAGGGTCCTGTGATGAGTCTTAAGTTTGATTCACAGAAGCTCATTTCTATTTGTTGTTTATATGGCTGTCTGAACCTCAGTGAGGCATTTTACAGTCTGATCTGTTCAATTCCAACAGGAACAGAAGAATTGGTATGAGATAAGCAAAAACACAATACCACCGTTATTAAGACAAAGGAAAGTGAATGTCTTAGTAATGGGTGCCAGCCAGGAGCATTTTATTTTTCTATTATTTATTTATTTATTTAAAAAAAGATTTTTATTTATTTGTTTGTTCATTTATTTATTTATTTATTTATACAAGCACTGGGTACAGTCAGAAGCGCAGGAGGGTGAGAAAATTCACTAGAGCCAGAGCGGGGAGCAGAGCAGGCAGAAGGACCGAAGTACACTGCTGAGAGGAGCAGCGGGCGGCAGGGAAGGTCTGCGCGCCATGTGGGACCCTCGTCTGGTTGCCGGGAGCAGCTGGGGATCGAACCAGCGCTGCAGAGGCTGCAGGCAGCTTCGCAACCCAGCGCTGAACTGGTGCGCCACTGGGGAGGCCTCCAGGAGCATTTTAAACAGAGGCAACACATATATAGATGACATCACTTAGAGTATGAATACAATGTGATCTTTTTTAGAACTACACTTTCTTTCTCTTTTTCTGTATGTGTGTATGTATTTGTCAAATGACTATAGTCTGTACACTATCTAAGTTCTTGACTTCAAGGAACTTAAAGTCTAACCTGGGGAAGATATTTATTAATCAAGAGCAATTAGCAAAATAATTAGAATTGATTTAGTACCAGAAAACCAGTGGTGCAGACTTAAGTGCTGTATCAACACCTTAAGTAATAATAGAGGCTATGATCATCAGAGGGTCAGGAAAGTCTATTTGGGTGGTAGTGAATTAACTCACTTTCTGAGAGATGGGAAGGACTTTAATTGTCAAAAAGAAAGCCAGACAAAGAGGTTCAGTTAAGAAGTGCTTGCATGCTGTTTGGATATACTGTGAACAAATTATGAAGAAACTTGAATATCAGGCCATGAAATCTGTTCCTTATCTGCTAATTATAGGGAACTAGTTTAGGTTTCTAAGCAGGTCAAATTTCTCCTTGGCTGGTTTGCTCATGATTTCCATATTCCTTGCCCTATGTTCTCTTCCTAAAAAAATGGTATATTCTCTAGGTACTGATAATAAAGGGATTAGTTGTCAACTAAACCTAGAAAAAGTTTTCTATGCAAGTAGAATTTTTACATTGCCAGAAAGATTGCTCTTTAAAAAGCCTTCCCTCTCGGGCCTTCCCGGTGGCGCAGCGGTTGAGCGCTGGGTTGCGAAGCTGCCCGCGGCCTCTGCAGCACCGGTTCGATCCCCGGCTGCTCCCCGGCCACCAGAGGAGGGTCCCACATGGCGCGCAGACCTCTCCTGCCGCCCGCTGCTCCCCTCAGCAGTGTACTTCGGTCCTTCTGCCTGCTCTGCTCCCCGCTCTGGCTCTGGTGAATTCTCCCACCCTCCCGTGCTTCTGACTGTACCCAGTGCATGTATAAACAAAACAAACAAACAAAAAAATAAATAAAAGCATGCCTCTATTAAAAAAAAAAAAAAATTAAAAAAAAAAAAAGCCTTCCCTCTGCATTGCAGAATTATGAACCATTTAGCCTATAAAAAGGAAAAACATGACCAGATTCTTATAAAAACAACCAGTGTTAATATTTTGGTGTATTTCCTTCCACGCTTTTTTCAGTGCATAGTTTTAATCATGCTATGTATATTACTTTAAATATATTTTTACATTAAAATCTATAACATTAATTTTCACTTAATTACAACTGCCCAGTGAACATTTAAAATCCTTATATAATTTGCCATTAGATAAATTGTACCACAATTTCCCAATCCTTCCTTATTGTCACTATATTTTCAATGATACTAACTAGCATTGTGATTATAGAACTGGGGTTAATATCTTTGTTCACAAGCTCTTATCTATATTTTAGAAATTAATTCCTTAGGATAGTCCCAGATATAAAATTGTGGGTTTAGAGGTATGAGTTCTTAGTTTGGCTATTTTAAAGCATGTTTTGAGACTTGACTGAATTCTGTATGTTGTCTTTGGAACATTTATAAAATAAGCATAGAATATTAGTATGTTAATAATTAAACACTAAATCCTGTTGAAGCCTCCTCAGATTACATTCCTCCAGGCAACCTTTTCTTTTTTTTAGATGTATTATTTTATTTTATATAATTCTTACATCATTTTTCATTTTTGCATAATGTATGCATTTTCATATTGGTTATATTCCCCATACAATTCCCACCCCCTTTTTCTGACTCTAATCCCTCTTCTCCTCCCCCCCACCCCCACCCCAAGCAACCTTTTCTTTTGATTAGAAAGATTGGTTAAATCTTGGGAACTGAGAGTTTCCTAAAGGAAATCACTTGAGGTCATTGAGGAGAGGATATGTAAATAAACTTGGAGACTGTGTTTGATGAGTGTGACCAAGAGTTCATAGTTTAGAGAAGGGGCAAACTCTAGTCCTAGTTTTGTATTTGTGGACCTCAACTCCGTCTTCCACCAACATTTACCCACATTGCCACAAAATATCTGTCCCCTTCAAACTCAGCTCCTTCCATTCTCCTTTATCAGATTCCCAGGTCTCTGGCTTCATTATCCTGGCAATGTAAAGTAAAGATGTTCACTTATCTTGCACTCTAATTTTGAGAATCCTCATAGGTGAGAGCAGAAATTACACCTTTTCTCATTTATCAGCAAAAGCCCTGGATATCAGATACTAGGGGTGTGGGGTAGATATTGAAGACCCATAATTCCTTCCCTGTGCACATTCACCAAGATAGCTTTTGAAAACAGTGGTCAAGGGGAGACATAACATTCCCAATGTCACTTCCTCACATTCTGATGTTCTCCTCCCTTCATTCCTAGTATCTCTCTACTAGAGGAAATTCTTCTCATGGAGGAGACACTGTACCTCAGTTTCCCCATCAGTTTCAGGGACACATGTACTACTCCTTGTGTGAGGCAGGGGCTCAATGTTGAACAGATTGACCAAGTCCCTGACTTGTTCCCACAGTTTCTTTCTTTCTTTCTTTTTTTTTTTTTTTTTAAAGATTTATATGAGGCACAGGCCAGAGTTGTGGGGGGTGAGAGGATTCACCAGAGACAGAGTGGGGATCGGAATAGGCAGATTTACTGAAATACACTGCTGAGGGAAGCAGTGCCCTGTTCCCACAGTTTCTCAACTGAGTTTCCTTCAGGTCTTTTCCCATCCTCCTTGGAATAAAAGGCCAGGAAGTCATTGAGGCAGGAAGGAATTAAATTTCTCTGAGGGCTAGTGTAAGGAGAATCAGGAGCTCTGGACACTCTTAGAGGACATGAATAGGGATCTGAGAGGTAGGTTGTTAAAATATATAGTCTTAGTCTTAGGAAACCTGAGAGGAAATAATGAAAGCTGAAGTAATACGTTACAAACCAGAAGAACAGACTTCTCCCTCTTTGAGGACCCGCAGATGATTTCTGGTTGATGCTTAACAGTGAGGTCGGCTGATATTTTAGGCAAAATTTGCCCTATGCTTAGCTAAGGTTTTAGAAGGTGCTCAATATATTTCCTTTCTTTTCAGGCATTATTTTTCAAAGTTGAACTGGATTTAGCCAACAATTTTCCTAGGGTTATGTTAAAATTAAAACTGTAAACTTAAGTAAGCTTGCTTATTTCTTCTTCACTATTTCTTAGTTCTCTTAGTTCCCATTTGACATTTATCTGCTGACATATTTCTGCCCATAGTACACATGGTAGTTGGCAACGCCAAGGTATTGGGATGTTTTGGTTCTGGGAATTTATTTTTTTTTAATAATTTTTTTTTTATAGAGGCATGTTTTATTTATTTGTTTGTTTGTTTGTTTTGTTTATACATGCACTGGGTAGAGTCAGAAGCGCGGGAGGGTGAGAGAATTCACCAGAGCCAGAGCGGGGAGCAGAGCAGGCAGAAGGACCGAAGTACACTGCTGAAGGAAGCAGCGGGCGGCAGGAGAGGTCTGCACGCCATGTGGGACCCTCCTCTGGTGGCCGGGGAGCAGCCGGGGATCGAACCGGCACCGCAGAGGCCGCGGGCAGCTTCGCAACCCAGCGCTCAACCGCTGCGCCACCGGGGAGGCCCCCGGTTCTGGGAATTTAAATGATACATGTATTTTTCTGTCTTTTCTTCCACTTTTTATTTATTTGCATCCATCTGGTTGGCTCATATTCCTTTGACTTTTTTTTTTAAGATTTAGAGTTAGGTGCTCAACTGGTCACTGAGTCTTCTCTGGGGCTGACGGAAAGGTCTCTGACAATCCTTTCTTTTGTAGTTGATACTGCTGGTGCACTGGGTATGCCGAACCATCCACATTGTTTGATTTTTCTAAATTATTGTATTTGGCACCGGAGCTTTCAAACTTCTGTGTTATTTTTGTCCTTCTGTTTAGCCATGTGAAGTGGAATATAATGTTTGACAAATGATTATTTTGAACATTTTTGCTTCTTTTACTGACTACTTGCATTTTGAGCTGATGCCACAGCTAATTAAAAAATGTGGAAGTAGTTTGTTTTTATAAAAATTCTTCTCCCTCTTCTATTGGTATATTTGCAGTGAAGTTGATTTTTAAGTAAATTGAGCATTTGTAGATTTGGAAGGTAGATCAGCAGTAATGCAGGGAAAAACTTCAAGATTATTTTAAGGTACTTTGTTGGATTAGAATTTTAGCACTGTTCATTCCTCTCCTTTGTAAGGAAAGTATCTGACTTAAATTTTTTTGCATAAATCTGTTTTAATTGATATGGTTTTAATGCTAGATTTGACTGATTTTATATGAATGATCATGCATGTGAAGTATTGATAGGAAGAGTTTGCATCTATGAGTTTATTTTGAATGATGGCATTTGATGGGAAATTTTTCATGAGCAATTTTGTCATCTTTATTATCTGAAATCTGTTTTTCTAAGTACTTAACAAATAAAATCTGTGACATTCATAGTGATTGCTTGAAAATCAGGACAGTGATTTTAGCACACATCTCAGTTTATATTTAGAATCAGTCAATCTGCAGTTACCCAACAAATATGTGCTAACTACTCTAAGACAAGATAGAGATTGAACGTTTTCTGTATTCAACTTAATTTATGTGAAACTAGGTGGGAGCATTTTCATTTAGTTTTAGGTTTGATCACATCCAAGATGAAAATATTTAGTTACTTAGCATCTCTCAGTCTTGAATCCTAAAGATTTGCAGATATTATTTCCTCTATTTTACCAATAGGAAAAATGAAGTTAGAGAGGAAAAAAAGAACTAGCAACATATGCATGCAGAATCATAATAGGATTAGACACTGGTCTATAACCTCTCCTTTTAGATACTAATTCTGACACTTGATGCTCGTATTTCCTGTGATGTTTTTTGTATAGCTTATACACTTTTGCTTTTTTAGGGTATTTGAGGAAAAATAACTTTGCCAGTTAACTAGCTACTTTCCCCTAATCTTTTACATCAATTTTTAAAAAATATTTATTTATTTATACATACAAGAACTGGGGTGTAGACCAGAGGTGCCAGGGGTGAGGGGATTCACCAGAAACAGAGTGGGGAGCAGAACAGGTGTATCTACTGAAATGCACTGCTGAGGGGAACAGCTGGCAAGACAGGAGAGGTCTGCTGTGCTGTGTGGGTAGCTCCCCGGCCAGCCGGGGATGGAACTCTTGCTGCAGAGGCTGCGGATAGCTTCATAGTGCTGTGCTTAACCCCTTGCACCAACAGGGAGGCCCTCTGACATCAATTTTTAATGAATTAATGAATGAATTAATTTATTTTTAAAGCATTTCCTCAGAAGCCACATTTTAAAGATTTATTTTTATTTATTTATTTATTCAAGCACTGGGTACAGTCAGAAGCGCGGGAGGGTGAGAGAATTCACCAGAGCCAGAGTGGGGAGCAGAGCAGGCAGAAGGACGGAAGTACACTGCTGAGGGGGGCAGCAGGTGGCAGGAGAGGTCTGTGCACCATGTGGGACCCTCCTCTGGTGGCTGGGGAGCAGCCAGGGATTGCACCGGCGCTGCAGAGGCTGCGGGCAGCTTCGCAACCCAGTGCTCAACCACTGCGCCACCGGGGAGGCCCATCATCAATATTTAATTTAAGTGAGCTTCCCCCTTGGTCCAAATATATAAATTTCAACTTATATTTTTTTGAAAATTGAAGCAAAATTATTTCTATTGCTGCAAAGGAAATTAGATATCTTAAATATTAAGAAATGCTTAAAAGGGAGGGATTGATCAGTACTTCTTAGAACCAAGAAAACTATTTATATATGGGAAAGCTTTTTCACTTGTCAAAAATCATTGCCAAATGAGTTTTTAGTAGAAAGGTTTTTTTTTTTGCTGCATTTGTGATGGGACTGTTATTTCTGACTAGGAAGCATTTTCATTAAAAAATGTTTTCTTGGGTATATAATATATATGAAGAGGTATTTTCATCTTTGAAGACTAGAATATTAAGAATATTCTAGTATGGTATATTTTCTTCCATATGTACTTGAGAGTAAATGTGTGATTCACATGCTAAATGTAGGATGAATGGAAGGGCGAAAAGTGTGGCTTCTACTGGCAATAAAATTAAGCAAATATACTTAGGGATTTCTATGAAGATGGGAAATATACATATAAATAGAATTTTCCCCCATGTGTACAAGGTTGATTCAATAATCAATTCAATCTACCATATCAACAAAGTAAAAATCATGTGACATATTAATTGATGCCAAAAAGCATGTGATGTATAGTAATTCAAAATACTTTCAGGATAAAATGTCTCAGTACATTGGGAGTAGAGAGGGAACTTCTTCAACCTAATAAAGAATTGCAAAAGCCCTTCAGCTAGCGTCATGCTTAAATAGTAAAAGACTGAATAATTTTTCCTGTAAACTTGGGGGCAAGGTAAGGATGTCTACTTTCACCATTCTGTTTAACAAACACACACAGTTCTAGCTGTATTAATAAGGCAAGGAAAATAATTTAAAGGGACACTGAAAAAAAGAAAGACTACTGTCATGTTTGCAGTTGACATTGTTTACATAAAATAAACCCTCAAACTTCAAAGGATGTATAATTCTAGAACCAAGATGTGAGTTCAGTGCAATTTTAGGATGTTAAGATCAACACACAAAATCTAATTGCACTTCTGCTTACTTTGGAACGTTTTTATTTATTTTTCTCTTTTAGTTTCTTGAGGCTGGAACTCAGATGCTTGATTCCAGCTTCTCTTTCTTAATATAAGCATTTTGAGCTCTAAAAATTCTTCTGATCTTGGCTTTAGCAGTATCTCACAGATTCTAAAATACTATTTTTCATTTTTATTCAGTTTTATGAATATTTTATTTCCTTTGAAACTTTTTGACCCATAGACCATTTAGAAATATATTGTTTGAGTTTTAGTGTTTGGAGATTGGGCTCTTTCTGAAATTGGTTTCTAGCTTAATTCCATTATGGTCAGTGAATATATGGTTTAAATGCTTTTAAATGTCTAATCTGTGTTTTATGAGACACCATATGGTGCACATTAGTGAATGCTTTATAGGCACTTCCATCAGTGTGCTTTCCTGTTGTTGAGCAGCGTTCTTGTGTCAACCCATCATTGTCTAGTTTTTCCACGTTCTTGTTGATTTTCAGCCATTTGCTTGTTCTGAAACTTTGTATGTTTGTTAGAGCTGGGCATTCATAATTCTGACTCCTCTAACTTTCAGGCCAAGTGGGAAATATAAAAATACAATGGTTAATTAAAAAACTCATTCATGAGAAGAAAAAACCGGTTGTTTAAGAGGAACAAAGTTGTACTTGTATTAGATTCAGAGTGAAATTTCTGTTATGGTTTCTTTTGAGGTGGATTCAATATTGTGTAGTGCACAGTGTCCTCAGGATCATTATAGTGAAATGCAAAAGGATTTATTGTAATACTTTTTATAATATCCTTTGATGGAAGCCCCTGCTATGGCTCTGTCTTTGAGGAAAATAACCTCTCAAAATCTGATTATTTTCTTTCTAACGTGAAAATGGCATTACTGCATTGTATTGGAGGTAAATCATAGTACTTATTCAACAAATAGTAACTGCTATTCTTAAAGCAGTTCTGCTAGGGCGGCTGTGACCAGCAATGTGGTGTGATTCAAGTATAGGGCTCTCAGATGACTTGGCTTAAATCAGTTGTGGATGTTACAGTTTCTCAGAGAATGAAGGGTGTGTATATCTTTTAGAAAATCCATCGTGTTACAAGGTAGGGAGAGGGGCACACCAGAACCCCCAAACCTGCCCACTCTAAATAGGTTCTGCCATCCACTGCATCAAGACAAAACATATAAGACCTTTAATGGAAAGGAACGTGAATACAATTAGTGAGCAATACAGAAAAGACAAAGAATATAGTTTCTAAATCAAGCACTTTTACTTTGGGTAAAAGTCCACCCAAACAGGATTGGCCCAGAGCAAGGCCCAAAGCCAGGCCCAAAGCCTGCCACAAGTCTAAAGCACCTTCCAATAGGGACCCATAGAAGAGGTTTAGAAACAGCCAGACAAGTCTGGGAGGAAAAAGAGCAAAATCAAAATCAAGATAAAAGCTGCCATTGTTAAAGTCCCCACAGGTCTCTCTCCTACATCTGTTTCAACTAGTCCAGGACCAAAAAGCAAGTAGATTTCTTCATGTGTCTTCTCTGCTCCCTGTGCCTCCTCCAGGTCTCCATTTTGCTTCCCTCCTTCTTCAGTCTCCTCTGCAGCTTCTTCTCCTCCCTGCTCGGCTCTACCCTCCTTTGGGTGGGGCAGGGAACTTGGAACCTCCCCATTTCCTGGGCACCACCCTGTTACAATTGTAAATGTTGAGGTTTGTACATTTGAGGTTTTAGTTCCTGAAAATTGTACATTTGAGGTTTTAGTTCCTGAAAATTGACCAGCTATTATTTGTTTTCTGTCAAATGAAGAATTCCATAATTTGAGATTCTGCTGGGCTGAGAGAGAGGAGGAGCTTATTAGATATATGTACTTAAATAGAAGCCCACAGCCCCTCTGCACTAAAGTGGGCTAGAATGACCATACAGATTTTAAAATTTCCTTCAAAATCAGTTTTTTTTTTAATAATAAATTTTATTTTTATATTCCCCCATACAATTGCAAACGCCCCATTCTGACCCCAATCCTTCCCCTCCCGCCCCCCACACCCCAAAAAGTGTCTCTGGTTCATAGTTTTTTGTTGATTTTGATTTTCACTTTCTTATATTCATTTTCCTGGTCCCTTATTTAAGTTTTCTAGATTCCTGCTATGAGTGAGACCATCCGGTATTTTTCTTTTTCTTTTTGGCTTATTTCGCTGAGCATGATCCCTTCCAGCGCCATCCATGTTGCTGCAAATTGCATGTGTTTATCTTTTTTGAATGCTGAGTAATATTCCATGGTATATATGTACCACATCTTCTTGATCCAGTCATCTATTTTTGGGCATTTGGGTTGTTTCCAAAGCTTAGCTATTGTAAACAGTGCTGCTATAAACATAGGGGTGCAGGTGCTCTTTGGAATTGATGTTTCTGTGTCCTTTGGGTAAATACCTAGGAGTGGAATTGCTGGATCATATGGAAGCTCTATGTTTAGTAGGTCCAGAAATCTCCACACAGCTCTCCATAGTGGTTGGACCAGTTTGCACTCCCACCAACAGTGCACAAGAGTTCCTTTTTCTCCACATCCTCGCCAACATTTGTTGTTGCTAGTTTTTTTAATATGTGCCATTCTCACTGGTGTGAGATGGTATCTCGTGGTAGTTTTGATTTGCATTTCCCTGATTACAAGTGATGTTGAACATTTTTTCATATATCTGTTGGCCATTTGCATTTCCTCTTCAGAGAAGTTTCTTTTTAGCTCTTCTGCCCATTTTTTGACTGGATTATTTTCTTTGTTGTTGCTGAGTCTCATCAGCTCTTTGCAGATTTTTGTGATCAGTCCTTTATCATTAGTGTTGGGTGCAAAAATGTTCTCCCAGTTGGTGGGGTTTCTCTTTGTTTTTGTTATTGTCTCTTTTGCTGTGCAGAAGCTCTTTAATTTGATGTAGTCCCAGCTGTTTATCTTTGCCTTCACTATCACTGCTTTGGGTGATGTGTCTGTAAAGATGTCTTTGATGTGCAAATCCCGTAGTGTTTCGCCTATATTTCCTTCTATGTATTTTATGGTTTCAGGTCTTATGTCTAGTTCTTTAATCCATTTTGAGTTGATTTTTGTGTATGGTGTGAGGTAGTCGTCAAGCTTCATTCTTTTGCATGTAGCGACCCAGTTTTCCCAGCACCATTTATTGAACAAACTTTCTTTGCTCCAATGCATAGTCTTTGCTCCTTTGTCAAAGATTAGTTGACCATAAATCTGTGGGTTTATTTCTGGATTTTCTATTCGATTCCATTGGTCTGTATGTCTGTTCTTGTGCCAATACCATGCAGTTTTGATGATTATGGCTTTGTAGTATAGTTTGAAGTCTGGGAGTGTGATGCCTCCATTTCCTTCTTTTTTTTTCAGTAGATCTTTGGCTATTCGGGGTTTTTGGTGATTCCATATGAATTTCATCAATAATTGTTCTATTTCTTTGAAGAATGCCATTGAGATTTTGATTGGAATAGCATTGAATCTGTATATTGCTTTTGGTAGGATGGCCATTTTAATAATGTTTATTCTTCCAATCCATGAGCAGGGGATGTCTTTCCATTTCTTTGTGTCTTCTTCTATTTCTTTTAACAGTGTTTTATAGTTTTCTTTGTATAGGTCCTTTACCTCTTTTGTTAGATTTATTCCCAAATATTTGATTTTTCAAAATCAGTTTTGTGTCTTTTCAACACACAGAAGAGTAAGTGATGGGGGTCCCATACTTATGACATGGAAAATGCCTCCAAATGCCCATTTCAAGTAGGACAATATTATATAGAATAAAGTAATCAACTACCAACCACTTCTACCTCTCTCAAAGGGAAATGTGATTTTCTTCCTTCAAACTAAGATAGGTATTGGTTAACCCATCAGTCAAGTCACTATTGATTGAGCAAAAGTGAAAATGAAATTTTTGGCATTTAACAATTTCTCATTTAGTAAAAGTTAAATTATGCCTTAGGCTTTACCTGTATTTTTCACTTGAACAGAGGAAGAAAATTAGTTTGTAGTAATTGCACAGACATTGGAGAAGGTTGGTTTGCTTCATTAGTAGTCTTTTAAAATCACCTATGAAACAATGTAATGGGTGTTTGATTTTTAAAAATCTTTTGAGTCTTTGTTAGAGTAGAATTTTCTTTCATTAGTATTCCCTTAAGAATTTGCCTTCAGCAAGTCCTACGGTCAGTATACATTTTCTACCTCATTAAAAGCTTTCCAGGGCCACACACTGGGATTAACTCAGATTCACTGTGGTGTCTGCAGGCTGCTAAAGCTAGAGTATGGTCTTGTACCTGCCTCCAAGAATTGAAACTAATTTACTCGAAAGGTCATGCATGGTTTTAGAGTTGGAGTCAGTTAGGTACTTTGAATATGTTGAACAACTTAATGAATTAGAGTCAAAGTTTATATCTTACCCCCATAACTATTTTGAAATTATATGTAATGTAGCTCAAAATTTCATATCAGAAATTTCCATTTCCACCACTGCCAGATTAGTTTCTGGGTTTAAAATAAATGCTCATATGTTTATAATATAAATAATTTAATGTATTATCATTAATTTCTAGTGAACACTTATTAATATATAACATTACATAATATAATAATTAATGAACTATCATTCTCACTTATCCAAATTCCAGAACAATTCTTGATTTATTGGAATGTCATTTTGTATGATATTGATTAAAATTAATTCTTAAAAATTAATTATAAAATGAATTGTTACATCAGTTATAAATATATGTATGAAATGTTTAAAGTCTACATTTATGCCACCTAGTTATTAGTTTTTCTTTCATGGATAAGATTTGTAGGTTCTCATTAAGAAATCAGTTGAATGTTTGATTTTTGGCAAGAACATTTGATTTCTATAATATGCAAAATCTCCTTAATGCCATATTCCTGTCTAGAGGGGCATTAAGAAGGATAAGCAACCAACCTCCCTTCCCCCCCCCTCCTGTCCCATCCTTCCCCCACCTCTTGTAATGACTGTAATTTTTCTGTCTCATTTAAATATTGGATAGGGTTTGGGCTTGCGGTCCCTTTGTTCTTGTTCTTTGGGGTCCTGGGCTTCTTGTCTGTGAGGAGTCAGCTAAATTGACTGGGCAGCTGAGAAAGAAAATTTCTCTGTTTCTTCCACTCCCATGGGCACGTTTATAACTCAATTTCCCTTTCTGACTAGTGTTTACATCATTTTAATCCAAATGCTCTGCTGAAGTAGCTGTCTCAGATTTCATATGGATGAAGGGTTATTATTTTAACGCTGTGATGTTTAGTTATATATATATATTTTAAGATTTATTTTTTATTTTTATTTATTTATTTATTTAATTTATTTATACAAGCACTGGGGTACAGTCAGAAGCTCGGGAGGGTGAGAGAATTCACCAGAGCCAGAGCGGGGAGCAGAACAGGCAGAAGGACTGAAGTACGCTGCTGAGGGGAGCAGCAGGCGTCAGGAGAAGTCTGCCAGCCATGTGGGACCCTCCTCCGGTGGCCGGGGAGCAGCCGGGGATGGAACCAGCGCCGCAGAGGCTGCGGGCAGCTTCTCAACCCAGCACTCAACCGCTGTGCCAACGGGGAGGCCCTGTTTAGTTATATATTTGATAGGTGAGATAAATGCTATCTAAAACTAAATGAACTAAATTAGCTAATGAACTAAAATGAGGATAGTAGGGAATTTATTGTTTCATTATAGGTTATACAGAGGAAGTTATATTCAATGTATAAAGTAAATATTTACCATAGTACAGATCACATAATTCTTGTTAATGGAATTTCATGAATAAGGAAAGCATTGTACTATTTCAAAAACATACCTAAATTGTCCAGTCCCGGGATCACAATATGACTTTGCAAATTTCTACTCTTTTTTTTTTTTTTTTAAAGTTTTATTTATTTATTTATTTGTTTGTTTATACATGCACCGGGTACAGTCAGAAGCGCGGGAGGGTGAGAGAATTCACCAGAGCCAGAGCGGGGAGCAGAGCAGGCAGAAGGATTGAAGTACACTACTAAGGGGAGCAGCGGGCGGCAGGAGAGGTCTGCGCGCCATGTGGGACCCTCCTCCGGTGGCTGGGGAGCAGCCGGGGATCGAACCGGCACCGCAGAGGCCGCGGGCAGCTTCGCAACCCAGTGCTCAACCGCTGCGCCACCGGGGAGGCCCGCAAATTTCTACTCTTACCCTGCCCTGAACTTCCAACCTCTGCTGCTTTTTCTGGCCTCAAAGAGTCACATTTAAATTGAAATTCAAATGTAGCAAGCTGTGAGCTTTGTCTACTTCCAGTTCTCCTGTCTGTGCTTCAAGAGGAAATATTTGCTTGTGACCGATTCTTCACTCTCTTTGGACATCATCAGAACTGTGGATGCTGAAGCCTGTTTCTTCTGCAGAAGAATCAGCAGTACTCTGTTTAGCTCATATTTGATCCTAGTTCTCACTAGGATCCTACCCTTTCCAATAAAGACCTTTATTTATTTATTTATTTATTTATTTATTTATTTATTTATTTATTTATTTATTTATTTATTTTTGTGGGACCCTCGCCGGTGGCTAGGGAACGAACTGGAGCTGCATAGGCTGCAGGCAGCCTCGCAGCCCAGCGCTCAAATGCTGCGCCACCAGGGGAGGCCCTCCAATAAAGACCTTTAAAACAAACATATTTTTTTTAAAAGATAGTTTACTTATGCATACAAGAGCTGGGGTACAGACCAGAGGTGCAGGGGGTGAGATGATTCACCAGAGACAGAGTGGGGAGCAGAACAAGCAGATCTACTGAAATACACTGCTGAGGGGAGCAATGGGCGAGACAGGAGAGGTCTGCTGTGCCATGTGGGTCACCTCCCTGGCCCAGGGATTGAACCTCATGCTGCAGTGGCTGTGGATACCTTCATAGTGCTGCAACTTAACCCCTTGCACCACCAGGATGGCCCCCAAAACAAATATTTAAAAAATACCACACAATGTGGTAAATACTGTAACACTGATATGAAGTTGGTTTGGAGAGGTTTTGGGTTTGGATCACTAGGTCCTTTGGTTAACTCTGGGAAAATTTTCATCAGAGCGCCTCTTTCAGCAGCACTCAGCGAGTTTTTCACAAGACAGAGTCATTAGTTATATCCAAAAGGGCAGGTTTATTATAAAAGGGAGAGAAGAATAAAGGACACTTGCATAGATGCAAGTGGGCAGAAAGAGCTGCCCCTAGGTTTGTTAAAATAGAGGCTGGCATAGGCGGGCAGGAGAGCTTCAGTCTCTTGCCAGAGCTAAAATTGCACTGATACAGTCTACTTCTCTTTGGGAGGGGCTCATTCCTTTATGGAATTAAACTTTTGTTAACCTAATTGCTTCTAGGGTTTGACTAGTTTGATCTGTGAGGACCAGTGATTCTCTACCATGGCCCTCAAACTCCATATCCCCACCGCTGGTCTACGCTTTGTGATGCATATTCTTTTTTTTTTTTTTTTAAGATTTATTTATTTATACAAGAACTGGGGTACAGGCCAGAGGCATGGGAGGGTGAGAGAATTCACCAGAGACAGAACGAGGAGCAGAACACTGCTCCGAAGACACTGCTGAGGGGAGCAGCAGGTGAGTCAGGAGAGGTCTGCCACGCCATGTGGGTATCTCACTGGCCGGCCAGGAATCAAACCCATGCTGCAGAAGCTGCAAACAGCTTCACAGTGTGGTGCTCAACCTGCTGCACCACCAGGGAGGCTCTGTGATACATATTCTATAGCAATCCGATACTTGCTATAGCAGTTGGCACCTAAGTTTAAGGATGTTTCATTTCTATAGCTGGTTTAATGACTATATTAATTACTTCGACCCCCAGCTCCAGCTTTTGGCCTTGTGTGAGCCAGGTGTCTGCTCTTGTGGTGCCTCCTTTCCAAGTTTTTTACTCTGTCATGATGCACCAAAAGGCAGTTCTGTCTAGGTGATAGAACGGAAGGAGGTGACAACTAAGTTTTGCTTAAGTACTGGGGAGAAAAGGAATACATTCAAGGATTAGAGGAAATCATAAGTAAGTGTATGCAAGTTTTCCAGGGGTGTTTTTTAAAATCTTACGCTCTTATGCATAGTTGGAGTATCTGCTACAACATATTGTGCCCTTACTAAATTGATTTTATGAACCTCAATGGGTCAAGATTAAAAATATGGTAAAAAGTAAACAAAAAATCTGTACTAGGTCTCAGAATTCAGCCTGAAAGGAATACCCCTTTCATTACCAATATGCAGATTTTCAAAGGAATGATTAAGGCTGTTTATCAGCAGGGTTTCAGGATTGTAAGGAAATTGATGGCTTCAGCATATTTGCAGAGTTCACAGACAAATTCCATTGATATTTTCAGTGGTTTTCAAACTGGACTACATATTAATTTGCTTGGGAGAGCTTTAACAAGGATGCATCTCTGACCAAATAATTTAGAATGTTTCTGTTTTTAATTATACATATATATGTAACATTGGAATATAACACCGTGTATGATTTAGGGGAATAGGTTCACACACCTTTCAGATGTTTGTCACCACACCACTTCCACCACCAGAGCACCCATAATCCTTCCATTATAATCCATTGGGCCCTCTTCCTTCCTATGTTCACCACCCCCTAACCTCCTCATTTGGGTAGCCTCCATTCTACAGTCATATATCCAGGGTTTGTTTTGGTTTCGTTTTATCTGTGTCTTTGTCTTTTTTTTTTTAAAGATTTATTTTATTTATATATGCATACAAGAACTGGGGTATAGGCCAGAGGTGCGGGGGTGGGGGGTGGTGTGTTGAGAGGATTCACCAGAGACAGAGTGAGGAGCAGAACAGGCAGATCTACTGAAATACACTGCTGAGGGGAGTAGTGGCAGACAGGAGAGGTCTACTTAGCCATGTGGGTCAGCTCCCCGGCCTGGCATTGAACTGATGCCACAGTGACTGGCAATAGGTTGATAGCACTGAGACTTTAACCCCTGTGCCACCAGGGAGGCCTGAGTTAGATATTTGTAAAAGAGGTTAAGGAATTTTAAGTTTTGTGATTGAGAATAAAAGTTGGTATTTTGGCTTCTCAGTGTAACTAAAAATGAAATGCTCTATTTATCAGCAGGGATTATATATTCAAAATTGAAATTGGTATTTAAAATTGAAGTGTCTGATTCCAGGAGACAAGGCTAGTTTTTTGAGGTCTTATGAGTAATTTAGTTTAAAAAGCCTCACTATTAAGGATATTTAAAAAATTGAATTGTTAGCCCAAAGAAATGCTTAATCCTTTACTTTGCTAGCCTTTGTAGACACAAGATTAAATTCTCTCAATAACAATAGAACAATTTTAAGAAGTATTAATAGAGAATGGAAGGACATTTTCTGAATGCAGGTTTTGAGTAAAGGAATATTTGTTTCTAAAGCATCCTAATATGATAAAAACCAAGCTAGGAAAAATCCACTTGGATTGTATTTTAGAATTTGTGGGAAGTATCCCAATCATTGAGTTGAATTTAATAAAGACTGACATGTGTTGTCAGAATGATTATCTGCCAACTGGTCTCATTCTGCTGTTGTCATTCTCAAATTATCTTCTCTGACATTGTGGAAATAGGAATCTCTCGTGATTGAAAATTGAAATCTAGTGTGTAACAGAGCTAGGTTTTGGGACATCATTGTCCGATGCTATGAGAGAAGCAGAAATCACTAAGAGTGATACGGAATAAATTTTCATAAGAATTAGAAGTCAACCACTGAGGGCTTGTATCTCTACGTCTGGTGGTAGGTTAGTAGGGTTGGCATTCATAAAGAACAGCTAGACATGAACTAGAACTCACTAAGGACAATTGGAACCCACAGAACAAACTGCAGTCTATAAATGACTCTTGCTCCTTGCAATCTTGACATGTGGGTCACCTCTTGGCACAGCTAGTGTTCTTTGCACTAGAGCTGCACATGTGCCTATCCCAGGGAGACTAGACATTGCCAGGATTCAGAGAGGCTGCAGAAGATCTGGCAGATGCTGGAGGAGCTCCAGGATCAGATCTGCTCCATGCAACAAGTGTCAGCACGTACTAGCTGACAATGCTTGGTGCCCTAGGTTGACCATCAGACAGAGTGGTTTTTGTTTACTTCTGCCTTTAAAATTGCATGTAGATTTCTTTTGTGATTAAGTCTAACTTGAAACTCTGTAGGGAAGGCATTTTTAGGAAATACTGGTTAGATTAGCTAAAGTGCCTAGCACCGTAGGTCCATTGAGAGTATCCAGATGGAATGTTTACTAAGCTGTATGATATTAATATCAGTCATTGACTTACTTTTTGGGAGCCTGAAACCATTTCTGAATTACTTATGGTTACTCAGTGCACTGTTCCCTAGTATAGACCAGGACTAATTTTTTGTATGTCCTTGCTTACTATATTTTGGCATAATCACACATTTTCTACTCTTTTCCAGGGCAAACCCTTTTCCTCTGTCAGTTTTTAAAAATATATTTATATTTATATTTATTTTTATTTATGCGTACAGGAACTGGGATATAGGTGCTAGGGCCAGATGAGAGGATTCATCAGAGACAGTGGAGAGCAGAACAGGTGGATCTACTGAACACTGCTGAGGGGAGCAGTGGGTGAGACAGAAGAGGTCTGCTGAGCCATGTGGACTAATTCCCTGCCCGGAGATTGAACTTAGACTGTAGTGGCTGGTGGTAGTTTGATATCCCTGAGACTTTAACCCCTGCACCACCAAGGAGGCCCTGTGTTTGTCAGTTCTAACTCCTTCTAGCTCCTAGAATGGAGTCAAACAAACTCCAGAGTATAGTGGAGTTGAAAGAAATGAAAGGTTCAGCATTTGGCACTGAGGGGTATCCTATAAATGTGGACCACATGACCATTCTCTATCATTTCTGTCAAAATCACTTAAAAATGAATCTAAGTAAATATAGAATGCCTGCTAAGCAAATAATGACAAATAGCAATGTAAGTTACTGTGGTGTACTTGCTGTTCAGTATCAGATCTCCTAGCAACACCTACCCAAACCAGATTGCTATTCCTAAATCCACCAACTAGAAGCTGCATCTTGGACTTTGCTAAGAACCAGTGCTGATGTTTTAACTGGATTTTATGATTGCTGGGCTGTAGTAGGTGGTAAATCAGTTGAATTTAAAGGCTATTTCTGGAATGGATTGCTATCAGGTAAGTGATAATTGAAGTTTTACATACAAATAATATAATTTGGGCGTAGGTGCTTCTTTGTCTAAGGGCTTTTGAGGTCTTTCTAGAAGCAGTGGGACTAGATGCCCCTGGTCCTTTTTTTTTTTAAATATATATAACAAGTTAGTTTCATTTTTTTTTTTTTTTTAAGATTTATGTATTTATTTATACATGCACTGGGTACAGTCAGAAGCACGGGAGGGTGAGAGGATTCACCAGAGCCAGAGCGGGGAGCAGAACAGGCAGAAGGACCGAAGCACACTGCTGAGGGGAGCAGCGGGCAGCAGGACAGGTCTGCGTGCCAAGTGGGACCCTTGCCCTGTTTGCGGGAATCCAACCGGTGCTGCAGAGGCTGCTGCAGCTTCGCAGCCCAGAGCTCAGCCGCTGTACCACCAGCGGAGGCCCTTGTTCTCAGAGATTCTTAGGGGATTAAACTCAAACAACCCACAGAAAAGCAGATTATAACATACCCCAATTGACAACTACTTTCCAGTGTGGGGGAACCTAAACTAAGACTCACAACTAAAAGGCAGAAAGGGGAAAATATGCATTTTACTTATTCTCTTCATTTCCAGCTGCTTCCTGGAATTTCTGCTTGAACATACCATTGATGTCTCAAACTTGACATTACCTGAGATCAAAGCTTGAAAAACAAACAGCTCCCACATTGATTAGAAAGAGGTTTCTAGGATTTTGTCTGTGTACTTTATTTCTGTTCCTCTCTAGAGGGAAACTCTTAGATGGATTCAGTATGTACTGTGTGTTCCTAATTTTCTCTGATTTGGGGTGTGAATAGCACTTCATACAAATATAACATGTACTGTAATTTCACTGCTAGCTATTTTTATGTGATGATCTGAGACTTGGCTTCAATTTCTAGTGTCTGGGATCACATTTTGATTTATTCTAGAAGTGTTAACCTCAGAGGTTGTTTAGCAAATATTCTAAGTACCAACATAAACACAAAATGTTGTAATTTTTAATCATAATATTTATGTAGTACTGGAATCAGTGTCTTTTAGAAGGGGCCAATTTTATAGATTATTTTAGCAAATTTTTTGCTAATACTGTAAAGTAAAATCCATCCTGGCATATGCTTCAGAATTGATGATTTTCATATCTTTGTTTTAAAATAATCTGAACTTACAAAAAACAAATGAAATATGACAGGTAAAGCAGATAGGTGTATTTGTTAGGTTTGGTAAGTTAAAGCAAATCTGAAATTTTATCATTTAATCATTTATGGTAGAATGAATGATATTATTTAATTTATGACAAAGCATTCATATCCTTATTCAAATAATTACGTATGTCCCATAGCAGTAAAAATTCTTTAGTCATTGAGCATACCATTGTTTGGCTATATTACAATTAACTTGATTTCTCTATTGTATATACTTAGGTTGAGGTCAGTTACAGATATAAATAATGGTTTGATATACATTCCTGCATTCCTGTTGACAAATGTGCCTCAACATTTTAGATGGTTTTATCAGGATTGAGTCCTAGAAATGAAATTAGTAAGCCAAGAGCATTAAGCACATTACTTATTTTAGGCTTTTGCTGTACTTTCTAGATGTTTTCTAGAATATTTTCCTCTTTATTCTTGTCATTAAAAAGAATAAATTGTATAAAATTACATAACATGTAGTAAAATGTAAAATAAAGGATAGACAGGGAGATTGCATCTAAACAATTTTAATGTTCATTATAATTATCCTCACTGCAATTTATAACTTCTTTGTTGAAAGAACATTTCATTTATCATTTATAGATTGATTTTATGGTGTCTATGTACCTATTTTGACTTGAGACTGAACTCTGTCAGGGGATAAACATGAGGAACTCATAAGTTGAGAAAGTTATCTCAGTTCCCTAGCCTCAGTACCACAAGAGGCCAAAAGAAATTAATTTTACAGGCCACAATCCTAACTGACTTTTATTAGTGTTTGTAATAAACCTCTTCAACTTGGAACTTAGCTGTTTTAAAGTTTTGTCTCACTGGAATCCAAGTGAAAATCAAAAGTAAGGAAAATTAACTTATGATTAGCAAGAATGGAGTAGTATCTATCCCTATTGAAAACATGAATTTAGATCTAACCGATGTGCCTTAGGATGCCATGCTAAAGTTTTAACCTCTCAGTGGACTAAGTACGGAGGGTAGAGAAAATGGCATACATCTTCATTTTGGGATTGGATGTGGTAGAGTGGAGATGCTCTTGCTTCCAGTATTTTCTGGCCCAATATTATTAAAGCCAGGATCACATCCATTAGGCAATTGTGATATTGACCTTCCCTGATTTTTTTTTTTTTAAGAATTTTATTTTATTTACGCCTACAAGAGCAAAGGTGTAGGCCAGAGGTGGGGGTGGGGGGCAGAAAAGGTGTGTGTGTGAGGATTCACCAGAAACAGAGTAGGGAGTATAACAGGAGGAGCTACTGAAATATTCTGCTGAGTGGAGCAGCAGGCAAGACAGGAGAGGTCTGCTGCCCATATGTGGGTTAGCTCTCTGGCTGGGGATTGAACTCATGCCATTGTAATTGGCCATAACTTGATAATGCTGACTTTAATCCCTGGGCCACCAGGGAGGCCCTCTGCATCCAATTTTATTTGGGATGTTGGAAGTTATATATATATGTGTGTGTGTGTGTGTTTAATTTTTAAAAATTTATTTATTTATTTATTTATACAAGCACTGGGTACAGTCAGAAGCGCGGGAGGGTGAGAGAATTCACCAGAGCCGGAGCGGGGAACAGAACAGGTAGACTGACGAAATACACTGCTGAGGGGAGCAGCAGGCAAAACAGGAGAGGTCTGCTTCACCACATGGGATTCTCACTGGCCGGCTGGGATCAAACCCGTGCTGCAGAGGCTGCGGACAGCTTCACGGTGCGCCGCTCAACCGCCTGTGCCACCAGGGAGGCCCCCTCCAGGAGATTTTGATGCACATTCAAGTTTGAAAACTGCTGTCTTAGAGTGAAGGCTCAAAAGGTGGTTGAAGTTGTCATTAGTCTGTACACCTAAAATTCTGATAGCCAGTATGCTGCTATTTTCCATCACAGTTATGTTCACATTCATTGTAAGACACCTGCTGCTGTTTGGCTTGCTTGGGGTGCAGGGGGGACGGCCCTCTGCAATTTCATCTATGAAATAGTAATTTCTTAGTACAGTAATTTTATTTTATACATTAGAACAGTCTTTTAAAGGCAATTAAAAAAGATATCACATCATTTGCATGCATACAAAAAGGGAAAATATAAATAAAATAAATTCATCAAGGAATTTTTTAAGCTTCTTAAAATTCAAGGACAGATTCTTGAATCTTTTCTTCATTCAGAGTCCTTTGTCCATATTTTACCACACATCATTCTTTGTTTCATCAAGAATTGGTGATGCAACATTTATTTATTATTTATTTTCAATAATTTATTTATTTATGCATACAAGAGCTGGGGTACAGGCCAGAGGTGTGGGGGGTGAGAGGACTCACCAGAAACAAAGTGGGGAACAGAACAGGCAGATTGACTGAAGTACACTGCTGAGGGGACCGGGGGGCAAGTCAGGAGAGGTCTGCTACACCATGTGTGTTTCTCCCTGGCCCGCCGGGGATCGAACTCTTGCTGCAGTGGCTGCAGTTAGTTTCATAGGTTATGTCTTAACCCCTTGCGCCACCAGGGAGGCCCTGATGCAACATTTAAAAGACAGCACTGATATAATTCAGAGGTGTGTTAGCACACACATCTTCAAGTGTGTGTTACCAACCACTCTTACCACCAAAGTACTAATCACCATTCACATTTCATTAAGCCCCTTCCTCCCTTGTTCCCCACATTTCCCCTCCCCTTCTGCTAGCCTCATTTCTGCAGTCAGATGTCTAACCTGTGTTTTGATTTAATTTTGCCTTTGTTTTGTTTCTTTATATTCCACGTGTGAATGAAAGCATCTGCTGTATTTCTTTCTCCTTCTGATTTATTTCTGCTCAACGTAATCCCATCCAGTTCCATCCATGTTGTCCCAAAAGGCAAAATTTCATTTTATTTTTTTATAGCTGAGTAGTATCCCATTGTGTATATATACCACTTCTTCTTTATCCACTCATTTATTGTTGGACATTTGCATTGTTTCAATAACTTGGCCATTGTAAATAGTCCTGATGCAACATTTGTTAAGAGAGTATTCCACTATCATGTCTGGGTTTTTCTCTCAGCTTCTGATAGTGATTATGCAACCTTGGATGTGTAGGTACAGACAATCAACTATCCCAGGACTGCTACCTGGCTGAAGGTGAGTGTAAGATGCATCACTGTTTGAGACATTTTTAAATGTTAAAAACAAAGTAAAAGAATATGACTTAGATTCAAAGAAATATGGTGGTAATCTTGGAATATATCTGTATATTCATTTCCTCATTTAGATTTAGGGATACATCCTCTAGCTTGTTATTTATACAATTATCCAGGTTGTTCTTTATATAGCCATCCTTATCCATTCTTTTTATAATAATCTAGTTTCCTTAGTTTATGCCTTAGTTTTACTTGGATTCATATATCTTTTGCTCCAGTATCTTCTTACCTTAAATGGTAATTAAAATCACATTGTTAGTCTTATAAGTGGTAGCTGACCCTGTGGAAATAATGAATGTATTAGTCAGTGTTCTTTAGAGAAACAGAACCATTATCTGTAAATGAAAAGGAGGGGGATAGTGGGGATAGATAGATATTTATATAAGGAATTTCTTCATGTGATTGGGGAGGCCGGAAAGTCCCAAATCTGAAGGGCAGGTTACAAGCTAGAGATATTGCAGCTTGAGTCTGAAGATAGTTTAAGGCAGTATTTCCTATTTTTTTGAAGGAATCTCAATCTGTTTTTTTCCTTAAGGTCTTCAACTGATTGGGTGAGGCCCATCCATCACTAGAGGTTCCACTGTGGAGAATGCAGATACTCGCCATGTGATAATACATCTTTATAATAACTCTTTACTGTGTGAAAAGGGAAGGTAGACAGCAAGAGGAGGACGATTAAAAAATAAATTTACGTGACTTAAGTATTGTATCTGTGGATATCATATTACTGTGTTAGCTTTAGGCACTGGTTCTGCTCTGCATTCCATTATTGTTTGTTTGAATGAAGGACAAAAATAGTTCTTTCCCTCTGCATTACTATAAAAGGGACTGTGGGCCCACATAGATACTGAATTTTTAAAGGTCTGCACAGACTTATGGGAAAGATCTTTTTTTTTTTCAAAATGAGCTAAACTTACTGAAATATAGTTAAATTTGATCGGTTTTCTTAATAGTTAGCCTATTTGATAAAGGCTATTAGTATTTTAATTTTTCCCATAGTTTGATCTTATAAATTCACATTGTTGCCAAATTTAATGCTCTAGAAACAAAATAGGCTTACTGTTCTTTCCTCCCTTAAGATGTTATGATTATATACTCAGCTGAACTCATGAAGGCATGCATGCAAGAACATTATGGGGATAGGCCTATACATTTTTTTTTCCATATGGATTGTCTAAGCTTGACTGTATGATTATCAACATGGCTTAATTTTACCAGGATTTAGTTTACTTTAGAGTTATTAAATTAAAAACTGCAACAAACTTATCTGACTTTTTGTATTTTAAATTCAAAAACCAAGATAGCTGTATCCCTGTGACATGGTAGCTCAGCACTTTAGGTCCCATGTTACTAGTTCAGTGTTTGAGATTTGAGAATATATAAATTAAAAGACATTTTTTTTAAAGCTGCTGCCTATAAGCCAATTGTCTCATGAAGGAAACTTGCTGGGAAACCTATTATTTCTCTTGAGTGATAACATTTCATGCAAGGATATTTTGAAGTAATTTTCTGTATTTAAACACAAAATTAAAAAAGGGACTGTTTGTATTGGTTAGGAACCCAGTTTAAGCAAAAAAATCAACCAGACAAACAAACGAAAAAAAAAACCAAAAACCCGGGGATTTTGTTTATTGCTGAAAAGTTCCAGAATCTGTTATCTCTTTCTCTTCCTGCCTCCCTCATGTTGACTTCATCCTCAGGGTCTGTTTAGGGGTATGATGAAGATCAGCAGTGGTAGGTATGTCCTTCCAGAATCAAATCGAGCTTGAAAGAGAACATGTCTTCTTTAAGAGTCTGAAAACAAGCCCTGAGCCTGAGTATCTCTGACCTTATTTGGATACTGTGTTGGTCACTGAGCCAATCCCATGGTCTAGCAATGAGATTCCACAATTGTTTTAGAGCCAGTTGCTTGCCCAGCTTTGGAGCTGGATTCTGTGTTAACCTCATCCAAAGCACATGGAATGAGAACAGGGGGAGTAACGCTTCACCAGAGGAAATGGAGATTACTGTTTACAGAAAATGGGTGAAAGGTAGGCTGTGGCAAAAACAATGTCCAAAGTTATTGTGCTGAGTGACTTTGCTTTTAGGCAGCTTTTCTTTTTTTTAGAAAATAAAGCAGTAATTTCTATTGCAGTAGCATGTCCACTAGAAGGTACATTTAACTGCTGGTAACAGAAGCATACAATAACAGTGGCTTAACAAAACGAAATTTACTTTCTCTGGAGGTAGACAGTTCAAGACTAATGTAGTGTTTCTGTGACAAAACCACTGTTACTTTGAATTGTTGCAGCTCCTGCAGAATTCTGGATTGGAAAGAAGAACAACAAATAAATGAGTGTCCACCCATTGGCTACGTTTCTCTTAAGATGTTTTACTGGAAAGTACTGCTCAACAACTTTAACTGCTGTTTCTACCTTATTGGTTAGAACCTGGTTACATGATCATATACACCTATAAGGAAGTTTAGGAAATGTAGTTAATTAGAAAGACACAATGCCATCCCTAATAATGACCCAATAGGTGTTTTGTTAGTAAGGAAGAACTAGTGAGTGGCTTTTAGGTGGGTAGCTGGCAGTCTTTTGATGTGTGTTAAATCATTTTACTGATATGGATGACATAGGCTTATTTAATAATCTAATGAATTTTATACATTTAAGATTCAAAACTCATTTTAGTAATAGGTGGAAATGTAAGTCAGAAAACTCATGTGTATCATAAAAATTTATTTTGTTTATCTCTTGGATGTCTGCCTATATAATGATGCCCCCTTTACCAATATAAGGAACATAAGAGGAGTACCAGGTATTCAGTGGAAGTTCAAGTGATAGCTTTTAGACATTTAAAACTATAAATGCATCAAGTGACATTTGGGTGATGCCATTTGCTGGCTAAGCAGCTGCATATTTTATTTTGATATATATTGTGTATTTTCTGGCTGAACAGTAGTGAACTGGATATTTCTCACTTTCCTCACTTACTCTGTTTCAAGTAACCTGTGATCAAGGTTACTGAGCGCCAGGGAGAATTTAGTCTAAAGATCCATCAGTTCCAACTCCACAGCTCAGTACAAGAAAGGTATTTATATAGTCAAGCATAGGTTAGGTTGAAGTCCCCTGTTTTAGATGGGTACGTTTCTTTGCGGGGCCAAGAGAATGAGAGAAAGTAAATGGACTTACAAAAGTGACTATTCAATGCAGAAGTTAGCTAATAGCATCACATGCTATTCCTAGGGGGCAAGCGACATGTTTTTTAAAGGCTTCTGGAGGGCCTCCCTGGTGGCGCAAATGGTTAAGTCAGCACTATGAAGCTATCAGCAGCCACTAAAGCATAAGTTCAATCCCAGGCAGGGAGCTAACCCACATGGCGCAGCAGACCTCTCCTGTCTGGCCCACTGCTCCCCTCAGCAGTGTATTTCAGTCATTCTGCCTGTTCTGTTCCCCACTCTGTCTTTGGTGAATCCTCTCACCCCCTGTACCTCTGGCCTACACCCTAGTTCTTGTATGCATGAATAAATAAATCTTAAAATTTATTTTAAAGGATCTGGAGAATTACATAGAACTACAAAATAAGCATTTGAGGAGAAATATACCCAAAGAGGCTTTTGGCTGTACTTAATGGTACACTATGAAATCACCTTATCTTTTGTCATTTTAATAATGAAGTTATAGCTGTTACTTTGAATTTTATTGAGATCAACAGTCATTGAGTGAGCATTTAGCCTATTTCATGATCCTACATACTGGAAATGTACCAATAAGGGAAAGAAACTTTCAAGGTATACTGTGTTATCATTGCCAACTTGCCACTCCCTACTTTTTCATTTCAAATTCTAAAGAGGATATTTCATAAAGCTTAGGAAACATTTTGCATGGGTGCTGTAATTTAAACATTCACAAATTCTTATGCAGATTATGGCAATTTGAAAAATAAATAAGCTGTGCATTATTGGGAGCTCCTGTTGATTAAGGTCAATATTGTTACTAGAATGAATAAATTGTTCTGTTTTTTTCTTACATGACCTCACGTAAGATACTTGGCTTTCAATCAAGTTTTTAGAAGTGGTTGATCACACGGTATTTTCAGGTCTAGAACACACCACAAATCTAGCTTTGGGGAATATACTCATTTGCAGAAAGGCAAACAAATGCTCCTATGTTTAGGGAGACATTTCTCTAAAAACCCTTTTAACTTGTACACACAATGAGTGGTGCCAATGTATCCTTGTTCTGATGGTTGTTTGTGTGATGTCATTTGTTTATCCATCAAGCAGCTGGGCACTTTGAAAATCTATTGTCCTTTCTTGGCAGAGAACATAGAAACAGGAGCAGTTATGTTTTAGAGGGACCTATCTATGTTTAGATAAAAGATTTTTATTTATAAAATTGAGGTTTTTCCTTATCGCCAATCACTAATTCCATTGTCTTATTTCAGTTTTTTTCCACATGTATCCTTTTCTACAAATAAGAAACTGAAATCATCTTTCCCCTCAAAGCGGCTCTTCTTTTTGTAGAGCTTCTTTGGGTAAATGGTGCCATCTTCTTCCCAGTTCTCCTAGGCCAGAAATCTACAAGTAATTGAGATTACTTTTCCCTTCTTGACCACCAAGTTCTGTTTGCTCCCGTAATAGCAATATTCTTTCTCCATCTCTCTGGCTTCTGTTATGAAGATTGTACCATCTTCTCCTGGACCTTTGGAATTTCCTCTTAAGACTCTCTGCCTCCTTACCTGTGCCTCTCCCTTCCAGTCCACAAAATAACCAGCAATGTAATCTATCAAAAAGAGATTTTACATTATGCTCAGTGAAATAAGTCAGAAGGAGAAGGACAGATACCAGGTAATTTCATTTATATGTGAGATATAAGGAAATAAAACAAGCCAATAAATAAACCAAATAAAACTAAACCAAACAAACCCTAGAAATCTAACTATAAAATTGAAGCTACCAAGGGGGGAAATGGATTTGGGAGCAAAAACGAGGAGGGGGCCCTGTGGAGTATGGTGGGAGATTATGGGCACTCTGACGGTGGGTGTGGTATGGTAACACATGTCTGAAGAGGTGTGAACCTGTATCACTGAATCATATATAGTGTTGTAAATCAATGTTACCTCAAAAAAAAAAAGATTTGGATTATATTCTTTTTCAAGTCCTTCAGTGACTTAGCATTACTTATGAGTCAGAGTTAGACATAAATTTCCAACACTGTGACTTAGAACTCAATAGTTCCCAGAAGATATATAATGGTTCAAACAAAGGTTTTGTGGTTATATCATTTCTACATATTATTTCGGATGGCTAAGGAATGATAAATATATATCAGTCTTTATATTAAGGATTATATCTCTGGTGTGTGTAAGATTACAGGTACACACATGCTTTCGAACAGAGCTTGATATTGCATCTTCCCCCTTTTGCTCAGCAGGTAACAATCTTGGAATTTATCTTTCCTGGGTAGTTCTTTACACTTTTATTTCCCAATAGTATTTCCTAAGTGATATATTTGCATTAATCCCTAAGTTTGGAGTTTGTTTGTTATTGCAACAATATATAGCCTGCCCTAACTAATAAGGATTCTTTTTGGGGGATTTTAAACCTGAGAAGTCATACAATATGATAGCAAGTATAGATGTGGGATGGGGTATGCAAGTTGTTCAAAATTAGGATGCTGTGAGCCAAGAGCCAAAAAGGGGTGATCAAGAATGTGTGAAAGTCTAACAGCAATCCTGAGGATGCAGGGTGGAAGGAGAGGTTGGTATCTTTCTGTCCCTTCACCTTCCAAAGAAAAGTTGTCAGGGAAGTAATAAAACTAAGTTTATGAAACTGGTTAACAGACATTGTGAAACATGTTTGTTCTGCTTATCAATGTGAAAATAGTAATCTCAAAATCTATTTAGAATACATACAAATAAATACATAAGAAAACCAGGATTTAGGAAAAAGAACTATGTTGACAAGCTAAAGATTGTTTGGTACCACAGAAAGTATTGTTTCACCATTCCATAAGTTTACATCCACACATGTAAGCATAATGCACAATAATTTTATGAATGTCACATTTCCAATGGGGATGACCTGGATACAGTATTTAAAAATTGTATTCCCTTTCCTTCCTTTTTCCCTCCCACTCTGATCTAACCAGTTCTGTTTCACACACCCCTCCCCCATAGGCCTTAGCATTTTCTAAACATTTAATGTTCACTATTATTGTTTGTTATTCCTTCACTAGAATGCAGGCTCCACAAAGATGATTTTGATCTAGTTTGTTCACTGAAAACATGCTGTTGACTTACAGTACATTTGTAAAGTGGATATGGGGAGATACCTAGATACAGCTAGCTACCTAGGTGTTCCAAGAATAGAAATGAAATCTGATGCAATTTGGTGATTTCACCACCTTATTTATTTATTTATTTATTTAAAGATTTATTTATTTATGTATACAAGAGCTGGGCTACAGGCCAGAGGTGTTGGGGGGGCAGTGAGAGGATTCACCAGAGACTGAGTGGGGAACAGAACAGGCAACTGACTGAAATACACTGCTGAGGGGAGCAGTGGGCCAGACAGGAGAGGTCTGCTTTGCTATGTGGGTTGCTCCCTGGCCTGTTGGGGATTGAACTCATGCTACAGAGGCTGCGATTGCTTTACAGTGCTGTGCTTAACCCCTTGCGCCACCAGGGAGGCCCAGATTTCACCACCTTTTAAACTATTCCCTAGCTTTAAAAGTAGCTCTAATCAAACAGAATTAAACTTTCTTTCTTTCTTTCTTTTTTTTTAAAGATTTATTTTTATTCATTTATACAAGCACTGGGTACAGTCAGAAGCGCGGGAGGGTGAGAGAATTCACCAGAGCCAGAGCGGGGAGCAGAGCAGGCAGACTGAAGTACACTGCTGAGGGGAGCAGTGTACACTGCTGAGTGCGCGCCATGTGGGACCCTCCTCCGGTCGCCGAGGAGCAGCCGGGGATTGAACCAGCACTGCAGAGGCTGCGGGCAGCTTTGCAACCCAGCGCTCAACCGCTGCGCCACCGGGGAGGCCCACTTTCTTTCTTTTTTAAAGGATTTATTTATTTATGCATACATGTGGGTCATCTCCTGGTCTTGGGATTGAACTCGTGCTGCAGTAGCTGCAGATTGCTTCATCGTGCTCACACTTAACCGCTTGCATCATCAGGGAGGCCCTGGCTTTAAGTATTTTGAATGAAACTGAAACATCCCTTCTGCTTTGGGAAAGTAGGTGACCATGCTCCCCTGAGTGGATATGGTCCTTCTCTCTTCTCATATCTCTTGTTTAGAATAAAGTGAAATAATTAGAATTGGGATGGTAGGATCAAGTCCTCAAGTTTGTTAAAGCACTTTTATTGTTATTCACCAAAGCATAAATGGAATTAGGTAAAACACACACACACACACATTGAGAGAAGAGAGAAATAAGTCTGAGGCCTTTTAATTCCTGTGTGAATTGGGGAAGAGATAAAAGGAAGTCGTTGTTTTGAACTGTATACTAATCAAAGTCATTTGACTCATTATTTAAGTCAGAATTAACAAGTCTGTTTTCACAGCCTGTAACAATGACTGACTTATTGTTAGCATACATTGAGAAC
Organism: Talpa occidentalis; assembly: GCF_014898055.3. Taxonomy (NCBI): domain Eukaryota; kingdom Metazoa; phylum Chordata; class Mammalia; order Eulipotyphla; family Talpidae; genus Talpa; species Talpa occidentalis. The sequence continues at coordinate 42,914,507 of NW_023605305.1, forward strand.
ACTGTTCTTAAACTTTTGTTGACTTTGTCACCTACTTTTAATGTAATAAGTACTCTGGTACAATGAGAAAGTCTTTTTGTTTACTCCAGTAATCAACTGTTGGACAAAGACCTGTAAACACAAATTGTTGCCTTCCTGGGGTATCAGAGAGTTTCCAGAAAGAAATCATATCAAGCTTCAGACTATTCCTTTTCTTTTATTCTGAGAAATGATCTAGTCTGTTTCTAGCCTAGAATAAGGGGCTGAGATCAGTTTATGGATGTTTACTGTTTATTCACTGTTTAGTTTGAAGTATTGTGAATTCTCAGACTACACCCATGTGTTATAGTACAGCAGAGTTGCAAAATTTATTTTATATCTATGTAGCATATTAGATTGATGATTGAAAATAGTGGATAAACTATAATCCACATAGAATTGGGTTCAAAGCTAAAGCTTTCTATTTATAAGCTGTGTTACCTTTGATTTATTTCACTTTTTTAACCTTTGTTTCCGCATCTGGAAAATTGGGGAGGTATGTCAAAGTTCCAGATTTGTAAATGAGATGTGAAAGATTTTAAAATTCTGAATATAGTGAATATCCAGAGTTAGTCTGTAATAAAAAATAGTTCCCTAGTTTTGATACTGAATTATTTTAGAAAATTATCCCAGTAAAAATGATACTTAAGAGTGGTGAACAGAACAGGTAGATCTGCTGAAATACACTGCTGAGGGGAACAGTGGGCGAGTCAGGAGAGGTCTGCTGCGCCATGTGGGTTGCTCCGTGGCCTGCTGGGGGATTGAACTTGTGCTGCAGTGGCTGCAGAGAGCTTCATAGGTTGCATCTTAACCCCTTCTGCCACCAGGGAGGCCCAGGTTAATCTTTTTGATCCCTGAGTAGTATTCCAGTGTGTGTGTGTGTGTGTGTGTGTGTGTGTATGTATGTACACCACTTCTTCCTGACCCACATATCTGTTCTGGGGTACTTATGTTGTTTCCGTAGGTTAGTTATAGTAAACACTTTGTAAAGATAGATAAAATTTTTTGTCCCTTTGAGCTTCATTTGCTTATATGTAACATGGGAATAAAAGCTTTTACCTCATAGTTTTGTTGAAAGATTAAGTGGTATAAGAGGCCTACGATAGTGTTCACTAAATGCTAGTGAATATTGTTATTGTTATTATTTGTGTGTGGAAATTATTGATTGTATGTAAATAGGTATGGTGCTTAAATGAGACCTCTTCCTTTAGACTCTGCACATTTTAAGACAGAGAACTATCACTTAGTGGTTGCATTAAGTTTAATAAAGTACCAACTATTTGTTGATTGAATATATGGTAGCTTTCCCTTTTATTTGACTTTTAAAAATATCAGTGGTTTATAGCAAAAACATTTCAGGGAATTTGTTTTCTAAATGCCTTTATTTTAAAATCCCTCCAGGTAACTTTTCATCCCATAACTCCGGTGTCTTGAAATCTGATGATTCCACCAAGATAATGTGATAGGAACACTCAGTGATTTGTGACAATATCCTCCTTAGACTAATGCTGGCCTTCCAGATTAGCTGAGAGCTTGGTACAGTAACACACACTGCTTGTTAACCTGCACAGGCAATAATGCCATCTCTGCCACAAGAGAGAGGTAAGCAGATTGACTTTCATGTTACAAAATATGGTTGTGTTATAAATTATCATTGCTAGTTTTTTATTTTTTAAGAATTAAACAATAACTGGGGTTTCTTAAAGAACCAGAACTTAAAATTTTCCTTGTTGGGTGTGGGTGGGTTAGGGGGCTTTTGTATCCTCTGCTATGGAATTCTTGTTTCAATGATGTTTCATTGGTTTGCATTTCTTTTAAAGTTATTCAGGGACCCTCTTCTCTGGATCTGGATTCAGAATTGTCTTACCAAAGCACTATGAAAGGGAAAGTAAGAAAGAAGAAAAAGAAAGGTACCATTACAGCAAATGTTGCCGGCACAAAGTTTGAAATTGGTAGGTCTCCTTAGAATCGTGACATTTTCATAATTGTTAGGAAAATTAATTTGATGTTGAAAACAGAGAGGCAGAGAGCTAATTCCCTTTTATGTAATGGATTTTTGAATGCCTTCTATAGAATTTTCTTTTTTAGGAGGCATTTAACATGTTCATAATCAAATAGTACATCAGTGTAAATTAAAGACTTTAGTTATTAATGAGATAGAATTAATTATATATAATTTTGATTAACACTTGATTTTAAAATTGAGTATAAAATAATAATATTAAACACCAATGGTTGTAACTCTAATGTTTAAATATAATTGTACTTAGGAAAATTTACCAGTGTATTTCTCACTGGAGGCTAAAGTTATGCTTCATCTATAATATTCATTATCTTGGATGTAATTTTTAAAACAGAATCACATGTTAAAGGTAAAATGAAAATTGCAATATTTGAGATTTTTATTAAACAATGAGTAAAAACATTTCGGAATAGAGTAAAAACACTTTGGAATAGAGTAAAAATATTTCTTTTTTATGCTTTAAAAATTCTTCAATAACTAGCTGTTGCTTTTTTTTTTTCAAATGGAACTCTTTTTTATATGTGTAAGCAATATCTTTAGTATAGAGGCTAGCTAAGAAAAATTAATTGCTTTAAATTAAGCATCTTTGTCCAGCATTGCAAAACTTATCACAAATACCACAAGTATTCAAATATATTTCCTCCATTTTCAATAGTCTTATTAAAAAGTTGAAGAAAATCTTGTCAACCTCAACGTTGTTAGTTATTCGTATCCTTATTAATCATTGGGTATCTCATTTCTATGTACAGTATTCACCTAATTCCCTCAGCAATCACTGGAATATTTCATGAGAACTGAGGCCCCCTAATACTCTATGCTAGCTAGTGTTCCTCAGGGTAAGTGACTTAAACTCGTTAGTATGGAAGGCGAGAAAATAGGATTGATTCAGGGTTTATTAGCAGCATATTTTCTAGAGCAAAAAAAAAAAAAGGTGAATTATGAGTGCTATTAATTTACCCCTGTACTTTTAAGGTTCTAGAGGGATTCATCGATAACCTTAACCTGAAGGAAAATGTTTAAGTGCAATTCCCTCTCACGTTCTCAGGACATTTTCTGAGGGCTGAAGTTGCATTAGCGGTGTTCATACTGATAGCATACTTATTTTCTGAGTTTAGCAAAATTCATGGCTACAGCAGGCTTGGTGCATGTACTGAAAACTGTTGGCCTCCCCGGTGGCGCAGCGGTTGAGCGCTGGGTTGCGAAGCTGCCCGCGGCCTCTGCAGTGCCGGTTCGTTCCCCGGCTGCTCCCCGGCCACCAAAAGAGGGTCCCACATGGCGCGCAGACCTCTCCTGCCGCCCGCTGCTCCCCTCAGCAGTGTACTTCGGTCCTTCTGCCTGCTCTGCTCCCCGCTCTGGCTCTGGTGAATTCTCTCACCCTCCCGCGCTTCTGACTGTACCCAGTGCATGTATAAACAAAACAAACAAACAAACAAATAAATAAAACATGCCTCTATAAAAAAAAAAATAAAAAGATTTAAAAAAAATAAAAAAAAAAAAAAAAAAGAAAACTGTTGGGAGAATATACAGAGCTAAGTATAGGGGAAGGAAAGAGAGAGGGCCAGGAGAAAGTGCTACTGTGATTTTCTGTTATTTAACTGGTTAAATGTAACAACTTGCTCTTGCAATTTAGTTACTGCCCCTTTAATAGTCTGAGTCATAAAATGAAAAGATTATTATGTTGGAGTAAGGACAACTGCCTCTTAGCTCTGGCATTGCCTGTTCTCTCCTTAGAATACTTTGCTACTAGTTTTAATATTAATCCTTTAATAACCGTTGACCTAATATTTTCAAATACATTACCTCATTTAATCTTCCAAATTACCCTGTGAAATAGTCTGTATTATTCCCTTGTTCCCTTTCCCCTTGCCTTTCCTCACACTAACATTGAATTTGGACTGGCTTATAGCTATATGAAAAGAAATAATGAAAAATACAGTAAGATACAGCATTGGTCTTGTGACTATGGTAAGATAATAGAATACATTTCATGAGATAGCTTCTGTAGTCAGAGATGGGCATGGAGTTGACTCAAAGCAAATATTGAAATATAATGAACTGTAGAATACGTAACTCCTGGTAGATAAAATCATTCTGGTTAGTCAAAGGAAATACAATCTTTTCTATTCCTGAGTCTTGAGCGAAATTTTTCTTATTGCTCATGGAGACATGTTCTGGAATAGTGAAATATAACCTCACAATATTCCTGTATTTAGTACATTATGAAATTTCACATTATTATTTCATGTTTCTTATGGAATAGTTGAAGAAACTAAAGTTCTGTGAAGATAACACCTCACTTAAGGTCTCACATGGCCAAAGTGGAACTTGAATCCGAGTCATTCAGTGGTCCAAAGTTCAGTGTTCTTTACTGTATCATGGTGTCCAAATAAAATATGGTTTGAATTTTTATTTATTTATTTTAAGATTTATTTTTATTTATTTATGCATTCAAGAACTGCAGTGTAGCGCAGAGGTGTGGGGGGTTAGAGGATTCACCCGAGACAGAGTGGGGAGCAGAACAGGCAGACTGACTGAAATACACTGCTGAGGGGAGCAGCAGGTGAGTCAGGAGAGGTCTGCTGTGCCATGTGTGTTAGCTCCCTGGCCCAGGGGTCAAACTCATGTTGCAGTGGCTGGTGATAGCTTGATAGTGCTGAAACTTAACCCCTTGAGCCATCAGGGAGGCCCCCAGTTTGAAATTTTAAATGAGAAACATTGAGTTATTGTCTGTATCTGAAATTCAGTGAACTGTTTAATAGATTGTTATTTTTAAAACTGATATCCCCGAAAGCTCTATGGGTCAAGGTTAAACATGTAGGACTAATTTGTGAGGACTGTATTTTTGGTAATTTTCATCAAATGGAAACAAGAAAGGATACATAAGTATGCAAAGGGAAATGTGAGAACTATAGTTGGTTTGATCATCTCTATTTTACCACAGGGAAGTTTGATTTGATAGGAATTCAATATGGAGGCAATTATTTCACCTCTTCTTTATAAAGAGAGCTCCTAAAAGACTGACAATTAAAAGCACAGACTTTGGCTTTAGCTGTCAGCACTCTATTTGGAACTGCTATCATAAAGGGATTTCTTTTCTTTGTAATGGAAGATGGTAAACATATTCCAACTGATTTTTAAAATTTCAGCCCAAACAGAAAACTGATTAGCTTAGCTGCAAAGAAAACGAGAGTTTAATACCCAACATTGCATTTTTCTTTGGAGTTCAACTTTGTTCAACTTTGTTCAACTTTGATTAATTGTGATATCCAAATCAGAGAGGAACATATAGCTAGTTTGTAAAAAGCAAACTTTCCTCTGAGCATAATTCTTTTTCAATGTGATAAGAAGGTTGGGAGCAGACAGAGAGGCCAGTATCCAGTCTCTGCTTGTTTCATTATTTTATATCCCGAGTCAAAATAGCTGACTTGGTTTTAACTACTAAAAATATTTTGAACTAAGCAGACGGAAAGTATAGGATAGGTCTGATGATCAAGGACTATTTTTATCTTTCCTCTTTTGTACTTAGCTCAAGGTCATGAAGAGCCATAAAAGTACATTTTTCTGAGTAGAGGTGTTGTCTCAGCTATGTGAATCTTTTCAGTGTGCCATGAATAATTACTAAACTCTTTAGCAGTGTTGTGTACCTGTTAAATCTCAGAGGATTAAAACTAGTGATTTTGGGTGCAACCAGAATGCTGTTCTCAGTTACTATTATTGAGTCTCATTTATCCCTAGATAATATTTTTTTCCTGTTGGCAATTAGTCAGTCCCCCTGCCTCATATTTTGGGATTCATGGAGATATCTTTTTATTTAGTTTTGTTGCAGATATTATCCATGGCTTTTTGGTTTTACTATCTTATTTTCTCTGTATTTATACCGGGTTTTGAGGAATTAAAAAAAAAACTAACATCTCTACCACCTTCCAAGAATTACACTGTTCATTAAGTTTTCATTGCAGTTATTATATTCTTCATTTTATAAGATACTAAAATAGTTTTCAGTCAACTTTTATGTTATTTTCATTTAATAAAATGTACCTATTTTATAGTTTAGTGAGTTCTGAAAAATGAATACACCTGTGTAACCACCTATGATACCATCAAGGAGAACATTTCTGACATTCCAGAAAGTTCCCTTGTGCCCTTCCTAGTCGATCCTCCCCTCCAATGGCTCTGGGCAACCATTCATCTGCTGTTATTATAGATTTGCCTTTTCTGGACTATCATCATATGAAAGGACTCAAACAGTATGTACTTTCTGGTGTGTCTGAATTCTTTTACTTAATGCTTTTAAGGTTCACTCATATGTTGCCTATATCAGTAGTTTTTCATTTTTAATAATGAGTATACTCCTTTGTATGGATATGCCACCATTTATTTAATTATTCTTTTATTGGTGGTCAGTTTGTTTGTTTTGAATGTTTGGCTATTATTAACTAAACTGCTATGCTACTGGTGGATACATGCGTTCTTTTCTGTTGAATGTTTACCTAGGACTGAAAATGCTGAGTCATAGAGTTGATGCATGTTTAGAAAAACTATTTCACATAGTTTTCCAATGTGCTTGTGTGCATTGCAATTAGAAATTATCAGAGCTCAGATTGCTTCACATTCTTGTCAAAAGTAGATATTTTCAATATAAAAAAAATAACCTTTTGTTGAGAGACAATTGTATTTTACTAATTTTGGAGGGATAAGCTGCTTATTTTCTTTGGAAAGTCATTTATGGGAATTTTTTGAGACCAAGGTAAAGAATATTCCTGGAGAAACTGTGTTTGTTTCTACTAGACCTTTATGGGCTGTAGTAATCTTGGGACCATGTTAACTAAATCAAGTTTTTTCAATGCCAGTTTGTATACATTTAAGTTGAAGTTTGTGAAATGATCAACCGATGTTCAATTTTCCAGCAACTTGATTCTCCCCTGTACTCTATTCAGAGTCAAGACAAGCTTCCCTTCAGTCCTCTGTACTTGGGTAGGGTTTTCTAATTTTCCCTGATTTATGTTAGTAGCCCTTCAGAATCTAATTAAAGGTACTGAAAGAGAGTATTTATTTATTTATTTATTTTTAAAGATTTATTTATGCATACAAGAACTGGGGTATAGGCCAGGGGTGAGGGTGGGTGGGTGAGAGGATTCACCAGAGACAGAGTGGGGAACAGAACAGGCAGTTCTACTGAAATACACTGTGGAGGGGAGCAGGAGGTGAGGCAGGAGAGGTCTACTGTGCCATGTGGGTAGCTCCCTGTTTGGGGCTCAAACTCATGCTGCAGTGGCTGCACATAGTTTCATAGGTTGCATCTTAACTGCTTGCGGTACCAGGGAGGCCCTGGAAATATCCTTTTGTATTCATATTTGATTGGTGCTATGACTAGGTTTTAAGTTCTTTTTAAAATTAATTTACCTCAAGATTTTAAAGTGCTGTTCTAGCATCCAGTGTTGTTAATGAGAAATCTGATGTTTTGAGGTTCCTTTAAAAAGAACATTTATTTTGTATTTAACAAAACTTACACTGTTTATATATATAAACAGTGGTGTTCACTGTTTCCAGACCCCTTTGTAATTATATTGGCCCCATGTGGACTAATTCTTGTCAATAGACTATGAGGGAAGATAATATGCATCAGCTTCAGTATGAGCTATTCAGGAGGCTCTGGCAATCACATGTTAAAATGCTTCACAACATGGAGGGAATCTAGATCACTGAGTTCCATATGAAGAGGCCTGGAGAGTTCCTTTCCACGTTCTACATGACTGAAACACAAACCTTTTTTGCGTTTAAGCCACTGAAATTTAATCCTGTTTATAATCTTTTTTTTTTTTTAATAGAGGCATGTTTTATTTATTTATTTATTTATTTATTTATTTATTTATTTATTTATTTGTTTGTTTGTTTATACATGCACTGGGTACAGTCAGAAGCGCGGGAGGGTGAGAGAATTCACCAGAGCCAGAGCGGGGAGCAGAGCAGGCAGAAGGATCGAAGTACACTGCTGAGGGGAGCAGCGGGCGGCAGGAGAGGTCTGCGGGCCATGTGGGACCCTCCTCCGGTGGCCGGGGAGCAGCCGGGATGGAACAGGCGCCGCAGAGGCCGTGGGCAGCTTCGCAACCCAGCGCTCAATCGCTGCGCCACCTGGGAGGCCCCCTGTTTATAATCTTATAAGCACCATAACTCCCATTTAGAGGAAAGAGGCAAAAAAAAAAAAAAATGTGTGGTAGCTTTTTTCAGGCTAAGTAGCACACCTAGGCTTTGAATACAGGCATCCTGCGTCTTTAACCACTGTGCTGGACTGGTTCTCACAAGAAGCGTCATACTAAAGTATAAAATTCAAGGAATTCATTGCCATATATCTTATGCTACAGAGATTTTGGAAATTAAAGCAGGGTAGGGTAGGGGAGAGAGTTGGGGGCTCAGGCAGCCCTAGATAGCAACTCCAAGTATTAATCCTTTTTTCCTAACTCCATGGGATAAACTGGTCATTTCCAATGTGATAAAACAAAGGGAACTTGGACTTGGATCCATGGAGTTCAATTTTATTTTTATTAACTAATTAATTAATTTATATTTATTTAAGATTTATTTATTCATACAAGCACTGGGGTACAGTCAGAGGCACGGGAGGGTGTGAGAATTCACCAGAGACAGAGCGGGGTGCAGAACAGGCAGACTGACTGAAGACACTGTTGAGGGGAGCATGGGTGAGGAAGGAGAGGTCTGCCATGCCATATGGGTTTCTCCCTGGCCAGCTGGTAATCGAATCTGAGCTGCAGAGGCTGCGGACAGCTTCACAGTGTGGCCTTCAACCTGCTGCGCCTCCTGGGAGGCCCTACTTATTTTTTTTAAAGATTTATTTATGAATACAAGAACTGGGGTACAGGACAGAGATGTGGGGGGGTGAGAGGATTCACCAGAGACAGAGAGGGGAACAGAACGGTAAACTGACTGAAATACACTGCTAAGGGGAGCAGCAGGCGAGCCAGGAGAGGTCTGGTGCTGCAGAGGCTGCAGATTACTTCACAGTATGGTGCTCAACCCCTTGCGCCACCAGGGAGGCCCCTTGGAGTTCAATTTTAAACTCCAACTTTTCAAATTATCCTTCTTTGAAAAAATTCCAGCCCGTTTTAGTTGGAAGACACTCACACTCAGAAGTCAGGAAGCCTGAATTTTGCTTCCAGGTTCTACTGGCAAAAGGTTGTATGACTTAAGTAATTGCTTATGGTTTCGTAGGACCACAGTTGCTGCATCTGAAATTTAGGGGTCATGATTTCCATCTCATAGGTTGTGTGGACAGTTCAGATTAAACAGTGCATGTAATGATGCTTTGGGGAGCTGTAAAATGCTTTGCAAAGGTAAATTACTACTTTTATTAAACAATCACAATTAAAGAGCCAGGAGGACCCTCCAAGATCATAACCCCTATGACAGGAAAACTGAGGTCTCAGTGACTAGCCCAGGAGTATTAGGCATTATTGGAGCTAGAGATGTTACATAATTGTTGTTGTTGTTGTTGATAATAATAACAAAAACATTTAAGTGCAAGAAACAGGAATGAGGATCTCAGGTCTTTAGCTATGCAGGCATCACTTTTCTTATGAGTCTGATTTGAAAGTTTCCATTTCCTTTCATAGTGTGTCCTGGATTGCAGGTCTGGGGCCAAAGCAACAGAGAGAACAGACAGTAGAGGGTAGTGGCTGAGAGACTTTGAGCCAGACATACCTAAGTTCAGATCTGATCCTGGGGCTGTTGATGGGTCTCCTTTTCTCATTTTGTTAGTGCCACTGGAGGTGCTCTCCCCATTCTTGACCTTAACTCTGACCCTTAGATCTTCAGACATCTCATCCACCTTTTCTCTTAGGGTGAACAGGAATATGATTTTTGTTTCTTATGGGTCACCTGCATTTTCTTTCCAGAAGCACTTATAATTTTCTCTATTTCTGATAGTGAAAAATTATACAGTGTTTAGATAGATCATTGTTGTAACAAAAAATAAGGTTATGCTATGACTGATGGATATTTTGCAAATGAAATGCTGTGAGATAAAATTTACGTATATCAAAAATGTTTCCACAATGAATATATTTCAGAAGTAATTTAATTTTGGTCTAACTTAATCATTTATTTGCAGTTCGTTTAGTAATAGATGAAATGGGATTTATGAAAGCTCCAGATGAGGATGAAACAAGTAATCTTATATGGTGTGATTCTGCAGTTCAGCAGGAGAAAATCTCAGAGCTGCAAAATTACCAGGTGGGAAATTAACTATGGTCAATTATTGGTCATTAGAAAAATTATATATATTGCATTAGTTTTCTTTAATAAGATTCTAAATATGTTGACATATTAAATTTCAGTTCTAACGTTTATGTTTTGTTGCTATCTGCTTATTCTGACTCTGTGTGAAACCCAAATCCTTTCAAAATTAACTTTTAAGCTCTTTACATCTTTAAGGAAGAACTTTGCACTGTACTTAAAAGATATGTGATATGTATTTGAAAGCTTAGAGAGATCAGGATGTAGAAATACCTTGTCAGCTCTGTATAATCTGACTTTATTCTTTTATTTTAGAATGAATTACAAAGATATTAAAAAATAGACAACAAACTGAAAAACCAAGGATTTTAGACAATTGACATTTTGTATAGTTCATCTGTTAGTGTAGAAGTAATGTAAAATTGACTGTATGGAACAAGTAAGTCAGTTTTCACCAGTATTTCTACATTGCCTATGTGCACGAATGTAGTATGCCTAGAATACCAAAATAATTTGGACATTGAATTATCAGTAATTCAACATAGAAAATTATGACTTTAATATTGATGTAATATCATTTTCTTATTTCTTTAAAATTTTGTAATTCTATTCTGATTACCATAAATTTTTTTAATTCTACAAATTCATTGTAGGTCATTTAATTTGAAATATTTGCATTAATAATTGTCACTTTATTAAAACATGTAACTCAAAGGACAAGTGTAACTATTGTGGTATAAATTAATATGTTCATTAAATTAATGAAAATTTTCATGTTTACCTTTTTATTTTCCAGAGAATCAACCATTTTCCAGGAATGGGGGAGATCTGTAGGAAGGATTTCTTAGCAAGAAATATGACCAAGTAATCTTCATTTTCTTATAAAATAGAAGGCTTGTTTGAATATTTTGAATATTATAGTGCTATCTTTCACAAGGATATATTGACATATTGATTTAAAATGCTATTTTAATGAAAGAAGTAGCATTTTAGAACTGCATGGGTTTTAAATGTTCCCTGGTTCTGTTCTTCCACTTTGCAGAGACAATAACTGAGGGTTGGAGAAATGAATTATCTTGAACAAAGTTAAATAAATTGTTAATAGCAGGACTGGAGCATAATCCTCCAAAATTCAGGAGATTCTTCTAGACAGTCTAGATTCTAGGATCACTGTACCTTGCTATCTCTCTAGCAACATATTTTTTCTTCTTTTAAATGTCAGAGATTATCTGTACATGGCATTCAGTATATATGTTTTTTTATTTTCGGTTACCTTGAAGAAACTAATTTTTGCATTATATGCTGTGTATGTTTGTGTTCTCACTGGTTATTGAGTATCTATTTGTGCCAGGTATTGCAGCAGATATGTGTGTGCAGACAGACAGATGTATACCTGCCCATCCAGGGGTGTACATGCACAATTTATTTATGTCTGAGACCAAAATTTAGAGTAGAATCTTTTTTTATGGGAAGAAATGTTAACAGCTAAACTCAGGTGTTAAGCCGAACGAATTATATGCAGTTTATGTTTGTGTTGATTCGCTTTTTTTAGTTTGAGAAAATTGAGTGATAAATTGAGAAAGATTTCTGAGAACATCTACAGGGGAAGGTTATTAAACTTGTCTGTGTAATTAAAGAAATACTTGTATGCATCCGTGTGAAAGTTTATGATTAGATAGCCATTCATTCAACAAATATTTTTTTCAAGTCTCCTGTATGCCCTAGAGACTGCTAATTTTGAACAGGACAAATAAGGCCTAGTCCCTGCCTAGAACTTATATTTTACTAAGAGAGGAAGACTGGTAGGCACAATATAATTTGATGGTGCCACATGGAAGGCAGTGTGTTGTGGTGACAAATACAGTGGGAAAGAATTTTTGGAGTACAGGAAACATTTCAGGAGAAGTTAAAATACAAGATGGATATTACAAAGTTTGTAGGAGTTGATTCTGAGAAGGAGACTAGGTATTGTAGGCAAGACAACAGTGGTAGAAGTATATGGAGACTAACCAACATATGTTTGGGGAACTTTAAGCAGTTTATATAGGCTATTGGGAGACCCAATCTGAGATGATGCTGGAGAGAAATGTGAAGAATAGTACATGTAGATCATGTTATTATATTTTATTTAATAATTTAATTATTATTAATCTTTTTTCTCAATAAACCTTTCTGTTTATCCTGAAAGAAATGAGTTATTTAATGGATTTAAACAGAGAAATATATGTTTTAGATAATCTTTTTTTTTTTTTTAAATAGAGGCATTTTTATTTATTTATTTATTTGTTTTGTTTATACATGCACTGGGTACAGTCAGAAGCGTGGGAGGGTGAAAGAATTCACCAGAGCCAGAGCGGGGTGCAGAGCAGGCAGAAGGACCGAAGTACACTGCTGAGGGGAGCAGCGGGTGGCAGGAGAGGTCTGCACGCCACGTGGGACCCTCCTCTGGTGGCCAGGGAGCAGCCGGGGATTGAACCGGCGCTGCAGAGGCTGCGGGCAGCTTCGCAACCCAGCGCTCAACCGCTGAGCCACTGGGGAGGCCCTGTTTTAGATAATCTTGGTGACACTGAAGGTAATGGATTCAATAAAAGTAAGATTGGAGGGAGAAAACCCTGGAGGAGATAATTGTGAACATCTAGGTAAGGAGTAACAAGCATCTAATACAGCAAAAAAGAGATAGTGGAACCAGGAAAAGAACATAAATCTGAATGATATGAAGGACATAGAATTGGAAACTGTTGTGATATGAGAATTAAAGGGTAGAAGAATTCTTTAAGATGATTCCTAGATTTATGACTTAAGATATTGTGTATGTGACATGATTTGTCATCAGAGGGATTCTTGGAGAACAGTGGGCTTCAGAGGAAAGGGAATTATCTTGTTAAGTTTTAGGCATGTGTTTCATTTAAGCCAGTTATTTTCATATAACACACATTTATTAAATATTTATTATATCTCAGGTATTATACTGGTTTCTGGGCACTTGAGTCATCAAAAGCAGATCTATGACTTCTAAAACTTTGATTTGCAATTTTGATAAGTGCTGTGAAGCAGAGGTACATAGTTCTGAACCAATGTGTATATTAGTAGGACATCTGACTTAGGGAAGTATTAGTTTCTCTAAGGAAGTAACCTGAAAGCTAAAATATGAATGATAAGTTAGACATTTTCTTCTGAAGTTGGTAGACAGGGAGACTAGCATGGGCCAACGTCATGTGGCAGGAGCAAGAATGAATAGTCAAAATACTAAAATAAGACCAGTTGTAACTGGAGCTTAAAAAGATTGATGGCATATCAGGGAGTGATTAACTGAAGGGTGTTGTTCCTGAGTATGATGTTTATCCTAAATGCCATAGAAGAGAAGGGGTTGAAGTTGGTAATATGATCAGCTTTGCGTTTTCAAAAGATCATGTGGTGCTTGATAACAGAAGTCTTTATGGTTGGGAGATATGAGGTGGTTTAATGTAGACCATTTGCAGGTTATTGCAAATAGACAACTTCTCATTCTATACATCCTTGAAATTTTCCGTAAGGAAAAAAATAATCTATTAGATGAAAGTTATGATCTAGTAATATAAAAATAATTAAGTAAATTCCATGTTTAATAGCGTTCAATAAATCCATGATAGGAAGAGGAAATATCCCACCAAATTCTTAAGTAAAATTACATGTATATTTTGAAGCTATACATTTTTTTAATTCAATTTTATTATTTTTTAAAATTTTTTTTAATTGAGGCAACATTCATTTACAATACTGTGTATGATTTAGAGGTATAGGATCATTCCCTTCAGGTATATGTTACCACATCACACCCATATTTTAACATCAAATGGAATATGTAAATGGAATAAAGTATAAAAATAAAGTATAAAGCATAATATACTTTATAAAGTATATCTCTAGTATATCTGTGCTAGGATTTTTTCCCCCTGAATACCTATCATATTCAGGAGTGCTATCATTCATAAATACTTGAATAGTTTTAAGCTATATTGTTCTGTTTAGAGGTCTGTTTTTTTTAAAGATTTATTTATTTATTTGTTTGTTTATACATACAAGCACTGGGTACAGTCAGAAGCGCAGGAGGGTGAGAGAATTCACTAGAGCCAGAGCAGGGAGCAGAGCAGGCAGAAGGACCGAAGTACACTGCTGAGGGGAGCAGCAGGTGGCAGGAGAGGTCTGCCCACCATGCGGGACCCTCCTCCGGTGGCCTGGGAGCAGCCGGGGATCGAACCGGCGCCGCATAAACTGTGGGCAGCTTTGCAACCCAGTGCTTAACCGCTGCGCCACCGGGGAGGCCCTAGAGGTCTATTTTGATCTAATTTTATATCATTGTTAAAAGTATACACAGTTAGAGGTATTGGAAACAAAAGGGCTGTTTCACCTACTTTAGAAGTGTGTGTGTGTGTGTGTGTGTGTGTATGTGTTTCAAATCAATCTATGTTAGTCTATTTTATGTTGAGATTATTTAGTATGTTTTGATTATTTAGCATGAATTTGACAGAGTTGGTAGTTATTTCCGTCTCATTGTGGAAACTAGCTTTTTACAGTGTTCTATTGAAAATGGACTTGAAGTTTGATAACTGTACTGAAACTTCAGTTATGAGACAAAATTACTTACTCCACAACTTAGTGTTGGAATGTAGGTCCTATCTCTTTACATACTATACCGTTATTTGCTTTAGTTTTTCCTAATCTCATTTGAGGACAATATCTGCTCATATTTGAAAGATTTGTATGTATTTATGAGACTTTTGGAGAAACAATCAGATTTTCTTTGATAGGTAGCATTTGAAAATACATTTTCTATTATATTTTTATTGGTAATCAGTTATACACAACATTTAGAGTTAGTCAAAGTAAACATCTTTACTTAGTATTATCTCTAAGTCATGTGTCAGATAGACATTCTGATTTGTAGCAAATATGAAAATACCAGAGCATACTTTGTAACAATGAAACTGCATGCATAGGCAACATAGTTCATATAAGTAAAACTTCTACTGACCCAGAGGCATCACAAGATTTTCTCAGAAAAGAGGTTACATTCCAAGAGACTCTGGAGTAGAAGTGTTAATGGCAGTTTCTCAGAGAAATCAGGTAGGCGCTCAGAGAGGTGAGAGAGATTTGTTGTACCAGTGGGCTCAGTGGTGTAGCTCCCAAAAAGTCTGAGCCCCTAATTGCAGGAATGGTAAGATTTTATACAGTTTGTATGAGGAAGCTTGTTACCCCATCCATCATAGAATTTCTTTATTGTTCGGGAAGAGGGTCAGAGGCAGCCATAGCTACTACTGTGGGCACGCACTACACTGCAGGAACTTTCTGCTCCAACAAGCAGCAGACTCCAACCAGCAGGCTGAGCAACTTCCTGCTTCATAAGGTCATCAAAATCTTGTCCCTATGGGTGACTCAGATGACTCAAAATCATCTTTAAAGAAGCAGTATAAATGACATCTGCTTGTGAACCATTTACTGCTGCCTATCAGCATCATTGAGGCTGTTAATGACTCCACGTGTTATGTTACCTCATAAGCCTTTACTGTACTTACCACATTGTATTTAATTATTAGCCTATTTGTAAATGCCTTAACTCAGACACCATGTTAATTTATCTTAATGTCCCCAGTGCCTACTACATTTGAGTACGCACTCAAATAAATGTTTAATTTACTAATATATGAAGTAGTACGAAAGTCAGAAATTGTCAATTTTTTAAAACTGATGTATCTGCAATATTTAGCATAGTGCCTAGTACATAGTAGATGCTTAAAAGACTTTTGTTGACTGACTCAATAATTGAAAAAAAAATGGGAGGAAATAATTGTAGCAAGTGTCAGTAGCACATACAGAGAAAATTTACATAAGTTTGAATAGAAATTACTTTTCATATTATCTATGCTTTATAGAATGATCAAGTCCCGGCCTCTGGATTATACCTTTGTTCCCCGAACATGGATCTTCCCTGCTGAATACACACAATTCCAGAACTATGTGAAAGAACTGAAGAAAAAACGAAAGCAGAAAACTTTTATAGTAAAACCAGCTAATGGTGCAATGGGTCATGGGTAGGTATTTTTCAAAAGGGTATATAAATCTTTTTTTTTAATATGAGGAAAGAATAAATGAGTATTTGCTCATTATTGAATACTAATATAAAAGTTAATAAAATTGGTTTCTGTTGCTTTCTTGAACTAATTATTTGAAACTAGCCTCTCACAGGCATCAATATTAAACTAATAATCCAATGAACATGTTGTGAGACTATTAGGAGACAACAAAATAGAAATAAGCTTTCTTATTTTTTCTTAAACAAAAAGTTTGAACTCGACACTTTTAGAGTGTGCTTGGAGAGTAAAATCAATTAATTGGTAGACCCAAATTCACTTGGAGAAAGAAATGGGATGGGAGATAATAAATACTCTTTTCATGGCTAGAAATCTTAAAGCAAAATACTCCTTTGCTTTAAAAATGTGTTTTTTCTTCATGTAACCATGGTAATTGGATTGAAAATGAGTAGAACACTTTTTAGAATAAATTGTGGAGAAGTAGACATGTTAACTGAGAATAATTATACAAATTAATTCTGTTTCCTTTTACTTTCTTATGTTAGTTTTCTGCAGTATACTTTTTCAAAGAAAATATAGCTGAGGCAGCTTTTAATAAAAATATGAGTCATTTTAACATGTTGTTTTAAAATACTGTGTGGATAAAGATATTTGGAAATGTAGCTACCAGGTGAATTATTGTTCAGATTTCCATTTAACTTGTAATTACATTTTAATCAAACATTTTTATTGGTGATTTAGCAATTTAAATTACATGTACAAGTAATTACATGTACAAGTTCATTCATTAGATGTTAGTTATCAAAAGAAAAGTTTTTTTGGATACAATTTTTTTCAATGTTAATTTTGAAAATTAGTGTAAAGTTATTTATATTTATGTATTTATATTTAATGTCAAAACATAAAGATCTGATAGACAGTAGTACAAAAAGTAGCTGAAAAAGCATAATGTGCTACTGAGCCACCAAGGTTTATCCCATGAAGTGCAGTAGCACATAGATAAAGGCTGCCTCCCCATCTATGGAGTCTATTTCCATGCTGCTCTTTTTTGTAGTTGGTACTTTGCATTTGTGAAAGACAAATTATATTTGTCTTATAATAAGATGGTAGTATGGCTATTCCATAGCTGCACAAATTCTGTTTTGATTACTATTTTCATGGAATATGTCACCCATCTGTTTACGTCTATGTGATTCTTTGAATATAAAATGAATCTCATATAGTTGGACCATGTTTTTTTAAATACATTTGCCAAATCCTGTTCTTTAACTTAGAGACTTAACTCATTTGTACTTAATGCTTTTTGCTTTTCATTTTCAATGTTTATGTAATTTTAATTCCACAATTCCTCCATTTTCTGCCCTTTTGTGTGTTGAATAATTTTTTAATGTATTTAATTTCTTTTTTGTTTATTTTTGATTTTTTTAAATGGTTACCATGGGAATACAATTAGCATTTCAATTTATAGCAATCTAGTTTGCATTATTTATCAACTTAATAACAAAAAAACTGCCTGCTCCTATATAATTCTTTGTCCTTGTATATTGTAATTATTGCAGATTTCATCTATATACATGTTGTGATCATCAACATAGATTTATAATTTTTGTTTTATGCAATTGTATTTTAAATAATACAGGAAAAATGAGGAGTACTAACCTAGATGACACTAATAGTGATTATATATTTATGAAGTCACCTTTACAGTTGTTATTTATTTGTGTTATTTGAAAAGGCCTAGTGTCCTCTTATTTCAGTTTGAAGAATTATTTTTAGTATTTCTTCTAGACCAGCTATATTAGGAAGAAGCTCAGTTTGTGTATATCTGTGAATTTCTTCTTTAATTTTTAATAGTTTTGCCAGGTATAGAATTCATTGTTAATGGCTTTTTTTTTTTTTTTTTTTTTTGGTCAGCCTTTTGAATATATCCTTTCACTACCTTTTGGCCTCTATTGTTTCTGTTGAGAAACCAGCTGTTTATCTTATTGAGGACCCCTTGGGCTTGATTAGTAGATTCAGTGTTGTTACTTTCAGAATTCTCTCTTCGTTTTGCTTTTGATAGTTCAACTATGTCTCAATGGGGATCACTTTGAATTTATTCTACGCAGCTTTCATAACTTTTCTTGGAATGTAGACTAATGTTTTTCACCAAACTGGAAAATTTCTAGCCATTGATTCTTGAAATATTTATTCTGTTCCTTTTAGTCTCTCCTTTCCTTTTGGGACTCCCATTATGTATATACTGATATTCTTGATGGTATCCCACAGAACTCTTAAACTCAGTTTACTTTTCTTTCTTTCTCTCAGATTAGTTCATTGCACTTGATCTATCTTCTTATTTGCTGATTTTTTTTCTACATTCCTAAATCTTCCATTTAGATATGGTTTCCATTAGCTCTTTGAACAAATTAAAAATAGTTGATTTAAAAGATCTGTTCCTTAGACCCAATGTCTGGGTTTCCTCAGGGACAGTTTCTATTGATAATTTTCTGTGTATGGGTTATACTTTTTCTTTGCATAACATACAAGTTTTTGTTGAAAAACTGGACATTATAATATTTTGTCTCTGGAAACCAGATATTCCCCCTTCTATAGTTTTTGTTGCTGCTTCTTGTTGTCATTGTTTGTTTATTGACCTTTCTGAAATCATTTTGTAAATTCTATATTGTTTATTGTGTGTGGCCACAGCATTTCTTGTTCTGTTAGCTCAGTAGTCAGCTGATACTTGGACAGAAATTTTCTTAAACTCTTGGAACAATAACAAAATTTCCTGTGCCTTACAGGAGATTTTATGTGTGCTTTAGCAGTCACAACATCTGTGTGTGTGTATGTGTGTGCTTTGGCAGGCAGGCAGGCAGGCAGGCAGGCAGGTTACAGTTCTGCCTTAATCTTCATTTCTTGCATTTGCAGAACCTGATTGTTATCCAGCAGTAAGAACTTAGGGCCTTCTCAGATTTTTCCTTAGCATAGGCTTAGCCCTGGGCATAAGTTTAGCTCACAAATATATCAGAGCTCTTCAAAGCTCTTATTCCTCAAAGAGTCTCACTCCTCACTTTTTCTTTCCAGTCCTTTTAGTTATTATATTGGTTTCCTTGTTATTTTTTTGCCCTGGGCAGCAGTGACTAACCATTTGCATGTTTTAAAAAAATTGCCACCTAAGTAGCCATATAAGCACTGCGATAGTTTCTGTTTTTGCAAGATAAAAGTTATGTCCTTTCAGGTCTTTCAGGGAGCCACTAATCAGGTCAGAAAAAGCAACTGCAAGAATAAGGCCCATTCTGCTCTTTCCAGAACTGCTATGTTTACCTGCTGTTGTTCCAGACCACTGCTGAGCTGGGGGGCTTGGGGACAGGACCAGAGTATATTAAAATGCCACAAAGCTCTTTTATACTGATTCAGCTGAGGACTTTTATTTGTTTGCTTTGATTTTCTGATTAAGTACTGGTGGTTGCGAGCTTTTGGTTGGCTCCCAAAGTTCCAAAATAGTTGATTCTATCAATTTCATTGTGCTAATCATTGCTTTTATGGAGGGACACACTTTTGGAGTTCCTTACTCCTTCTTTTTTCCTCTTGAGTTTTATCTGTAACTGTAAATCTTGCTTCCATATCAAATTATTCTTTAATTCTTTCCTTTAAACTTAGGATTTCTTTGATAAGAAATGGTGACAAACTTCCATCTCAGGATCATTTGATTGTTCAAGAATATATTGAAAAGCCTTTCCTAATGGAAGGTTACAAATTTGATTTACGAATTTATATATTGGTAACATCGTGTGATCCACTAAAAATATTTCTCTACCATGATGGACTTGTGCGAATGGGAACTGAGAAGTATATTCCACCTAATGAGTCCAATTTGGTAAGTGACACCAGACAGAATCTATGATTTTATTAATTTGTTCAAAACCTACTTTTTAAAGCACCCATTATTTATATAAAGATTATATCACAGTCCCTCCTTTCAGGTTTTTATACAAGACTTGTATAAACAAGATTGCTTCTAGACAACTTTGTGAAAATTAGAAAGAAAAAAATGGTATCTGCTTTGGGAATGGTAATCAAGAAATCACCTCTGGTGCTGTAAGCACCAGACTGGATTTCAGAGCACACAACATGTACATGCAGTGTCCCTCTATGGAAGTGGATGTCAGAGTATATTTGTATGCGGTGGTTATGTATAGAAATGACCTATATAGAAATATAAGTCACAGATAACATGCCACTAAAAAGTTACCGGTCAAGTGCTGTGGAGTTGAGTGCGGGGATAGTTGTGTTTAGATCCTCGTGGAGGAGTCAGTATTTGAATATCTTCTTGCTATTTGTATTTCTCAGGTAAAGCTTAAACATCTAAAATGTGGGAGAAAGTATATGAAACAGGAAAAGCCAGTTAGAGGAAGTAGAGTTATTAATTTTTTCTGGAACAAAAGAGGAGTAGTAGTATAAAGATGTGAAATAAATACATAATTGACAGTTCCAGTGTATATTTTAAGTCTATCACATGGAGCTTTTTGTAGATATTTTTTCATTAAGATTTCCTTTGTATAATTGTGACATATTATGTCACATAATCAAGTGATTATGAAAACCAAAACTGTAATTTTTAGTTCATGAAAGTGAAACTATTGTGAAAGTCATAAAGTATAATTTATAGTTTACGAAAGACAAACTAATTTATCATCCATACTTGAAATTTTAGTTAACCTTTAACCCTATTTTGGGATCTATTAATCATAGTGAAAATTATTTCCCATTTTGTCAAAATCCTACCTATATGTGCATAATTAACCTCATTAAAAGTTATATTTTCAGAATTAAATAATGACTAATCATAAATTTGCTATCTTCAATAACTGAAAATATTTTAAACCTGGCAAAGGAAGAGTAAGGGAACTGTGAAAAGTTTTTGCAGGAAAGGAAGATAAAAGAAAGAATCATTTGGTGTGGATCTATTCAATCACCAAGTAATATTTGAACTCTACTGCGTTCTAGGCATTGTGCTGGTTTTGGAAAAAACAGTGACCCAAGACAGATACAGTACTTGACCTGACAGAAGCAACAGTCTAGTGGGGAGGCAGAAAATAAAATAAGCAATTATAATACTCTATGGTAAGTGTGATGGAAACTGAGGGTGCTATGGCAGTGCATAGCAGGGGAATCTATCCCACTTGGAGATAAAGGTTAGAGAGAGGGAGTTTGTAAGGTGAAATCTGAATAATGAGGAGTTAGCCAGGTTGGGGATGGTGTGGATTGGGGTAGGGTGGAGCTTCAGACAGAAGAAGAGCCTGGAGGTATGAGGAGCAAGCTCTGTGTGGAACTGGCAGACAAGTTCAGCGCAGACTAGAAATGGGTGGGTGTTCAGAGGTGAGGATGGAGAATTTGAGAAGCCATGTCTTTCAGGGTTTTATAAATCAAGTCTGAAATTTAACCCAAGAAGGAGGGAAACATTGAAAAGTTTTAAATAAAGGAAAGAAGAAATGAGTTCTGTGTATTAAATAAGTCACCTTTTCTGTAGTGTGGACAGTGTGAGATGGGAGTGACTATGGATGGGAACCACTGAGTAAGGGAGGCCAGTGGCTGTATTATATAGTCTGAGCACATGTGAGAGGAAGGATAACTTAATCTGATGTAATGGCATTAGGGCTGGACTAAGAGTAAGAAGATATATTTAAGATATGCTTAAGATAATCATGGATAACAATATCATCACAAACCAACAAGTTGGATTTGTAGAGTAAGAGCTAGGGAGAGAGATTAAATATAAAAGTCAAATTTTTTGGCACAGGCCTTTGAATGGACGGGGTGTTATTCACTATGATGGGGAATGCAGGAGCTATTAAAGGTTTTTCAGACAGCTGATGTGTTTGGTTTGACATGTCTGTGTGGCCTCTGAATCTGATACCATTGACATTTGGATATGCAGTATAGGTTGAATTCAGAGCTCTGAGCTACAGGCATAATTTGGGACTTGTCAGCTCATAGGTTATAATTAAAATAATTGGAGTGGGCAAGAAACTTATTTAGGTGAAAAAGTAATTTGATCTAGTATCTTAAGTTATGTGTATGTAATTTGCTTCAGTACATTTAAGCAATCACTTAGGCAATCACAAGGAGAGATTGGGAGTTTGGAAAGTGGTCTCTAGGTTTCACTTTGCCAACTGCTCTTGAATTACATAATCTCTTAAATTTTTTTCCTGTATAAGTATCAATGTTCCTCAAATCTCTAAAATTTCATGATCAAATTCCTAGAAAAATGTATGAAAAAAAGTGAAACACAAAGTTTTATCTAAACTGAGACCACAATTATGTAAAAGGTAAGTTTAAGAAAACAAGGCTGGAATAAATAAACCAAAATGCTATAATTGGTTGTTTTGGATTACAGACTCTTGTGTTTTTTTTCCTTCCTCCTGTTTCCCATTTTTAAAATAGCAAACATGTATTTTGCAATTAACTCATTTTAAATTAATAATTAATAATTAATTTTACTTATAATAATTAATTTTTATCTATAATTATTATTATATATAGTAATAATTAATAATTAATAATGAGCTTTAAGGGGAGCAAAAGAGAATTTTAGATATCAAAATGTTATAGACATTTTTTTTTTGCTACATGTATTGGTTGACCAATTCTTCAAAAGTCTTGCAAATACTTTATATTGAGCCTATTTGCTGAAAATAGGGCGGAGAATGTATATATCCTTTTTATCCTTTGCAGGTTGCTTTATGTTTCATATCTGCCTTCACTTTTCCTTATGGCAAGCAGCCAACTGGCAGTGATCTGTTTAGAAGGGAATTTTTGTCAAGGTGGATGTGAAACTGTGGAATTTCCAATCCTACTTACAAAGTTAATTTTTTTTTTTAAAGACAAAGTTCCATTTATTTACTTCTTCACTAACATAGCTAGTGTTTTTATTTCTATTATTATTTTAAGAAATTCTTGCCAGATGGAGAGTTCCTCAAATAATTATTTTCTAGGTTTTTTTTTTTAACATTAAAAAGACTTGTATTTGGGAATCTAGGGGATGTTATTCTTTGATTAATTTCTTTCTTCTTTAAATCAAGCAGTTAAAATTAGACAAGCATAAATTTCATGCACTTTCTTTTAAACATCACCTCATTTAAAGCTTTTTCTAAGTCTTATGAAGGTAGGGAGTATGTCTGTCTTGTTTGTATTTGTATCCCCAGTTCCCAGCGCAGAATTCTGCTGATAGTTGATACTCCTTAAATATTTAATGAGTAAAAAAATGAATTCTTGATTAGTGGTGGGCTCATGGATTATTAAAAAGCAAGTAACTAAAATGATCAATTCTATTACTTCAGAGATTTCAGTACTGTGAGACCTAAGTAACTGCAGTGAAAGTAAAATAGCATGTAAAGATACTTTGTTATTAGCAAAATAATAACCATGCACATAAAATATATGTTCATCGTGATGCATCAATGTAATTTCTAATAGAAAGATTCTGATAGTAGGCTATAGACCAGATGATTGTTTTTGCTAGATTGATATGGAGCCATAATTGACAACTATAAGAAGTTTTAAATTTCGGATTCTTCTTCAAGTTTATTTGGGGGAAGCAGTATCAACAAACATAAGAAAATAAAGAGACTTATGACCTAATAGGCCCAACGTGGAGCACTGAACCCGTGAGCCATTTGGACATCTGCACAGCGTGCCATGATGCGTCTGTCTGCTGACTCTCAAGCACTCTCTGTCTTGTATGGGAGTTTGTGTGGCTTCCCAGTCCATGTTGGAGAGGGCAAAGGTTATGTTTGGTAGTCCTGCCTCTTGATTTATGTTTCTTACTTGAGCTTTCACTTTTTATTTTTCTATGAAAAGACATGGAATGCTATCTCAGAAAATTCCTTTGCCAAAACAAATTGGGATGAAAAATGTAGATAATCAGAAACACTAAAAAACAATCAAACTAACAAAAATAAACTTAGAGCATTTTTTTTTATTTAGAAATATGTAGTTTTAGATTTTCATTTATTTGCTTTCATTATTTTAGTCTTTTTTATGGTAAGTGTATTTTGAATAATAAATAATTCTGTAGATAACTGCATTCTCAGTCTTTTTAAGGGAAATGTACATTCTATTTTATTTGGAATCTAAATAATTTTGAAATTGCCGGTCTGTTATTTTAAACTTGAATATTGTCTTTTGTCTTTGGGTGCTTTCTTTTCTGTGAAACCTCATAGTTCAATAGTCATAGGTGGTAACAACTTTGGATCTCACTTGTTACAGACCCAGTTATACATGCATCTAACAAACTACTCTGTGAACAAGCACAACGAGCATTTTGAAAGGGATGAAACTGAAAACAAAGGCAGCAAACGTTCCATCAAATGGTTTACAGAATTTCTGCAAGCAAATGAGCATGATGTTGCTAAGTTTTGGAGTGATATTTCAGTAAGATTTTACTTTTCCACAATTATAATTGTCTTTCCGGAGATTAATTCAAAGGGTTGTCAAATATTTTAAACAGTTTACTTTAGATTGGGTAGGTTAGTAGTGTTTTCATGAAGGACATGGAACTTGTGATGGATTCATTCTGCTTGAAGTGGGATTCTAACTGCTTAGAAGTGGAGAGGGGTAATTCTAGGCGAAAGCTTATGTCAAGTCATAGTGGCATGAGAATAGTAATAAGTAGTCCAAGTTGACACATATGTTTTTTTTGCGAAAGACTCATGGGGATTTAGGATTAAAAAAACATATTGAAGGTCCTCCCTGGTGACCTAGAGGTTAAGTTTCAGCGCTATCACTTCTATGGCCTGAATTCAATCCCAGCCAGGGAGCTAACCCACATGGTGCAGCAGACCTCTCCTGTCTTGCCCGCTGCTTCCCTCAGCAGTGTATTTCAGTAAATCTGCCAGTTCTGCACCCCACTGTATCTCTGGTGAATCTTCTCATGACCTGAACCTTTGGCCTCCACTCCAGTTCATCTATGCATAAATAAATAAATATTAAAAAAAAGAATTGCATACTTATAAAGGTAGCTATTTAAGGTAAACCCAAGGATATTATAAAAAGAGAATAAGTAGGTGGAGTAGGCAATGTTGCAGTAAGTTTTTATCTTATTTTCATAGTTTGGAAATTTCATGAAATTGACTTAAGATTACTTTTCAGTGACCTCTGTTTTGGAGGTAATTTTCTAAATTGCTATTGTCCATTATGAAAACTAACATTCAGTACCTACTTACTATGCAGCAAAGATGTGTGCTTATCAGGAATGAATAGGAAATTAATAGAAAATCTGGGCATGAAGATTAAAAAGAATCACTTATGAAATGCTTTCTGTATACTTTAGGTAAAAATCTTCAAATCCTATTGCAAACCAATCAATATGTTGAAATTTCTCAAATATATTAGTGGAATTTGATTTCTCTTTCCTTATATCACTCCTAATTTTCACATATACCTGTGATCTTGCCTTTAAATGCTCCAAAATATGTTGTTTTTCTGTAGAAAAAACTCAAATTTGTAACTCAGGGTCTATTAATAATCACTTTTACCCCCATATGTCTTGTTCATGCACACATTTATTTGCCAAGATTTTACCTTTTCTCCTCCTACTCTTCAGTGCTTTCACTGTGAATTTGTTTTTTTGAAAATAATCTTGAGAACAATCCCTCAGAGCATCTATGATATTTATCCCCATTGTGATCTGGTTTGGATTCCTAGTAACAGCTCCATTTCTGTCTTTTTTTTTTTTCCTCTCTCCCATGTAATGAATATTGTTCCCATCAGGTAGAAAATGTTTTGTGCTTGATATTACATGGAAATGGAGTTTTGGAGAAATGATGGAATAACTATAACTATGGTAGTCATAAAGTTGCTAACAGTTATTGAAGATTTACTGTGTTCTAGGCACTGTGCTAAGAGTTTTACATAAAGCCTATTTTATTAATATATCGTAGGAAAACATTAAAAAGCAGATGCATGCCAAAAAAAATAAATCTTTTGCAGCAGGTATTATTACTTTTGCCAGCTTAAGTTTGGGGGAAAATGTGACATGTAAGATGTAACCAGCACAACTGAGGTTGACATATCACTGAAGTAGCAAAGGCAGGAGTAAATCCAGAAAGTGTGATTTTAGAGCCAAGTTCTTAACTCTTCTGCTATGTTGCCTATACCTGTAGATGGGGTTAAAAAGACAATATATTTTAAGTGAAACCCAGTGAGACTTCTTTTCCAAAGCCTACAGATTATACTCAACTTGGGTAAACCAATTTAAAAAATTAGCATGTGTAATTTACCCTAGTAGTATTATGTGATGTATCGAATATTTACTAGCTAGTTCTTTAATTGACAGTACTCTCATCTCAGACAAACATACAAAATCATTACTGAGCAAGGAAACACTCTTAGATCCTGACTCCTAACGCTTTCAGTCTTGGTCTGAGTAGAGGTTCTGAATGTTGTTTGTGAAATAGTTAACCTTCCTTGGCATTTTTTTCTCCCTGCCTCCACTAGCCACTTCATGGTTTCTGAGAAGAGTCTATGATCCTATCCTTATAGAACAATTAGAAACCATGTTTATCAACTTCAACTTTACTTATCTGTTCACAAATGTTTTTGAGCAGCTACTAAATGCCAGTTGCTGTTTACAGGAATTAGGAGAGGGGTTGCATATAAAATAGACAAGGAGCATCCACCAAAGAAAGATTGGCTGGCTCTATGCTATGAGCATGATGCAGTGAGAATGGAGGCTGGGATGTAACCAGATGTGGGAATATTAAGAGAAGTGTGTCCAGGAGAGGGCCAGTTAGTACAGGGCCCAGAGAAAGAGAGTGTGGTTAGAGTGTATTGGGCAGAGGAAGTGCTGGATGAAATGAAGTTAGAGCAGCCGTGGGTCTGGCTGCCTTAGAGCTTTATGATCTTGGTCAGGACACCAGTTTGTAAGTCTAGGCCTTATTTCCAATATGTAAATGAGATACACACAGATAATGCATCTTCACATTTTTTTAAAATAACTCATAATTCTCCTAGGAACTGGTGGTAAAGACTCTGATTGTAGCGGAACCTCATGTCCTGCACGCGTATCGAATGTGTAGACCTGGTCAGCCTCCAGGAAGTGAAAGTGTGTGCTTTGAAGTCCTGGGATTTGATATTTTGTTGGATAGAAAACTAAAGCCATGGCTTCTGGAGGTAAGATATTTCTTTAGGAAGAAAGAGAAGTTATCATTGGGCTTGTGTATTAAAACAGATGTTTTTTAAATGTGTGCTTCGCATGTTGTCTCATTAATTGAGCTGAAAGAGGCTTGGATAGAGCATGTGGAAGGAAGAGAATAGTCAGCGATCAAATCAGTCCTAAGAATGGATCAATGCATTTGATATTCTTTATTTTAATTATTTTTAAAAAAATTTACATCATTGTTCATTTTTAAACAATGTTTGTTTCCTTCACCAATGCACCCGTGCACCATCACCTCAATCCCGTGCCCCTCCCTCCCTCCCTCTGATCCCTCTCCCACCTCCTTCCCTGCAGTATGTCTCTGATTTATAATTGTCCATTTTGCTTTGTTGTGTTTTGTACTGTTATTATTTTTTTACACTGATGTCTTATTTGGTTCCCCTATATTCCTGCTGTAAGTGAAACCATCCAATATTGTTCTTTTTCCTTCTGGCTTATTTCACTGAGCATAATTCCTTCTAGTTCCATCCACATTGCTGCAAATGTCATGAGTTTATCTTTTTTGATTGCTGAATAATATTCCATTGTGTATATATACCACATCTTCTTGATCCCCTGCTCATGGATTGGAAGAATTAACATTATTAAAATGACCCTCCTGGGGGCCTCCCTGGTGGCGCAAGGGGTTAAAATGCAACCTAAGAAGCTGTCTGCAGCCTCTGCCGCAAGAGTTTGATCCCTGGCTAGCCAGGGAGCAACCCACATGGTGCAGCAGACCTCTCCTGTCTCGCCCGCTGCTCCCTTCAGCAGTGTGTTTCAGTCAGTCTGCCTGTTCTGTTCCCCACTCTGTCTCTGGTGAATCTTCTCACCCCCCATACCTTTAGCCTGTACCCCAGCTCTTGTATACATAAATAAATAAATCTTTAAAAAAAAGAAAAAAGAATCAAAAAAATTAAAATGGCCATCCTACCAAAAGCAATATACAGATTCAATGCTATTCCAATAAAAATCTCAGTGATTCTTCAAAGAAATAGAACAAATACTGATGAAAATCATATGGAACCACAAAAAGCCACGAATAGCCAAAGCCCTACTGATGAAAACAAAGGAGAGAAGAGGTATCACACTTCCAAACTTCAAGCTATACTACAAAGCCATAATAATTAAAAGAGTTTGGTATTGGAACAGAAACACACATTTGATATTATTATCCCAATTAACTCTTGAATGTTTTTCTAGGCTAGGAGTTTTAACTGTATGTGTGGATCTCTTTTGCTAATTTGCCACTTACTTTCTCCACTACTTTCTCAGCTTAAGAATTCTGGATAGTCTTTCCTGTGCTTGGGTTTTAGGACCACAGCTTCCCTGTCTTCAGTGTGTCTCGCCTCCAAAATGTCCAAAAAGAGATTCCAATTGGGTTATTAGTCAGTAATACCTAACCCAGTGGCATGAATTCTCAGGTGGGACCACCTCATGTCCCCAGGGCTTCTTACCAAGCCTGTAGGAAAACAAGGCTTCCTACAAAGCCTTTGGTTTTGTTGTCAGTTCCTCTTATGGTCAGAGTTGTTACTATTTTTCCTTGATGATAAAAGGTCACATTTAAAAAATATGAGCTAATACAAAGGAAAACTAAAAAGGATTTCTGTTTATTAAAACCTTTCCTTCTAGTTCTATTTATGTTTATAGTTTATTGATAAAGGAACTTTGAACTTTTGTGGTCCAGCAATTCTCCATCTAGCAATTTTCACTAAACTCCCTGATTTGGGGTCATATAGCCCATGGTCATGAGATGCTGTCCTTAGCATTTTTTTTTTTTAAATAAATGAATGAATAGATAAATTAGCACAGTAAGTGATTTCTGGTTACCTTTTAAAAAGGAACATTTTGCTGTAGAAGATAGAATCAGCTACTTTCATTTTAAATTATCTTTTTTAAAATTTAGAATTGAAAGTTATGTCTGTAATAGCAACTTTTGCATAAGTAAATTGAATGCATGATAGGTGAGATCAAGACATTCAAAATACGTTTTTCAAGAAAGAACACTTCCAATTTGAGAGTTGAAGTAGTGTGTTCAACCTACTGTGGACAAATAATGTATATTATCTTCCTAACCAAACACAATTCTTGTAGGTGTTCAAATTTTGCTCCTGCTTGGTCCTAGAACTAAAATAATTGTGAAGAATTTTGCTTGTCCTTTTGCTTTCTCAGTTCTTTGTGTATAAAAGCACTTAATCCTGCCCTATGGGCCTGCAATACTGTAATTTGTAGGAAACACATTTTACTCATTCAGAAGACCAAAATAAGTATTTCTCAGATATATTTGTTCTCCATCCTGTTTCTGTTGTAACTCACAACTCACCAAA
Organism: Talpa occidentalis; assembly: GCF_014898055.3. Classification (NCBI taxonomy): domain Eukaryota; kingdom Metazoa; phylum Chordata; class Mammalia; order Eulipotyphla; family Talpidae; genus Talpa; species Talpa occidentalis. Next base: position 42,944,369 of record NW_023605305.1, read on the forward strand.
GGCCTTTGAACTTATTGGGAGTTGAGAGTAATAAAGGTGACTTTTGTTAGGCTAATGAGTGGTTTTCTTGAGGAAATCACCTGAGGGTGGTGGCTGGTTGTCAAGGATACCAACCTTGTGATTAGAGGGTGGAACTTCCAGTCCCACCCTTTGGGAGAGGAGAGGAGCTGGCAGTTGAATTAACAAAGACCACTGAGTTAATCAGTCATGCCTATGTAATGAAAACACCATAAAATCTCAAAAGGAGGGCTTTGGGAATTTCTAGGTTGGTGAACACAGAGATTAGGTCATAGAGGTTATGGGAGTTGTGTGCTTTTCCCAAGAGCGTTCCCTCTGCATCTCTTCCACCTGGCTGTCCTGGGTGAGTTATATCCTCTATATTAAATTGATGATCAAGTGCATAAATGTGTTTCCTGGGTTCTGTGAACCCCTCTAGAAAAGGAATTGAATCTCAGGATGGTGTCCTCTGGTTTACAACCAGCTGCTCGAAGCACACTTAATGTGTTTGGGAGTGGCACCTGAAGTCTAAGAAGAAAGTAGTGAGCATCTTCAGTCTGTAGCTGGTTGGCCAGAAGCCCAGGGGATCACCTGAGCTTGTGGTCAGCATATGAAGTAGAGGGCATTCTTGGGAAAGAGCCTTTAAGGTAGGAAGGACCACTGAGCAGGTTTTATATGATCCAGCAGACTGACCGGGTAAAGGAGGAATCGGAGTCTTCAGTGGTTTTGCAGGGTTTTTTGTTTTTTTTTGGTGAGCACCCGGGTTTCCCAGGACTTTATTTGTGCAGAGCCAAGATGGAGAGGGCCTTGCATCTAAAAGAAGGTGTTGGGCCTCTTGGTGGTGAAGCGTGGTTTGTGCTGGCCACGCAGAACCCGGTGGGGCAGTGGGAACTTGATCTTCGAGTTGTGGAACTGCTTGACTGCTGGCCGGCGGCATTTGCTTGCAGCTATCTCCTCCACCTTCATGATCTGGATGGAGTGGGCCCGGGCACGGTGTCGGGCACCCATATCTCGGTAGCACTGGGTGACCGCACCCGCGGTGGTCAGGTCTAGGTACTCTCGGTACATATTGTGGGTGCCACTGCGGGAGTCATAGCGAAGCCAGATGCCAAAGTTCTTCACTCGCAGAGGGGATTTCTCGAACATCTGCCCACAGTAGACAATTTCTCCTGAAGACTTCTTCATCTTCTTCAACTAAGACACGAAGTACCAAAAGCACGACTTAGTGACAACGTGATTAGGCGCAAAGATCCTCATTCGGTAGAGGGGTGGTGTGTGGCATTTGGGGGTGGGCAGGCAGCGCCCCACCACCTTGTACTCTCGCAGTGTTCCCGAGCTCTTCATGGCATCCTCGCCATGCTTGCCGCCACACATGGTTTTGCAGGTTTTTATGGGAATTACCAGGTATACGGCAGGCAGGGGTGCTGGGGGCTGGGAGGCTGGCAATACTCCCAGCCCCCAGCAAATCCTCACTCTGTCTGGGCTCTCTGGTGTTCTCTCTACTTCTCTCTCTCGGCTTCTGCTGCTTCTTTCTCGGCTTCACTTTCGGCTTCTACTGGCATCCCTGTGACGCCACCCTTAAAAAGCCCAGTCTTAGCCCAGGTGAATCCCATCTACCTATGCCCACACCCTACTCCAGGTGCCCGCCATCAGGCATGCATTCAGGACCTCAAGGATCCATCATCTATCCTGATGGCGGGAGGGCAGAAAAGCCTGATACCTTTTACCTTACCCTACAGTGCCCTTCCTTAGTATGTAGAATCTGATGCTCTTTCTGCATAGATAGTGTCAGAACTGAGTTTAATTCTCAGACACCTTGCTATGAATTCTTGCTGGTGAAGGGGACGCCTCCACACAGGCTCATTGAGCTTGGTCTAGGAAGCCAGTGCAGGCCTTTTCATGTGACAGTTTCTTCTTTAGATTTACTATTTTATCTGCAATCAGTCTTTTCTGTTTTTAGCTCTGTAGGGTAAGGAAAAATGTCAGGCTTTTCTGCCCTCCCGCCATCAGGATAGATGATGGATCCTTGAGATCCTGAATGCATGCCTGATGGCGGGCACCTGGAATAGGGTGTGGGCAGATGTAGATAGGATTCACCTGGGCTGAGACTGCTTTTTAAGGGCGGCGTTACAGGGACGCCAGTAAAAGCCAAAAGAGAAGCCGAGAAGCAGAGAGAACACCAGAGAGCCCAGACAGAGTGAGGACTTGCTGGGGGCTGGGAGGACTGCCAGCCTCCCAGCCCCCAGCACCTCTGCCTGCTGTGTACCTGGTAAATCCCAATAAAAAGCCTGCAAAAAACCACTGAGGACTCTGACTCCTTCACCTGGTCTGCATGGGATCAGAAAACCTGCACTGTGGTCCTTCCTGCCCTTACAGTTGGCGTAATTGTACAATTGGCATAAGTCAGCAGGATGATCCATGCATACGGGTATTGGAGCCCTCCGAAGACCTGGAGGGACTAAGAGTAACAGACTGTGTTTGACTGTGATGACGCTGGAGGCACCATGGTGCCTTAGAAGGTGGACACCGTCCGGGAACTGCGGGACCAGACCTCAGCTGGAGGAGGAGACGCCCGAGAGGACCAGCCAATGACTCCTGAGGCAGCAGGATCATCGGCGAAAAGAGGACCATGATTCGGAGCTTGTCAGTGCTGATGCAGGGAGAGGCCTGATGGACTAATGGAGTTGGCAGAGGAACTTGCAGGTTCATATGTTTTTGGGACCCTGGGGGTGGAACAGTTTCATTTGTAAACCCCAGGAGATGGGAATCTGGGGGTGGCCAGTGGGCCTTAATGGCCAAAAGCAGCCTGTGTATGCCCAGCAGCCAGGCAGAGGAGAAAAGCCAACTGAGAAGGCAAAAGCTGGTGCTAAAGCTAAGTTGCTAAGTTTGGGAAGCCCTGAGTGGCTGTTAAGCAGCCTGAGTATGCTGAAGACCTGTGAGTCTCGTAAAATCACCTGTGGGTGATGCCCTGCTCGTTGTCGAGTGAGGGTGAGTTGCTGAGGAACCCGTCCTTGGGGGACCGGTGGGGAACGTGGCTTGAGGTGGAGCCCAAGCCGAATGTAGAGTTTGGATCCCCGACCCATGTGCTTGTGCAGTGGGTTGGCCTGAGTGCAGGGGTCTGTGAGTCACATTGATGGCTATGAAGGCTGAATGTTGGAGTGACTGCAGACAGAAACCCTGAGGGTTGGTGATTACCCCCAACGGAATAGAATCGCCAATCCCAGAGCGAGTGCATCCTGGGGGTGGATGCTGTGTGTGGCTTGTAGCCGAGACTACAGCCAGAGAAGGCCAGGAAGCCTGACAGCTGGTGTGTTACAGTAGATGCCATGAGTGATTCCCCTCTCTTGTATGAGCAGTGCCTTTGGCAGCAGATTTGGTGGCTCATCTGCTGGTACCAATAATTGTCTTTTGCACTAGGTTGGTGCCCTGCCTGGACTTATTTGTGTTCTGTTGTATTTTGTTATCTTGTGATGTATTTGCTTTTGTGGGCCGTGGCTGCATTGCTTATGTTTGCTAAGAAAATTGTATATATATGTAGATTATATGGCAGAAAACCCTGAGGGGGTGGACTATAGGGTAAGGAAAAATGTCAGGCTTTTCTGCCCTCCTGCCATCGGGATAGATGATGGATCCTTGCGGTCCTGAATGCATGCCCGATGGCGGGCACCTGGGGTAGGGTGTGGGCAGATGTAGATAGGATTCACCTGGGCTAAGACTGTGCTTTTTTTAAGGGCGGCGTCACGGGGACGCCAGTAGAAGCCGAAAGAGAAGCCCAGAAACAGCAGAATGAACAGAAGAGAGAGAAGCAGAGAGACCACCAGAGATCCCAGATAGAGTGAGGACTTGCTGGGGCCTGGGAGGCCTGCCAGCCTCCCGGCCCCCAGCACCCCTGCCTGCTGTGTACCTGGTAAATCCCAATAAAAAGCCTGGAAAAAACCACTGAGGACTCTGACTCCTCCTTTACCCGGTCTGCTGGATATCAGAAAACCTGCACTGTGCCCATTCCTGCCCTTACAAGCTCCTACTACTTGTTTTTTATCCTTGATGGCATGGGGAAGAGGTGAAGGCATATGCATGAGGTGGAAATGAAAGGATAGCAGGGAATAATGATTTTATAGATAGATATCTTAGTGTAAAGTATTTTTCTGACAAACTAGCTTGGTAAATCAGAGTTGGCTGAATGGTTGAGTTCTGTGTGTGTTTTTTCAAAGGTGCAAAATACCCTTTCTTCATACTTCATTCTTTTCATCATTTTTATATCATTCAGAGCCCTTAATAAACTATTGTTTGCATTAGTATATTTTCATTTCCTATTCATTCTTTCATTTTCATATCCATCAAAACCATTGAAAAGCCTCCACAATAACTAACAGCCGTGGATAATGAACATTTATTATATTGAAACGGTTAAAAGAATCTCTTAGATTTTGCTTCTTTATGTTTCTTCCAGCTGAGACCTAGTGGTTCTAATCTACTTATTAAAAACATTTTGGCGCCATCAAGTGGAATAAGATAGAAATTGCTTCTGAGAATGTGATAGTTTTGAGTGAATTGTATTAATTGATAGTAATGATTGTACAGGCAAGATTGCAGAAATTTTCAAGCATAGAAAACATTTTTGGAAAAACATGGAAATTTGGTGGAGCATGGATATAACTGATAATGCTTTTAAGTGTCCTTGAATTAATTTCAGCAAGTCATTGTTCCAGGTGATGAAAATACAAAAATAAGACTGAATATTTGTTCTTGTCTAGTGGGGATTCCAATATATATCTGTAGGGTAAAGTCCCAAATGCATGCCTGATGGCGGGCACCTGGAGTAGGGTGTGGGCATATGTAGATGGGATTCACTTGGGCTAAGACTGGGCTTATAAGGGCAGCGTCACGGAGACGCCAGCAGAAGCAGAGAACAAACAGAAGAGCAGAACCATGAGAGCAGCAGAGACCACCAGAGAACGCTGGAGAGCCCAGATAGAGTGAAGACAGGCTCCCGGCCCCCCAGCACCTCTGCCTGCTGTACCTGGTAAATCCCAATAAAAGCCTGCAAAAGCCACCGAGGACTCCAGGACTTTCTCCTCCTTTAACCCCTTCTACTCAGATCATAGAGAACCTGCTCTGGCCCTTCCTGCCATTGCAATGTCTTATGATAATTATTATTAGGGACCAGGAAACTACCACAGACAACAGAATCATTACTCTTTCTGTGTACATGTGTGTATTTGAGAATTAAAAAAAAAAATCTTGCAGAAAGAGGAACAGTAAAGCTGTAACAGGTGGGATGGGGTTTGAGGGTAAGATATTGCAGTTAGGGGGCGGGGAAGGTACTGGGCAGAGGAAACAGACTAGGAGCTCAGAATCTAGTAAGGATACTTTGCTATGTGCATGAATTGATTGTGCTTGCTTTCATAATAAAACTATGATTTGGACAGTTACTAAATAGCATCTATTAATTCCAGTTGCTTTGTAGTTCTCATTTTTGCTTGCATTTACAAGTTGCTGAAATTTAAGACCGGCATCTGCTGGGTTTGTCTGTTTTAGAATTGGGGTAAGAGATAAGAACCAAAGAAGTCATCAGCACTACAGAGTATGTAGTTTTGGCTGGATAGAACTCTAATTTTCAGAGTTTCTTTTGTCAGCCATTTGTGGTTCTTCTAGTTTATATTTTTTAACATTTTTCAGAAAACTTACAAAAAATTCTGAGTTTTTACCTAAATTGAAAAACATATTTCTACCTTTTCATGTATCAGTTTACCTTGTATGGGTAAATTTTTTCATAGACCAATTTCTTTCATAGACCAATTTCTTATAAAAAGAGAGACAGGTCTGAGATTGTGTTGCATCAAAATCTCATGCCCTCTTCAATTAGGGGTATATCCAGCAGAATTCCAAATTGCACATTTGGAATGGAATACTTAAAGTCTATAAAGGTAGATAACATTTCAGTGAACCACCTAATCAGTTCTTGAGTGGTTTATTTTATAATTTTGCTACATGTAGTGGCAGAATTAGCATGAATAGTATCATAAAAATTTTTGCTATATTTGAATCAGTGTGGAATGGTTGAAACTTTTTTCCCACAAACTTTCGCATTACCCTTTCTTTGCACTTATAAGAGGAAATGCTTAGAGCTTTGAAGTAGCAGATTAATAAACTCCCTTTTTCAAATTTACCTGGAATAATTCAATGTTCTTGCACTTGCCAAGCTATTGCCTTCCCCTAAGACAACATCACAAGGATGGGCATATATCCATCACCTTTTAAACCAGAAATCAGCAAACAAAATACAGTATAGTAGTTCTCAATAAAAGGGGTTTCTTGCATCCATCAAAATGTTGGCATGAAAGATTTTCATAATACAATGTTAGGAGAAAAACTTGGTTTAGAAAATAGTATGGTTCATATAGCAGGTACTCATAATATAAAATGATTACGTATGCATAGGAAATTTCTGAAATACCCTTTATCAAATTGTTAACAATATACTAGGAAGTGGGACTGATTATAGGTGATCTTTTTGCTTGTTTAGCTTCTATTCACTGTTTTTTCTGCAGTAATTTTGTGCCATGTTTCTAGTAAGATTTGTATTTCTGAATCATTTAAGTATGATGTGGTTTCTTTCAGCTGTCAGTTGTAAAGTATATGCTATCAGTTGTCTCTTGTGATAGATTTGCACAAAACAGTACACTTTATGACTAGTAGCAGGCCTATTTTTTGAGATAATGTACAGGTTTAATTGGTGGACATGAAGCTAAGCTTGCAATTTTGAGTTTAATAGTGTTCTAACCTACTGAATTAACAATTTTCTTAAACAGCTGCTATTCCAGTTACATTGTCGTAACAATAACATCAACCAAGGACAAAACCAAAAATTCCAGCTCTTGAAGTGGTAGCATATTGTATAATGAATTTCATGGTATATTCAGTTAACTTTTATTTTCAATGTTAATGGAATACGGAAAGTGATATTGGAAAATAGAACAACCATAAGTGTCTTATGTTATTCCCGTGAGTCCTATCCAGTTAAGGATTTTTATAGAAATTAGTCTGCAACTACACTTAGTGGTGTCTTTTGAGTAATATAAGTAATGTAGTCAGTGCCTTTGGAAATGAAAGTTGATGAATTATTGTTTGAGCCAGGTGGAAAGAAACTATTTTTTTAGACCGTGATAGGCTAATTAATCCAGAAGATATAAAGTAATGAGAAAAAGGCACTGATGGTTTCCATATGCTAAATACATACATATAATTATTACTAGATTGGTAACAGTATTTTTTTTTGTCATTATTACTGTTCTTTCACTTTTACCTAAACTTAGAAACTGCAGTACCTGGGATAAAGCTGTAGAGAGCAGAAAGAGGGCAAATAAATGTGCTCACTAAAGATTCTGAGCAAAGGCAGAGTGGCGAGCGGAGGGGAGGTGGCACTAACACTCAGTTCCTTGACTTTGGGTGATAGAAGTGGAGGTATGGCAGTGGTAATCTGGGCCATCTCCCATGTAAATATCCACTGGTTGGGGATTCTGTGCCAGATTACCAAAAGTGTACTGAATATTTATTGACCTTCTGACATTTAACTACTCTCATTATTTTATCTGTACATTTTAGATCAATCGAGCACCAAGCTTTGGAACTGATCAGAAAATAGACTATGATGTAAAAAGGGGAGTACTGCTAAATGCACTGAAGCTACTAAACATCAGGTAAAGTTTTTCCTCCATCTTCTGGAACTTTCCCTCCCTACTTGACATATCCCTCATTTGTACATGGGATTTTCTTGTCATGTTTTGTATTTCGTATTTTGAATGTCTTCATTTTATTCATTAAACCCATTTGGTTGTTAGCATTTGTAAAAAATATTTTTTCTATGTTCTTGCACACTGCTTTTCCTTCTTTCCATGTAATACTCTGAACTTGCAGTAAGTGTGGTTAAATTATAGTGTGGCATACTTACTTATTGTAGAGTATGAGACTGAAGTGAAGAGTACCTTAGGAAATGTTCTAGATGATCTTTCTAGCCTTACAAGAAGAAACAAAAGCAAAGAGGTCCTTTTGGAAGTGAAAAAACAAAACCAAGTACTCAGACATAGATTTTCTACCTTTCTGTCCAGAGATCTCCTATCTTATAAGCTGAGTAAATAGAAAAGAAGAAGCATTTATAGGTGAGGATTAACTTTCCCACTGGAAATCAAAGATTAGAATTTGTTCTTTTTTGTATCATTAATAGTATTCCATTGTATGTACATGTACATTCTCTTTACCCGTTTATTTATGTTGCTTCTATGTCTTGGCTATTGTGAGTAATATTGTGGTCAACTTGGGAGTGCAGATATCTCATTGAGATTAAATCTTTTTTTTTTTTTTAATAAAGGATGGGAGAGTCTTATTTCAGCTCCCTATGAGCATATACTCTGAAGTGGGACTGCTGGGTCAATGGACTATTTTTAGCCTTAAAAAAAGGAAATCCTGCCATTTGTGACAACATGGCTGAAACCGGAGAACATTATGCTAAATGAAATAAGCCAGACACAGAAGAACAAATACTATATAATATCTCTTATATGAGGAATCTGAAGTAGTCAAACTCATTGAAGAAGAATGGTGATTGCTAGGGCTAGAGAAAGGGGTAATAGGGAGATAATATCAAAGAATACAAAGTTTCACTAACGCAAGATGAGTAAATCCTAGAGCTCTATTGTACTTCATAGTACTTATGGTAACAAATCTGTATTATATACTTAAAAATTTGCTGAGGGGTAGATCTTATGTTGTGTTTTTATTATAAATAATAATAAAGAGTGAGAAAAATTTTGGAGGTTACAAATATGTTTGTGACATGCTGTGGAGGGTTTCATGGACATTTGCTTATCTCCCAGATCATTAAATTATACACATTAATATGTTTATATCTTTGAATGCCAGTTATAGATCTCTTCATAAATGGTTTAAAAAATAAACACATGGCAATAGCAATAATAACAGTAACAATAAAAAGAAAGCATTGACACAGTGGGAAGTAAAGTTTGAAAGAAAGTTTGGTTGGTGTGGGTGGTAGACTACTTGCAGGTTACATGATCATAGATAGCAAATTTTTGAAATGTTTATTGTTTTAGAAAGCTTTTGGGTTACTCCAAAAGAAATTTATTAAAAGTTTTAACTGAACTACTTAATGCAGGTAGTGAGTTGTCTGCCATTATAAGTGTTCAGATAACGCTTAGGGTGTTGGATTGAAAAAGACATTTGGTGTTGGATTGAAGCACAAAGATTTTATGATTTCTTTATTCTGATTGTCATTTTAAGTCCGAGAAGAGTTGTGGGGTGCTTCTTAATGACTTGTTCTGATGTTTTCAAGCATTTAGCAGATGCCTGGTTGCAAAGTGGCTTTATATTGAAGGCATCATTTTTTAAAAAAAGGAGGTGGACATATACACTTGTTCAGAAATGTTCTCCAGTTCCCTTATTTTGCTTGACCAAAGAATGTTTTGATTAAATTCTACTGATACATTAATTATCCTAAAATAAATGAATAGAAACGGAAGAGATATCTAGAACTAGAATATTAAATAAATAATTAAATAAAATAGAGAATTAAATAAAAGTTGGAATGATAGAAAAGGGTGGATAAGAACATCATTCAAATGTGACTAATTGTAGAAAGATAGGGAAGTGTTTTAAACAAAGCACAGCATGTTCATAGAACTAATGAGTTCATGTTACAGGAGTCTAGAGTGTGCAAGGCAAATGGTTAGAGAAATTCCTTGGATGGAATGACAGCGATGGTTAGGAAAGGATTCCATGAAGTGGTAAACAAGACTCAAGTCAGTGTATGGATACAGCTGTATGAATAATTGCTGATTAAAATGCTAAGTAATAGAGATTGTTTTCACTTTGGTTAAATTTTATTTTGGTCTGGGAGAGATGTACTAAACATTATTGGTGCTTGTTTATGCCATATTTATAGAAATCTAAACTGATTTCAGAATGGCAGAATTCCTACAGGGTAGAATTTGGCAGCTTTCCTCTAGAGAAAAATTCTTATGGTGATTTCCTGTGTTTTTGTCTTTGCTTCTATTTTTCTTCTTTTCATTTCTATTCCCCTTCCTCTCTCTTCTTTCCTTTTATATGAGATGCTATATGGAAATGGTCATTCTAGACAAAGTGAAATATAAAAAAATAAAAATTAAGAACTACGTAAGCATGGCACACCCCTTTTTCCTTAAACAGGAAATTCAGCCAAATTTAATATTCATCTTTGGAAAAATGTTACTCTCAAAAAAGTAATCACTAAAAATCACAATCTTTTAATATCTAATTAATCATAAAGTGCATTTATTTCTCCTCCAAAATAATTCAGCTTTTTTCCCTTTAATGTAATTCCTGTTTTCTTGGGTTCCACCCTCATGTTTCAAACTTTCTGACGGAAGAAGCATTCCATTTGTTTTAGCCCTTTAGGACTGTCTTAACAAAATACCACATATAATAGCTTATAAACAAAAGAAATTTATTCCTTACAGTTCAGGAGGCTGGAGGTCAGAGGTTAGGTACCAACTGGTAGAAGGAGAGTGCTTATCTGGGTCACAGACTTCTTTATCTTCACCCCTTGGAAGGGTTAGGGAGCTCTCTGGAGCCTTTTTTAGTAAGCACCAATCCCTTTCAAGAGAGTTCTGCCCTCATGATCTAATCACTATCCCTTGGCTCCACTTACCAATTCCATCACCATTTGGGGCTATGATTTCAGTATATGAATTTGGGGGGGGCATGCTCAATACACTGTACCATCTTGACTGCCTAATTCTTCTTATTCTAAAACACTGTACATATTGCCAAGGAAATACACATATGATTCTGCCTTCTTTGAAATTTCGCCTCTTTCTTCATTGACTAAAGTTGAATTTGAGACTTAATAACCTAATATTAAAGCCCTTTTGACCAGCGGAATTCCCCGCATTCACCCACAGCTCCAACAAAACTGAATGACATGCAGTTATCTGCCTGTGTTTGTTTCTTTTTTAAAAAATTATTCCTTCTAACCTATTTGTCACTCAGATCTCAATATTATCAGGAAAGAGATCTGTTTCCTAGTACTCCTATAAGTTCAAGTTGTGAGGGAAAAGAATATTTTTTATTTATTTTATTTTTTAAAGATTTATTTATGCATACAAGAACCGGGGTACAAGCCAGAGGTGTGGAGGGTGAGAGGATTCACCAGAGACAGAGTGGGGAACAGAACAGGCAAACTGACTGAAATACACTGCTGAGGGGAGCAGTGGGCAAGACAGGAGAGGTCTGTACCATGTGGATAGCTCCCTGGCCGGGGATCAAACTTGTGCTGCGGACAGCTTCATAGGTAGCGTCTTAACCCCTTGCGCCACCAGGGAGGCCAAGAACAATTTTTATTGTGAAGGGTCTTAGCCCCATCATCTCAATGCAATTGCCTGATGAACAGATGGGATCACACGTTACCTTAAGCATTTTTTTTTACCTCTCCACACTAGAAGTTGATCAAATGGCCTTATTGTACCTGTTCCTTTGGTTTGCACCTTCATCTTGATCTTACCAGGCTAATGACAATGGAAGGCATAGGAACTTAAGCTCACGCATACAAATCCTATTTTTTCCCAAGGCTGAGTGAAGAATAATCTTTGCTTTTCCTTTCCCCACCACCCATGCGTTTGCCCTGCTCTTGCTAGATCCTTAAGGGAGGTATATATAACTGTGAAGCTCGAGGGAGTGTGAAGGAAAGACCTCAGGCTTCTCTTAATGCACCAGCTACATGAAGAGAGATAAGAGGCTTATAGGAAGGCACTCTCACAATAGGTCTCTCCTATAAAATCAGACAGTTGTCACTAAATTTTCATGATTTTGCTAAAGTAAGAAAGACTGAAAATGCTTTCAAATGATGATTGTTAGGCTGGGATTTCAGTAACACTGATAATCTTAAAGAGTGGCTAGTATAAGTGGAATGCTTAAACATCAATGGAACTGGTTTAGGAAGGCAAAAAGGAGCTAATATTTGTTAAGAGTCTATTAGTGTTACCATAAGTTAATCTTTGTAAGAACTCTAGGAGGAGGAGATGCTATTAACATTTAGCAATTAATTGACCTAAAATTGTAGAATTAGTAAATTATGTTGGAAAATGAAACTAGGCATGTCTTACTCTGAAAATTTATAGTTTCTGTTATATCTTTTTACCTTCAGAACATCTACATACTATGTGGAGACCTATATTTGATGAATGATTAAATGAATATTATATGTATGAATATATAAATTTAATAAACATTTATTCCTATCCCCACTGTGTCTCCTCTTCTGCTACTTCTCTCCACAGGTATAGGATCTGAGGTATTTGAATTCTAGAATGTAGCCTATGTTTTATGTTTTAGGACTAGTGATAAAAGGAAAAACTTGGCTAAACAAAAAGCTGAGGCCCAAAGGAGGCTTTATGGTCAACATTCAATAAAAAGGCTCTTACCAGGTTCCTCAGATTGGGAACAGCAGAGACACCAGTTGGAGAGGCGGAAAGAAGAGCTGGTATGAAAATTTAAAAAACATATCCACAATTTGAATTGCATAATTTATTTGTCAGGTTTTACTTGTGAAGTTTTTTCATTTTTAGAAAGAAAGACTGGCTCAAGTACGAAAGCAGGTCTCAAAAGAAGAACATGAAAATCGGCATATGGGGAATTATAGGTAATTTTCCATATTTTTAATAGATTGAAGAAATGAAGTGTCAACACAATTCTACATGTTTTTGAATTTTGTGGGCTTATTTTGGCTACTGTTTAATTTATTATGAGAAACTGCTTTTTGTTTACTCTTTCCAGATAGAAAACATAGACAGGAAGTTGATGGTTCAGACTTAACGTTCTTGCTAGCCAGCTGCTGGGGTGATGGAAGTCTTTTAAACTAGACATTATCCTGTGACTTTATTTGATTACAATTTGGTATTTTGAGAAAGTCATGTTTCAGATTTCTTAATATTCATTTTGCAGTTCAAAGTGGTTGCTGTGCTTTGTTTTAAACTCAAATGTATCAGGAGTCAGACAATTAATGAAAATGTGTGAAGGAGCTAAATATGAGATGATAGGGAGGGGTGTAGACTGTGCCAAACCAGAACTCTTCCACAGTATCACTTTTGATAGGATGAAAGGGGGATCCCCAAAGCTCTTTGTGTTCTTGAAAAGACTACTTCTCCTCCCAAATTTTGACCTTAACTCAACAGAATTAGGAAGATTTGAGGCCAGAGAGCTTCCTGCCCTCCTGGTAAGATATTTTCTCCTGGCCTTAACAATACCAAAGTAGAGATGAGGACTACTCCTCTCATTCTACTTCTACCCAATTCTTTTCTAGACAGGCAAATTCTAGCCCCTAAAAGAGATCATCGGGATTACTTACTTTATTCTTGTATACCTCAATAATCACAGTAAGTCCAAAAATTCCCAGTTATCTCCCATCACCTGAGCTCTCTCCCATAAAGCTCAATATTTCTCTAATATGCCCAATTGTAATTTTCCAGCCACCTCCCTCCAACCAAACCCTTATAGCATATACTTTCTGCAACTGCATTGTTTAATGAAATTCTATAGATAAACTTTACTTTTGTATGTGTAACAGATAAAAATTCATGAATTTATCATGGCTATACTTTAGCTTTATTTCTAGATTTCTAGCACTTAGTAAAATGTCTGACACAGAGAAAGTAAAGATTATTTATGTAATTGACCTTAACTCTTGTGCTATGATAGCTTCTTTTACACAAGCTGTTTTTCTGATTTTATTGTAGACGTATTTATCCTCCTGATGATAAAACACTACTTGAAAAGTATGAAAATTTGTTGGCTGTTGCTTTTCAGACCTTCCTTTCAGGAAGAGCAGCCTCATTCCAGCGAGAGCTAAATAATCCTTTGAAGAAGATGAAGGTAAATAAATCAGTATTTTTAAGGAGAAAGGAGTGATGCTAACAGTATGTTTTTAAAAACAACCTACCCAATATCCCACATAAAAAAACATTTTACTTTTAAAATGCACTTTCCTTCCATTTTAACAGTTGATAGCATTTCATAGTCAACTAAGTGATTCATAAATAAGTTGTTGTTTAACAGGGCAAAATATGCAGTAGGGAATGTCATTATCTTGTAATAAACATATTATAGAGATGTATATATATGTAACTGAACAAAAAGTCATTGAATTAATCTAGTGATATCCTCATTATTAGCAATGTAACAAACATACAGCATTTTCTTCTGCATAGACCTGGCATATTAGAGATAATTAAAGTACATGTGTGCACACATACACACATGCGATAATCTGTTTACCTTACTAAAAGGGCTATCAGTTATCTATTAATAATAATCTATAAAAATCATCTAATAATATATTATTATAGCATGATGGACCACTTAATTCTATTACCCACTAACCTGCCATCTTAACTGGGCTGAATTGTGCTGTTGTTCTGCTGGCCTTGCTTGAAATAAATCATACCGTTGTGTATATCTGAAAGCTTAACTGGAGCTGGAAATACAAGATAACTTTGTTACATTTCTGTTATCTTTGTTGTGATAGTCGGAACATTTGGAGAGCTGGATAGGTATGTCTTTCTCTCTGCATGGTCTTAGCAGGGTATTCACACCTCTTAATTTGGTAACTTGGATTTCCAAAGGGAGGATTTCAGGAGGACAAGGCCATTATGCAAGTATAATCAAGCTTCTGCTTGAATCATGCTTGTTAATATCCTGCAGGACAGACAAGTTTATCTGACCTGTTAAAACTGTTGGTACTTATATTTCTGGGTTGCTACCTACAATGATAACTCCCAGTATCTTGGATTCCATGCTATGAGTGATTGAAAAAATAGTAATAAGATCTATTATAGATCAACTTTGCTATGGTCTTTTCACTCAAATTCCACAGTCTGTATATTTCTTGTTACATTGTTTCTATATGAAACTGGTATAATGAAAGAAACAAAAGTTTTCTGTCTGAAGTTATAATGTTATATTGCAGTAATCAACATAGAAATGAACAAAATTGTGGTTTGGAAAATTAGAGTTAACTTTTGGAAATTTTAAATTGTCCAATAGGCTAATTTATTGAAGTATTGTACTCTAAGCTTTTAGTAGCATACTACAACACAGAGATACATTTGCTTATAATAATTAATACATAATAGATTTCAGTAATATATTATTTCTTTTGCTGATTTTAGGAAAAGTTTCTTCAAGAGATTTTGTTGTGACTTTTTATTTATTTGATCTGAGCTATCATTAAGTAATTTCAGGAATACTTGTACCCTGCTTTATGGCGATTGAACTTGGAAAAATTCAAGAGTCTGTTAGTGATCACAATTTTTATTAAATATTTTTATAAGGAGGAGGATATTTTGGATCTTCTGGAACAATGTGAAATTGACGATGAGAAGTTGATGGGAAAAACTTCCAAGTCTCGAGGACCTAAGGTGCAGTACCTCAAATTTCCTTAGTAGCAAAGTAGATGCTACTAATAAGCACAGCTGTTTTCCCTTTATATTTTGCCTAAGAATGACTGATACAACTTTCAAGGACTATATATCAAGAACTATATCTATCCAGTGTAGATGGAGTTGGGAAGATAATGTTACTTACACTCGGGCTTTGTTCATTTCCCTCATTATTGATACTTCCCCTAATTCAAGTGAAAACCCTGAGGATCAGGGGCCAAGAAGAACCTAGAACCTACTAAACTTATTTTATACTCAGTGTTAAGTTTTCTGCATATCTCTAGATACATATTTATTGGAGATATATGTAGCACTCTAGGAAGTGAGTCAGGACTCCAGAGGCCCTGTTTTTGGTATTCCAATGATATTGAAATTCTCTTACATAAAATAGGTTGTTTCTAGGACTAAATAGAATACTGTCATGCAGGCAAAAATGGACAGGTGTTTGCTTTACCTTCATCTGCTCTGTGACATCTAGTGTTTTGATATATATTAGAGTCTTTGCTAGTAGGGTAGGAAGGAATTGACTTTGTAGTGTTGTGGAAACTTTTCATTCTGTTCTTTCTACTTTATAGTTCAGCAATAATAAGCTTTTTGTTATGTCCTTACACACGTCATATTGTCATGTTTTTGGGCTTTTCCTATGTCTTAGGAATGCCTGAGTTAAAAACAATCATTCATTTGTTGTTTGATTGATCGGAATTCCCTTCTAATCCAGTTGAACCATTACTGCCTTTGTGAAATCTTCCCTCACTCTGCCAGTGAGACTCAGATCTTCCTTCCTCTTCTCCTGCTATACCACAAAGAACAGTTCTAAAGAGCTGTTGTGACAAATAATTGATGGCGTGTTTTCCTTAATTGGGCTCATAAATTCCTTCAGACTTAGAAACATATTTTTCTTCTTTTTATTTCTAGCACCTAACATATACGGCACCTGGCACTTAGTAGGTTCTCATAAGCCATTAGTTAGATTTTTGAATGTGTCCAAAGGATGTCACTGGCTAGTGGAAGACAAATGGGTGAACACAAAATCAAGGATTATTATAGGTAGTTCTGTAATAAAGGGTGTAGAAAGTACTGCAGTAGCATAGAGAAGAAAATAATTGCTAGACTGTATGACGTCTTATATAAAAGAAGCGCCATATGCACTGGGTCTCGAATGAGTAGTGTCTGAACATTTCAGTGGGCTGGAAGGTTATGTGGGGTAGGAGGATCATTAAAGGCAAAGCCATGGAGGTGTGACACTGTGTAATTGTTGGAAAAACAATGAAGAATTTGGTATGACTCAAGTGGAAAGTTCTTGGAGAGTAAAATGGTGCAAGAAGAACTGGTGAAAGATACATATCTAGTGGAGACTAGAGAGCTGGGATGTCAGCCATTTTTCTGAATTATGTGTTTTTTGTTGAAGAACTGTGGAAGCTGTTGACAATTCCTTTGGAACAAATAAGAGTATCTGTAAAAGTAAACAATTCCATGAGTGGAAACATTGGGAAGATCTATGCTTGGTATATTAATTGTTTCAATTCAGTAAAAGCAGATGTGAGTCAACCTAAGGGCAAATGCAGAGACCCTAAGATAGCCCTTTGCTTGCTTATATCTTCCTTTACTTCATCAAATTAGGATTATTCAAATAAAAATCTAATTTCCTGAAGAACAGAATTCATGTTAAAAATCTTTTCACTTCCCTTATTGATTAGTTACTATAGTTATTAAAAATGCCAGCAATATTTCACAGTGCTTAAAAGCTGCATAATCAGTCTAAAGTAAAAGCATTTTATTCTTCATTCTACACAGTTGGCTTTTGAGTAAGCCAAACTTCAAAGTAACCTTTCCTGATAGCACATGGCAAACATTGATTTCTACTATCTTTATTGGCAGAAGAATGATTGAAGATAATTAAGGTTAAATGAAACTTGTATGAGAAGAAATAAAAACTTTTTACATATTTGAGAATCTAATAATATTAACTGGCTTCACAAATAAAAAATATTAGCATTGTTCTTTCTTCTTCAGTTTGTTATTATTTACATGGGTATTTTATAATTTCTTATACCACTTACATATTTTTAAAATGACCCAATTTACATTAAAATTGGACATAAAACGTAGTAAGATTTGTATCATAATTCAGTGGCAGTTTTGCAATTCCATTTTATAGTTAATGTACTGTTTAGTGTTTATACAGCTGTGATTTTTTTTTTTAAAGATTTATTTATGCATACAAGAACTGCGGTACAGGCCAGAGGTGTGGGGGGTGAGAGGATTCACCAGAGACACAATGGGGGGCAGATTGACTGGAATACACTGCTGCAGGGAGTAGCAGGCGAGTCAGGAGAGGTCTGCTGCACCATGTGGGTAGCTCCCTGGCCAGCCAGGGGATTGAACTTGTGCTGCAGTGGCTGCAGATAGCTTCATAGGTTGCGTCTTAACCCCTTGCGCCACCAGCGAGGCCCCAGCTATGATTTTTTATTATTTGAACATTGTCTTGGTCAAACAGTTCCAAATGCATATATGACATATAGGTTCAGTTATCCATTTCTTGTTGTGATTTTTATAGGATTAAATATATTATCATGTAGTCAAGTTTCTTAAAGTTTAAAATGATTTATCTACATGAAGTAGGGTACTACTAGTCAGCCTGATTGTGTTACCACCTTCTGGGTATGCTAGACTTCAGAAGAGACAGCCTCTCTGTATAATTCATAACTGTCAAAATGTTTGATGATTGTGTTACTGGTAAATGTTTTTATGCATATCACTTTGAACATTGTTAGTGCTCAGTAACTATTAGATCTCAAAAGAAGAACATACTTTTAAACTCAGTGTGGCACCTCAGTGTACTACTTCCCTGCTTTGGTTATTTTTTAATCCTTTGCAAAGGCAGTACATTTAAGATCATGTTTTGGCTTAATATGTATTCCAGGCACTTCATAAAATGCTATTTCTCTTTATCTTTCATCCTACACTGTTACACAAGAGGATACACCTTATTTCAGTGAAATCTTATGGTAACCAAGGATTTTATTATGGTGTATGCTAACATCAAAACGTTTTGTTTGATTTAACAGAGAAAAAGAAACTAGTATACAACTGCAGGGACTTTTCCCAGCAGGAATGAGAGGCATATGGTGTGTGTAATAAATAGTATCTTAGAATGACTAAGTTACAAAACTGTCTTGTTCTTGGCTGTGCAAGAACAAGTGAAGCCCTCCCACTTTCCCGTCTTTGTTCATTTAGTGGCATCATTAGAAGCAGATTGATTGGAATGTTTGGAGATAAGTGATTCTAATAGAGATATTGGAACACAATAGCTTGGCATTTTGAATCCTTACTGATTTACCCTCTACTTGGTGTACCTGTCCTCTAAAAACCTCATGCCATACTGATTTTTATACTATAGCACTAAAAAGAAAATGTTTTATAGGCAATGAAAAGTAGTGTTGTTCCAGTATGGCCAGAAGGTATATGTCAGAATTAGGAATTCTCTGAGAAAAGGCATGAGTTGTTTACAGGAAATTTGAAAATGGACAATTAACTAAAATGTTTTATTGTAAAAATGTACACAGTGAATTAGGCAAAGAATACCTTGCTTCTTTTTTTTTTTTTAAAGATTTTTATTTATTTATTTGTTTGTTTGTTTATTTATTTACAAGCACTGGGTACAGTCAGAAGCACGGGAGGGTGAGAGAATTTACCAGAGCCAGAGCCGGGAGCAGAGCAGGCAGAAGGACCGAAGTACACTGCTGAGGGGAGCAGAGGGCGGCAGGAGAGGTCTGCGCACCATGCGGGACCCTCCTCCGGTGGCCGGGGAGCAGCCGGGGATCGAACCGGCGCTGCAGAGGCTGCGGGCAGCTTCGCAACCCAGCGCTCAACCGCTGCGCCACTGGGGAGGCCCAATACCTTGCTTCTTAATGTGTATTATTATATTGTAAATATTGTTTTAAGATGTGTACTTCCTTTATTGATAGTGGTTTATCTTATAGTGGTTTATCTGGTTACTTATTCTTTTTATCCCTTTTCTTCTCTCCTTATCTTTTCTCACTTTCATAAGGACATACAGTGCGCTTACAGGCATCTTTGAGTGACTGTTAATATGAATGAGAAAATGAAAGGACATCTTTGAGACTTGATGAGTGATGAGTAAACTGTAGAATGAAGAAAAACTGATTGTATTTCTGATTTTTATATTTTTATTGTAAAAGTTTTTCCTTTTGTTATTCTTTGTAGATATTTGTTCCTTTATGCCAATCATGAAGAAGCAACATTTTCTGCATCATGACTGAGCTATAGCATTTAAGGAAGACTATTTTGCAGGAACAGAAAAATTAGTGAATGTCATTGCAGACTAATAGCAGAACTGTAGCAATAGTACTTTGGGAGAGTTTTAGCTTTCAGTGAAAATCAGCAAGCATATATAGGAAATTGAATATTCTAACTGATATGTTAATAGTCTTTAAAAAATTCTAACAAAATAACATTTCTTTCTACTTTAGCCTCTGTCTTCTATGCCTGAGAGTACTGAGGTAATGAGGAGGAAGTACTACAGCAGTGAGAGCAGTTACGACAGTCACAGCAGTTCTTCAGAATCAGATGAAAAAGAAGACTGCCAACATAAGAAGAGAGAAAAACAAGTTACATATAATCATAAACAGCCTAACCCCTACAAATTAATTCAACAATCCAGTAAGTTATTTTCTTCTAATTCGGTTGTTACGTGAAGGATTATGAAACTGAAATTACTGATCTCAATAAAAGACCTTGGGCTAAATGAACCCTTGTGTGTGAGCAGACCTGAATTCAACCCCTCCTTCCCTAACTCTACCAGGGCACATCCCACAGTCCCTTTCAGGACCTGCATATAGGAAACAAAAGTGAGGAATTAAGGATATCTGAGATCCATTCTTCTGTATTCACAGCTGTTGCTAAGTGCTAGATTTTTGCATGAATTTTATGGAATGTGTCACGTGACTGACCTGTCCATTGCATTCTAATTTAAAACAATATACTCTTCTATTCCTGCTTTCCCTACCTCCCTTTTCACTCATTTAAAAAACAAAAACAAAAAACATTTGGACAATGAACTAAAATGTTTTATTATAAAAATGTCCACAGTGAATTAGACAGGCAAAGGATACCTTGCTTCTTAATGTTTATTATCTGAGTAGATAGACTTTCACACAATTGTGTGAGCCACACAATTGGGAAGTAGGTTCGCCATTTGTGAGCCATGCAGTTGTGAAATACTTCACCACCTGTCCCCTCCCCCCATCCCCCCGCCCCATTTTCATCATGAATAAGCACTGAAGTCAGCACAAAACTGGAGAGTTACCAGCTGACTTTTCTGTATCCTTCCTTTCCTGCTTTCTTTTTTTCCTTATCACAGTTTTTCTGTTTTCCATTCATTCCTTCTTAGATTCCTGTGTTTCTTAAAGATGCCTTAGGTACTTTCAGTGGGTCTCTGTCTAACTGTGACTGTCTCTTTTGAAAGCTGACCTGGTCCCGCCTAGGTTTTATCAGTTTTTGACCCCTGTCCTGTTGCTTAGTGTTTGCCTCTAGTAGCAGCAGGTATTGTCAGAGCATTAAGAGTAGGGCTGAGAAAAAAAAATGCTAAGATTCCTATGGCTCTAAGATTGTTCTCTGCTCTTAGACCACTAGATTAGTAAATTGAGATCAGATAGTATAATAAAAATGTGATACAGATTTAAAGTATGTTTTTAAGTGTGAATCCTGATTTTATAAGTAGGCTAACTCAATGACATGTCTTTTTTTTTTTTTTTATTAGTTACACAGTTTTTGTAGTCATTGGGAATTAGAACAAGGGTTTCACTTTGTTTTATATTCTCTCTTTAATCTTGCAGTAAGGAATATCATAACCACAATTCCCCTTGAGTTTTGTTGATAAAATATTGCTGATGACTGGGGATAAAATCAAAATTATATGTAACATTTTCTGTTGTAGAGAGTTTACTTAGGAGAGTCAAGCCTGTTATAGCTTTAATGAATATATTTTGGTTTGATATAAGATAGCCATATACAAAATTATATAAAATATATTTTTTAAATACTTTGCTTGGCAGATTATAACCATTTTTTACTAATCTACACAAATATCATG
Source organism: Talpa occidentalis (assembly GCF_014898055.3). NCBI lineage: Eukaryota > Metazoa > Chordata > Mammalia > Eulipotyphla > Talpidae > Talpa > Talpa occidentalis. Next base: position 42,965,966 of record NW_023605305.1, read on the forward strand.
GGCATGTCTAGCCTATTGAGTTATTTTCTCTGAATTTCCAGTGTATGTTGGAAAAAAATGGAAATCTGCAGAGTTAAAAGAAATTTTTCTTGGGCTTGTGTGATCAGGTTATGTATGTCTAAACCTTCACCTTAAACCCTCATAGAACAGGGATGAGATATAGATTTTTTCCCATGCTTTTGGGTATTTTCCTCAGTAGAAGTGTGGCCAGGGGTATGTTCCCCGCTCTAGAAACACTGTTCTTTAAAAAAAAAAAAAAAGTGTGATTTTTTTTTAGGTTCAAAAGGAAGTTGATATTTGGAACAAATGGAAGTGTTTTTTTAATAAAAACATCTTTTATAGCTTCAGTGAGTATCCTTTTTTTTTGTATTCTCCAGAACCTAAATGAGGGCTCTTATCATCTATTCAAAATATACTTTAGAAATACATCCCTAAATATAAGGTTTATGTCCATTACCTTTATAAAGGTTTAAATTTTTTTCAACAGCTAATGAAGAGAAATATTTGGGTATTCAACCTGCCTTCATGTGAGTTTTATTAAATTATTTAATTAATGGAGATTGATATATTCCCCAAACAGAGAGAATATAGAACAGAGGGTAGATAGAATATGACTAAAACTGTATACATTTTGTTAACACTGTATGGTATTTATTTCCCTGTGTTAAGTATCAACATTTACCTGGAATAGTTGGTTCTCTTTTTAAAAAATTTTTTCAGTATCCTTTGGGGAAGAAATTCTATGGTTTTCCTTAGTTGTTTGGTCTTATAGCATCCCTTTAGATCCTGCCTTTTCTTTTTTTAACTTACTATTACTCTTATATATTTAATTATATATCTAAAATCCATTACTATAATCTTTATGTTCTTTTATTTATTTTTTCTTATGGACCCTAAATTCTGTAACTTATCCATTTTTCCTGACTATTCTCTAGATGCCTTTCCATCCCTCTGTATGAATCGATGTAAAATATTCTATCTCTTACCTATACACAAGATTCTAGTAAATGACTGGTCTAATCCAGGAATAGTGGATGACATCATCAAGTAGGGAGTTCAGGATTTATACTTGAACTTGGTCACTTTCTTTTCATGTGACCTTGAGAGAGTTCTTTCTCTGAACTTCCAGGTGATGGATGGAGATCCTACATTAGAGGATTAGAGGGTTTCTGTGAAGATTAAGATAAAATGAGCACCTAGCATGATGCCTGTCTTATGGAAGGTGCTTCATAAATGTTAGTTTTCTTTTCTTAAGGTTCCTTTGTGTCATGTTTTGAGAATATTGCATTAAGTATTAATCACATGATAGTCATTACAAGATATGACAGGGCTTCAGTACCAAGTTCAACTATTTAAACTGAAGAATTACTCCAAACTCATATTCTTATGATAATGCCTATGCTTTGACATTTATTGTTAAATACAACTGTTAGTTTATATAGACCCAAATAGAGTGGAAACTTCTTCTAATACTATATCTCTTCTCCATCATCATTAGGCGCCATAAAGCGTTCAGTCAGCTGTCCTCGGTCCATCACTGCTCAATCAACTCTCAGTGGGGACAGTCGCCCCTTTTCTGCTCAACAAATGATAACAGCACCCCGGGCAACTTCAGGGTCTCGATCACATTCATTAAACCGTGCTTCCTCCTATCAGAAGTATCTGCCTCCCACGAATGATACCAGTTCTGACTCTCAACAAGTAAGTCATCTGTTACACTATTTGGCTATTTCAGGGTACACTCTAGTAAGGATTTAGGTGGCATAGGGGTCAGCTGGGTGGAAGAGAGATTGACCCTCAAATCCTTTCTATAATTCAACTTGTGGTCTTCTGAGTGGAGTTATAACTTAGTATAGCCTCTAAAAAGGCAGACACCACTATATTACAGATAAAGAATGGATACTGCAAAGAGCATTTTATTTTCTATTTCTGATGGAGTGGGCAAAGTTTACTTAAAGTCACCTGAGTAAATATATTGTTTTGCAGTATATTATGTGGTACATCTGTAAATTTGGAGAAATTTGTTACATGAACTTTTCCTTCATGTGACTATTGATGAATAAGTTAGAAATTGATTTTTTTTAAAGATTTATTTATTTATTTATGCAAGCACTGGGTACAGTCAGAAGCATGGGAGAGTGAGAAAATTCACCAGAGCCGGAGCAGGGAGCAGAGCAGGCAGACTGACGAAGTACACTGCTGAGGGGAGCAGCGGGCGGCAGGAGGGGTCTCTGCGCCATGTGGGACTCTCCGGTTGCCAGGGATCGAACCGGCACTGCAGAGGCTGTGGGCAGCTTCGCAACGCAGCGCTCAACCGCTGCGCCACTGGGGAGACCCTAGAAATTGATTTTTAACAAATTCTTTTTAGAACACTTAAATATGATTGTTTATGATGTTTCTGTTTTTTCTTTTAACTGAGGTAACATTTGGTTTACAACACTATTTATGACTAGGAAGTTTAGGTTCACACCTTTTCAGATGTATGTTACACCACACCCACCACTAAGGCAAATTATTATTTGCTTTAATTTATTTTAAGATTTATTTATTTATGCATAGAAGAGCTGGGGTATAGGCCAGAGGTGTGGGGGCTGAGAGGATTCACCAGAGACAGAGTGGGTACTGAACAGGCAGATTGACCAAAATACACTGCTGAGGGGAGCAGCGGTCGAGTCAGGAGAGGTCTGCTGCACCATGTGGGTTGCTCCCTGGCCAGTGTGGGGGCCGGGGATCGAACTTATGCTGCAAGGCTGTGAACAGCTTTATAGGTTGTGTCTTCACCCCTTGTGCCACCAGGGAGGCCCACTAAGGCAAATTAATACGTGATATTCCCTCCTTAGCATGAATCCCAGAGAGTGGATCTTAAGGAAGTCTGTGAATTTTGCTATTAGTCTACTTGTAGTTGTTCAAATACAAAGCTCAAAGGGATTTATTTAACTAATTGATTTAATATGAATGTTTCCAAAGGGTAGAGCCTAGAAAATATTAGTGAATGAATTTTTCTTGGTAACAATGAATGATATACTTCAGTTAAAAAAAAAAATAGAAACCTCAAAAATGTTAATATCTTTTTCCTGTTCAATTCCATTATAAAACAAAGTCTAAAGACTTATCAATCATAATTAATATAAAATTTTTAAACAAACAATTGCCTAAAATATATGTAGCAAAAGAAACTGACCAGGAAGTCAGTTTTAAATAATCATATTTTTATTTTAGCACTTTGAGCTAAATAAAATACAACTTTGTGTAGGTGTGAAAGACACTGTTAGGAAATCAGCCATTTAATCCCAAGAATTTAATCCTGAAGATAAGTGTAAAAAATTATTTTCTTCCTTTTTCATTGTTCTTTTTTTTCCCCAATTAAATCTGCCTCATTTTCACCTAGAAATATCTTTCAGATTATAGTGGCACAATGAAATAAGACCCCCTCCAAATATCTGTATTCTTTCAAATTTAAGAGTGAGTCTTTGCAGCAACTGAGAACAAAAGAACAAGAAGCCGCTATGACAAGTCAGACCTTATTTGTTCTCAAGGACATGAGGATCCGGTTTCCAGGAAAATCCGAGCTAGAATCAGAACTCCTGATGGAAGAAGTGAGTATTTGATTTATATAAAATTCCAGGAGCTCATGCTCTTTATTCTTTAGGAAATATTAAAATTTATTGACTGATGCCATTTTTCTCGATAACATGGTAAACTTAACTGATACTCTTTTCAACCCGTTTTAGGCAGTATAGGGGTTATTTAAATTAATATGATTCTTGAGCAATGAGATCACGTTCCTAATCAGCAATACAAATTTCTAGTGTATGGTCCTATTTTATGGCTACCACTGTTTCATCAGTGAGAATAATCTGTGTTACATAATTATTATTCCTAGTGAATATAGAAATAAAAATGCATCTATACAGATTAAGAAAGAAGGTGCATGGAATGAAATGTAATGAAAAAAGTAGAGCTCTGGGTATAAAATATTAAGAATATTTGAATGTGACACCTTGATTGATTTGGGTCAGATTTTGAAATGATTTTTGTTGTGTTTGTTTTTCTTGTTAAACACTCATTTGCACCATCCAGTGGAACTTTCTAAAATGTAGAGTTCTAAAATTCGTGTTAAAGTCAATTACTTCTAATTTAGAAAGAAGGTCTAATTATGAACATATTTTTGGCAAAAGAACATTTCTTCATTCAAAATTCTATTTCTTCATTCAGCTACCCTTTTCAAATTGTCATTTTTAGATGATCCTTCATAATAAACTTTGTTTTTTGGTCTCCCACTTTTTTTTTTTTTTTTTAATTTCCAGAGGAGAAGGCACCATCTGGTGGCCAATTGTAGAATAAAACCCACAGCCATGAATGGCCTTTTTCAGTTTTCAACATTCTTTAGACCAGTCAAAAGCAGCTGTGTAGGAAAAAAAAATCAGACAATAATAAAATTTTTTTTCATTAAAAAAATCAATAGTTTCAGTTTATATTTTGTAATTGACACAGGTATAATCAAATATTGTGCATAGTGTTGTTATATAAATATATATATATATTTTAAAGTGAAAACTATATTGTTTGTAAATTTGTTGCTTCAGGAGAAAAGGAAGAAAAATATACATGTTTAAAGCATGCTGCATATTTTTTATTTACATGTTCACTTAATCAATCAAGTTCTAAGTAAAGCTAATAACTTCGTACTAGACATTTTATACCACCTTGTAAAATTAGGTAGAAAAAAGTTAATCAGAAAATAGAACCAATATTTGTGGCTAATGTGATTGTTTTCTGAAGAACATACACGAACTAATGAAATTAGCAAAAACATAATCATCTTTGACATTAAATTGTTTAACTTTATATTCACTCCATACAGTAAATATTTGTTTGCTTTAGTATATACGACCACAGCATATATACGTATACATTTTTAAAGATTTGTTTTATTTATTTTTGCATATAAAAACTGGGATGTAGGCCAGAGGTTCAGGGGGTGAGAGGATTCACCAGAGACAGAGTGGGGAGCAGAACAGGCAGATCTGAAATATACTGCTGAGGGAGCAGCAGGTGAGACAGGAGAGGTCCCCTGCGCCATGGGGGTTAGTTAGTTTCCTTGCCGGGGATTGAACCAATGCCCCAGTGGCTGGATAGCTTGATAGCTCTGAGACTTTAAGCCCTGCGCCACCAGGGAGGCCCTAGAACATACATTTTTTATTCAATATTCTGTTATCTGGTAATTGCAACTCACAATTAAAATGGAAAAATGGCTTGGACTTCTTCTCAAACTTAATAATATACCTGAAGACATTTGAATTTTCTTTATTGGTGATTGTTTGCTTGGTAAAACAAGGAGCAAATGCTTTGAATCTTGATTGGTTCTTTACCTTAAGTTAGGAAATCTTTGTGTGTGTCTTTTTTATGAAAGTATACAACATTTATGCAAGAAATATTTTAATGCTTTCATTTCACAAATGAATTAAATTGATTTCAATTCATTTGTTTATTTTTTATTTGTTACCTTTGAGGAAAAATTTTTGAGGAAAATTCTCAGTTTCTTAATTTTTCTACCCCAAAACAGATGATTGATAACTGGAAGTTTCATAAAACAAAGGTAGCTTCATACTGGCTTATAAAATTGGACTCTGTAAAACAACGAAAAGTGAGTAATGTCTCCAAACAGGTTTGCCCTTTTCCAAATTCATGGTCAAGCTATGTTTGTTCACTTGTTCAACAAATTTCATTTGTTTACTTATGTCTTCAACAGATATTTTATTCTGTACCTACTATATGTGCATAATACACATATTTACTTGTACAACAGATATTTTTTTATGTACGTACTATGTGTCAGGTGCTATTCTAGGTTCTGAAGATAAAAAACATGAATTAAATCCCCATATTTTCATAGACATTATATTTTAATAAATGCATTTCATAAGCTATATCATTTATATATTAAATTATATACAGCATTTTTTATAACATTTATGTGTATTAAATTATTAAATTTTATATAACATAAATTATCTTAAGATTTATCTACTTTACAAAACAGTGAATCAAGATGAAAAACCCAGAAAGTAACATTTGTGCAGAAACCTAAATGAAGTATAATACTGTGCATGTATCTGCAGTGTGTCAAAGGGGAGTGCAGCTACAAAGACTCTGAGACAGTCTTGATGTGCCTCTGGCATAGAAAGCACCATTTCATTTCCTTATTTATAGATCAATTATTTTGTGCTGGTCAATAGTAAGTGACATGGTGGTGAGAGATGAGCTTGGACGAGATAGGCCGTGCTCAGATCACAACTTTATAGGATGTGGAAAGACTGGGCTTTATTTTAACATGGGAAGCCCCTGGAATCTTGAGCATGAGAGTTACATAGATTGGTTTATTTTATTTTTATTCACTTCATTCATTCATTCATTCATTTTTGACTTCCTCCTACATGGACTCATTTATAACTTACAAGAATCATGAGAACTGCTTGTGCAGAATAGAACTGGTGGAAAGAGGATGTGGCAGAATAGAAGTAGACACTAGCCAGAAGGCTTTTAAAGTAATTGAGGCAAGACTATGGTTCCTTAGCTAGGGTGGCAGTTAAAATGCATCCAACAACCCAAAAGAAGAGAGGAGTAACACAGGAAAGAGAGGTGATAGAAAATCCTAGAGTCACAAACTGGGAAGGAACATTTATTCTAATAAGAGGAGGAAAGGCAGAGTCTATGGCAGCGTGCTGGCAAGATAAGGTTTTCTTCTGATGGGGAGGGTCTTTGGACATTTGAGGAAGGAGTAAAATGTATTGACATCTGTCTTGGAGAGTGGGAGGAGGATGTGACCAGAAGCCTGAGCATGAACATCACACATTCATTTTTTTTGTAGATATACTATTTTAATAGTGTTAGTAAAATTGTATTCCTTCAGTAGTGTAAGCTATCATTTTCTCTTTCTAGTATTTACTGCTAATAAATTAAAACTTGACACTGATCAAACAATGACTTTTATTTTTTAAAATTTTTTATAGCTTTCATCTGCTTTTTTTTTCTTTTTCTTATTTTTTAATTTTATGTATTTTTAACATAATTTTTCTTTTTATTATTTTATGTATTTTTTACATCATTTTTCATTTTTTGCACAATATATGCATTTTCATCTTGGTTATAGTCCCCATACAATTCCCACCCCCCTTATTTTGACCCTACACCTTTTCCCTCCCCCCCCATAGTGTGTCTGGTTTATAGTTGCTTGTTGATTTTGATTTTTACTTTATTATAATTAGTCTTTTTCCTGGTCCCTTATTTAGGTTTTCTGAATTCCCGCTATGAGTGAGACCATCTGGTATTTTTCTTTTTCTTTCTAGCTTATTTTGCTGAGCATGATCCCTTCCAGCTCCATCCATGTTGCTGCAAATTGCATGAGTTTATCTTTTTTGATTGCTGAGTAATATTCCAGTGTGTATATGTACCACATCTTCTTGATCCAGTTATCTATTTTTGGGCATTTGGGTTGTTTCCATAGAGTTTAGCTATTGTAAATAGTGCTGCTATAAACATAGGGGTGCAGGTGCCCTTTGGAATTGATGTTTCTGTGTCCTTTGGGTAAATACCTAGGAGTGGAATTGCTGGATCATATAGAAGCTCCATCTTTAGCAAGTTGAGGAATCTCCACACAGCTTTCCATAGTGATTGGACCAGTTTGCACTCCCACCAGCAGTGCAGGAGAGTTCCTTTTTCTCCACATCCTCATCAACATTTATTGTTGCTAGTTTTTTTAATATGTGACATTCTTACTGGTGTAAGATGGTATCTCATTATAGTCTTGATTTGCATTTCCCTGATTACAAGTGATGTTGAATATTTTTTCATGTGCCTATTGGCCATTTGCATTTCCTCTTTGGAGAAGTTTCTTTTTAGCTCTTCTGCCCATTTTTTTTTTAAAGATTTATTTATTTATTTTACAAGCACTGGGTACAATCAGAAGTGTGGGAGGGTGAGAGAATTCACCAGAGCCAGAGCGGGGAGCAGAGCAGGCAGACTGATGAAGTACACTGCTGAGGGGAGCAGCGGGCGGCAGGAGAGGTCTGCACGCCTTGTGGACCCTCGCCTGGCGGCCGGGGATCAAACCGGTGCTACAGAGGCTGCGGGCAGCTTCGCAACCCAGCGCTCAACCGCTGCGCCACCGGGGAGGCCCTGCCCATTTTTTTGACTGGATTATTTAATCTGTTTTTGTTGAGTCTTATCAGCTCTTTGTAGATTTTTGTGATAAGTCCTTTACATTAGTGTTGAGTGCAAATTTTTTTTCCAAATCTGTGGGGTGTCTCTGTTTTGATTACTGTCTCTTTTGCTGTGCAGAAGCTCTTTAATTTGATGTAGTCCCAGCTGTTTATCTTTGCCTTCACTATAACTGCTTTGGGTGATATGTCTTTAAAGATGATACTGAGGTGTATATCATGTAGTGTTTCACCTCTATTTCCTTCTATATATTTTATGGTTTCAGGTCTTATGTCTACTTCTTTAATCCATTTTGAGTTGGTTTTTGTGCATGGTGTGAGGTAGTAGTCAAGCTTCATTCTTTTGCATGTAGCAACCTAGTTTTCCCAGCACCATTTATTGAACAAACTTTCTTTGCTCCATTACATATTCTTTGTCCTTTTGTCACAGATTAGTTGACTATAAATCTGTGGGTTTATTTCTGGATATTCTGTTCAGTTCCATTGGCCCATGTGTCTGTTCTTGTTCCAGTACCATGCAGTTTTGATCATTATGGCTTTGTAGTATAGTTAGAAGTCTGAGCATGTGATACCGCCATTCCCTTCTTTTTTTTTTTTCAGAAGAGCTTTGGCTCTTTGGGATTTTTGGTGGGTCCATATGCATTTCATCAATATTTGTTCTATTTCTTGAAGAATGTAAAACAATGACTTTTATTGTATTTTTCTTTAATTTTTATTTATTTATACAAGCACTGGGTACAGTCAGAAGCGTGGGAGGGTGAGAGGATTCACCAGAGCCAGAGCGGAGAGCAGAACAGGGAGACTGATGATGTACACTGCTGAGTGGAGCAGCGGGTGGCAGGAGAGGTCTGTGCACCATGTAGGACCCTCGCCCAGTGGCCGGGGATCGAAACAGCACTGCAGAGGCTGCGGGCAGCTTTGCAACCCAGTGCTCAACTGGTGCGCCACCGGGGAGGCCCCAGCAATGACTTTTAAATTACATACCTTCATCTGAGTAAACTGAACTCACTATTAGACATTAAGTCATTCAACAAACAATTACTTGGTGTTCTTCCATGTGCAAAATACTGAGCTGTTGTTGAGGAGGGTATACAGCAAAACTGGTAACAGAGGTAGATTGCAAAACATACTGTAAGCTGTGAATACATGCTCACCAAGTCACTGATGGTGGTCTTGATTTAAGGACCTTTTATTGGAGTGAGAATTCTGAAGCTCCCCAATTTCATGTACTTTTTGTAACCTCGATTATAGAGGAGACTGAATGAGCTGCTAATGAAAACAAAATATTCTAGATACAGATGGAATATTTGTAAGATATTTATACATGATAAATGTAATGTTTCAGATGGGTGGAGTAAAGATACCCCCCCCCCAAAAATATGATACTGAAATGATAGACTATTTAAGAAATTAAGTTGGGACCTTATCTCTCACCACATACAAAAGTAAATTCTAGAAAGATTACAGTTTTATATGCAGAACAGGAAAATATTACAAGCTTAAAAGAAAATATAGATGGCTATGTTTGTAATTATAGATTGTGGAATCAAAAGAGACCTAAAACCCAAGAAGTCTTAATGGGTAAGACTCACAGAATAGATTACTTAAAAAATAGGAAAACAGGCATAGATCAAGTTAAAAGGCAGAAGCAGTGAGAATGGGGGCAGAGGATATAAGAGGAAGGGAGACATTTCCAGTACGTAAAACACCAGTAACACCAGTAAACCAGCACCTCCTATAAATTCATCAGCAAAAGATAAATTGTGCTATAAATATTAGTAAATAAACTTGCAAAGTGTATTCAAAGACTATGAAAAGATGATTATGGATCTTCAAATAGCCCATTAACTTTGTAAATAGATACTTGACTTCTCTAATGAGGAAGATAAAGCAAGTAAAAACCATCACATTGGCAAAAATTAATAAGACTAATAATATCAATTGGTGGAAATAATGGATGAAAGGGCCTTTATTGTATTATTAGCAGACATTGGTGCAACTATTTGGAAAGGCGATTAGCAGTGTCTCTTTAAACTGTTAAGTGTTTATAACTGTTAAGTGTTTATAACCCTAAGATAGAATGCTGTCACTTCCAGCATCCTATCTTACAGAATAGTATGAATGTGTAAAAGATTGGTGTGCATGTGTATTCACTGCAGTGGCATTTGTGAAAGCAAAACATTTGATGTAATTTCAATAATTTTCATCAATAGATTGTTATATTAATTACAGTACATCCTTACTATTCAGTTGCATTATTCTGGAATCATAGATCTTACTCTGAGATGTAGCATAAGATTATGCCTCATGGCATATAAAACATACATTAGTAAAATTAGCCAAACTTTACTAATCATGAATGAGGGATACAAACAATAAGCTGTCACCAAATACATTGTGGTTGGGAGAGCATGGGCCCATTCAACACACACAGGCATTCTGGGTTGAGAGTGATAAGTGCCAGCTACGTGTGGCTCACACTGGCACAGAAGGAGCCTTCTAGATTTGGGTGACTTCTCTCATTTTACTCTCCTTTAATCACCCATGTAGTCTTTATGACTAACTTTCATCCTCTAGCCAAATGAAATAGAAATGCCAGGTTTATTTACTGTAAGTGTTGCCCCATAATGCTTTCTGCCATGATGGAAATGTTCTGTATCTGTGATGTCCTATACGGCACTGAAAATGCAGTTACTGTGATTGAGGAACCAAACTTTTAATTTAAATTTAAATCTAAGTATGTCTAGTGACTACTGCATTTGACATTGTGGAACTAGACAGACCAGGGGTAGCCTTCTAATTGCTTCTTTGTATTGTAGATAAGAACTTTCTTGGTTATCTTCCGGCTGAAAAATTCCATCAGAGGGTTTGCAAGAATGTCCAGTAAGGTCATCAACACTCATTGCTTTGGAAATCTCCAGGAACTCCTTCTGCCAACAAACTTTTTCCTTCCACATCCCATCCTATAAAGATATCAAGATAGTAAATTGAACATATAAGTTATACAATGATATGTATACAAGTTTTGTGTGTATACTGTTTTAAAAATATTTAGCATTAAAAAAAAACTCTAAAACTAGTTACCAAGTAATAAAATTCATTTGTGCAAGGTAAACTTACTGTGCCGGAGAAAGGAAATTGATGAAATTTGGTGTCATTTTTCCTTTTGTTGTGTATTTCTATGTAGTTTTCAAGTTAAAATAATCTTTTTGAAAAATAGAAGAATGATGGGGAGACTTTGGAGTGTCTGTGAGGCCTCTCCTAATTTCTTTAGAACCAGATACTATCTTCTCTTATTCTGAGTCCTAATGACACTATGTACTCAATTGTACTTACGATCTGCCTTGAGAGGTTTATATATTATATTATTTTTTTCCACCTCTCTAAAAGCTAGGTAGAGCATCATATTTTGTAGTCATCTATGGGAAGTTTTCTATCAACATTTGTTAAGTGATTCAAAATAGACTCTTTTATGAACTGTTAATAGCAAGCTAGCTTCTCTCTGTATCCTTTCTGTACTAGTGATAAGTACATTTATTTGAACAGCAACACTAAATTATGACAATGCTGTTTGCGTTTTATCTGTGGTATGAGAAGTTCTGAAGTTTGTGATTTGGAAGAACCAATTTATTTCATGATTGAAGGTTGTTACACTCAATTTGGTTTAAAAATTTCGAATAAAAAATGCTTCCTTAAAAAGAGATGCTTGTAAATTTACTAGCAAGTATTCAGGCCAGTTTATCTACTCTAAGAATATTTATAGTGAGATGTCTTTGTATAAGCCTTTCCTCTAGTTCTCAGATGTGCAAGCACATCTTTGAGTTTATTATACACTATTATGTTAAGGGAATGGTTGCACTAATGTGAGGGGGCATGATTTTTACTACAACTTATCCAGGTACCCTTCCTTTGATTCTCCTCCCTGTGTTGTTTCTTCTGTTGTGGCATAAATCAAGGTATTATACTCATAAACAGTAAGGTGTCCAGATTAATACAATATTTTCAAAACTCCCATAGTTTGTACTACCTAAGCAGTTACAGTCATTCTTTCATAAGGTAATTTAATACACAATTCTGATTTGGGCAAAAGAATTCATAGCTTGAATTTTGAAAACAATAAGGGCTGCTCCTAAATTTAGAGCAGTGGTCTTGAAAAGTGACCTATTTTAACCCTTTGCACTCCGAACCATTTTACGATATTTTGATTTAATTTCTTGTGCCATTTCAAGATCAAACTTGAGGGAAACATGCATGTCTCAAAAAGTTGCATTGAAATAACCTCAATTCCCCGTAATCACTAATAAATTGCAATGTCCCCTGAGAGGGGACATCCGAGTGATATGCTAGAATTCCGATGTCCCCTGAGAGGGGACAGCGGAGTGCAAAGGGTTAATGGGGGGCCTGAAAGGTGATGGAGGAATGGTAGGCCTACAACATGATAAGCAGGGGAACCCCAGGATTTGCATATGTACAACTTAATTTATAGCAATTTTTCTTGCTTCTTGTTGACCATTTCTTTTTCTTTCATCAACCATTTTATTCTTTAAGCTTTCCTACCCAGGCTCTGATTTATTAGCTATACAGCACGAGGTGGGTGCTCCTAGGTAAAAAGCAAAGGGTAGCTCTCAGCAGCATTTTCTTCTGTGATGACATACAGCCCTTTACTACACAGGTAATTTAAGAGATTTGTCCATGAGTAATTACTTGAACAATAAGGAAATTTTTTTTTGGTAAAACTTTCCAGTTTTGTAAACTTATCCCTACCAAACAATGGATTCTTTAACCCATATTCACATAAAAAGGCATGACGAATATGCACATCGTGAATACAAATTATCCTGCCAGCCAGCAATGGAGGTAATGAGCTCTAACATAAACAAAGGTTTTTTAATTGGGATTTTAAAAAACATTAGTTCACTTAATCAATAGCATTAGAATTAGTTAAGTGAAATACTTAAAATTCACCCCAGATGGGGGTACATTTTTTTTTAATCTTTCTTACCTTGTTTATTCCAGATGAAATCAAAGGTAAAGGGGGATTAGAGAAGGACTGACTGAAATAATATTTTCTTGACAAAAAGAGAGCTAGTGTAATAAATTGAAAAGTGCATTGTGATATGTAAAAAAAAAAATTGTATGTTTCAGCTAAATGAAAGTGGCAAAAATAGATAGTGGAAAGAGGTGCTGAACTTGCGACCAAGTGAACCCAGATTCAGTCGTGCCTCTAGGAGTGATACCTTCTCAGAAGTTCTCTGAGATTTGTAATGATTGGAAGGTTCTTGTGAGGAGGTGAGACATCATACAGGAAGGGGTTCTAGCCTGAGAAGGTTTAAAATACTAATTTTCTTTGTTTCCTATTAACAGTCCTCATACTAGGCTGTTTCTCTGATGCATTTTATTTTACTAAGAATTCTTCATACGTAGACTTATGTGGGATATGTAGAAATGAGGTAGAAAATGTCTGTTGGAGTGTTACATACTGACCATTGTACTGTTGCCTTATTAAGCTAGAAAGTGTGCAAGACAGCAAAAGAAACCTAGCTTGTAGATCAGCTGTGGAATGTTGAATTAGATAATATAGAAATTTCTCTGTTTTTAGAAGGCCAGTGATTTGACCAATTTATGACTAGATGTGGATTAATCAGATCTGTTCTTTTAGCTGTAATGATAGTCAATAATCATTAGATGGCTTTGTCAGTTCAGTTCTCTGGGAAGAAGATATAAGACAGAATTAGAAGTGAAAGAGATTTATAAAAACAAATACCCCAAAGTTAAAGGGGGGCAGGAAGAGCCTTCAGATTGCAGTGCAGGTCTGAAATCTGTGAATAGAAAGGAGGAAGTTTGGGGAAGAAGAACCTTGGACTTTAGTGAAACTGAGAAAATCTTAGGCTGATGGGGAGCTTAGAAAAAGATTGCCTTGCAGAGGGGTTGCACTGAGTGGAAATAGCCCCTTTCTGGTGTCTCTTGACCTGGAGCTGTCTAGGGAGAACATGAGCCTGGCTTGACTGTTGCAGCCAACCTTGAATTGGGGGGCAGGGAGGAGTGTGCTGTCAGCTAGCAGCGCTCTTGGAAGCAGGTTGATTCAATAGCATGTCTCCATGCTGCCACAAAAGCTGTGTGTGATGTGATTTAACTTGACAAACATCTTTTGGTTGCCAATTTTTTACAGCAACTATGCTAGGCACAATTGGAGATTTTGAAGTTGTGTGTCCTTAATTTACTTGCTCATTCAAATAGGCATTCAATAGATGTGGATTGAGGGACTACCACATCCAAAGCACTGTTCTAGGTGTGAAATGCACAATACTCTCGCTTAAGTCTCTTACTTCTATTGTAGACCATGGTTGAATTACATATCTCATTTTTTTTTTTCTGTTCCAGCATCCAAGTTATTTGCTGGTTGCTCATTAGAATGTTGTAAAACTCTGATTAGAATGCCATACAAACAAATTCTTTCATATGTTTTCCCTTTTAGTGTTCCTGGAAATAAAAGGAAATTATTTGCCTTATTTCAAATTTTTCTTAATCAGTATAAAATTTAAAGGTCAAGGATGTGGGAATTAGATACTGAACAGAATTCTCACTAGGTGAAAATGGAAACAGTTAATCTTATTAAATGCCATGTGTGATAACTCCACACTTAGATAATTTAGCTTTGTGCCAAGAATGCAGTTGCTTTATATAGTTTGTAAAGAATATATGTGAAGTCTGAAAATATGGCAGTGTTGGTGGTTTGTGAAGCTTTGCTAAAAAGTTTATTCTGATGTGATATCCAGGCATAAACTAAGATTTGGGGATAAAGAGGGATAATTAGTGATATTAAGAATGTACTCTATTTGCATTTATTATAGGATTTAAGAGATCCTTGTTTATCAAGTATTTCTTCTCTAAGCAAAAACTTTTTAAAAACACTGAGAGCAGTTGCTTCTGCATGCATTTTGATGTTACTGTTTTCCATCTTTTTTCATTTGGACTAACATAGGTGCTGTACAGAGCTGTTCATTCTGCATCAGCAAAGATGCCTTTACCCTATAGCCATGGCTGCATGCATCATTAGTGCAGCATGTAGTGATTTTAATGTTATTTCTAAGCCTCCCTCACCTCTTGCCATTATTTTAATTTAGGGCCAACTGTTCAGCCATATGGAGCAGTTTGTCATTCAACATCTGTATGTTCTTACAAAATATGAATTTGTCTGTGTGCTTTATGCCTTCAAATGTGCTATATTTCATATGGAAAAGACAAATCTTTTCATTTTATTAATGTTTTCATTGACTGAGTCTCCCATTTATTTTTTCCCTTGGGGACCTTAATGTTGGATCAGGGTGCTTTTAAAAGTCACAATGTCAGGAAATGGCGACCAATATTCTACAGGGGAGCCCACTTGAGTTCACAGATAAACACAAAGGGCACCTTGCTGACCATTTGTTTTTGTGTTTCACAAATTATTCATCTTCTACCCACTTACTTCTAAGCCCAAAGCACCCAGAAATCCAAAATAGCATTACAGATAGAACTGGTGCTGTTACCTCCTCCCAGTCTGATTTCTTGCCTGCCTGCTTTCTGTCTTAAAATTCTTCAGTCGGTCGTTTGCTAAAGGTGAAGTCATGTCTCTCCACCTTTATAGCCTGTGTAGCAAACCCGACTCTGCCCTGTGGACCTGAGGGAAGAGATGCCTGTGTAGCTGTTTGTACACAGTGACCCCATCCATCTCCCCAAGTTTTACTTGACTAGAGGCAAATCTGAATCTAAGAAGAGATAATTGGATTCTCTTCTAAGGTTTGCTATTAGTGCTGGTCAGATCAAATTGGATGTTGAGACAGTATTTCGTGGTGCGTAAGGTGTAGGTCTAGCTATACAGCTGTATATTTATTAGCTGTGTAATCTTGGGTTAGGTACTTATCTGCTCTATGGCTTAGTTTTCTGATCATAAAATGAAGTTCAAAATGTTTTCAAAACCCAAAAAAATCCATAATTAGGAATTTTTCCTAGTCAGGGAAATGTAACCTACCTGAATTCATGTGGTGACAGTGACCTGCTGGGAACTCGTGTTGTTTTTGTCTGTTGCTTTGAATGTTCACATGCTTTCCTGCCAAAATAGTAAAGGCTATGATTATGGAATCTAGCCTCAAGATTTTTGGAAAAGGACTGTGGGTCACCTGTATGTACTTTGTGTATTTGTTTTGAGGGTTAAATAAATTTTACTACCTGTGAAAGAGCTTTGAACAGTAGTGCCTAGTAAGCCCTCAGTAATTCTACCTTTGATATGTACCTTTTCTGCATAGCTTCCTTTTTTTTTTTTTTTTTTTTTTTGCAAGGAACAGTGTCACTCAGGTAAGCACCTACTAGGAGCTAGTTCTGTTTTGAGCCTTGGTGACATGATAAATTTACCACCAAGATGCACATGATTCCTCCCTTTATGTAGGTAACAACAGTCTCTAGTAATTGGACAGAAAATTAAATAAAGTGAGACAAATATTATTAGGGGGACAAATGGACCTTAGGGAAGCTCATGCAATAGTTTGGTGACAGGTAAGGAAGGGTCTCCCTGAAGATCTTAAAGATAGGGTATGTAAGTCCACCAGGTGAACAGATACAGTTTCAGGCAGAGAGGAAGGAACTAAGTGGAAGGCTCAAAGGAGAGATGAGGGATTTGGATTCTTGCTCACTTGGTTTGTCCTCCTCCTGCCCTCCAAATTACAGGTCTCCCTAACCATTCCTCTCCTCAGGACTAGAGTCGGCTTCCCTGGGGAAGCTCCTTTAAAATTGAAGGCAAGTAGTATCACAGAAGAATATATTTTCCCAGTGGGATGCTCTGGAAAAAAGTAGCAAGTTTTTGGGTTGTCCAGACCATGCCATCTCTCCAATCTGGTATATTGCTCCTCTTGTAGAGATGCTTGATGGGGCTCAAGAGGTCTGAAGATTTATCCATTTCCCTGTTGGAGGGACGTTAGGAATGGAACAAAAACATTCCTCACCTCTAACTCACTGGCTGCTTGCTGAAATTTGCTGCTTTTAGTCATGTGTGGGCTTGGACATTAGACATCATGCTTTTAAATTCCCTCTACATTAAAAATAAAATGTATATAGAGCAATGACTAAGGGAGTCTTTAAGTACATAGAGCAGACAACAATACCTGTTTGGTGGTTCTTCTCTTTAGTTCTTATACATAGTACGTAGTTTACCAGGCAGTGCATTCAAGAAGAAAATTATAAATAAGCCATAATCTCAAATGCTTTATCACTTGAAAGTTGAATAATTATGTAATAATTGAATATGAAAATAAAGTCATATTAAAATTCCCAGTGTCATTAACATTTTTAAATTTCATTTATTATATAGAACTTTTATTTAATCTTGAGACCAATTTATGGATTATCTTGGCTTCTTTTAAATATTTCCTACATTATGATTTTTGACTCATTATTACTAATACTCAGAAAGTAGAAAAGAAAATTGAGAAATTATTTAAATTTATTATTTACTGCCAATGTTGATTCTTGTATCACATCAGCCATGAGTACAGCTTTTTACTTTAAAAAAGAGTTTAAACTAGTAGCTTAAATGAAAGTTATAAAAAATAAAAGGTGTGAGTTAATGTCTGATATGCATATTATATCAGTAATATTGTGAATAATTCATACTAAAGTATTTTTTTAAATCCTTCTTTATAATTAAGCATTCATCATGTGTAGTAATGAGCTTTCCCAGGATAATTTTTTTTCACACGTTACTTTATTACAGATTGCATTCTCTTTCTCACTCTCTTCTCCTTGAATCTACACACCTGTGACCTGCTGTAGGATTTGCTTTACTGTTCTCACTTCACAGCAAAAGAAACTGGATCAGAAAGGAAAGGAATGATACCACTTACTTAATTCATCGATAACTAGACATTCTCCCACAAATAAAATTTATTTTGACAGTTTCTTACTAAATTGATATTTATACAGGTGTTTATTCTAAATTTGTCTTGATTAGACATGACTAGTATCACTTCTTTAATTATAGCTTTTTTAAAAAAGGAACAGTATTTTTTTTAGCTGATCCCAGCCCTCTATTCATTTGTGACTATTTGGAGAAACCATATCCTCCACTCAGCCTTTATGCTTGAAAAATCTCTCTTCATTGCTCTTTTTCATACTCATCTTGGATAAATAAAGTTAAATATGAAAAATCTATCATGGTGAACTGAAGTTATAAAACCTGTATTTGTTGATATTTATAGAAAAGAGGTTCATTAGAAATACCTGTATTTTGTAAATATTAAATACTCATGAATTAGACAAAGTAGCTTTTTGGGGTTTACAAATTATTTAGAACCTGTAGGATTTCTGTTGCCTAGAATTAGTGCAATTATAGTCATATGTTTTATAGTAATCTAATTATTGGTCTGTAAAATGACTGGCTTTTCATTAATTAATTTGTACTTAATTTACTTAGTTAACATTTTAAAGATTATTATACCATTTGTGATCCCAACACCTAATGTAAAAGCTAGGACCTTTGCAATAATCAGGTATCTAAACAAATGACTCCTCTCCATCCCTCTGGTTCCCCATATTTCACTTAGCCATTTTCTTGAATTCAGGGTTCACCAGTTCCTTGCCTTCTTTCTTTTTATATTCTTATTAAATCTATATGTATTTCTTATATGTCTTTTTAAAATTTACTTGCTCTTATTTCTAATTAAAAGGGTTACTTACTGAAATAATCTCTGTGAAGTATTTTTCTAATTCATTATATTACTAGATGCTCTGTGTTGTTATATTTCATTTATTTTAACTACTATATAATAGTATGTTATAACTCTTCCATTTGTTGGGGAGTTAGTTAGGTTGTTAAAGCTATTTACAATTGTGAACAGCTGCTATGAACATTCTTGTACATGCCTCTTAGTTTTAGCTTATAAGAGAGTTTTTTTTTTTTTTTTAGAAATAAAGTCAGAGTCAAGGAGTATGTGAATTTTCAACTTTAGGAGATAATACTAAGTTCTTCCCCAGATTGACTGAACCAATTTTTACTCCCACCATCAATGTATAAGAGACCCTATAAGTACATCCCCCTCTCTCCAGCACTTGGTATTGTCACTTTCCATTTTGTAAATTAAATGAACATGAAATGATATCTTCTTATAGTCTTGTTTTATTCTTTGTTTTTTTGGCACATTTATTTCCTCTTGTGAAATATCTGTTCATGTATTTTTATCCATTTTTTCCTATTAAACTGTTGGTGTTCATAGTAACAGACTATCATAGAATACCATTATATATTCCTGATACTAAACATTTTATTAGATGTATATGTTTTGAGGTTGCTATTTTTAAATCTCCATTTATTGTTTAATTTTATTTTTTTTAAAGATTTATTTATTTATGCATATAAGAGCTGGGGTACAGGCCAGAGATGTGGGGGGTGAGAGGATTCACCAGAGACAGAGTAGGGAACAGAACAGGGAGACTGACCTGAAATACACTGCTGAGGGGAGCAGTGGGGGAGACAGGAGAGGTCTGCTGTGCCGTGTGGGTTGCTCCCTGGCATGCTGGGGATCAAATTGGTACTGCAGAAGCTGTGGATTGCTTTATAGTGTTTAACCCCTTGTGCCACCAGGGAGGCCCTATTGATTAACTTCAAATTTAATGTAAAATCCAAATTTAGTCTCTTCTAATTTAAGTAGTCTGACTTACCAACTGTATCATGTACCAGAGTTTCATAGGTACATGAATTTATTTCTGAACTTTTTATTTTGTATTGTTGTTCAGTGAGTATGTGCCATTTCATCTTTGAATTATATGTATTCATTTGAATTGTAGACACACACCTAGATTTTTAAATATTCTGTTTTTTCCACTAGATTTTGGACATAGTAAAAACAAGTGTTCGTACAGTTCTTCCACGTATCTGGAAGGTACCTGATGTAGAGCAGTTATATTTATGTCGGATTTTCAACCGAATTTTCAATCACTTACTCTGGAATCATGGCCAAGGACTGTGGAACTGTTTCTGTGATTCAGGGTAAGTTTCAAGTCAACTTTTGTTATTGTCATTTTTAATATCAAATATCTATTTGTAGAGGTAGCCCAACAGAATAGTTGAATTTCTTTAGTGATCTCTTAAAATACGGATATTTAACTAATAATTTTTAGTTAGTCAACTATAATTTATAGCAGTTAAGGTGATTTAGATGAGATTGATTAATGTGAGTACAACACCACCTAACTAATTTGAATTAGGTGGAGAGAAGATAGTTTGTGTTAGTGAAAAGTCTCAACTATGAGGTTCTTCTGCTGTGGCCTTAATATAGCAACCTTAAAAATTATGGCCATATTCCTGCTCTTTCTCTGGAATTCCAATCCTGCCAAAGTTCTTATGACTCATGGCCATTGTAGCCTCAAAATATCTAAAACCAAACTTCATACCTACCTTTTATTCTGAAATGACTTCCCATCTGAACTTTCTTTAATCCTGTTGTTATTCTACCAGCCATACAGGATTTCAGATTAGAAGAATCTTTTTGGTAGAAGAACAGGGTGAAATTGATAGATTTCTAGGCATTTTTTTCCTCCAATTTTTGTTTCCCTTATCTATCCTGTGAAGATCATTTCCTAAATTGTGTAGTGATTTCCATTATTCATGAAAGTCTAGACACAAGATTTCAGTGTGCTGATTTTTCATTTCTCTCGTTTTCTCTCTCACTGCTTTCCTACTTGAACTCTGTTCAAGAAACTCTGTTTTTTGTTCAGAAAACCAAACTCATTATTTTTCAAATATCTTAAGATCCTGTGTAAAAATTCTGACTACCCATTTCTCTCGTCAAATCTTTTTTCTTTTATTTAAAGACTTATTTATTTTATTTATACAAGCACTGGGTACAGTCAGAAGGGCGGGAGGGTGAGAGAATTCACCAGAGCCAGAACAAGGAACAGAACAGGCAGAAGGACCGAAGTACACTGCTGAGGGGAGCAGCGGGCAGCAGGAGAGGTCTGCGTGCCATGTGGGGACCCTTGCCCGGTGGCCGGGGATTGAACTGGCAACCGCTGCACCACGGGGGAGGCCCCTCTTGTCAAATCTTAACAGACTATTCTAGTCTGAAATGATCTCTGAATGTTCTCCATTTAAATATGCTAGTCATAGTATACAGAGTCATCTTTACAATTTGCAGACTTGTTCTCACCACTGTAATTTTCCTCAACTGCCATTCACCAAACAGGTAGGATTCCCAAGATACTCCAAATTGGGATGAAATCTGTGAATCATTTTGGCGATAAACTTTTTTTTTTAAGATTTATTTTATTTATACAAGAACCAGGGTATAGGCCAGATGCACGAGAGGGTAAGAGGATTCACTAGAGACAGAGTGGGGAACAGAACAGGCAGACTGACAAATACACTGCTGAGGGGAGCAGCGGGCAAGACAGGAAAGGTCTGCTGGCCATGCGGGTTGCTCCGAGGCCGGCAGGGATCGAACCGGCACTGCAGAGGCTGCGGACAGCTTCATAGCATTGCGCTCAACTGCCTGTGCCACCAGGGAGGCCCTTGGCGATAAGCTTTTTATAGAGACATCAGTGAAACATTTGAACTGTACTCTACACTGCTTAATTAGTTGGTGGCTCTCTGTAGAAGTTCCCCCAGTCTGAACTCAGAATATTTTTTCTCCATTTGATGACCCATTGGTTGGAGTGCTGTGTGTGAATCCTAGCCATTCTCCTGTATGGAAGGCTGTGAGATTATCTGATACTGAGTTGGTGCTGGTGGCTTTGTGTGCATAGGTAATCTCCATTTTCAGACTATAAAGATTTCCATAAAGTGGTTCTTCTTTGACTGTAGATTTCCTCTTCCCTGAACAATTTTGATGTATATTCTAACTTCATTCAGAATCCTTTCTTCTTGTTTCTGGTACATGCTCCCCCAATACTATCCCCAATGATAGTATACAACAAATGCTGAAGACTTACTAAGTGCCTGACATTATTTTATATATTAAATATTCTTACAACCACCACTATAATATTTTGAGAAAACCACTAGCATTATTTTCATTGTACAGATGAGGTAACTGAAGCATGAAGAGAATATATAACTTACCTAAAAGTTTTTATATTGAGTGAGCCTTCCGTTAAACCCCGGGTCAGAGAGTACAAGCTGTTACCTCTGCTTTACTGACTCACCTCAAAGCAACATTGCCAGTGGTTGCCAAGCCCACATTACTGCTCATCCCGTATCATTAGCCAAATCCCCAGCCCATTGTTTTTGGGCCAGTTGAGCAGGAGTAGTGTTAAGTCCAATAAAAACTCAACTTTTTTTCCATTTCTTGAAAAACTTAGTGGTGTTTAGATATGAGTTTAACACCAGAGTTTATGTTGCAGCTTTGCAAATGAATTTCGTAGGCATCCTCAATCTAATGAAGTCACATAGTATGTTTGAAGATAAGTTTGGATCCAAAATAGTTCTACCTCTTATCCAAAATAGTTCACCTCTTATCCTTTGAATTATGTCTAATTAATATATACTCTCTAAACCTTTGCTCTAATGAACCGGCAGGCAAGGTAAAAATCTACTCTTAGTTCGGTTCTAATGGAAAGATTTTAATGAAAGGTATAGCAGTCTTTTGTAGTGAGGTATAAATAAAATATTGGAAAAATATAATCCAAATAACTCTGGGTCACTTTGATTCTTGGCTCTGCCTTTCAACACTTCAGTAATAAAACAAAATAAATTGTTCCTTGCCCACGTCAGAAACATCCATGAGAATGTAAATTTTTGTGGTAGTTTTCCCTAGAATTGGCCCAAGGGTTTCACTCTTCAGCAAATAGGAAATACCATCATCCAGGCTGCCACAGCCCTTGCTCAGTGACCCTTTTTATCACATACAGTCTCCAGGGAGTGTTATGATATCTTGAGTTCTGAGTGTGTTCTCTCCAGGGGTTGAGCTATTGGAGTTTTCATGAATAAAATTATCCACCATGTTTTACTGGGGACATAGGGGACTCAAAACTATGGGACTCAAACTGTGAGAGTTCAGGAAAGATGGCCAAAGGAAGTAATATTTCAGTTGAGACTTGTGGGAAAATGAATAGAAGGTTGCCATGTAAAGCAAAGAGGAGTTTGACAGGTAAAATGGGGGGTCATGTGGAGAAGGGATGTATTTTTTGGCAAAGCCCTTACTCCTCTCAATATGTAAACCACTGATATGTAAGAGAATCTGGTTTGAACCCTTTCTCAAAAGTATTTTCATGTGGAAGTTTGTTATGGAAGGACTGTCTTGAGGTAACATTGGTGTACAACATTGTGTATCATTTAGAGGTATAGGCTCACAGCCTTTAGGTATATGTTGCCACATCACACCCATCTCCAAGGCACCCATAGCCCTCTACAATAGTATATTGTGCCCCCTCTATACTTTGCTCTCTATACTCCCTCTCCCTGACTGGTGGCCTCAAATCTATGACGAAACTTTCCATTCTCCAGTATATACTCTTCGCTCCTTTGTCATAGATTAACTGCTCATTTAAATCTGGGTTTATTTCTGGACTCTCAATTCTATTCCATTGGTTTGCATCTGTTTTTGTTCCAGTATTACAGCTTTGTAGTGTAATTGGAAACTTGGGAGGGTGCTACCTTAAATCTTCCCCTTTTTTCTCAAGATTGCTTTGGCTGTTTGAGGTCTTTTCTAGTCCCCTATGAATTTCAGTAATGTTTGTTCTATTTCTTTGAAGAATGGCATTAAAACTTTGGTATGGATTGTACTGAATCTGTGTATTGCTTTGGGTAAGATGGCATTTTAGTGATGTTAATCCTTTAAATCTCCGAGCAAGGACTATCTTTCCATTTCTTTGTATTTTCTTGTATTTCTTTTAACAATGTCTTATAGTCCTCATTGTACAGGTCCTTCACCTCTTTCATTAAGTTTGTTCCCTCCCATTTCCTTGGAATTTATATTTAGAAAGCAGGCAAATAACATCCTGGATTTTTTTTTGATAAAAGGCACTGATATTTTAAATTATATATCCTTTCATCTTCATAAAATACTTTGTTAATAATAAAAATTAAGATACTGTGGTATTAGAGTCATTTCACACCCACTCTGCTAATCCACTGGTATGTAGGAGTATGGGATGTAATTCTAATATACTAAGTTTGGAGGATTGGTTTCCATTGTGCATAGGGGACATCAGTGGTCAAATGCCCATGAAACAAATACTGTCATGTACTTTTTTCTTTATGAGGGATTTTGGTGTGCTGACACTTAAAGGTGGATTAATAGAGTAGATGTGGTCTTTGGCCAGCGATGATGAACATATACCAAGAAATGGGTGAAGGACCTTGATTTGTATAATTCTTTTAGATATTTAGGGGGGGGGACTAAGATAATAATCTAAAGGTACTCATAGTATAAGTCACATAAGTCACATTTTATTCAGATTGTTACCTCAAATTACGGTGTTACGGAAGAAACGTTTTTTTTCTTTCTTCCTTCTTATTCATTCTTTTCTTACCTCTATACTCCAAGTCAGGAAAAGAAAATTTACTATGATATGAATGATCTGATAATGGACATAGTCAAATGGCTGCACAGGATCAAAAATATAATTATTCAAATTGAGAAGGGAGGATTTTCTGTATTTAAATTTATGTGAAAATTTCTCTGGGCTTAGATAGATGAATTTCATTAACATTTGATTAAGACATTATAAAATATTCCCTAATTAAATGATAATTTCCATTGTTTTTCTTGATCTAATAAAATGTTAGTTATATATTTTGATAAACATATATATCATCTAGTTTTTCTTACAGTTGATTAAAAATTAAATTTTATTTTTAGAGTTAATTTAAATACATTGCTGTTTTTCAGTGAAAGTGACTTACTCCTTTGTTAATTGTAAGTACAGTATTATATTTAGTTCTGAACATCTCAGAACATGGAAGTAAAGTTATTCCTTTCTGTCCATTTATTTTAATTTTATACCCTTTAATAAAGCCTGTCATTCACTTTAATCATTCTGTCTTTTTGAGACTGTGTTTCTCCTGAAAAAATAAACAGTAGCCTTTCAACTAAAAAATACCTTTCTGAGTTTCTAGAGCATTTTTTAAAATTCCAAAGATCTCAAATATCTACAGAAGATTGAAAATGGAGTCTTGAATTTCCCAATGGGAAGTACATTTCTTGAGAAAAATATTTTCCTTAATGTTTTTTTTTTCTTTCCGAAAATGTACTCTTTTTCTCTCTAAGGGTTAAGCAAATTGGTTTGTGTAAAATGAGACTTGAACCATTTACCAAATCTTGAACCAAACTTTCCCCTTGAGACTTAGTTTTATTTGTACTAAGGCAGTAAGTTTCTCTCTCTCTCTCTCTCTCTCTCTCTCTCTCTCTCTCTCTCTCTCTGTCTCTCTCTCTCTCTCTCTCTGTCTCTCTCTCTCTCTCAGTTCTAGTGAGGTGTTTCTTGATTTGGACTATGACAGTTAACTTCAGAATTGTGTGCTATGACACACACATAACTGAGGTTTATCAGCTCCACTCCTGGTTTGGAATAAGCTGTGTGTGCTAAAGGAGAGAGGGCTCTACTACAATGTCAGTGGGCAGTACTTGTGATAACATTACTTCTAGGATATAGAATCTGTGGTCTAAGAATAACATGGACACATAATTACTTTTGAAAGTGTTTTCAAGGGGGTGATCCTAATCCAGGGATTAATGTAAATTTTTCTATGGCAGAGAGGTCACAAATTAAGGAATAACAGTTTTTAAATTCTTTTGTGGGATCATTGTTAATATATGTTGATACAGCTTTCTAGTGACCTACCTAAAAATTCTTAGGATAATTAACTTTTGAGAAATTAGTTCAGCATTTTATGAATACTTTAATATAGAGTAACATAATTTTTAAGGTGTTAAAAAACAATCCTGTTACTCACCCAGAGTTGGTGGCAGTGATGTCTTTAAAGACAAATAGCACACAAATAGTCTGTGTTGTGTTTTGATAGTATAAAGAATAACTTCTGAATATTTATTGTATACTTCTCAACCATCTCTAGTCCCTTTAAATATGTGAGACCATTTTTGCTTTTCCTTATTGGTTTGTTGCTAAGTAAGTGATATAACTAGTTGTCTTTTTTAACAGCCACGTGAGATCATGTCTGTTTCCATGCCAACAGATCCTCTTGGGAGAGTATTTTCAGTAAAAACCCAGAGTTGATGACTCCTTTGCAGCTTCAATGTTGCCAGCGCCTGGTGGAGCTTTGTAAACAGTGCCTGCTAATGGTTTACAAATACACAACTGAAACAAGAGGATCTTTCTCAAGCATTGGTCTGGATTGGGGTAATTCCAGGTACTTATTTATATTCCCTAGTTTGAATCTTATGTAAAGTATTGCCACAATGCAGTTTGAAATTGCAATGGAAATTTATTTATATGGCTGGAGAAAAATCTGTAGACTGAAAATTCATACATGCTGTTACCTACATAATACTTCTAATTTGCATAATCTTTACCTTTAAAGGACCAAACGAGTAGAGCAATCACAAACCTGAAGGTAACAGAAATAACCCATGTGAAAATGAGATTATTCAGTTTAAATATTTTTGCTTCCATAGATAAGAACATCTAAGTGTAGTTATATATTTAACGTTTTTCTGGATAGGGATATTTCAGTATTTATCCTTCAGCTTAATATAGTTGAGAAGATGTTATTATTTAGTATGCCTCCACTACTCCATCACCAAATCTGTGGGAGGTGAATTTTATTAAGTTTAATTCAAAATTTGAAGTTTCATAAATGTTGACCAGCTAAAATCGGTAATTTTCCAAAACCATGAAGTGTAATATTGTTTTTAAGCTGCATGAATACAAAGAACAAACAATAAACACATATTAGCATTTTCCAAGATAATCATAGTTCCTATTAAAATTAAAGATGAGTGTTACTTTCTTTTAGTATATGTAAGTTGTAATACTACTCATGATAAGAAGAAAGTAAACCATGACTTTGAAAAATGAAGTGATAGTCAAAAGATGATAGGGTTCAATGTACAGTTGAATTGACTGTGAGGAAAATGAATCCATGATAGCTTGGATTAGCTAGCAAATCATGTTTGTTAAAAAATGCATAGGGAGCATAATAGAGCTAACTTTCTATAAAAATAACATGACAGCAGAATGATTTGGAATTTTTTTATACAATGTATTGAGAGATGTATTTTTAATCTTTCTTTGTCTTGGATTCGGTTACTATATTGTTGTACCTTTAACCTATTTTAACTCTCCTGTGAACAGAAGTTGACCACAGAAATGGTAGGGGTAAAGTTATCCATTAATATTTAAAATAATAAATCTATGGCATTTTTCTGTATCAGCAACAAATAGCTTGAGCATGAAATTTTAGCCATTTTTATAGCATCAAAAATAACTAATTCTATAGTAGAATAAAAGTAATAAATATGAGAAAATATAAAATATTGGAAAGATATACTTTATTCATTGGAATTAATATCAATCTTTTTTTTCTCAAATACAGCTATAAAATCAATATAATCCTATTACAAATCCCAACAAAAGTTTTTTTGAGGTGCAGTCTTTGACCAGTCTTTGACTTGTTTTGACATTTTACAGAAAAGAGAGGACTAAGAATAGATATGGCACTCTTGAAGTAGAACAATGTAATGTAGAATTTATTAACTACAATGTACTAAGAGTTATAATAAAGCTCAGTTAGTTTAAAACAATGTAATGTTACCAAAAGTAAAAGAGAAAGAGACATAAATGGAATCATTCAGAAAAATCACAAAAAGGCCCAGGCATACTTGATTTGTGATTAAAAAAGGTGGTATATTTGATTTATGTCAAAGAGGGGATACAGAGGTTTGTTTAAACAAATGGTACTGTGACAATTAGGTTTCCAAATAATATGAAAAGAGAAGCTTGACTTTATCCATACCATATATAAAAATCATTTCCAATGAGTTGAGTATATAGATGTGAAAGGAAAAACTAAAATTTTCAAAATAGAATATAGGAAAATATTTTCATGACTTTGAGGTATTCAAAGCTTATAAAAATAGGACCAAACTGTGAAAATTATAAATAGAAAGATGAATTTCATATCTTAAAATTAAGAACATATGTTCATCAGAAGATCCAGATAAATGGTGAAAATGCAAGCCACAGAATGAAAGAAGGTATTTGCAACCTTTTTAAGATATAAATGATTGTTATATAGATTATATAAGAACCCCTAAAAATTTCTAAGGAAAACAAAACTGTAGAAAAATGGGGAAGGTATTTAAGAATCCCTTCACAATTTTTTTTAAAAACCAACAGATATTTGCAAAAGTGTTTAAGCTAATATTCAGGGAACCACAAAACCATAGAAATACAACATCCCCATTGATGCATACCAAAGGTTGATGTAAACTTACAGTAATTGGAGCTCTCCTGCTGATGATAGTGAAAATTGGTGCCTTTTAAAAATAATTTGGAATTGCATGCAAGTCTGTACTTTTCATAAGATAATCTACAACACTCCCAGTAAATTCTCAGAAATATGAGAAATACAGAAATGTGTGTACTTGTGAAGACCATTATTAGAATGATCATAGCAGCATTTTTTATTTGTAATAGCTAAAAATTGGAAATAATGCAAATGTCTATTCATGGAAGAAAGGGTAAAATATGTTTTAATATTTGCACATGGATTTATTATACAGCATTGTGAGTGAACAGATTGCACATACCATAGCAACATGGATGAGTCTTATGTAAAGTTGAACAAAAGAAGCAGTCATAAAAGAAGACATACTTCATCCCATTTATTTTAAAATAAAAACAGGCAAAATTATGGTGTTTATAGAATGTGTATTTGGATGAAAAACGAGGAAATAATTATCATGAAAATCAGGATAGTAGATAACTCTATGGAGAGGGAATGTGCTATAACACAGACTCTGGGGTGCTAGGAATGTTCGTATAAGTAAATGTTATTTAATCTGGGCAGTAGTTATTACAAGTCATTACTCTATAATATTTATTAAAATGGACATTTTGTTTTATGTACTTTACAAATGTGTACTATACTATTAAAAAGTTTTTTACATTTAAAAAGTTAAACACTTGGTTCCATTTTGATGTTAGGTTAAGTGAACCTTATCAGAAAAGGGATGGTCTTGCTAGTAAGGAGGATGTTCATAGCACATAAATGATAGTATTTCACCCATGTGTGCTGTTTGACTCCACACTCCATGAACCAGGCATGACAAAAACCACCAAACTCTTCACAGATGAGAAAACTGAGGCTGAAAGAGGTTAAGCAGCTTATCCCAGTCCTCGTAGCTAGCATGTGGCAGAGCTAGGACTTGAAAGGAGGGCTTCACCATCCCCCAAATCAAAGTTAAAACCATAGGACAATGTATTGTATAACTACTACAGTAGTTATGACTACTATAGTTTTATAATACTACTACAATGTATTATATAACTATAACTATTATATATGACTATTATTAAAAATGCAAAATAGTGTCAGTGAGGATATTGAGACATTGAAACACATGCTGGAACATGAATAAACTTTGAAATGTGCTAAGTTAAAGAAGTGAGACACAAAAGAACAAACATAGTGTGATTCTACTTTGTATAAGGCAGCCACACATTCATAGAGCCAGAAAGTAGAATAGAGGTTACCAAGACTAGGAGGAGGAGGAAATGAGGATTTATCGTCTAATAGATAGAGTATCTATTGGGATGAAAAAGCTCTGGAGCTAGATAGTTGTGATGGTTACACAACCATTGTGAATGTATTTAATGCACTGAATCTTGCAGCTAAAAATGATAAAACTAGTATGTTTCATGTAATATGCATTTTAGAGATGAAATAGTAAATCATAATGAAAGTGATATTAAAAGGCTAATTGAAAAGATTGTTTTTGTAAAATCACATGTAAGGTGATGAAACATCTGCTTCATTTATATATATGTAGTCACAATAAAAAGAAAAATAAAACAGGGCAGATACAGTGATGAGCTTTAGTTACCTTGTGTTTGCCAAATTAAGATGCTTGCGTTCATTCTGGGAGGGGGTGGGATGGAGTTCAGGGGTCCTGGTCTTAGTTCAGGAGTATCTTAGAAGATGGGTATAATACCTGTTTTCAAGGTTAATTCCCTCCCAGTCTTTTTTTTTTTAAAGATTTATTTATTATGCATACAAGAGCTGGGGTACAGGCCAGAGGTGTTTGTGTGGGGGGGTGTGTGTGAGAGGATTCACCAGAGATAGTGTGGGGAGCAGAACAGGCAGATTGACCGAATTACACTGCTGAGGGGAGCAGCAGGCAAGTCAGGAGAGATCTGCTGTGCCATATGGGTAGCTCCCTGTCCAGCTGGGAATCAAACTTGTGCTGCAGTGGCTGCAGACAGCTTCACAGGCTGTGGCTTAACCCTTGCGCCACCAGGGAGGCCCCCTCCCAGTCTTGAAATCCTCCATTGTCAATGTTTAGTCAGTACATGACAAACCAGGCAATTCTACAAGGAGGATTTAGGCAGTGCGTGTTTTATGTCTTTATAATGGATATGCGAAGATGTTCCCACCTAGTCTCAGAGATGAGGAGTGAGGATATGTGTGTAAAGTGAATATGAACCCTGAAGTATTCCTCCTACCTCCACCTTAGCTACAAGTTAGACCTTTAAACATACTCTTTAGACAAAGGCTATAAATCCACTTTCTAGAGATATTTTTCCTGCTAAAAAATCAAGTTTCCTTTATTTAACTTCATTGCAAAGAACATTTCAAAAAATAATCTTTGATGTCCAGCTAGTGTGAATTCTCCCAAAACATATTAATGGAGATATTAAAGCCAATAATCCATTGTGGTCCCTGTAATGCTTTAAAATATTGCACACCACTTGCTTTAGGGAACCCAAGTGTTTCTTCCAATGTGATTTCATGTGCTTTTTTTTTGGGCACATAGTGAACCTCTTTTTCTTTTCTAGTCTCAAAAATCTACTTCTATTAACATTTAAGTTTTTGGATGTTTATTTTTTTTCTATCTTCATTGCTTCTGTTAGTTTTAAAATTGAGATTCAGATACAGAAATAAGATTATAGGTTAGCTGGTAGGAGCACTGATTCTGGAGTTAGACAGGTCCCATGAGTTTGGATCCCAGCTCTGTCACTTACTAGCAGTGTGACCATGGGCAAAGCAATTAATCCTTGTGTGTATCTGGAAAGGGTATAAAATGGAGCCTACAATAATTTCTACTATATAGAGTTGTTATGGAAACTAAATTAGTTAATATTTGTAAAGCAGCGATAATGGTGCTGGGTACATAGAAAATACTATTTAAATATTAAATAGTGTTAAATAAAATAGAGTTTAAGTTAACTGTAACCTAGAATTTGTGCTTTTATTTTTTTCATGTATGAAGTGGAGATCTTTAACTCAAAGATATGCTAATGTTACTGTAAAGTCAATAGTAATCTTTGCTTGGAAATTCTTCAAAAGAAAGTTGGTAGAAATTACTGTCTGCTGCGATACTATCAATGTTATCAGAATATGTTTTCAATAAAAGATAAAATAACTTTCAACTAATACAAAATAGTGAGTTTTGATCAAACACCTTTTTTTTTACAGCCTTTTAAATAAGAAGGGTGGCCTTTTCATGGTAGAAATACCAGATTAAGCATGATTTCACTAGCTCTTGACATAGTAATTAATCCATACAAGCTACTCATGTGATGTTAATAAATTAGATAATCTGTGATGTGAGGAATCAATTGTTTCATTATTCAGCATCTATTGTGCAATTTTGATTTAATTTGGTTTGTTGTATATTAGTTTACTGCTCTATTAGCTTAATTATTAGAGCAATTATTTATAGTTTGTGGTATTATGTAATAGATTTAGAAGATATCAGATAATTCATGAAGAAATGATGTTTATGAATAGTACTCACTATTCCCCATTTTAATCTGAATATTGCATGTAGTTTGAGCATAATAAATTATAATATTCTATAAAATTCATTTAACACAGCTATATAATTTTTCATTAACTTAAAGTATAGCAGTTATCACTGCTAATATTGACTAGGTAACTAATTGTACTAACCTAGCCATCAATTTCTTCATACTTTTGTTGAAATACTCTAACCTCAGATGAAAAAATAAATGATTTGAGGCTGTGTTACTGTTTATTTCTTCAGGACAGCTGTAATTACAAATCTATTGCTACTTGTGCTCTTGGGAATCCCTTGTAGGTACCTTTGTCCTGACTTAATAACTAATCTTCATCATTTCTAGGACTTAAACTTTTAATACTGATGTTTATTTGCATTTATTCTTGTGGATTTCCTTGAGAAGTTCTTACTAGACATACACTGGGCTGATGGAAATCAAAGTTTCCCAAAGAAAAACAGATTATATGGTATATCTCTGATTGCAATCCTAATTCCCAAAGCTTGAAAACAAAACAAAAGAAACCTTTTTATTAGCAAATCTCACCTGAATTGACATGAAATATACAGTCTTTAATCCAATTTATTATTCATGTCCACACAATTCACTACAAAATATTAATGTTTGCTTTCAGGGTGCTACCTATAAATCTTGATGGGGATGTTATAATAATATATGGTAGATGCACTATGTTGTACTTCTAATATCTGGAAAATTCATTCTGAAATATATTTTCTGCAAGGGTTGATGCAACCTTTATTCGTGATTGTTTTTTGCTATTTAATCATAGGCAAGGTGCAGTAAAAGAATATAAAAATTATAACTTAAGAATGATAGCTTTTTTTTTCAGATTATCTACAGTCATAGTACATCAATGAAATTTTATCAAGTTATACTCAATGGCTTCATCCTCCTTGAACAAATAATTATTGTTAATTTGGCCAAACTCTCCTATTATATGTTTTAAATAAATATTCAACTTGTTCCATGCATTATTTATAGAGATGATAAATTCCAAATTAATATGAGCCTCATAAACAGTTTATAAAATTTGAGTGTATTAGCTCTTTATGGGGATTTCCTGGAATGCTAAGATCATATATCGTATCTATATTCAACTCTTTGGGTGAGGCTCTATGACCCTCTCCCCTTCTCCGTGCCTCAGTGTAGAACAATGGCTGCTCTTATGTGGATTGCATTGTCTATTACAATATCATTTCTTACATAAGATATATAAATTTTAACCATATAATCCTTTAATGGGAGCATAATTTGTTTGTAAAAGTCTAATTTTTTAACTCTAATTTTTAGGTATTGGCTATCAGGAAGTGCACACATCTTCATAAGAACACCATCCTACAACTTGAAATACAATTCAACCGGAATAAATCGCCCCAGTGTTTTGTTTACATCTCGATATGGCCAGTTGTGAAACAGAAGGGAAGATCACCATGGGTTATGCATAATAGCATTTCATTTCCCCCCAATTTAAACATGCAAAGAAAGCAACCATTAAGTGCTATTTTATGTATATATGGCATAAATGTGTGTGAAACTATATACACACATGCATTCAAATAACATATATTTATTATAATATATGAATGAAAAATGAGCAGAAAACTGGATAGAGATTTAACCTTTCTGGACATGTAATAGACCATGTTAAATTTGTTTACACAAATAAGTGAATGTTTAGAATTTGCTAGGTTTACAATTAATTCCTTCCTACTAGAAATATTATTTTTGCTGCAGAGTATATAAAACAAAATTGATCTTAAAGATCCCATTACAGTGTTAAATTATTTTCTAGATGTCTTTTGAATTGAAAAGCATTCATAGTATAATATCTTATCAATTCTCTTATACACAGTAGCTATTTAAAATTAAAAAAAAAGTTAGAAGCTTGGTGTTACTTGATAATAGGGTTAAGTATAAAACAGGTTTATCATTACTATAGCACACTGTAACGTACTATAAAAATTCCAAGCTGATTTCTCCAACATTTTTATCCTTCTGTGTGGAAATGTAGTTACCTGTGATAATGTACATTTCCTGTAGGGATCCAGTAAGATCATCTTATGATCTAAAATGGAAGACAATCCAGTGTGTTAAAAGTAAATGTAAACTAGCTTTCACTCATTATTCATTGAGAGTCACATAAAGGAACAGAAAATGATGGTAATGACAAAGTCTTTTTATGTGATGTTTGTATCATGTACCACTCACTTTTATTTGGAAAGCATATCTCCAGTGGGTACATTTAGTCAGATACACTTTCTTCTGTTCTTCAAAAGTAGAAGAGCTGGCATTTTAAACTCATTTCTGTTTTACAGGATAATGAATCACACTTATTTTACAAGTCTCCAATGTTGTGACGAATTTTCTTTGCAAAGTCTAATACAGAGCTTCATATTATTGCACCATGGATAATTAAATTATTAAAAATGTAAGATTCTGATTACTAGATATTATTAGTCATCATTGTACCCTTGAGAATTAAAAAAAAATCAAAATAGTATTTTAATTGAAGTTTTTTTCCTGTCCAAAGTTATTATGTATAAATTTCATAGCAGTTTACTTCCTTTTCTTACTTACTATTTCAAAACCAATGAGTGAGCTTTAAGTTTTCCATAAAAATGTTAAGACCACTATCATTGACATGGTAATCCTTAGAAATTGCAATGTTCACCTTTTAGAAGCTTATTTAAACTTGCCCTAGCAATTTTAATTTCTTATAGATGCCAAATGTTTGCACAATTCATGAATATTTTACCTCCTTTTACTATCCTTAAAGTTTTTTTCCAGTAAATCAAGAAATGGCCCCAAAACAGAAGGAAAACTGAGAAAGGCAAATTGGACTGGTTTAATTCACAAGCTGGATAATTGGCAACCCAAAGTTGTAAGTTAGATATATTTTGCATTTAAAGCATATTCTGAGGATATGTTAGGCTAAAATTGGTTCTTCCTTAAATTATTGCTAGCTACTTGACTCTTTATGACTGCTTAAATCTATATTCTAGTAGATACTTCTCCTTGCTGGATATAGCTCAGTGAGGAAATTGTTATTAGTTTTGTGGAAAGATGGTAAATATATCAGGAAGAAGGGAATTTCAGTGTACCTCAAAATGTTTGACTCCATTTTGTGAATTCTTAAATATGTTATAGATTCCATGGAATATATAAAACAAAACTTGGGAATTACCAAATCATTATAAAAGTGATCAACAGTTAGACCCCCTCATGGAGTTTCTTGGGTCATTTTTCTTATAAATTCATGCTTTCCGCATGAATGTGACTCAACTACAAGTGTCTAGTATGTATGTGACATCAGCTGGTTTGTTGGTTGCTTACTTGCTTTCACTTAAATCATAAATGATTACTTAATTTGATGGAGTGGGTGCTTTGTAACTTCTGTCCTCAGTTGTACAAGAGTGAAAAAAAATTTTTTTAAATAAAGATAAATGTCCAATATGGGGAGGAGCTATTCTTCCCCTAGGAGGAAAAAACCCACAAAATTTTGGGGGAAAAAAAAACCAGGAAAATTAAATGTATGAAACTTCTCAAGTAATTGGTAAACAGATTTCATTTAGAAATTTAGAATGCAACTTAAGTTTTACTTTTTTGAGCACTAGAATTTTATTGCCCACACTTTCCTGTTTATATTGATCTACTTAGATATGAGGAAGTTGTGTATAAAAGCCATGTGCTCACTGTTTATATGTATTAACCTGTTATGCTGTCTGTGGATGACGGTTACTATACTACTTATTCCCTAATGAGAAACTAAGAAAGAAGATAAAGTAATAAACCATGGAAGTCTGTAGAGGCCATAGAAATGTTTCAGAGCTATAAAACATTCCTTAGTATTATTTGCTATAATTTTTTTTTATGTATTAGGTTAAAGCATATGAATATAAGTGATAGTATGGGTCTGACACACAACTCTATTCTAGGAGAGAAAAGAACTTTATCTAAAAAGCTCCAGAAGCTGTTGAATCTGACCAGGAGTTTTAATAGGGAATTTGGTTTATTTACAATGAAGGCA
Organism: Talpa occidentalis; assembly: GCF_014898055.3. Taxonomy (NCBI): domain Eukaryota; kingdom Metazoa; phylum Chordata; class Mammalia; order Eulipotyphla; family Talpidae; genus Talpa; species Talpa occidentalis. The sequence goes on from NW_023605305.1 coordinate 43,002,176, forward strand.
ATAGTTTCATTCTATTATTAAAAAAAAAAAAATCCCTACTCATTCTGCAAATCTAAAATTAGAATGCTTTCCAGAGCTGCATATGATTTCCAGAGTTATGTAAACAGTCTTTTAATTTTAAATCATCATCTATGAATATAGTTTGAAATTAGAGTTAGTTTTAACTTTAACAATGCAACACTGACTGCAGGTTAGTTACCATCTCTGCTCAATGTAACCAGTTAAAGGGAACTGTGAGCCATACTATTTTTCTACTAGTAACAAATTTTATTTTACTATATTTCATTTGTTGTCTGTATTCAAAGTTAAAACTGGATCAAATATGAATATAACAACAGTGTCTCTGTGTAGAAGCTGAGTAATTGAATGTCACTGGTTATTTTTAAGCTGCAAAGATCTATACAGATTTTTTCATATGTTGAATTGAGATATAAATGCACAAAAACCTACTTCCTCCTCCCTAAAATTAAAATTAACCAAACTCAAGCAAAATATAAAAAACAAAACCACAAATAAACCCAACCTTCATTTCATCTAATATTTATACACAGCTAGATGATAGTGGTTGTGAACATCAAGAAAAAAGAATAGCATTTGAATTCTTTTTCAGTATGAAAAGTGTGATTGTAGAATTTTGTTATTAATTTAAAATTTTAGTGTTTTAATATAAAGTAATCCAAATGCTTTTTTCTTAAGAATGCAAAGCCATTCCATTAGAAACATTCTCTTTAAAACTTAAACATACACAGTACCTGACCTTTTCAAAAGCTAACAAAAAATTGATAGCTGCATATTTCATTTTCTGTAAAGCATGTATTCATTCTTAAGTGAATATTCTTTAAAAACAATAGTAAATGTTTTGAGAAGGGTGACAAAATACCTTCCTTTTCTGTTCTGTAATGATAATTTACATTTTGAGTCTATTTTGCTTGGTTTTAAGCATTAAACAATAAAAGGTGTATATACAGTTAGTTGTGTTCCTGTGCCATGATGATTATTGAAAATTGTTTTTTTTTCTTCAACTTGAGAAATTTAGCTTTTTAAGAGTTAGTTATCTGAATATTTGTGCTAATGTCATATATAAATAAATTTAAAAATTGGAACTATATTCATGATAAATTTCATTCCTTATATTGCTTTATCTGTTCTCTTCTTTTTTTTTAAATTTTATGTTCCTTTGAAGTTTTGACCTCTGAATGGACAGTCATGAAAAGAGAAATCCTGCCTTTTGAATACTGATTTTCCTTGCATTTTTTGGTGTTGTATTTTGCAACGGCAACAATAAAACTTAGAAAAATATATTATTGGATCAAGTTCAGTTTGTTTCCTGAGATTATTTTTTAAGAACCTGGTTGAAGTTTCTATGCCTAAAAAGCATCACTTGTCTGGATCCAAAGGAACCAAGATACATGGCTACAGATACCTGTCTTGTACCCCAAAACTGGCATATTAAACATTATGTACAATTTGAGATTACTGCCTCTTTTGTTTTGATGTTTTGCCTGTCATAAATGGGTCTGTGGGACACTGAAGGAAAACTATTTAGGTGACACATTCAGCACTAACTGGGCTGTATTATCTAAGAAGAGCTACATTAAGCATTCATTATATCCCCACCTACTAATTTGAATAGTATTGGTAAAAATACAATATAGTAGTATTTTTTCAATTAATAAGATTTACCTTACAAAAGTAATCATGCTGATATTTCTTTCAGGGTTGATAATGACAGTTCTTGGTAGTGAGCTAATCAGTTCATACAATACTGTATATGCTACAACACTGAATATTAATCAATTTGCTAAAGATTCTGGGTTTGAAGATAATCTTAAAAGGAAAATGTTTGCTAACATGAATCATGATTCAAATTATCCCCATGTGCTTTACTACCTGTATATAAATGCAAATGTTGTTACAGAAAATATGCTTAAAATGTCAACACAATGTGCAATTAGTATTGCATTGTCATGCTTGAGCATGTGATGTCTGTATGGTGAAGTTATTTCACTTACATAGATATGTTGCTATAATAAAATGTAGGAAGCTCCTGTATGTCATTAAATGGTTATTTCTGTTTTACACACACACACACACACACACACACACACACACACACACACAGATTTTTGTAGTAGCAGAGACTCTCAATTAAACTTTCAGGTGATGAAATATATTCATAGTAATTTTCTTCTGCGGTACAGGCAGCAATAGCACTGTGGGGATAACTTTACCTGCCATTAAAGTCAGGTTGAGTAAACAAAATTGGTGTCAGCTCCTCTCTCAGCTGAAGGCACACTGTTCTAAAATTTCTATATCTTTCTAGCTTCATGGATTATAACAGCAGTATTACTAATCTAATTAGAATAATGTCAGCATCTCAAGTGTGAAGCTCATTTTATTCAGGAACTTATCATTGTTAAAACTTAGCCTCAATAAGAGGCATATCTTAGTCTTACTGCCATTCATACCACCATTCTTTAAGGTGTTAATATATACAGAGATTAGAATATTTTTCCTTTAAAGAAAAGTACTTTTGATTAATATCCTATCATGTAGTCGGAATTTTAATGCATGTATACCTTATTTTTTGGAGTTGGCAACCAAATGGTATAAATGTTGACTTTGAAAAATGTATTTTAAAAATTACTTTTATAAAATTTAAGTACTCTATGAAAAACTTTAGGGTTGGATTTTTGATTTTTTTGAGATAAAGATTAAGCCAACAGGGGCCTCCCCAGTGGTGCAAAGGGTTAAGCACCGCACTATGAAGCAATCTGCAGCCTCTGCAGCATGAGTTCAATCCCTAGCTGGCCAAGGAGCAACCCTCATGGTGACGCAGACCTCTCCTGTCTCACCTGCTGCTCCCCTCAGCAGTGTATTTCAGTCAGTCTGCCTGTTCTGTTCTCCACTCTGTCTCTGGTGAATCCTCTCACCCCCCACACCTCTGGCCTGTACCCCAGTTCTTGTATGCATAAATAAATCTTTAAAAAAAAAAGATTAAGCCAACATGGGTAGTTTATCTCCTTATTTTAACATGTAATTTGTAAGAATTGCATATAATAAATATATGAATTTATATACATATTACATTTATATAAATTACACATATTTATATATAATTTCAATCATTTAAATGACTGAAAAATCTTAAAATTTATTTTCTCTTAACTTTTGAATAGTATTTTTTTTTTTTAAGATTTATTTATTTATATAAGCACTGTGTACAGTCAGAGGCACGGGAGGGTGAGAGAAATCACCAGAGCCAGAGCAGAGAGCAGAGCAGGCAGAAGGACCGAAGTACACTGCTGAGGGGAGCAGCGGGCGGCAGGAGAGGTCTGCGCGCCATGAGGGACCTTCGCCCAGTGGCCAGTTATTGAACTGGCGCCGCAGAGGCTGTGGGCAGCTTAGCAACCCAGTGCTCAAAGGCTGCGCCACTGGGGAGGCCAAATAGTATTTGATTTCTCCCTTCAGGCATAGTCCCCATAGTTCTCCCACCCCAACACCCATGAGCCATCACCATAGTCCCTTGTGCTCTTCCCTCCCCTGGTTTGACTCTTCTCCCTCCCTCTGCCCTCCTATAAGCCTCAGAACTATGGTTTGCCTTTCTGCCCATTTATTGCTTGTTTATTTCATTGCATTGTTTAAGCTCTTTGTAGATCTTCAATATCAGTCCCTTGTCAGATGTACAGTATGCAAATATTTTCTCCCTTTCTTAATGACTAAAAATCTTTATAAAACAAAATCTCCCTGAAATAATTAAAAGTGTCAGAAACCGTAATAGCATACCTTAGAGCAAAAATTTTGCTCTTTTGGAGAGAGTAAAATAATCTTTAATTTGGAATAATTTTAATGATTATTCATGTGTACATAGAATATGATCACAACACCCATCACCATGGTGAGGTAAATTTTGAAAACATGGGGTGTAAGTTGGAATGTGTTTCTTTTATTTTCAGGACCTTTCAGAGTCTTCAGTATCCAAAGTACATTGAGTCTCCAGCATGGGACTACATCATGCTTAGGCCCTAAAAATTTTTTTTATGGTCATGTCTCTTGCAGTGCATCCCCCAGATTTTGGAAAATAGCAAACTAAGTCAATTCATCCTCATAAAGTAATTAAGATATTTATGCAGTCAATTATTTATCAGATATACTCTGGTGGTATAATTACAATCATGGAAAGTCTAATGTAAGAGTTTACTTGCACTTAACACTTGAGAATTTGGTCATTTCTAGAGGAGTATTTGAACCAAGCTTTCAATAGCGTTGATTCACCAAGGAAGGATGGCTCTCAATAAATAACCTTAATGGTAGACATTTGCAACATATTGTGACATGCAAAGTAATGGAAAATGCTTAATAATGTGCTCTAAACATTTATGAAATGATATTACTGTGTCTAGCTGGTACAAGTTTGCCTGTTTTGACTATCTAATGTCACCCATCAGCAGAAGAGCTATATGACAATGTAGTTAGTAGCACTTCTCACCATCTCAAAGTGTCATGTATACACACGTAAAGGCCTGTTTTGTCTCCAAGAAATTTCCTTCAAAGCTGTAATTTATTAAATATTTGTTGTATTATCTGTAAGAGAAAAAATTTATTGAGCCAACTTTTTGTGTGTCTAAATTTTTCTTAATATGTTGGACACTTTGGATGCTTTAAAAAGTTTTGTTTTGCCCCTGTGAAATATTGTCAGCTTAATCTCAAAAAATAGAGTAAATATACTTACTGGCCAGTATATTTAGGGAGTTATATACTGACTAGTGACCTAAACTGCACTATATTATACAGTTAACAAAAATACTGAAATTTTTACTTAAAAATGTTTTGGATGTCAATTATATCTCAAAAAAGTAATGTTTAACGTGGTGTAGAAATGACACTATTTCTGTAATTTTAAATAAAGCAACTTAGAATATTTTATATAGTAACAGAAACATACAGTGAGATAAGTAAATTCCAAATCTTGTCTATGCACAAGTCTAAGTGAATATAAAATTTTTAAGTACTAAATTGATAATCTGTGACATAAACTTTCAAATATAATAAACCTTCAAATTTACATAAACCTATGTAAATTTAGTCAATCTCTCTTCTACTACAGATAAGCTGTTGCTTGTGGTAGAACAAGCTACCCTTTAAAAGGTCAAGATATCTAATAAAATTCATTTTTAAACATGTGATATGCTATTAGTAAACATGTTGATATATCTGCATGTTTATAATATATATATGACTTAGATGAAAAATATGACACAGTGTATGTGAGAAATCTGGTGTGTAAACCTTAGTACATTATAAGAAATACTATTTCAGGGATTACCTCATTTTCATTTAAATGATGAAAATGTGAATTCAGAAAATCACTTAGTCCTTAGGCTAAAAATAGGTAGATCATCAAAACTTAATATCATTTTAACTTAAATTGGTATTTTTCTTCAGTAAATGTTCTACATCATAATGTAAAAAGTACAAAGGATAACTAAAATTTGGCCCAGAAATGGAAGGGATTTTATTTTATTTTTAAAGATTTATTTATTCATGCATACAAGAGCTGGGGTTCAGGCTAGAGATGCAGGGGGTGAAAGGACTCATCAGAGACAGAGTAGGGAACAGAACAGGCAGACTGACTGAAACACACTGCTGAGGGGAGCAGTGGGCGAGAGGGGGGAGGTCTGCCGCGCCAGGGACAGAATTCGTGCAGCAGAGGCTGCGATTGCTTCATAGTACGGTGCTTAACCCCTTGCACCACCAGGGAGGCCCCAGAAATGGAAGGGATTTTAAAAATAAGCAAATCATTCCATTATGTTTTTGACTTTTCACAAACTGAAACATTTTCTATAAATAAAGAATAAGCAGATACCTCAGAAATTATCTTGATTTTATAGTGTAGCTTTGGGGTTTTTTTTTTTTTAGCTAAATATTACTTATATTTGCTTTTTGACTTTTTTCCTGACCCTTTATGTCTCTACATTGCAGTCACTTCTGCTTATGTCCCATGTGAAGCATTACCACATTATTCTCTCACTAAACGTGCTAAGGAAATCATTACATATGTGGATTGTTTCAACTCAAACATTAAGTTCTTACATTTGGAAAAAATGTATGGAAAGAGCAAAGACAGGTTCTACTTTTGCATTATTATTTACACTTTTGTGACTTTTCTTTTTTTATAGCTATTTGACCCAAAGTCATAATGTCCCAGTTCTCTGAACAACAGGTGATTACATGATTTCCACTTCTCAGTCTGTTAATGCATGTCCTGGAAAATCATGAGAGAAGCCCACTTGTAGACCCAAATTTTTAAAATACTGCTCTTGCTTCTTTCTATACATGCTAGAAATTCCCCCAGCTGTTTGCAGATCTGACCTAGGTGCGTAATTAATAGGGTCTTACAGATTTCTAAAAGACTCCATAGTGCTGTGACATTTTGTCAGGTAATTAATTGCAAGACTTTGGAAAAATAAGACAAAAATTCTTACAAAGATTGCAGTCTCTTCCTTAGCTAATAATCCCTCATCTACTTTATTGTTTGCTTTTCTTATGTAACAGAAAACACACCAGAATAGCAAGCCGAAGATGGGATTTTAAATCCTGGTTCTGCTATGAACTGCTTGGGAGGGTGAGGGTCTTTGTTTCCTAAAAATAAATACCAACTCTGTCTGCAGCAGACTTTTGTTGTGCGCAAAATAGGAAGCACTACTTTATGTGATCAAGTATGTAATTTCCTCTTTGTATATAAAAAATATCTAACTGATTATTAGAAGACTCTACATTGTGATTCTAAATCCAGGGAAGGGGGAGTCACTGGATTTCAGGTTCTGTAAGAATGAGACTAAGAACACTTGTTGCCAGGTGGCAATCATCTTCAGCCAGTCATTCAATAAAACCTTCAGTGTTTTCATGAAATTCAATTTCAAGCAAGATCAGCAAGTAAATTAAAGGTATTTTCACAGTCTGGAATTTAGACAATGAAATAAAATCCCTAGATTTTATGGTATTCATGGACATTTCCAGGTTCTTCCATTACATTTTACATCCTGGCTATCAGGCTCATTCTTCTTGAGTATGTCAATTTTGGATGAGGGGAATATGTGATTTGTAAATTCCCAAGAAGTTTTAACCATCAAGAGCTCTAAAAGAATTTGAATAGAAGGGTGAATGGAGCAATCTATAAGGAAGAGTTCAATATTTGTTCTTAGGAAATGCTTAGTACAAACATAGAACTTCCATGCATATGCCTTTTCTGAAACAAGGACAGAGAAAAATGACAATAAATGAAAGCTACTCCAAGGTTTCATGATTGACGTTAGCATCATGAACAGTAGGCCTACTTCCTACCAAGCTTTGCTGAGTTGTGCTCTGGGGTATAAAGATTTCATTCAAGGTAGGGAGATAAGAAACAATCACTGCTAGATGATATCGGTGCAGACACGTTGCACAGAAGAGATGAGAGTTTGGTGAAACTATAGCAGAAATCATGAGCATCTTATGTGGGAGAGCTGGGAAAAGTGACACAAAATGAGTGGTTGAGTCTTAATATGTCATCAGGAGTTCATAGGTTAAAAACAAAACAAAACAAAACAGTCCCAGTAGAAGGAATAGTAGAGAGAGAGCTCAGTGTGATTCAACATGGGGTGTTAAGTGGATGGAGAATGGTATGTTGGGGTCAAATCACAAAATCCTTAGCTGCCGTGCTTAAGAATTGGACTTTACCCTTTACACAGTGGAATAAAAAATAAAAAATTGAGCAGTGAGGAGATGGGCTGTACGTTTTCTGGAGCTGACCGTTTTGGTATGTGAAAGGAGAGGGAAAATATATTTGGGAGTGGTTAGTAGCAGGAAAGCAGTTGGGATGCAGTCACTGAAGGGCAGGAACCCCGGGAAAAAGGCCTGCATTTAGGTGGAGTGAAGAGAATCCAGATCAAAGACATTTCTGAGACAAACGCTTTTGACTTTTTGAATTATTTTGTATGAGGTATAAAAAAGTTAAGAAATGACAGAATTTTTTTATTGTGAAAAATTTTATTTAGTGTAAAAATAGAGTGTGCTTAATATAGAGGTTAAAGTTATTCCTTTCAAACTTGCTTTCCTTGGCTATGGCATGTAAATTCATTTTGGCCAACTCTTACTGAATATTGGCCATTAGGAACTATGCTAGATGCCAGAGAAACAAATTATTAATTAGATACCATCCTTAATTTCCACAATCTCAAATTCTACTAGTGCCAAAAGTCATCCAAATGCAATTGTAATGAAATGTAACAAGGATAAACAATAGGTTTATATAAGGTATATGGAAGGATTTCTATCAAATGTTCTGCTGCTGTTAGTACCTCTGTATAATGTGAGAACCTGGCTGTACTTCCCAGATGAAAAGGGCCTTATGATATCAGGAATAATAAGTGATTTGCTAAATAGAAAGCAGCATTGATAGTTGAAAGAGGCAAAAATCAGCTCAAGATAAATTTTCTCTTCAGAGAAGACTTGATTTTCTACAGCATTATCTTTAATCCAAATGATGACTTGTGTTAACAATGCTAGGGAGCTAAGAGGCAGGACTTAGGAGCGACACCACCATGGTTTAAATCTCGTTTCTGCCACTTTCTAATGGCCTGACCTTGGGTAATTTCCTTAATAGCCTGCTTCTCATTTTCCTTATCTGTAAAATGGGGATAATAATGATAATACTGATAAAAGTTGTATGTTTCTGAAATCGTCTGAAATCGTCTGTAAAGTCTCATTTTCATTCCTATGATAGAGAATCTCCAAAACCCTGAATCAGAGGTTAGGTTTTTATTTTATTAAATGGATACCTTATTGATTTGGTGACTTTTTTAAAAAAGTAATTTTTATTATGTGATTTCACAATAGGTTTTGATAATATGTTATATTTAAAACTGATTCTCATATATCTTCAACTTAGTGACTTTTAACATTGAAAATTGCATCCCCATTGATTGTTCTTTGCAGTGTGATAATTTTTTTTCATATTACTGACGTGATAATCTTCCTGTCCTTTTGCCGGTAGTATTAGAAACACTCTTACATCACTAGATATTTTTATTGTTCTGAAGTTTTAATGACAACTCTTGCTGTTTTATTGATTATATCTTCCCTAACAACTTTTCATATAAATTATGCTTTTGTTCTTGGTTTTCATTATGAGGAAATGCATAAAAAATTAATTTAAAAGACTTTATTTCTGCCCTTGATGTCTAGGACTGTTTATCAATTGTTCAGCTGTGCTGCCACTACTAGTGACATTGTTGGAGCTATTTAATTGAACTATTGCTCAATTAGTCTCTTTTTATTATTTATAAGTAATCGTTAATTAATATTATATTTTTTCAATAAAATATTCACCTTGAAGTATGAAAATCTTGAAGTGGATCCTGGGGACATAGACAGAATTGGAATAATAATCAATCAGACCTTCCCTTGATAATCCTCTCCACAATAAGCTGTACCTAGTGCAAACCCAGGCTACCAGACTGTGCATGATGAGTTCATTTCAGTGCCTTTGACATAAGTGAGTTGCAGAAGACTGTGATACTTTAGAAGTCAAGTTTTCATGTCGTGTAGATAAGAGGTCCTGCTCTAAGGTTTTAAAACTATAACAGTTGGGTTTTTTGATGCTATTTCTCTAAACTTATCAGCAAGTCTTACAAGTGAAAGGAAAACAGAAAATCCCAAGTCTGCCTTCAAAGGTGAGTGACCCCAATGAACTCGGCTTACGTAGCTTCATTTTTAAGTCTGTTAAATAAACTTTTGCTTACATCTTTTTTATCTTTTTTCACGCAATTGAATATCTACTTTATCTATTCTCATATTTAAAATACAAAACCTTCTTTCACATTGATTGAGTGTGGAATTTAATGGACCCTAAAAAATTTCCCAAAGAATTCTCAGCTCTATTTGACTTCTATAGAGAACTGGTTTAAAGTATGACTGGAGGGCCTCCTTGGTGGCACAGGGGTTAAAGATACAGTACTATCAAGCTATTGGCAGTCACTGCAGCACAAGTTCAATCCTCAGCCAGGGAGCTACCCACATGGCGCAGCAGACCTCTCCTGCCTCACTTGCTGCTCCCCTCAGCAGTGTATTTCAGTAGATCTGCCTGTTCTACTCCCCACTCTGAAACCTCTCACGCCCCTACCCCTACACCTCTGGCCTACACACCCAATTCTTGTATACATAAATAAATAAAAATAAATCTTAAAAAATATGATTGGAGTGTTTCTTTGAAAAGACTCTTGACTTGCAGAAAAGGAAATGAAATGGTAATTGTGAAAAATTTCAATATTGACAATAAAATGCTAAATATTGTTGGATTTACAAGTAGATTAAACAGAGGGGAAAAGATATTACTACTGCTTTAAGATACTACACTATATAGTAGTATTTTCCCTTACACTTTCTTTTAGTATGTAATGGTTAAAGAGAAGCCCTTTATTCAGAGTTTATAGTCATTGCAATTAGGAAATTTTATTTATTATTATTGATCAAAAGGAAAGGCATTTAGTGTGCTCTTTGGCATTTCTAGTGGTGTGCTGGTACATGCTTACAACCAGTTGCTAGAATGTATGTGTGTGTGTGTATGTGTGTGTGCGCACATGCACATCCAAAGTAAAACCAAAAAACTGGATTTTTAGTGTTTGGCAATTTCTGCAGTGTAAATACTCCTAGCATGACAGATTTCGACTATCAAAATTAAGTCACTGAACATGGGTCATTATGTAAGTAGTCAGTTCTTGTAAGCTACCAGTTGGCTCCCACAAACCATGGGTTTTGATTTTAAAATTTGTAATCACACAAGATTTTTTTTTTAAATATTTGAACTTCTATTACTTATGTCTTCCCAGCAAATTTTCTTTTCAAATGAACTGCAATTTGTTTCTACAAATATGTATAAGAATAGAACCCTTGGGGGGGCCTCCCCAGTGGCACAGTGGGTTGAATGCAGTGCTGTGAAGCTGTCTGCAGCCTCTGAAGTGCTGGTTCCATTCCCGGCTGGCCAGGGAGATACCCATATGGCACGGAAGACCTCTCTTCTCTTGCCCGCTGCTCCTCTCAGCAGTGTTTTTGGTCTTCTGCCTATTCTGCTTTGTGCTCTGTCTCTGGTGGGTTGTCTTACCCTACCGAATCTCTGGCCTGTACCCCAGTTCTTGTATAGATAAATAAATCTTAAAAAAAAAAGAATAGAACTCTTGGAGGGACTCAATAATATTTTCACCTTCCTTCAGTGAATTGGGTTTTCAAAGCTAAACTTCTCATGTAGTTTCTACCCTGTAGTTATTTTCACTGGTACTTTATTACAAAACAAAATTTCCTGGAAAACCATAAATGAAAACAGTTGAGTGTGTGCTCCAACAGGCTTTTAATTCATGTCAATTTAGAAACTCACAGTTATTTAAAGTAGTTCTAGCTGGTCTTAGGTTAGCTGTTATCAATAGCACTTTAATTCGTGCAAGCAGCACTGAAAATGCTGTATCAAAACAGACTGTTTCTCTTAAAAAGGAAACCTTTCAAAAATTTTTTAAAAATCAGTGGCAATCAATTGGAACAGTACTACTTTTTCACCAAGAGAGAGCAACATAAGCACACTTTACAAAAATACATGTAAGTGGCCATTTTACATCGTAAGTGGTAGCACAATGTCCAAGCTTTTCTTAAGAATCTATTACTTACCTGCCTCTGATGGTGCTGATTGAGGTGCGGCAATTAGTTAGGATTATAGCAGTTGATGATGAATTCCTTAGAGATCATATTTTTGAGTTGGTATTTTTATGCACATTGTGATTCTTTATTACGACTTTATTCTTTATTACGACTTTCTGCGTATTGACATTGTTTTTCCTGTCAAGATACATTTCCTATATCTGGAATAATAAGATTAAGAAAAACCTTGAGAGTTTTAAATGTGTGAGTGGTGGATTTTAAATGTCTGTGTTGTTTTCACATAATTAAGGTGCATAATATTCAAATTTAAGAAAACAATTTTGTCTAGAAATTTAGGAAGATTTCAGTACTATTAAATATAATGCAATTCTGAATAGAAACAACTGACACTTGACCAAAAAATGAAAGTGGGAATGTTTTGCCAGGAAATGTTGCATTCTCAAAGAATTAATTATGATTAACTTTAATTAGAAGTTTTGCTGGAGTTTTGGCTTAAAGTCTTGACTTAGTTATTTTAGGGATATTTGCCTCTTAAGGTTTCCATATTTTAGTAAAACCTAGCTTTTAGCTTACAGTAACTAAATATTAAACTTATATTGCTTCCATATAACAGCAGGAGTACCTGCAAAACATATCACTTAAAACTCGATAAGGCCAAATCTTAAAAATGCCAGTGAAAGATGATTTATTATACTTATTAAAGTCATGTTTTATGGATCTTTCGATACTTGTCAACCTGGGGGGGGGGCATTTAGCAGGGTGATGGAAGAAAAAGAAAGGTCATACCTACAAATAAATGCGTTGGTTCTGTGCTTCTAGCAAAGTTATTTTCATGTGATTTTAAGTTCAGGAAAATTCAGAGAAAAATCAAATACATCTAAAGCATTTATTTTTAAAAGATTTATTGTAGAAGTCTTTATAGGAAGAAGTTTGTGGATTAAACATTTCTGTGTCAATATTTGCATGGTTTCTGTAGCTTGCGGTTAGGAATGTTGTCAAGTTTGTGTCAGAAATGTTAATGCCACGTGGAGGTGTTGCCTGTGTCACTGTGCCCTTGAGGTCCAGTATCCTCTTGTCCCTTCATATCTGGTTTTGAAAAAGCAGTAATTACACCTAAGATCCTGGTTCTAATTCCATACTTGACATAGTTAATGGAGAAAATAAAAAATTTCATGTATTCAGTGAACCACCTATTTTTTAAAGCATTTCTATACATTATTTATATTTAACCCTATAGCTGCACAATTTCAATTTTAAAATTGTAAATTAGGAATGATTACACATATTTAAAAATATTTCACTTCAGGACTTCTTTACACATGCACACAATTACACAGACACATACATGTGCACATGTGTGCACACACAAGCAATTGCCTTAAAGAATTTTAAATATAAAATGAATGAAAGCTTAACTTACAGACTTGAAAGAACAATCAGTCGGTCCATTAAGCAGGACTTAACTGAGTGCATACTCTGTTCCGGGTTCTTCTATAAGTGCTATAGATCTGCCACTGGAAGAACATTCAACTGAAGTTCAAGGTTGTTAGGAGGAAATATTATAGTGTTTTTAAGAAACAGATAGATGAGTCAGGGAGGGGGCACAGAGTAGGGAATCAGAGGAAGGACTTTCAAGGCCATGCTCTGGAATTTGTATTTTAACTTCAGTGGAAAGCAACTGGGAGGTTTTGAGTATGTTTCAAGGTTTAAAGGAGCTATGTGCTGCCATACAGTTTACTTTTATGTGGAAAATAGATTGTAGGGTGGCAAGAGTGAATATAAGAAGGTTAGTTGGGGGGGGGGCTCCCTGATGGTGCAAGGGGTTAAGTCACAGCAGGATGAAGCTATCAGCAGCCACTACAATACAAGTTCAATCCCCAGCCAGGTTGCTGACCCACATGGCACAGCAGACCTCTCCACTTTTGCCCGCTGCTCCTCTCAGCAGTGTATTTCAGTAGATCTGCCTGTTCTACTCCCGACTCTGTCTCTGGTGAATCCTCTAACCCCACCCTCACCTTTGCCCCCCCTCTCCCAGCTCTTGTATGCATAAAGAAATACATAAAATAATCTTTAAAATGAAAAGAAGTTCAGTTGGGAGGTTACTAATGCTGTTCAAGTAAAAGATGAAGGTTGCTTTGATTTAGGTGGAAGATTGGCGACAAGGACTACTGGAGAGATTTAGGGTATATTTAAGAGGTAGAGTAGATAGGACTTGCTGGTGTTGGGAGTTAGTAAAAAGGATGATGAAGGGTTCTTTTTATATTTTTTGATTTCAGCATCTGAGTTTATTATAATGCATTTGTTGATATGGGGAGTAACAGATTCATGAGGTACTGGGGAATACAGATTCAATTTGGGTATGTTAAATTTGATACCCACTGGAAGTTTTGGGAAGACAGTTGTACATAAAGACATCTACTACTATCATCTCCATTTTCAAATGAGGGATGTAAGGCACAAACAGGTCAAACAACTAACTCAAGACCACCTTAGTTCAGTCAGTGAAACTGGGACTAGAAGCCAGGAAACCTTGCTCCAAAGGTGACACTGAATCACTCCTGTCACTTAGAGTTAGAGATACTGAAAACCGTGGTGGTGAATTGAGCTCACTTTGGAAGTGAAGATAGGTAGGGAGTAAAAAGAGGTTCAGCCATGCCAGGTTCCCCTGCATTCAGGTGGTGAGGGGAAACGAGAAGATAGAACTGCAAGAGAGAAGCCACTAAGATCCCAGGAAAGCCTGGAGTATGGAAAAACCAAGAGGAGAAACTGTTTCAAGGAGATGGAAGTTGTATAGACTTTGAGTAAAATGAGAAGAGAGAAGCGTTTGTGATCGCAGGGTTTGTGACCACAACTGCAGTTTCAGTGGAGCAGTGGCTAAAGGAAGAGTTTAAATTAGGTCGTACTTAGTATAGGAAGCGCAAGTGCTGACGGAATCGAGGGCATCTCACACTGCTACACATGTGCGATATGGACACTGAATTACATTCAGTTCTGAGAAGGCAGTGTGGCTAGCGTACACTCTGGGTTCCCAATGCAGAGTGCCAGCCACGATGTGATCATGCGCCCCAGGACCCAGTGCTCTGGATTCAGATAGACCAGAGGATTAACTCTAAATCTAGTACTAGTTCTGTCATCTCAGACCTCGAACACGACCTCTCTGAGTCTCTCTTTGCTTAACCATAACATTTGCTTCATACAATTCTTGGAAGAAGCCCTTGCATTTCCTTTTGTAAAGTGTAATTCCCTTTACCTGAAATGTAAAGGGAATGTGTCATAATTTCCTCCTGCTCCAACTTTCCCCATTAATAACTATCTCAGTCCTTTTGTTTAAGGCTTAGATATATTTCTGAAGTTGCATTAAAACTTTTTTTGTGACATCCACATTTTTTCTCCTATGAAATTATGTGCTAATTCAAGAAAGGTTGCTGTCTTTTTGTTATGGATCTCTAAACACCTATCAGATTGTGTGGCATAGAGTACGTATTCCAAAATTTTTGACTGAATTGAATTACTTTATCTTCCTGTGTGAGTTGAGCCTGAAGTCAGTAAGGACTCTTGTGGGGATAAAGAGAGGGCAGGGAAGGTTCGAGCTGCGCAAATGCTCTAGGTAGCAATGCAAGTGGTGCAATCAATTTTCAGTTTAAACTCCAAGCGCAGACATGTGACAAAAGAGCTTTAAAACTTCTCCCATCATCCAACATTGAAGGCAGCTGTCAGAACAAAGGATCGAAGGTCCCTGCAGAGAGAACTCAGACTTGTTGTACAGTGTTAGAGAGTCGGAGAATTGCAGCAATCTACAGCTGTGGCCGCAAGTTCATAAAGTAGATTGGAGGGAGGTAAAGTTTCCAGGAGAAACCAGTTGATAATATATTCACTGAGTCCTTTGAGCTAAACTGAAGCTAAGGCTTAATAATAAAGCATTCCAAAAGAAAGAGGAATAATCTGACTGATTTTAGAATATTGGAAATTCGTAAAATAGGGCGCAATTAATATACTTGTAAAATTTGATTTGATTTTGTACTGGGGAATTCATTATATAGGGCATGGAATAGTAGTGATTAAACCAAGTTTGTTCAGATGTTGTTGCTTTCTAGGTATCTCAGATTTTCTCTTCTTGCGCATAATCTGTCCATTTCCTGATTTCTTTTAAGGGAACTTCTTATTGCTCTCAAATTAAATCACTTTATCATGGCCCACATACTATGAACAGAAAAGAAACCGGGTCAAGTCTAATGAGAATCATGGAGTTAGACTTTTGCTATCAGACAATGAATAGAAATGAGAAATGAATGTAATCATTCCTCTATTATTTATGGGTCTTTATTATTATCATTGTATTTCATGGGAAGCTATTTATGATAAAATCTAAGCCCATCTCTTTATATCTATGAAACCTCAAAGTTGTCAACTCAGAAGACAGCTAACTTGTTTTTTTGGTCAAATTCTACTGACGTGTAAAGAGAGGAAATCACACAAGGACCACAAAAATAATGAAGAAACACATTAAGTATAAAAATGAATGTTTAAGATCAGGGAGCTCCAAAATCTAACAAATTTAATAAATATAAAATAAAATATGCTTTTGTTTCACTCACTAAGGAAAAAGAGAAGGGAGCTGAGCAAGGTTGAGGTGGAGGGAGGGAGGGAATCTGAAAAAGAGATAGACTTGACGTTTACATAGAGAGCCACAGAGAGAGGGAGGAAGAATAGGCCTTCCTCTCAAACACAGCTACATAAATATGAATGCAAAGTTTAACATGCACACCCCATCTTTTGAGATAAATTGAATAGAAAAAAGAAGAAAATACCATATAAATATACTAAATCAAAGAGATTATGAACTCCTTAAAGGCAAGTCTTGTTTCTCATTTATCTTTGGGCCTACAGCTCCTAGTACACCAAAGTAGCATCTTAGTAAATGTTTGTTAAAATATTCAAAAAACCCACAATTTTTATTGAGTAATATCTTGTCTTGTAGCTTACAAAGATACTTTGAAACTATGGGCATGAATAGAATATATAAACTATAGTCCCTCCTCCAAGTACTGTAAGAAACTGAATGTTGAAGGTTTTCTACCTCTGCTTTAATTAACCTAGTGATGTGGAAAACAATGGAGAGCTAAGTTGGGATTGTTGAGGTCACCACTGATAGGTTCGGAAATGGTCAATATAAATACATTTCAGAAGAGCTTCTGAAAAAAATACTTAAAAAATTTTTTTCCCTTTATTTTTGCGTAGAAGTTCTGGGGTGTAGACCAGAGGTACTGGGGTGGTTGGAGGATTCACCAGAGACAGAGTGGGGAGGGTGATAGCACTGAGCCTTAACCCCTAGGCCACCAGGGTGGCCCCACTGAAAAATAATTTCTAAGGGCGAAATACTTGCTTGTGAGTGTATCTAAAGAAATGTGGACCATACTATGACAATTTCCATTCTTGTTATCCTGCTCTTTTTGATTTTTTAAAGCATAAAATTTTACTTTTCAAAATTACATAAAATTTACATGTATTCTGATTTTCACTGTGGGTAATGATCCTGCTTTGGGGCAGATTTGAACCCCACACTTTTATACATATTTCCTGATTTTCAAATATTGGCAATTAATTAAAAGCTTTTTAAAAACTTATTTTTTATTTATTGAAGTAACATTGGTATGCAAAACTGTATGTGATTAAGAGGCAAAGATCTTGTTAACTTGCTTTTGATGTAGGGTAAATGACTGTCAGGCTTTTCTGCTCTCCCGCCATTAAGATTGACAATGGATCCTTGTGGTCCTGAATGTGTGCCTGATGGTGGGTGCCTGGAGTGGGCTGTGGGCATATATAGGTGGTTACACCTGGGCTGAGACTGGACTTATAAGGGCGGCATCACGGAATGGAATACGGAACGACCAGAAGGAGAACAAGCGAGAAAGCAGGAGAGAACCAACAGAAGAGAGAGAAATGAGCAGAGAGAAGGAGAGAAGAGCAAGAATGCTAGGGAGCCCAGGAAGAGTGAAGATTTGCTGGGGGCTGGGAGGCCTGGCAGCCTCCTGGTTCCCCCAGCACTCCTGCCTGCCCTGTACCTGGTAAAACCAATAAAAAGCAACAGAGGGCCCCAGAACTCTCCTCCTTTACCCTGTCTTCTTGGATCATAGAGATCCTGCTCTGTGCCTTCCTGTCACTACAGAGACCAAGGGAGAAATTGATTTGAAACCCAACTACCAGGAAAGTTCATTTTCCCACATTTTCCCACATGATCAGGCAGAGAAATGGGTTACAATAATTGGTGTAAATAACTTGTACTAAGTATGTACATACTTATCTCGCCTAATCCTTCCAAAATTGCCAGATTTTAATTTTGTAATGCTATTCTCCTAGGTGAGCCTTGGGTCATTGTTTTAAGGTTTAGACCATATACTAAGAGAATCAATATATAGCTGTGGTGGGTTTTTTTTTTTTTTTGTCCGTAAAGGATGACTCAATTGGGGTGGAACACAGACTTGGTCACCAGGTGATAAGTAGATAGCAGTGCACAGTAAGCTCCCCCCAGGGGGTAATGGAAAGTTGTGCTGATATAAATTCTCAGCACAGATGATGTGCCAGTGGGGCATAGATGCTCTTAGAATGGACATGAACTATGGGATGGTTCTTTCTGTCTCTATGGGACTGGTAACATAGTGCAAAGGCAAAGCATTTTGTGGGTGCACCCTGATTTTCCCCTATGCTCAGACCTCCATCCCAGGCATCCCTGACTTACCAACCTAGTCACATTCACCTTCATTCTTTTTTCCCTCTACCAACCACCTAGTCTTTTTTTAAAAGATTTATTTATTTACACAAGCACTGGGTACAGTCAGAAGGGCGGGAGGGTGAGAGAATTCACCAGCGACAGAGCAGGGAACAGAACAGGCAGAAGGACCGAAGTACACTGCTGAGGGGAGCAGTGGGCAGCAGAAGAGGTCTGAGCGCCATGTGGGACCCTCGCAGGCGGCCGGGGATCGAACCAGCGCTACAGAGGCTGTGGGCAGCTTCACAGCCCAGCACTCAACCGCTGCACCACCAGGGGAGGCCCGAACCACCTAGTCTTTACCTCCCCTGGAGTGCAGTAACCTGGCTCTCTTTTGGGCTTTATAATTAGAGTGTATAACATAAACTTCATGTCTTGAATTTTTTTTTTTTTTTTTAATTTTCTAGAGGCATGTCTTAGTTTGTTTGTTTGTTTGATACATGCACTGGGTACAGTCAGAAGCGTGGGAGGGTGAGAGAATTCATACACTGCTGATCTGCGCGCCATGTGGGACCCTTCGAACCGGCTGCAGAGGTTGCAGGCAGCTTCGCAACCCAGCGCTCAACCGCTGCGCCACCGGGGAGGCCCCATGTCTTGAATTTTTTCAGCACTTTGCCATTATATTCCTTGTCCCTTTCCTCAAACCATGCTTTTGGAATTAAAAGAAAATCTTTTTTCTTGCAAGGAAAAGCTTTTGTTTCCACATATTTATCTCTTCTGTCAGTTTCACAAATCTATTTAAAATTTTAAAACTGGATATTGCCGTTTGTTTCTTTTCTCTTCTCATTGCTGTTATAACCAGACTGAGCTCAGAGACAAAGAAGTCTATTTATTATTGAGTGATGGTTCATGAAGCTTTTGTGGGGCTTATCAAGTAGCCTGTGGGGGAGGAGAGGCAGCATTTTGTGTTCCCGTTTTTTGGTGTCATGTGTGTATGCACTTTTCATGGAGCAAGTACTCAAAGTAAGACTAACTACTTAGATGGGACCCTCTTAGTGGTGTGTGTGTGAATCAGAGAGATTAGATGGAGAGTTGTTCTGTAACCAAACCAGGCTGGGAAGGTTCACTGTCGGTTCAGGCAGCTTAAAAGAGAACCTTGAAGCCCTTGGCATCACCCCCACAGGTTTTCTATTAGATGCAGGGGGAACAAGCCAGCAGGGAGACAGCAACTTGGGCCCCCCTGTGAATCTCTATATGCTCTTTCCTCTGAGCTTCCTCTGGCAGACGTCTCTCGTCCTCTCATAGCTGTTTTCTGCTGCTCTTTGCTGCCCTCGCCACTCTCCACTGCTGTCATTTTCTGTGTGAGACCACCCTTATACATGTTATCTGTGTATATATCTCCAGGCTCAGGTGTGCACACTTAGGCACTCCCAGACCATACCCCAGGTGTCCACCAACTAGCATGGTACCCTGAGCCCATGCTGCTAGCACCTCCTGCATTCAAGGCTGCAGGTGATAGCCACAGAGGCCAGCAGTGTAAAAGCTTGAGCATCTTCATTTACCCCACGAGAATGTCCATCTACAACAGCAAAATAGGGCGCTCTTGTAACAGGTTTGGCTAAAGCTAAAAGAATGTTACAGGTGGTGGCCCCTGGAGGGGGTTACCGATAAGAATATGTAGCCCCAGGGAAAATGCTAAAAAGTATCACATTTTGGGGTGTGGGGCTGCTGATAAAAGATATAAGTGACTGCAGAAGGGGGCAGATTTATTCATTCTTTGGGATTTAAGGTTTTTTTTTATTTTTAGCATTTGATGTCAGCAAATTCTGGCCCCCACTGTGCAGATCTTCCAGGAGGCTGTTGTGGGCTACGAAGGTGGAGGCCTCCTGCAGCCAACCTCGGAGAGGAAAGGTTTTGAGGCTTTGCAGTTTATCAAGTAACTGAAACTGTTCCGGATTTGCTGTGATTACAGCCTGGCAGGGAAGGCGAAGATGTGGAGCCGGGTGCCTCCCTGAGCTGTGTGAGTGGGGCGTATGTCAGGTCATTGGGCTGCTGTAGCTGCTGTTTTGAGTGTCGCTTGTCTGGTGCTGTGCTGGGGTGTCCCAGCAGCTCCAGGAGCTCTCCTGTTGGGTCTTCTGTTGTCTTTGTGAGTCGTGAACCTGGCCTAGAATCTGGCTGCCGTGCTCCAGGTCAGCAGAGGCAGGAAGACACCATCTTAGACACCTTGGCCTATTGTTTGGGAGAGGAGCTCTGTGTTCTCAGTGGTGGAAGGACGCCATTTTAGCTGCCTCTACTTAAGATTGAAAAACACTGGGCACTGCTTCAGGTGAGGTAAATACACATTTTTGGCCTCAGTACCTCTTTGTTTTTCCCTGGTTTGTTAAATAAACCCCATTGTTGTTGTTCCCTGAGCCTAAGTAGTGTGACTGTGCGCACAGGTAAAGAACTCAGACAGTGACCGGCACAGTATTTGGGCACTGTCTTAGGCCAGTTTTAGTGCCCATGGGTGCCCTGTTTCACTGTGGAGTACCCATATGTGGACCCTGCCTAAAAAAGCTCATGTGAACACAGGGATGACATGTCATAGTCAGGAACAGCCAATACAGAACCATAAACAACATCACCTGAATGTGGAAATACTTGTTCCTCTCTCTAGATACTCCTCTGTCTACTTGGACTTTAGAAAGTCCAGAAGTGGGTGGTGGAGGAGGTGGAGGGAGAGAGAAGAAACAGACAATGCCCAGCTTCCCCATTACAGAAGACTGGCGTCAGCTTGGGTCTGAGCCCATATTGGCGGAAGGGAGAGGCTTTGAATGAGCTGAGAGATTAAAGTTTCAAATTTAACAGAACCTGTTACTACCTGGAAGTGAGTCATAATTACTGAAATGAGACTGATTTTTTTTTTCTGGTTGTTGAAAATGACTGGAAAGTTATAGGAGCTGTCTGAAATGTCATTAAGGTAAGGGAAAGAGGAATCTGACATGTTGAAAGGCAGTGGTAGGAGGAAAATACAGCTGCTTCCTTTTTGTGCTCATTATGTTCAGCCCTTTTGATAAACTGGTTACACATGTATTGATTCTTATGCAGTCATACAGTGAGTAATGGCAGCCCACGCCATATCTCAATAGCATGAGAGCTGAAAGATGGCCAGAGTTGGAAATGTTCAGATTGCTTAGCCCACAGGGAGGGACGAGAGAACTGATCTGTATGTACAATGCAGCTTTGCTATGTAGGGTAAATGGATTAATCAGGCTTTTTATGCCACTAGCCTCTGTGTCTATCACCTGTGGCCTTGATCTTGCTGTTGCAGGAGGCACTTGGGAGTATGGGGGTGGGCACGCGGGCCTGATGGTGGATACCTGGAGTGTGGTGTGGGCATGCGTGAGTATGCACACCTGAGCCTAGAGCCCAGCGATATAAGGGTGGTGCCACTCAGAGAAGGGAGGGCAGCTATGAGGGGACAAGCTGCTTGACTACTGAGAGGTGAGACCATGAGAGAACACCAGAGAGAGCCCAGAGAAAGGGTAAAAGATTTGCTGGGAGCTGGTGAGCTTTCCTGCCTCCTGGCCCACCCTGCGTGCTCTGTACCTGGTTGCCCCACAATAGCCTGGAACCCAGAACTCTATTTCTCCTCATCCTTTTCAAGCCCCCAGAATCTATCCACATTTTCCTACTTTTTTCTCATGTTATGTTTTATGATTTTTGTTTTGCAAGATCATCCTAACCATCACCTAGACTTGACCTTGTCTTTGATACAAGTCTTACCTTTACCATTCATGTTGAATAGTAACAGCTCACAAAACACCCTGCTTTAAAAATACATTGCTTCTTATATAAACCATTTATTACCTTATTCACAACCACTGGAGAACTCAATATTACTGATTAGCACCCAGTTAGAAAAGTGCTTCTCGTTCTCAAAGTTTATAAAGTGATGGACCTGTAATCATTGTAATGCAAAGTGATGAGGGTGATGGTGGATGATGTTTAAGGTCTGGAAACCTGGTGGAGGGAGTAGCTAACTGCTTAGCAGAATGGCCACTCAATGGGAAATATAATTGACCTGGTCCTTAGGATGAAAGAAACTAAAAGCCAGGGGAAGAAATGAACAAGCAGAAACTATCAAGCAGAAGACCATTTGCAAAGGCAAGGAGACAATGAGAACTGCAAGTAATCCCAAACAGTTGAAGCTAGAGTCAGGTGGGAAATGACAAGAGATGGGGTTAAAGGAGAGGTTTTTAACATTTGTGATTATTTCTCTAGAAAAGATTCTCAAAAACAAAATGCTAAATATCATTTGCATTTCTGCTGGGAGAGAAGGGGAACACAGGTTGTTCCATAAAGGTTAAATGGGCTTTAGGAAGTGTGTGTGTGTGTGTGTGTGTGTGTGTGTGTGTGTGTGTGTGTGCGCACAAGCACTTGAAGCAGCTAAAGCATGATAGGTTAAGCTGGCTTCCTACTACTTAGCATACCATGTCCTTTGATTAATAGGCAATATGGAGCTATCAACAATTTTGAAGTAAGGCATTACACATCTCAGGAGTAATGAGAAAAGCTGTTGCGATCTTCCAGGTGAGAGGTATTGAGGACGTGAAGTAGGGTAGTGGGAGTGACTATGAAGAGACAAATTGGATGAAGAAGATTGAAAGTAGTCAGTGGCTCCCAATCTGACTGAGAATAGGAATCACTTATGGATGATTATAGCTTTATACATTCAAAGACTGGACCCCAGAGCACCTCATTCAGAATCTCCTGAGTTGTATGAGCAACCAAATTTTCAAGCCATGGCACTAATCTGTCTGCCTTTGGCTTTTCTCCTAATTTCTTTTACATGTGGCTATGATCCAGCCACCCAACCCTTTAGTAACTATCAACTACTATCAGCTGCCATTGTGGCCCCCCTACTACCTTCTCTGCCCCTGTGCCTTCACATATCCCACTATTTTCTCCGGATATGTTCCATTCCATGCTTCTCTGCCCATTCCCTACACATCCCTGGATAACCACCTCATTGAAATCTGTCGTAAAGTTTTCCCATATCCCTTTTCCAGTCTTACCTGGCTCTGCTGTGCTGCCCTGCTCACCCCTCTCCCCACCTGTGAATGAGATGATAATCCAGAGATGGATTTTTCTTTAACTCCTGAACAATTTACCTATAAATAACGTATTTACCTTGCAATATAGGTACATGTGACTATATCTTACCTCTTCCATTGGTCTGTGTATTTCATTGGAAAGGGATTGTGTCTAGCGTGTAGTAGGTGCCATTTAGATAGTAAGTGAATATTTGCAGTAATTTTTGCCAGCTCATAAAATAAGAATACTATAAAATTATTTTTCCTTCTTAATGGGAAACACAACTTTACAAGATACAAAACAGATTGTAATGATTCCATTTTGATCAGTATATTTGCACAACTTTGGACAACTGAGAAATGTGTTTTATGACACTCAGGTCTATATATATCAATTCCTTTATTTTAAATAGAGATGAATTCCCTTTCAATGGAAAGCTGTAATCCTTTAATAGTAAACTCACAAAAATGACTCCCATAATGCTGTTCTAAGAAGGAAAGGAACTCTCAGAAGAGATGTTATCAGGCAACTGCACCTTATTATTGTGATGTGTTAGAACTCTCCAGAGAGCTCATATTAGCTAGTTTTGCTATTTTCTAATGGACATCTTTATTTTTACCCTGTATATTTAGTTGCTTGCTTAGGGTTTACTGGAATGCTAAGTTATTTCTAGCAAATTACAAGCAATATGGATGAATGGACATATAGTATTTCATTTTTGCCTCATTATGCTTTAGATTTGCGATCTCCAGTTTTGTAAAAGAGAGCTGAGATATCAGTCTATCTTTACATGTGCTCATGCTTGAGTGCATCCTGCTTCTCCTCCCATATAGAACCATGTCAATCATGATGCACAAGTCTTGTTAAGATACATCCTGTGTCTACAGAAAATAACCTGTAAGTACTTGTTATGGAATAATTCTAAGATTGCAGAAAATGCAAGAGTTGGTCTTGGTTTAAAGAATAAAAGCAAATAACAAAACCCCTTTGGTATACTTTTATAGTGGATAATACGAGGTATTCTTTTTTTTTTTTTTATTCAGGGTTACACCTTCCCTTCATAGCTTGTGCTTCTCTCTGGGTGACAGGGATTTTTTTGGCATCAGTTTCCTGTACCTCAGTTTCTTCATTTGTAAATGATTTTGGAGTTGACAGCATTTCATGGGGAAATGTAAAAGCTTTGAAAGTGCTTTGCTCTGTAAATGCTTAATGATAATAATATACAGTAGGGCATCTTTCCTTGAAAACAGCAGGAGTGTTTCCTTACATAATGACCTGACAGATGGGTTATGGTATCTAATCCCCTTAAACCCCCAAAGCTCTTTGATAGTGGATGTTGTAAAAGGCCAGATTAGAGCACATGCTGCTCTTTTATTGAGCCCTTTCTTTCAGTATCTATGCCATATTCAATTGCTTCCTTCTTTAAGTAAGTTACATGTTAACCTACTACCTGCAGGAACAATTAGGAGCAAAAATAGAGACTAAAGGACAGTGTACTCCAGCAGGAAAAATTAGTTAATGCTTGTTGTCCCCAATATTAAAAATCCACTTTGGCCTTTACATGTGGCTTTTATTGAAGGTTCCCGCCCTCCTAATTCCTGACTATTAATCTCAAGCTGTGGGTATTTGTCAATGTTGAGCACAGGCTGTGTGTGTGCGCGAGTGTGTGTGTGCATGCATGTGTGTGTGTGTGTGTGTGTGTGTGTGTAAAATAGTCCTGTAATAGTCCTGTGTGTGGTGAGAAAGGAGCTTAGTGATATTAATTCTAAACCACTGAAGCTTACAGAAATCGCAGGCAGTTTAGGATATTTGTAGTATTTATGTAAGAGTAGGAGCTTTCAATCAGTTCAAAATGAGGAAAGAATGATTAGCAGATACCCTATTGTAACCTTAATTCCGCTCTAAAGTATTTTCATGTTTCTCTTATATTACCCTTTTGAGAAGTTATTAAAATTTTCATTTTCTAAAACTTTTGTGGCAATCCCATATCCCAAGTTCATCATCCTTTTTTACTTACAAAGTTTTCTTTATTTGCATACTGGAAGAAGTGTAAATTGTGAAATGACCCATTTTATGGAATTCGTGAATTGCAAAAAATAAAGGATGGGATTAGATTTTTAGTAGTGAACTTAATGTGGTATAGACAGATGTTGACTTATAATCAAGTACACTTAAAAACCTATACAATATTATAAACCAGTGTTATTTCAATAAAGAAAAAGGGAAAAAAAGAAGGAAAAGCCACAAGTAGGGTTTTCTGGTTCTTTTTATTCTTTGTTGATAACCGAGTATATGGCAGCAATGCAGTAAACTTTATAAGTGCAGTATCTCCTTTAATTTGGGGATGTTTAAAGAAACAAGGCTTGTTGTCCAAATATTTTTATTTTTATATTTAAAAAATTACTGAAGTAACATTGTGTTATGACATTGTATATGTCTCAGGTGTGCATATCGTAAATCAACATCTATATACAATACATTAAGTTCACCACTACAAGTCCAGTTCTGTCCTTTTGCCTGCTTGACTTCTTTACCAGATTTACTCATCTCTTCCCTCCTTCCCTTCTGGTAACCACTAATTTATCAAAGATCTTTCTGAAGATCCCCTCCACTTACATACAAGGTCCATCCCAGCTCTCCTTCTCAAGAATGTCACTTTTACATTTGTGTCCTCGTTTCTTGCATCTTCTTATGGTTCCTGTTTTCTGAATCACAGTAGAAAAATGCTAGAATATCACCTGACCCTATGAAAACAACATGCCTTGACCCCACATGCTATTCATGGTCCATTATTCAATGTGTTGCTGCTAAGTTAGAGAATTATAATTGCTTTCTTTTTTTTTTTAAACTACCTTGCATCTAATTCCACCTGTGGTTGATTCTTCTCCATTTTTGCCTTGGATGGAGAATACCTAGAAATCTTTCCTTTTCTGCATTATAAGGCTACTCAATTTCTGGTGTTTATTTCATTTGTGGTTCTTTTTCTCATCTCTGTTTTGATTGGTTTATAATACTAAGATTTTGTTAGTTTACTGATTTAGTTGTCTGTATGAGAGCGATGGTCTATTGCAAGATTCTGTATCTAAATAGAAGTGGAATCATCCTTAATATAGTTTTAACATCTGAGGGATGTAGAATGATAGTCCCTCTTACTAATTATTTTTTGCATTGTCTTGACTTTTTTCCCAGTCAATTAGAAGTTTATCAAATATTCTTATTTTTCTCAAGTAACCAGTTTTTAAAAAATTGTGTACATTCTTTGCTGTTTTTTTCCCCATTGATTTCTGCTTTGATATTTATTTTTTCCTTCCTTCTACTTACCTTGATTTTTACCTGCACTTCTTTCACTAGCTTCTTAAGGTAGAGATGTAGAACTATAGTTACACTTTTTCCCCCTTACATACAGGTTTATGTAAACCTGTATTTTCCCCCCTAAGCACAGCATTTGTTACCTCACAAATTCTGATATGCTATATATTCATTGTCACTCAGTGTAATATTAAAAAAAAATCTGTTTTAGTTAAGTTGAAACAGCAATTTATTCCAGTCCATAGGTTATTTAGAAAAATGTTACTTATTTAAAAATATTTTGGTATTTTTAAGGATTCCATTCTGTTATTGATTCTGATTTATTTTTCTTGTATTCAGACAACATATTCTATAAAACTTTACTGTAATTAACAATTTTAAAAAAAATTGTCAATTATGCCATCTTTGTTATTCTAATAGTTTTTAGCCTGACGGATACAGTTGTGTAGTTTTTCCATCAATTGCTGAGAAAGGGTTGTCAAAAGAACCTACTGTGATTGTGGATTTATCTGTTTTTCTTTTAGTTTGGTCAGTTTTGATTCAAGCATTTTGAAGTTCATTGAGATTATTGTGTCATATAATATACATAAAGAACATAATTAACAGAAGGAAAAGGCAGCCAATGGAATGGGTTAAGGTATTTGCAAATCACATACAGGAAGGGATTGATATTAGAATATAGAAAGAACTACAATTCAACAATAAAAAGCAAACAACCCATTTAAAAAATGGAGAAAGGAATTAAACATTTCTCCAAATACAATATACAGAAGGCCAAAACACACATAAAAAGATACTCAACATTACTAATGAGAAAAATATAAATCAAAATTTTGTAAATCACAATGAGATACTATACATCTCTTAGGTATGTCATTATCACACTTACATGTGTACTCATGCATGTACATATGTGCACACACACACAAACACACACACCCAGAAATGGTATTGGTGAGGATGTGGAAAAAATGTGGTGGGAATCATAGTGGTATTATTTATAATAACCAAAAGGTGGAAACAGTCCAAATGCCCATTGATAGATGCACTGATAAAATGTGCTGTAGCTCTACAAGGGGATATTTTTCAAGAAAGAATGAAATTCGGACACATGCTACAACATGAAAGAAACTTGAGGACATTTTGCCCAGTGAAATAAACCAGGCTCAAAAGATCAAATGTTCTATGATTCCACTTATATGAGACAACTAAAGTAGTCAACTTTATAGAGACAGAAAATATCAATAGAATGGGGGTTACCAGAGTGCAGAGCAGGGGAACATGGGAAGTTATTTTTTAATGGGTATAGAATTTTAGTTTGGGAAGATGAAAGAGTTCTGGAGATGAATGGTGGTTATGGTTGCACAAAAATATGAATGCATTTAATGCTACTGAGCCGTACATCAGAAGGTGGTTAAATGGTAAGTTTCATGTTATATATATATATATATATATATATATTTTACCACAATAAAAAATAATGCTATGTCTTTCTGATGAATTTACTGTTTTAATGTTATAAATTGTCCCTTTTTTTATCTGGCAATCAATCTTGTCTTGAAGAATATTTTGTCTGATTAATGAATTAATGTAGACATAACTAGGTTTCTTATGGTTAGGGATTTTATGATGTATCTTTTGCCTTCCTACTACTTTCCATCTTTCTGAATCTATATATTTAAAGATTCTTATAGGCAGCTGTTTCTTGCATATAGCATATAATTGAGTCTTACTTTTTTAATCAGACTGGCATTCTCTAATTTTTAATTGGCTTAGACCATATGTATTTAATGTAATTATTGATATGGTTGGTTTACATCTTCCACTTTTTTGCCATTTGTCTCCTATTTGTCCCATCTGTCTACTTCTATTTTTTCCCTGTACTCTCTATTTTTTAGCATTTTATTTCACCTGCTATCCCACAGTGCTCACTCTTCTTGATCTACTTACTGAACAAGCCTAACATTAAGCCCACCTAAAGTCTGCTTATTAAACTCTGTCCTCAGATATCCATAAAATTCACTCCCTCACTTCTCTGCTCAATTGTGACCCAAAGAGGCCTTTTTCATTCATCAAACTTATTAATTATCCCTCTTACCCTGTCTTAGTTTCATTATAGCAGTTGTCACCAGCTGACATTATATTTGTACTTGTTTGCTAATTTTCTTTCTTCTCTGACTAGAATGTAGGCTCCAAAACCAGACCTTTGTCCTTTGTTGTATTCCTGAATATATTATCAACTCTTAGAATAAAATCTGGCAATAGATAGCTCCCAGAAATATTTTTGGAATAAATGAATAAAACGGACATGTGCAAAAGATTGAAATGACATTTAATCATAGTAATTAAAAGAGGGTGGGCTAGACCTATAATAATAGTGTGATCCAGATTAAAACAAAATATACTGAGATTTAATTTAATTGCTAAGGACTGAAAGAACTCCTTAATTGTTTTTGCCCCTATGTTAGCTACCAGGTAATCTTCAAACTAAATATGAGAGAACTGAAATTATAGAGGGAAAGTAGAACCAAAGACAAAAGATTTCAGGAAAACCTGAATGTTAGTTTTCTAGAACAGATAACCTGTACTCTAAATGTCTTTATAACCATAGGTCATGCTAGGAAACCAACACTGGAATGAAGAAAACTAAATGAAATATGTA
The DNA here is from genome assembly GCF_014898055.3 of Talpa occidentalis. NCBI lineage: Eukaryota > Metazoa > Chordata > Mammalia > Eulipotyphla > Talpidae > Talpa > Talpa occidentalis. The sequence goes on from NW_023605305.1 coordinate 43,031,614, forward strand.
AGAACTTACAGAAGATCTACCTTATCTATGGGGGAGCCATAAAGACATCCATGGTCCCTTACTATGAGTTGACAGAAAATTCTAATCTAACGAGCATTATGTGGGTGCTTAGAGACAACTTGTGGTGGCAGAGCAGGGCATGAGTAAGTCATATTGCTGTATAATTAGTAACACAAATATCAGAAACAGGATCCAGTCTTTTGTGAATAATTGAGTACCCCAAGCTTAGAGGTTAATTAGTGACAAGTCTCAGTTCCAGTTAAAAATTGGATTTGCGGGTAGTCAGATATATACTAGCACATAGTCCAACACATATGGTCAGTGTTAGACTAAGGGACTAGAGACCAGAGCTCCTTTAGATATTTAGGACACAAAATTTAATAAAGGATCACAGAATATGAAAGGTACAGACATAATTCACTGATTGAGAGGGAAAGGACTTTGCTATTACCACCTCAGGGACTATTCAAGATGATTCTTCCTCTAACGAGATATTGTTTCTGGCATAACTGGGACAGAGAACTTTTAAAGAAACTATGCTGAAAACAGAGGACTAGAAAGAGATAAATGCCGTTTTGATTTTTGAAAAATGAGAAAAAAGCAAGTTCACAGAGACATGTTCATTCATTCCCCAACCAACCAAGCAGCCAACATTTATTGAGTGCCTACTAGATGATGGACACTGTCCAGAGCTCTCAGGACATGAGAAAATTATGGTTGTTTGTTCTCATAGAACTTTTAATATATTAACTCCAAAATTAAACTCTAGAAATTGATGTCAGTTCTGAGAAAAATTATAGGATAATCATTGAATGGATGGGTGAATTGACTAAAAATAAGTCATGTTGCCAAAGCTATTTTACTAGAAGATCTTGGCTATGCATTATTTTACGTCACCTATTGCCAGCTATATCATGATAAGCTTGAACTGTGAAGACACAAAGGTTACATGGAAGTAAAATTAGGAAGTGAGGTCATTAATAGTCATAATAAGTAGACCAACTATGTCTAAATAGTCTTGATGAATTAATATTAGTCAGGCAGCAAGTTTATAATATTTCTGTCTTCAAACCTATTCTGTTTGGCATTTTGTTAATAGTTTGCTTGAAAATAAGAAAAAATGTGATTTTTAAATTTGCTGATGAGAATATAAAATATTTAATAGTGATCCTAAGAGCTGAAATGGAAGACCTATCCTCCACATCTCATTGGCCTGTATCACAAGTTTCATGTCTTATACTATCCAGTCAGCAAAGCCTTCACTTGTACGTAGATTCTTTTTTTTTTTTTTTTTTATATAGAGGCATGTTATTTATTTATTTATTTGTTTGTTTGTACATGCACTGGGTACAGTCAGAAGTGCAGGAGGGTGAGAGAATTCACCAGAGCCAGAGCAGGGAGCAGAGCAGGCAGAAGGACCGAAGTACACTGCTGAGGGGAGCAGTGGGCGGCAGGAGAGGTCTGCGCGCCATGTGGGACCCTCCTCTGGTGGCCGGGGAGCAGCCGGGGATGGAACCGGCACCGCAGAGGCCGCAGGCAGCTTCGCAACGCAACCCAGTGCTCAACCGCTGCACCACTGGGGAGACCCTAGGTAGATTCTTGCTCCTAATCCTAAGATTCTCCCTCATAGAAATTCTGTAACCTTTTTGATTTGGAGGACAAAATTACTAGTACAAAGATAATGACAAACTAAAGGGAGATGAAGACTCCAAGAAGAGCAGTTTTTACCTGAGTTAACTGTACATTAATACCTGTGGATCTGAATCAGAATTAAACTAGGGGCCTTGCTGGTGGCATAGGGATTAAGTCTCAATGCTATCATGCTACCACTGCTGTGGCCTGAGTTCGATGCCCAAACAGGGAGCATATGGCCACATATGGCTCAGCAGACCTCTCCTACGTTACCCACTCCTCCCCTCAGCAGTGTATTTCTTTTATTTTCCCTCAATTTTTAAAATTAATTTTATATATTTTTTACATCATTTTTCATTTTTGTGTAATATGTATGCTTTTGCCTCTCAGGTATAGTCTCTGTGAAGTTCCAACCACCAGTTTACCCGTGCACCATCACCATAATCCCTTGTGCTCCTCCCACCCCTATTTTGATCCCTCTCCCTCCTTCTCCCCTGAAGAATGTCTCTGATATATAGTGCCTGTTAATTTTGATTTTTAATTTATTATATTACTTTTTTTTCCTGATCCCTTATTTTGTTCCTCAACATTCCTCCTATAAATGAAACCACTTGGTATTTTTCTTTTTCTTTCTGTCTTATTTCACTGAGCATAATTCCTTCCAGCTCCATCTGTGTTGCTGCGAATGGCATGAGTTTATCTTTTTTGATTGCTGAGTAATATTCCATTGTGTATATGTACCACATCTTCTGGATCCAGTCATCTATTTTTGGGCATTTGGGTTGTTTCCATAGCTTAGCTATTGTAAATAATGCTGCTTTAATCATAGGGGTGCAGGTATCCTTTTGAATTACTATTTTTGTGTCCTTTGGATAGATACATAGGAGAGGAATTTCAGCAGTGTGTTTCAGTAGATCTGCCTGTTCTGCTCCCCACTCTGTCTCTGGTGAATCCTCTTACCCCAGGCACCACTGTCCTACATCCCAGTTTATGTGTAAATAAACCTTTAAAAAACTTTTAGAAAAAAACAACTTTCAGAAAACAATATTAAACTACAAAATTACAAATTTAGGGGATAATACAAAATTAGGGGAAGGGGACTGAGGTAAAGGGCTGACATGGTGTGGGGACAACTTCTGTCAAAAAATTACTTAGAGATCTTAGTGGATCATGTGAAATATGATTACCCATAAGCTAATATCTTCTTCATTTGCAAAAAAATGGAATTATAGTCTGAGCTAACCAGAGATCACTTGAAAGGTGTAAAAGTAATAGAATCAAATTGATTCTACTAGAGATTTCATTAGAGAAGGGCAACCTGGGAGGTAAAGAGACTCAAAATCTTGACAAGATCAGAAAAGCTGGGAATAACTGGAGGGAATGGTCATTAGTCATTTTGGTCCTAAGAAATAAAGCTTTTGCCAATCGGTAGAAATCTATAATTTATTGCATTTTGAGTCAACATAAGGAAGAATTTTCTAATAAGAGAGATCTGAAGGTACAATAGAATGCATCAGAGAGGCCTGGAGAGGATGAATAAATACAGAGACCCCTAAGACACCCTCCAGATTCCTTTCAGCTTCAGCAGCAAGCAATTAAATTATTTTTAAGATTCTTAGGTGATTTTGATATGAAATCAAGTTTGTAAATAATGGGTGAAACAATCTTTTCAAACATAATGGGTAATAGAATATCAGTAATAAGGGTTAAACTAGATGACCAATAAAACCTCTTCACTCAAAAACTCATAGTCGTTTTTTCTTTGTGAATTCATGATGGTTTAGGCTCTGGCCCTCACTGTTGCAGGCTTAAAAACTTAAATTTGTCTTTGTCTCAAATGTAACCAGCCTTGAGCCTCTTGAGTCACATTAAAAAAACTCAAGGGAATGTGTGGTAGTTATTTTCATTTTGGCCATCAAGCATTCTTCTGCTTTCCTATCAGTACTATTTTTCATTCTGTAGGGCTGGAGAGAGGAAATTACTTCTCTCATCCCATATATTCTTGGTGATACTGTGAATTCTGGTATCCTCTACTGCAGTAGATGCTCCTACCACATATCCTACCTCTCATTATTATGAAAAGGAGCAGTTATGTGACTAAGATTGGCTAGTCACATATTCTTTTCTGAGATTAAATTTTGAGTATATAACACAAAGGCTGGAGAGATGCATGGGAGCCACTCATGCTCTCTGCTGTTCCTGTGCAGATTTGTTCCAGACCCAAGACCACCATAGTGTTTCTGACTTCTACAACTGCTTTGATTTCTTCCTGTCCCCCAAACTGGACTTTTTAGTTTTTAATTATTTGTACATTGAATAAAATCTCATCTGATCAATTGGTCAGCATTTGCTTTTACTGCTTCATCCAAAGAGTCCTAAGTGATACAAGACTGGTAAATAAATCTTGAAAATTTAGTTGGCTAATTTACAAAATATTGGACACTTGATGACAAGGTAAAGCCTCTTCCTATAGGAAAACTCCATACAAATATGGATATTAGCATAGAGTCAGAACAAAGAAATTTATAGGTGATTTCAGATCTTTAGTTATGTGGCCTATGGTTGCAGTACTAGCCTCAATATGGATAGACTTGTCAAAATTACTATGTGTGTATTGGTCTGGCAGGGCATCCTATCTTTTTAACATTTTATGAGTACCACCTATGCATTCCTTCTGCAACTCTTCTTTTTCTTTGCTTTGAAATGATAGCTCCACTTTGGGTGTGATAATTCTTTCAATTAGGTAACAGGCAATTCCTATATCACATTGGCCTCATGTCCTAAGTAAATTTTGTGTTTGATTCTCTGCTTTGATAAGAGAAACTTTATTTCCATCTTTAAGAATCCTTGGTTCTCCTTTTTTATTTTATGCCTGTACCTGAACTTCTCAGATCACCTAAACCCAGGGATTTTGTCTCATTCTGGCATGAATGTGAACTATTTCAGCATCATTGACTACCACATAAACCTCAAAGCCATAGCCCATAGAGGAAGATAGTAAAAGAAAGACAGGTCTTTCTCTGAGTGCATCCAGTTGGCATTCGATTTGTAATGGAAGTAAGCTCAAGAAGAAAAAAACTTTCAGCTGGAAGAAAATATTTATAAAAGATGCAACTGATAAAATCTGTTATGTACAAAGAAGTTAAAACTCAACAATTAGAAAACAAGCAACTTGATTAAAAAATGGGCCAAAGGTGGGCCTCCCCGGTGGCGCAGCAGTTGAGCGCTGGGTTGGTCAGCGCTGGGCTGCTCCCCGGCCACTGGAGGAGGGTCCCACATGGCGCGCAGACCTCTCCTGCCGTCCGCTGCTCCCCTCAGCAGTGTACTTCGGTCCTTCTGCCTGCTCTGCTCCCCGCTCTGGCTCTGGTGAATATTCTCACCCTCCCGTGCTTCTGACTGTACCCAGTGCATGTATAAACAAACAAGCAAACAAATAAATAAATAAATAAAACATGCCTCTAAAAAAAAAAAAAAAAAAAAGGGCCAAAGGTCTTAACAAACACCTATTCAGAGACGTTATATAGATTACAAATAAGCATTTAAAAGGATACTTCACATCTTATATCAGTAGGGAAATGCAAATTAAGACAACAGTGAAATACCACGGCATACCTACTGGAATTATCAAAATATGGAACACTAACAGCACCAGGTGCTGACGAGGAAGTAGCACAACAAGAAATCTCATTCATTGCTGGTGGGAATGAAAAAATGGCACAGCCACTTTGGAATAGTTTGGCTGCTAATGACAAAACTAAACAGGCTCTTTGATCCAGCAGTTGCTCTCTGGTATTCACCCAAAGAGGTTGAAAACTTATGTCTACACAAGTTTTTGTGGATATTTGTAGCAGATTTATTCATAGTTACCAGAACTTGAAAACAAGCAAAATGTCCTTCAATGGGTGAATGGCTAAATAAATGATGATAAATGATGGTATTCCAGACAATGGATTATTATTGAGCACCAAAAAGAAAAGCGCTCTCAAGTCATGAAAAGACATGGAGGAAACTTGAATGCATATTATTAAGTGAAGGAAGCCGATATATAAAAAAAAAAAACCTACTTGCTATATGATTTCAGCAATGTGTCATTCGGGGAAAAGCAAAGCATGGAGATAGTGAAAAAGATCCGTGGTTGCCAGGGTTGAGAAAGGGGATGAATAGGTTGGAGGATAGAAGACATTTGGTGCAGTGAAAATATGCTGTCCAACCCACGGGATGTATATCACCAAGAGTGAAGCCTTGGGCTTCCCTGATGGCGCAAGGGATTAAGTCTCAGCACTTCCCTGATGAAGCTATCCACAGCGACTGCAACACGAGTTCGATTCCTTGCCAGGGAGCTAACCCACATGGCACAGCAGACCTCTCCTTTCTCGCCCACTGCTCCCCTCAGCAGTGTATTGCAGTATATCCCTCTGTTCTGCCTCCTACTCTGTCTCTGGTGAATCCTCTCGCCCCCCACACCTATGGCCTATACCCCTATGGATTGTACGCAGAACTAAATAAATCTTTTTTTTTTTTTTAAAGTGAAGCATTAATGTAAACTATGGAGTTTGGATGATTATGAAGTGTCAATATAGGTTCATCAGTAGTAAATATGAACCCCTCTCATGAGTGAATTTGGTAATGGGAGTACTTACACATGTGTAGGCGCAGGGACTTGTAGGGAATCTCCGATTCCTCTCCTGAATTTTGCTGTCAACATAAAACTTCTTTAAAAATATGAAAAAAATAGTTAAAAGTTTGCTACTCTATAATAAGCTTATCAAGTCTATGTGCCATTATTCAGGGAAAGCCCTATCAAGAATGTTAAAATTCACCAGTAGTTAGAATGAAGTGTTGTACTGGACATGATGCCATGAATAAATGGAATTACAATTCCTCTAGGGTCAAACTGGGTCAGATTGATTTTTTTTTTGCTTTTGCAGGGTATCTGTCCGGAATGTCAGATATGCTAGATCTAGTTTCACTAATGACTTTTCCTCATTACCTAATTGGCCTATAATTAGCCTGCTGTTTATTAGAGGATGTATAATATGAGATTGACTCAATCTGTGAATGTTTATATATGAACTATCATACTTAGTGACTTTGGACCCTCCTCACTTAACTAGATAACAGAGTCTTAATTTACCAAATCAATCAGAGTTGGAATATGAAGAAGCAATTTAAAAACGATTAGTCTTTTATAGAGAGAGGATCCAGCCATTTGTTTAGGTCAATATCCAAATTGCATCTACTTGAGATGCTAAAACTATGAATTTTAGTTTTTAGCCCTAGAAAATATTCATGCATGTAAATAAATGGATAATGGTTTAATAAGATCAGAGATTCACTATAAAGAGGAAAAAGAGAAGATATTGGTGACAGTATGTCAAGAAGTCAAACAGCAAAGTTCAATTTATGAGAGGAGTGAGGCAGACTATCATGTCTTTGCCCATTATTAGTTGTGTGATCCTTTGAGCAAGCTGCTTAACTTTTATAAGCTTCATTTTCATGGGGGATTGAATAGATATGGAATGGGGATAAAACATAATGTTGCTATTATACATTTAAAGTATTTTTACTGAAGTAGAACTGGTTTCTAACATGAAATTTTCAGGGGTACAGCATTATAATTTGACATCTGTATGATTTGACAAGTGATATGATCCCCACCAACAGTGTAATTTCCCTGTACAACTATAAAATTGACCCCTTTACCTGATTTGCCCTCTTACCATTCCTTCTCCCCTTTGGTGATCATTTTGTTCTCATCTAAGAGTTTGTTTTTGTTTTTCTTTGTTCAATTGATAATATATTTTGTACAAGTAGGATGGCAGTGACATTGATTTAAGGAGATTGTTGTTTGAGTAGTAGCATTTTTACAGTCCCATATGACATCCCTCTACTAAGGTAGCAACTGAATGTAATTAGATGCTGAACTGAACTGTTTATAAACCTCATGTTGTAGCTATATGCCCCCCAAATGAGAGCAGTAGGCCTCTTTTTTAAAAAAGTCTCCTGAAATCCTTGCAAGACTTACTTAAGGTGATCAAAGTAGCCTTCCTAGTATCCCATATGTTCATAAAAAGGCAGTTCAGAAGAATAGTGGTCAGTTTAGTGGTCAGTATATTCTTGGAGTACCTACCTCCCCTAAACACCAATTCAAGTGAGGGGAGATCTAAGAAAGTCTTTTCAGTTTGTAGGGGTCACTTATATATTAGAGACTAGCTTCTTCCCTCCAAGTGAACATCTATGTATGAAATGGACCTCCTGATTTGAATAAAGGAAAAAGGAGTTGTTGCGAGATGGCTGAAAGTTAGGGAATAAAGTACTGCCTACAGCCACACTGCTGTCTGGCCTACTCGGATTCTATGTGTTTCTTTTGGACCTTTCAAAATCAGTAAGTGCTATCTGGGCTTGAGTTATCCAGCCATCATCCTGACCATGGGCTGGATAAAGGTACAGCAGTGTCAGGGAGTCTGTGGGGAGTCATGCCAGAGACAGATAGGAGAGAAGGTTGGAAGAAGGCATATTAGAGCATCTCTCTACAAGAAAATATATAGCAGGAACTAAACCTTATAGTGTTCAGATTGTGCAGTATACACCTGTATTTGCTCTCTATGGGATTCTTCTATGCAATCACGACAGGATTACTGAAAAACAACCTCTGGCTTAGCACCCACTAGTGAAATCACTGGAACCCTAGTTCCCCCAAATCCTATCAATGGAAGAAAAATCCTGCCCCCTTATCAAGTTCTTTACCTTGTTTCTGCTCTGGCATTCTCAGCAAAGACCACCATGCCCCCAGTGTCTATGCTCTATTATTACCTTTATTTCCAAGTAGTTTTGTTCCTTTTCCTTTCCTTGCTTCCCTCCCATCCCCCATATCGAAACATTTATTTATCTTTCTTTGTTAGAGCAGAAGAAACTGCATTTTTTTAATTATTGATTTTTTTTAAATTTTTTACATCATTGTTTATTTTTAAACAGTATTTGCTTCCCAACACCCCCTCAGGTGTAGTCCCCATAGAATTTCCTTCCCCAATGCACCTGTGCACCATCACCTCAGTCCCCTGTGCTCCTCCCTCCATCCCTCTCATTCCCTCCTCCTCCTCCCCTGCAGTATGTCTCTTATTTATAATTGTCTTTTTTGTTTTGTTGTGTTTTGTACTGTTATTATTTTTTTACACTAATGTCTTTTTTGGTTCCCCTATATTCCTGCTATAAGTGAAACCATCTGATATTTTTCTTTTTCCTTCTGGCTTATTTCACTGAGCATAATTCCTTCTAGCTCCATCCATGTTGCTGCAAATGGCATGAGTTTATTTTGATTGCAGACTAATATTCCATTGTGTATATGTACCACATCTTCTTGATCCAGTCATCTATATTTGGACATTAGGGTTGTTTCCCTATCTTCCCTATTGTAAATAGTACTGCAATAAACATAGGGGTACTGGTGTTTTTTAAATCAATGTTTTTGTGTCCTTTGGGTAGATTCCTAGGAGTGGAATTGCTGGGTCATCTGGTAGCTCCATTTTTAGTAGACTGAGGAAACTCCAGACAGCTTTCAATAGTGGTTGGACAAGTTTGCTGTCCCACCAGCAATGTAGGAGAGTTCCTTTTTCACCACATCCTCGCCAACATTTGTTGTTGCTTGTTTTTTTGATATGTGCCATTCTTACTTGTGTCAGGTGGTATCTCAATGTGGTTTTCATTTGCATTTCCCTGATGATAAGGGATGTTGAACATTTTTTCATATGCCTGTTGACCATTTGCATTTCCTTTTTGGAGAAATGTCTTTTAAGTTCTTCTGCCCATTTCTTGACTGGATTGTTTACTTTGTTTTTGTTGAATCATATGAGTTCTTTGTATATTTTTGTGATCAGTCCCTTATCAGTTGTATGGAGTGCAAAAATTTTTTCCCAGTCAGTGGGGTGTCTCTTTGTTTTGGTTAATGTCTCTTTTGCCATGCAGAAGCTTTTCAGTTTGATGTAATCCCAGCTGTTTATCTTTTCCTTGACTTTCTTTGCTTTGGGTGATGAGTCTTTAAAGATATTACTGAGATGTATGTCTTACAGTCTTTTATCTATATTTTCTTCTATATGTTTTATGACTTCAGATCTTATGTCCAGTTCTTTTATCCATTTTGAGTTGATTTTTGTGCATGGTGAGAGGTAGTGGTCTAGTTTCATTTTTTTGCATGTGGTGGTCCAGTTTTCCCAGCACCATTTATTGACCAAATGGTCCATGTTCCATGACATGTTCTTTTTGCTCCTTTGTTAAAGATTAGTTGTCCATATAAGTGTGGCTTTATTTCTGAGCTCTCTCTTTGGTTCCATTGGTCTGTGTGTCTGTTTTTGTTTCAATAACAGTATTTTCTTTGACAAACAGTATTTCTTTGAGAAACAGTATTTTTTTTTTTTTTTGACAAAGATCTCCCAGGGGAACAAAGTAAATGTTTTTCCAAATTATAGCACAAGTCTTCTGTAATGTCAGTGTGTGATAATCAAGACAGAGTAGCAGTCTTTCAAATGTTCTAAAAGCTAATGTTAAGATGGTGGTTTTGGTCATTTGGTAACTGGTCCATCTGAGTTAGTTCTGTTAACAGTGTTATTTTCATCTTCTACATTATCTCCATCATTACTATCCAAGGTCTCTTCTGAAGCTACTTTCACCCAGTCCTGCATTTTCTGTTGTACCAGTGGGCCAAAGATCTTGGTCACCAGCTCCCTCATCTGGGCTACATAGGACATCAGGCCCCGGGAAGGATCTGGTTGCCTGGTGCCTCATAGGCACCCATAGCTACTCATCTTGTCTGACATACTCACCGAACAGCTCCATGGTGACCCCAGAGGCTCCATAGCCCGCCCTGCTTTGTTTCTTTTACATTGTTGGTGGCTTGACTCATCCATATGATTCAATGTTTATTACAAGCAAGTTCCTTTTGAATATAATGCCACCAAACTCAAAGCGATTCATCAACTATTGGTGCCCCTCATCTTCCCAGGCCCCATGTCTCTGGGTCAAATATTGGACTTCTGCCTTCTCTTCCCAGGTGTCTTGCTTCCTCCATCAGACCATGAGAATCATCCCCTTCATTGTGCCAGTGTGTGCCCCATGCCCTTCTTGGGTCTGAGGGAAGCCTCCTTCCTGCAAGTGAGGTTCTGTGGCAGTCTGGGTATTTTTAAGGCTTTCCTTGATTCCTTGGATCCTGTTGAAATAAAACCTGACTGGCCTTCCTTGCCAGCTGCTGGGACAAGCATTATCCTTTCGATTTTGAAGTATATATTCAATTTGAATCTTGGTTTTGGTATCTCCTCACAGAGCAAATAATTCTTGCTGGGGATACTAATGCAGAAAAAGAGCTGAAGGAAAGAGGGTGTGTTTATAGCATTCCAAAAATATCCTTTCAGTTTATTTTCTCTGATGAACTATATCTCATAATCCAGCATTACCATGTTGACAAATCTCAAGGCTTTGCTTTCTAAGTGCTTTCAGACATGCTGACAGCTATAGGTGCTTGCTAACAACCATACATGTTATTTTATAATAATAATGAATAGTTATAGAGTTTAATAAAAGGGAGAAGGTCCTTTCCCTTCTCCCAAGGAAAAAATTTTGACAAGAATAGGGGAATAGGGCTCTTAACAGGATTTGTTTCCAAGCTGTTACTTGGGAGACTTCAATAAATCCTCTTAAGTGCCCCACTTTTTGAGCTCCCAGTGCATTTTAGTTTAAAAATGTTATTTCCTTGAAGTGGGTAAATAAGAGTGTAAGGAAAGACCCTCCTACTTGCTGGGGGTGATGAAGTCTTCTCGCATAGATTCATGAAATCTAATGGAAAATGCTTTTACAATAATTGTACTGAAAAAGCTGTCTCCAAGTCTTGGCTTTAAAAAAAAATGCCAAAAAAAAAATGCCAGTATTTTCAGGATTCAATCATTTTGAGATCAAAGTCCACATTATGGGTCAGATTAATTTGGGCAGATATTTCAGTGTTTAACAATCAAAGATACTCTCAACTGTAAACTTCAGTTTCCTGTCACAGAAACCCCATGAGTACATCTGTCAACAGTGGAATAGTTAGATTAATTGGGCCTTACGATGGCATCTGACCCTAGAGGACCTCATTACCCCAGGTAGGCCTGGCTTGTCCTTTGGAAGACCTCCAGGCATGGAGTTTCTATAACCTCCTTCCACTATTTTCATCATCTAAATGTACTACGATTTTGAGGGCTTGCTTTCCTCATTTAATTTTTATCCCTGGTAGTGAAGGAACAGCTGGTTCATATCTGTATAAAATTCCTTTATTCATGGTAATCTTATCCCTCCTTTGCTTTGATTAAAAAATGAAATCCTAATTTCTTTATTTAAAATACTCTTTAATGAATTAAAAACATGAAATCCCAGTTCCTTTTAAGTTCAGTTAAATCTGCTACTTAGGGAAAGCAGAGGGAACACATTATTTTGAGAAATGTCATTCGCCACTAAATAAAGTTTCAAGTCTCTTTGTAATGAACATTTGTGAAACAGAGCAGTTTTATTCTCAGAGGACTGTCTTCATGGAAACTTAGGTAGGTAGATGTGAACCATGTGGTGGTTTTCAGGAAGTTGATTTTCCCAGGGTGGTCTCAGAGATCTTAGATAATAGAGATCCACATAGTCATTCCCAGGTGCTCAGACTTCCCAAACAATACACCAAGTATGACCATTGTAATTTTGCGTGGTCATGGGCTTTGAACTGGCCAATTCCAGCGTGTGAGAATTAATTCCAATAACAGTGAAGAACTGAAAAATCAATTAGAATAATAAAATCATGTCTAACATTCCCAAATGTTCACAAATTTTAATAATTTTGTAGTTGCTTCATGTATAGTTGAAGTTTTTAAAAGTCAAATTTTGGTTTGCAATAACTAGATGTTCACAGCTGCACAAGCTGGCTTTCCTCATCTTTCTCAATTTATGACCATTCAATGAGAAGAATGTTATTTCATATCTATAGACATTTTAATAAAAGCCTTCAGCATTTGAGCCCTTTTCTTCAAATGTTTAACAGATGACAGTGCATCATTCTTGATTCTTAAAGAGACAACTTGCTTCAAGCAGCATGAAAAACACAAACTTAATGTAAAACAGTCATGTATATTACTCAGCCAGAGGCTGAAGTTGAAAAAAAAAATTGTAACCATTTTAATGGTAGACTTTTGTCGTTTTACAGAAATTTCCTATTTTAACAATGCAGTGAAAGAAGTAATGTAACTTATTGAGTGCTTCTGAAGTGTTGATCATAGTACTAAGTTCTTTATGATATTTCCCAACCTTAAGAGATAGTTATTACCTTCCTATATATTGCTTTATTAAATAACTGAACTTCACAAGGACAAGTGACCTGTCTAAGGTCACTCATGTGATAACAGGGTAAGCTATGATTTGAACCCAAACTATCTGACTCCAAAGGCATGCGTTTAAGTCATCTGATGGCACTTCATTTTCCACTAGAGAAACATCAGTTATTCACTCTTTGAGGTCTTAAAAATCTCAAAGGTTTTTCATTTAAAACCGCAAAGTCATACGCAAGCACTTTTAAAGGATGTTGAGCTCAGCCATCCTGAATGTCAAGACCTTGTCTTTTCTGGGAGATTTAGTCTTGTCCCAGTGTTTCAGAGACACATATTGGTTGTAGTAATTATATTTCTCCATTAACAGAACTCAGAGAAGAACAATGCCTTATTCTAAAACATTTTTTTTTCCTCTTTTAATTGCTTGGAAGGAGACTGACTTTTCCTCTTGTTAAAAAAAAAAATTAAGCCTTTACCTATGTTATGCAAAATTGCCCATAACTGGTTTATTTCCTGTTGACCTTTGGTACTAATTTCACTTCACTTATTCCAGAAGGACTATTCCTTGATAGAGCAATTTGAATGGGAGCAATGACATATGAACATGTAATTCCAATTTGTTACATAACTTGAGGATACAGGTACCTCAAATATATTGTCTAAAGATCTTGACCATTTCTCTGTTTTCCTGTGTGGCATTTTTTCCTCAAGCATTTAAGTCCTGTGATTCACAAAAATGTAACCCAAGGCTGGAACCATCTTCAGTTCTTCATATTTATAGTTTGCTATCCAAAAGTTCTGGCTCTCCCTAAATAATATATTCGAGACAAAAGTAGTGAGATGTTATTTTATAATATTTTATTAATCCTGTCAGTGGAGACTTTGCATGTACTACCCTCATTACTTATGGAATTTTGAAATTTCACAGTTCACTATGTTGTATAATCAGGATTACCTGTTATTAGAATTACTACTAAATTCTTAAAATTAAAACCCCCTAGTTTTTTTCCTAAATGTTTAAATTTAATTATAAATAGAATTGTTGCTCTTGTTAGAATTTAATATTTTAATAATTGAGAATCATAAATTTGAGGAGGTAATGATAAGGTATTTGATCAAGTTAAATGAAATTTTCTTTAAACAATCAACATCATTTACAAACCTGGATGCCTTAGACTGTAGTTATAAATATAATAATTCAGTTTTTCCTTTTAAGTGGTTTGGTACTTGACCAGACAACTTTACATCTCTATTGATCTTGAGAATTAAAACAAGTCATTCCAATCTAACAAATAATCAACCTTATAAATATAGTAAATTTAGTTCTCTTAAACATTATAATTGTTTATAAACTCAGTTAAAAAATCTTATTTCAACTGGAAATTATAAGTCAATTACATATTTTAAATTGGAATCACAAGCAGATTTGTCAGAGCCTCTAATATGCCAATTCTAAATCAGTATAAATACTTTAAATACTGAATATACACAGATTATCCCAATGATTAAAACCCTGTTCTTGAACTTGTCACAAAGGTATGAATATATCATCATTTAAAAATTAATTATAAATCACTTTGGACCTGGAAGGCTGCTTACTAAGGGAATAGTGTTTGGTATCATTTTTTGGAATCTGAGGCTTTGTGTGTTCAGTGTTATTATTTTTTTGTACTGAATATGGACACCTGGAGCCCTTTTCAGTAGTTGCTGTGAAAACAGATGAGGTTTATTTTGCCATCCTTACCTCCTGGGGTCAAGAAGCACTTTTTCTCTAATTGCTTCATTGGATTTGATTAGGTGCCAGTCTATGATATCATGTGACCAGTACCTAACTAATTGCCAAATTTTGCTCTTTATTTTCTAAATTTCCTGATTAAATTCTGGATCCTTGTCCTATTCTTCCTGATTCTGTGGGCCATAACACTTATGAATATTTTAATGACATCTTATTGGATTCTTATATTTCTCATACCTATCTGATTCTACACATAAACATCATTTTTTGGGGAAATATATTACAAGTTGGAAACTCTTTTAGTAAATTCTTATTTAAAGATGATTGGGGAATATCATAGAAGACTACTATATATTTTTGTTTCTTCATCAATTAGTTTTTATTTTCAGATAATGTGCATCAAATGTTAGGGAATAAATATCTGTCAAGAAGCTTTTGCAAATATTACAAAGTCACAAGCAAAAAGAAAAGGTAGCCAAATTGGACTTCATTAAAATTTAAAACCTTTTGTGTATCAAAGAACACACTGAGAAAGTGAAAATACAACCTGCAGAGTGGGAGAAAACATTTGCAAATCATATAAAAGTCTAGTATCTGAACAATATAAATAATTTTTACAACCCCAAAACAAAATGACAAAAATCCAATTTAAAAATTGAGTGACACACTTGAATAGACATTTCTCCAAAGATGTGTAAGTGTCCAACAAGCACATGCAAAGATATTCAACATCATTAACTGTAGGGGAGTGCAAATCAAAATCATAATGAGTTGGTAGGATGGTTTTAATTAAAAAAACATGACAAATACAAGTGTTGAGGATGTGGAGAAATTGGAATACTTTACTATTGTTAATGGGGATGTAAATGACACAGCTGCTGTGGAAGACAATTCGGAGATTCCTCAAATAAAAATATAACATTAAAATATTACATAGAAATTTCACTCCTATATTTTTATATACATATAGCAAAATAATTGAAAAGAAATATTAAAAAAAAAACCCTCGTTCATGAATGTTTATAGTAACCTATTCACAACAGTCAAAAAGTAGAAACAACAAAAATATTCATGGAGTAATGAATAGATAAACAAGATGGAATACATACAATGGAATATTACTCATTCATAAAAAGGATAAAGTACTTATTCCTGCTGTAACATCAGTGGAACTCAGAAACTTTGTGCTGAGTGAAAGAAACTACAGCAGAGGTTACATACAATGTAATTCTGTTTATATGAAGTATCCAGAAAAAGTAAATCCATATGGACAGAAAATAAATGGCTTGCTTCCAAGGGCTGGGGATGAAAGAGTGGGTGAGGATTGCTTAATGGTTACAGGGGTTTCCTTTGGGACTATGAATATGTTTTGGAAGTAGGTAGAGGTGATGGTTGCACAACATTTTGCCTGCATCAAATGCCTCTGAAGTATATGCATTTAAATGGTTAATTCTTTTGAATCTTACCTTCATTAAAATTTTACCCCCAAAATCCTTTTTTGGCAAAGTCCCATTTTTTTTCCATTAAGGATAACGTTAAGAATCAGAGTATTATCAGTACTCTTCCGGTGAGATTTTGCCACAAATATGCAGGCTGTCTCGTCTGTGTAAGGGGTGAACAACATTTTGCAGAAACAATATGCTCCCAACTTTATGGGAGCAAAATGATCTGAATTATTCTTATAAATGTGATGATTGGCATAATGATCAGTTATGGATTTAGTTCTCATTTGGGCTACTTAGAGACAGCTTCCTTTATTCTTTAGTAGAAATTTTACTACACAGATAATTAAAAAAATAAACACAATTATTCAGGGTTAAGATCAATAAAGTTTTCAGAATAATTTATATGTGACACTGCCATCCCCCTGTTTTGTTTGTGTTAGCATCTGTAATTTATCTTTTGCAAATTAAATGGCCCAATTCTTGTGCTATCATGTTCTAGAAACTTATAAAACTTCCAACACATTAATCCTCATGAACCCAAGCTTATGAGATAGGTATATTATTTCCCCCATTTTATATAGAGGAGACTGAGGGACAGAGAGATTAAGTATGTAGGTTAAGTAAGGTGGAGCTAATATTAAAACCCAGACTCACTCCTAAGCCCTGGTTTTAAATTAATGTATTTTCTTATTCTAACTCTCCTAGAATCAGTTTAAGAGAGTTGATTAGAGGCCCACTATGTGCCTCTCTATTTTTCCCCTCCTTTGCAGTTGAGTTGAGGTAATGTGGCCAATTCTGATCTATTACCTATGAGCGGACATGGTATGTGTCACTTTCAATGCTAGGCAGTTAAGAGCAAGAGTGAGTTCTCCACTTTCTTTCTTACTCATCTGCAAGACTGGAAGGGAAGAACATTTAGATGATAGCATTGCCAGATGAAAGCAGTGTGGATTCCTAAGTCACTGCTGAGGAAAAGTTACCTTGCGTTTCCTGTCCCCCACAAAAGCTAGCAGACTCACATCAGTCTTTGCATGAGTGAGAAATAAAACACTTTTATTTTGCTTGGTTGTGAGTTAACTTGCTACCAAAGCATATCCTGTTCTCTTCTGAATAACAGGATTGTCATATGATGAATGACATTAAATCTTGAGCCATATGACAGGGCTTTTCAAAGGTCCTCTTGGTATCTCCTTTGTATTGTGCTCCCCAAATTCATATATTAAAGTTCTAACCCCAAGTACCTAATAATGTAAACCTATTTGGAAATAAGGCCATTACAGGAATAATTAGTTACAATGAGGTCATAATGCAGGCTGTAATCTAATCCAACTGGTGTCCTTAAAGGAGAAATTAAGATAGACATCATGAGAAGGAAGCCATGTGAAGATGAAGACAAAGACCTACCCACTAAGGAAGGAATGTCAGAAACTGCCAATAAGCCTCTAGAAACTAGGGGAAAGTCATGGAACAGATCCCCCTCATCAATATCAACATCAGCAGGTACTAACTCTGCTGACAAATATATGGATTCTGGACTTCTAATCTCCATAAATAGGACACAATACATTTCTGTCATTTTAAACCATCCTGTGAGCAGTCCTTTCCTATGGTGGTCCTGGAAAACATATAGTCATCTACATATGCTAACCCTACATGGAGTGACAGTTGTAATGCACTTGGGCATGGGAGACAGACCCACTAACTCCTAATGTGTCTATCATGGACTATAATACCCATTAGGAATCCTGTGGGACTGTGGCAAACAGCCCAAATGAAGTAATAATTTCTTTGTTCAAAAGAAAAATCTCTTGGGCCTCTCTGGTGGTGCTAGGGGTTAAGCACAGCACTGTGAAGCTATCCACAATCTCTGCAGCATGAGTTCAATCCCTGGCTGGCCAGGGAGCAACACACATGGCACAGCAGACCTCTCCTGTCTCCCCTGCTGCTCCCCTCAGCAGTGCATTTCAGTAGATCTGCCTGTTCTGTTCCCCACTCTGTCTTTGGTAAATCCTCGCACCCTCCCTGTGCTTCTGGCCTGTCCCCCAGTTCTTGTATGCATAAATAAATAAATCTGAGAAAAAAAGAAAAAAGAAAATCTCTTTATAAACAAACACGGAAAGCATCCTAGGGTGAAAAAAAAAAAAAGTTCACGTAGTGATAGGAAGTGTATTACAAATCCAGGGTATAGACAGAGCTTGAGGCCAAGCAAGACAATTTTAAGGTCTGAAATTGAAATTTCTCACTAATAAATTCTTTACCCCATGACAAAGGGGAACTGGAACAGGAGAGCTCACTAACCCCTGGGAGCTTGTTCAGACACCGATAGCAAACTCAGTCTTCCTGGGCCAGGCAGAGGTCAAGTCCAAAATGGAATCCTTTTTGTCTTCCTGCCAGTGGATTCTGGTGACACCCCTGCCTGTCTGAGTTACGCTCTCTGCATCATAAGTGGAAATACCTGAGGCTGGGCAGGAAATAAGGATGCCGCCCTCATGTTGGCAACCTGAACTCTAGAGAAGAACAAATCTCAAATTCGAAGCTCAGGAAGAAAATATTCTGCTACAAACCACATCCTTCCAATAGATTTGTACAATGCTAGAAAAGCCCTACCCTCTGGACCTGGTTCCCAAAATTGCCTGAAAGACATTTTTTTCCCCCAAAACAAGGGCTGTCAAGATAGTTAACAAATCACCCGGATAACTTAAGTGACAGACTTGAGTTTGAACTGAGCAATCCAGGCTTGTGTGCAATTTGTAATCTTTATTATTTCCTCCTCCCATACTTTGAAGAGATGTAGATTAACCACTCTGACTCATGGTTGGTCCTGATATTTATTTTCTTAGATGTTTGTATTCCCTAAACACTTGCTTTACCTGTCTAACTCATAGGCTCCCTGGCTATGTCTTTCGTCACATACCCTCCCGCAAGGCTTGTTTAGTGAAAGTTCTAAGTAACTAAGATATTGATTGCTGGGAGGTTATTACAACCAACAACCAGTCCCAACAGGGACTCCAGGAAGCATAATGAGTTATAATTGTTGGCTGAATACCCTAGGGGAAGGGAAATTATTTGAAAAGGACTTCAGTTCCCTCTCCCGAGAGTACAAGGCTGCTGTGCCGGCTTTCCCACTGTGCGCTTCTTTGTGCTAAAGGGGAAAATCTGACATATGGAAACAGTCGCCTCCACGGCAGGACACCAGGTCCCTGAGCTTAGAAAATATCTATGAAATAGAAAGCTTCACCCTTCAATCAATCTGCAACCATTTACGGAGCACATATGTTTAATTCAATCCATTTATTTGTTGGGCTTTCATTATATGCAAAGCATTGATAGGAGCTGTAGACATGTGAACTTGAAGCAAATAGAGTCCTGACCTCTGGAAGTTCATAAAGAAGGAAAAATTGACATGCAGTTTCCTAATGCAAGGCATATTGCAATGATTATCCTAATCCAATTCAATTTCATTAAACAAATATTTATTCAATTTCTACAAGGGCCATGGAAAGACTGTGAAAGTAAGAAAAATCTGACAAATTTACCTGGGTGGACTTCATGGAGGAGGTGAGATTTTGGCATAACCTGAAGGATTGGTCTTTGACTGAGCCAGATGGGTGAAAGGACATTCTACGGTAGAAAGGGTGGACAGAGGTGCTAAGCTGGACTGTGCAGGTCACTGAAGGAGTGGTGATGGGAGGAAGATGGACCGCAAGATGCACATGGTATGGGGCATGAGGAATGTGACATATCCTCTAGGAGACTGCAAAGAGTGCTGTACCTAAGTCTCTGTCCTGGAATGGTAGCTTACAATTTATATAATTTGAGGGGACTCCTTTAAGAAAAAAATAGAAACTTATGCATGTAAAGTTAAGTATATAAATAAAGAAATATTTAAAATGAGGAAAAAAGTCGAATCAAATTATTGCAGCCTTGACAAGTGAGGTGTTTATGCAATTTAACCAGAAATGCCTACATAGAAATGCTCATGATTGAACCTGGTTGACCTGTTCCCTCCAGAACACTCTAACCCCTGCATGTCCACCACTCCCATGAGCCTGTTCTTGTCAGGGGATCCTGAAGTTGAAATCTCTTTGGCTTCACAATAAATCCATCTGTGTGGAAGTCTCCAGATTTTCCTGATTTTTCATCAGTGAGAGTTTTGAGCATCTATCCTGAATGACCAAGGGCAGGGGTAGGGGTGAGGGGGGGGGTGCCATAATTGTCCCCTCAAGGTCAGGTGCATTCCCCTGTGTCTAGGAGGGGATATTTGTAATTAGCAGCATCTTCCCTCACTCCAAAATACATGATTAGAATAGGTAATCAGCAGTTCTCTTAAAGAATGAAAATAGAAGTTTGTGTTACTCAAGTTTCATTTAAGGAGACAACTCTGGTAAGGTTACAAAGAAGCAGGACAAGGGGAAGATTTTAGGTAGGAGGCCAGTTAGGAGACTATAGCTCAGGCCTGAAATAAAAATGCCTTGGATGAGGCTGGTGATGGTGGGAAAAGGACAAAAAAAAAGGAGCAGTCATGAATATTGCTATGAAGAACTGATCAAGAAAATGTGGATCTTATAACTTCGACTGCATTGGTTTATCCAGAACAGTCCACAAATACCCAAATGCCAGCCACTCTTCATGTACAGATGCAGCTGTTTTGAGTTTTATTTCATATCCTTTCAGTGGCCTGGAAGTCAACCATGCACACTAGCTGTGACTTATTTCAACCCCATAAATATATGTCCACTTACCAACATTCAGGGTAAAGGTTCTTTACTTTTTCCTCTCCTTTTCCAACAGGGTCGCCACACATGTTGTCCCTGCATATTGAGGTGGCAGAAAACTAGTGCTTTGATTACTCAAAATGATCTCCTAGGACAATCTTGGTCTCTCTTTGCAATAGTAACATTATTATTTCTTGAATACCAGTCTCTGGCCTCCTTCTAAGTAACAGTCAGGTCAGCTTCTGTGTATAATGACTCCCACTCAGGCCATAAAGCTTTGATATACTTAAACTAGTCTTTCACCAAAAGTTAGCAGTAAACAACTGGCCTATAAAGCTTTCCGAGAGGCAGGAGAACACCGCTGCGTTGCTATAATTATTACTTCTCTCTTTGTGATGACCCTTGAGGAATATAGTTAAAAAGCAGAGATATCACCTTCCTATTTTTCTCCATCTGTTTATTTTGCACAGTAAATTGCCAGTTCTGTGTTTGACATAGGAGTAAAACACTGCTGTGCCTTTCATCTGTAACTCTTGAGAGTGCAGCAAAGCATATTCCCTTTAATTCCAACATAATCAAGAATTTACTTCCCACAAACTGCATTTCATCTCTTTCCCTCTCACGTGCCCATTGGTGTTTGGAGTCGTTTCAAGCTGTTTGAGAATATACTTGCATCAACAAAATTGGCAATTTATTTTTGCACTTGGTGTAAAGAAAGAAATGGAGATCTCAGTGAGGTGAACAGGAAACCTACCTGTGGCTGACTTGTTCTTCTGGCCCCATTATGCAAAGAATCCTTCATTAGGTGACTCATTTATAACAATAATGCCTCGATCCTGAACGGGCAGGTCAAGTGGCTAGGATTCTGGAGCCATTCTAGTCTACTTAAGGAGGGAAATAAAACTTTTATTACACAAGGACTGCTTTGGCAGTATCAGCTAATGCTTCTGAGTGGCCTTGAGTGGGGCAAGCTTCTTCTTTGGGGGTTGGATTTAGGAAATTGAATAGTTGTGCTCAGAGTAGTGATGTGTTCACAGATTGTGGAGATGCTGATTAACACATACAGCTGTAACCATCAGCTCAGTTTTTTTTTTTTTTTTTTTTTTTTTTTTGATATCTCAATGTGGTTTTATTTTTTATTTTTTTTTTTAAATATTAAATTTTATTTTTATATTCCCCCATACAATTGCAAACGCCCCATTCTGACCCCAATCCTTCCCCTCCGCCCCCCCCCCCCAAAAAGTGTCTCTGGTTCATAGTTTTTTGTTGATTTTGATTTTCACTTTCTTATATTCATTTTCCTGGTCCCTTACTTAAGTTTTCTAGATTCCTGCTATGAGTGAGACCATCCGGTATTTTTCTTTTTCTTTCTGGCTTATTTCGCTGAGCATGATCCCTTCCAGCGCCATCCATGTTGCTGCAAATTGCATGTGTTTATCTTTTTTGAATGCTGAGTAATATTCCATGGTATATATGTACCACATCTTCTTGATCCAGTCATCTATTTTTGGGCATTTGGGTTGTTTCCAAAGCTTAGCTATTGTAAATAGTGCTGCTATAAACATAGGGGTGCAGGTGTTCTTTGGAATTGATGTTTCTGTGTCCTTTGGGTAAATACCTAGGAGTGGAATTGCTGGATCATATGGAAGCTCTATGTTTAGTAGGTCCAGAAATCTCCACACAGCTCTCCATAGTGGTTGGACCAGTTTGCACTCCCACCAACAGTGCACAAGAGTTCCTTTTTCTCCACATCCTCGCCAACATTTGTTGTTGCTAGTTTTTTTAATATGTGCCATTCTCACTGGTGTGAGATGGTATCTCATGGTAGTTTTGATTTGCATTTCCCTGATTACAAGTGATGTTGAACATTTTTTCATATGTCTGTTGGCCATTTGCATTTCCTCTTCAGAGAAGTTTCTTTTTAGCTCTTCTGCCATTTTTTGACTGGATTATTTCTTTGTTGTTGCTGAGTCTCATCAGCTCTTTGCAGATTTTTGTGATCAGTCCTTTATCATTAGTGTTGGGTGCAAAAATGTTCTCCCAGTTGGTGGGGTTTCTCTTTGTTTTTGTTATTGTCTCTTTTGCTGTGCAGAAGCTCTTTAATTTGATGTAGTCCCAGCTGTTTATCTTTCTCTTCACTATCACTGCTTTGGGTGATGTGTCTGTAAAGATGTCTTTGATGTGCAAATCCCGTAGTGTTTCGCCTATATTTCCTTCTATGTATTTTATGGTTTCAGGTCTTATGTCTAGTTCTTTAATCCATTTTGAGTTGTTTTTTGTATATGGTGTGAGGTAGTGGTCAAGCTTCATTCTTTTGCATGTAGCGACCCAGTTTTCCCAGCACCATTTATTGAACAAACTTTCTTTGCTCCAATGCATAGTCTTTGCTCCTTTGTCAAAGATTAGTTGACCATAAATCTGTGGGTTTATTTCTGGATTTTCTATTCGATTCCATTGGTCTGTATGTCTGTTCTTGTTCCAATACCATGCAGTTTTGATGATTATGGCTTTGTAGTATAGTTTGAAGTCT
Organism: Talpa occidentalis; assembly: GCF_014898055.3. Classification (NCBI taxonomy): domain Eukaryota; kingdom Metazoa; phylum Chordata; class Mammalia; order Eulipotyphla; family Talpidae; genus Talpa; species Talpa occidentalis. Next base: position 43,054,998 of record NW_023605305.1, read on the forward strand.
GGGAGTGTGATGCCTCCATTTCCTTCTTTTTTTTTCAGTAGAGCTTTGGCTATTCGGGGTTTTTGGTGATTCCATATGAATTTCATCAATAATTGTTCTATTTCTTTGAAGAATGCCATTGAGATTTTGATTGGAATAGCATTGAATCTGTATATTGCTTTTGGTAGGATGGCCATTTTAATAATGTTTATTCTTCCAATCCATGAGCAGGGGATGTCTTTCCATTTCTTTGTGTCTTCTTCTATTTCTTTTAACAGTGTTTTATAGTTTTCTTTGTATAGGTCCTTTACCTCTTTTGTTAGATTTATTCCCAAATATTTGATTTTTTTTGTTTCGATAATAAAAGGGGTGGTTTTTTGATTTCTTCTTCTTCAGATTTATTGTTTGTGTATAGGAAGGCCACTGACTTTTGCGTGTTGATTTTGTATCCTGCCACTTTACTGAATTGATTGATGAGTTGAATTAGTTTTTCTGTGGAGATTTTGGGGTTCTCTATGTATATTATCATATCATCTGCAAATAGTGATAGTTTGACTTCTTCTTTTCCTATTTGGATTCCTTGGATGTCTTTCTCTTGTCTTATTGCTCTGGCTAGGACTTCCAGTATTATATTGAAAAGCAGTGGTGAGAGTGGACATCCTTGTCTTGTTCCAGATCTTAATGGAATTGCTTTCAGCTTTTCACCATTGAGAATGATACTGGCTGTTGGCTTGTCATAGATGGCCTTTATGATGTTGAGGTATGTTCCTTGTATCCCAAGAATTTCAAGGGCTTTTATCATGAATGGGTGTTGCACTTTGTCGAAAGCTTTCTCAGCATCTATTGATATTATCATATGGTTTTTATATTTCTTTTTGTTGATGTGTTGGATAACGTTGATTGATTTTCGGATGTTAAACCATCCTTGTGCCCCTGGAATGAATCCAACTTGGTCGTGGTGAATTATCTTATGGATACATTGTTGGATTCTGATAGCTAAAATTTTATTGAGGATTTTTGCATCAGTGTTCATTAGGGAGATTGGCCTATAGTTTTCCTTTTTTGTGTTGTCCTTATTCGGTTTTGGTATTAGTGTAATATTGGCTTCATAGAACGTGTTTGGTATTGTCCCTTCCTTCTCAATTTTTTGGAAGAGTTTGTGAAGGATAGGCACTAATTCGTCTCTGAATGTTTGGTAGAATTCATTTGTAAATCCATCAGGTCCTGGGCTTTTCTTTTTGGGGAGGTTTTTAATTACCATTTCAATTTCGCTGCTTGTAATTGGTCTGTTTAGGTGTTCTATTTCTTCTTTATCTAGCTTTGGGTGATTGTAGAGTTGTAGGAATTTGTCCATCTCCTCTAGATTGTTAAACTTGTTTCCATATAACTGTTCATAGTAGTTACTGATTATTCTTTTGATTTCTGCTGTGTCCGTTGTGATTTCTCCTCTTTCATTTATGATTCTGTGTATTTGTGCTTTCTCCCTTTTTTCCTTTGTGAGCCTGGCTAGGGGTTTGTCTATTTTATTTATTTTTTCAAAGAACCAGCTCTTGGTTTCATTGATCTTTTGGATTGTTTTTTTAGTTTCAATTTCATTTATTTCTGCTTTGGTTTTTATTATTTCTTTTCTTCTACTGGTTCTGGGGTTTTTTTGTTGTTCTTTTTCTAGATCTTTGAGCTTCGAGATTAGGTTGTTTCTTTGAGTTCTTTCTTGTTTTTTGATGTGAGCTTCTATTGCTATATATTTTCCTCTTATTACTGCTTTTGCTGCATCCCATACATTTAGGATATTGGTGTCCTCCTTGTCATTCAATTCAAAGAATTTTTTAATTTCTTCTTTGATCTCCTCGTTAGTCCAGTGGTCTCTCAGTAGTGTGGCTTTTAATCTCCATGAGGTAGGATAGTTCCTTGCCTTCTTTTTATGATTTATTTCTAGTTTGATGCCTTCGTGGTCAGAAAAGATGGTTGGTATGATTTCAATCTTGGTGTATCTGTTGATGTTTGTCTTGTGCCCCAGTATGTGATCGATCCTGGAGAATGATCCGTGTGCGCTTGAGAAAAATGTGTACTCCGTTTTTTTGGGTTTAGTGTTCTATAGATGTCTGTTAAGCCCAAATGCTCTAGGTCCTTATTTAGAGCTTTAGTTTCTTTACTTATTTTTTGTTTTGTTGATCTATCCATTGTTGATAGTGGTGTGTTGAAGTCTCCCACTACATATGTGTTTTCTCTGATGTCTGTTTTCAGAGAGGACAACAGTTGTCTCATATATTTTGGTGCTCTTTCGTTTGGTGAGTATATGTTAATGAGTGTTATTTCTTCTTGAAGTATTGTCCCCTTAATCATAATGTAGTGACCATTGGGGTCTCTTTTTATTTTTTTGAGTTTGAAGTCTGTTTTATCTGATACAAGTATAGCTGTTCCTGCTTTCTTTTTTGGCCCATTTGCTTGTAGGATTGTTTTCCATCCTTTGACTTTGAGCCTATTTTTATCTTTTGTAGCTAAATGTGTTTCCTGGAGACAGCAAAAGGTTGGGTTTTGTTTCTTAATCCAGGCTGCAACTCTGTGTCTTTTTATTGAAGAGTTTAGTCCATTTACATTTAGAGTTAATATTGATATGTTAGCATCTGTATTTGCCATTATGTTTGTCTTTCCTTTGATTTTATTTATTTATTCTTTTAATAACTTTTTTTTTTTGGTCTTCTTTCGTTGTTATTCGTCCCTCTGAGGTTCTGGCTTTAGGATTCCTTGTAGTATTTTTTGGAGTGGGGGTTTAGTCGCAATGAAATTCCGGAGTTTCTCTTTGTCTGGGAAGGTCCATATTCTTTCTTCATGGAGGAAAGAGAGCTTTGCGGGATAGAGTATTCTTGGTTGGCATCTGTTTTCTTGGAGTCTGTTGACTATGTCCCTCCACTCTCTCCTTGCCCGTAGTGTTTCTTCAGAGAAGTCTGATGTCAGCCTGATTGGTTTTCCTTTGAATGTTATCTGTTTCTTCCCTCTTGTCAGCTTCATTATTTTTTCCTTGTCCTGGATTCTTGGGAGCTTTACTATTATGTGTCTTGCTGTGTTTTTCCTTTCGTCGTGGAAGTTTGGTGTTCTTCTTGCTTCTTGTATATCAATTTTCAGCTCCTTCTTCTCATTTGGGAAGTTCTCTTCAATTATATCCATGAATATTTTCTCTGTTCCTACATCTCTCTCCTCTCCTTCTGGAATTCCTATAACTCTTATATTTCCTTTCCTCATGGAGTCAGATAGTTCCCGAAGTCTTTCTTCATTCTTTTTCCTTCGTACTTCTCTTTCCTTTTCTGTTTTGGTTCTTTTTATTTCTGTGTCTTCAAGATTACTTATTCGTTCTTCCATTTCATCTATTCTGCTTTCATTGCTTTTCCCAGAGTTCTTTAGTTCCTCCATTAATTCTTTGATCTCCTGCATTTCTCTTACTTCCCTCTTTAGGGACTCAATTTCCTTCTTCTGATCTATCACTTTTTTAATCATGGCAATTTTAAATTCTCTTTCTGGAAGGCTCAGAAGTTCTTCCAAGTTGCTGTCGTTGCAATCTGGGGAGTGGTTTTCTTTTTGTGGTGTGCTTCTTTCCTGAGGAGTTTTTAGGTTGCGTGTGGTTCTTCTACTCCCTACTGTCTGTTTTCTAATTTGTCGTATGCGTTGGGACACTGTGTTGCTCGGACTGACTGACATCTTGGGTGAACTTCTCCGCTCCCCTCTGGCTCTTCCAGGAGCCATCTCTGTCTTCTGGGGGAGCTTTCTGCTGGTTTTAGGCAGTTTTTACTGAAGAAATGTCCCTGTTCTCAAATGGCGAAGCGGGATGCAGTCCCTGCGCCTCCGGTTTCAGGCACACTCTTCTGCGCACCCGGTCTGCCCCGGACGTGGGTGCCTGCTCCCTCTGTGGGCTCAGACTGCTGGTCGGAAGGGGCCTGGCGTGGAATAACTTCCCGGCTGGCCACTGGGTCCTCCAGAAACCTTCTGCCCTTTTCAAGCAGTCTTAAGAAATGTCCTGTTTTATAGGGTGTTAGTGACTTTTTTTTTTCCTGGTCGCTAGGTGGCGCCAGAGATCTCTCCTATTGTCCTTGGGGGGCTGTTTTTCGCCTCCCCCCACCCCGTGGGACAGAGAACAGAGCGGGAATGGTAGGGTACACCTCAACAGCTTTGGGGTGCTGTGTCTGCCTTATGCCCCACCGTCGTGGAGAAACCACGCCCCGAATTTTCGTGCCCCGGGTCTCAGTTCAAAGCCCTCAGTTCCAGGACGCGGGCTGTAGCCCAGTTCAGTGGCGCGGGAATGGCGCCTTTTGCACCGCTCCCGTGCCTGGGCGCCTGGATCCTGCTTACTCAGGGAGGGACCTTCACCTCAGTGAGGACCTCCGCGCGTCTCCCCGCAAGCCTAGGTCGTCTCCCCGCAAGCCTAGGTCGCAGGCGCGGGGACCTGGGCAGCCGCGATCCAGGTCTGCACTTGCTTTTCAAGCGCGCCAAGCACTCCGCGTTTCCGCGCCAGCTTACCGGCAGCCCGGGCTGTGTGCGCGTCTCCCGGGGTCTTTGTTCTTCTCTAATGGCGCCCGGAGCCGTTCGCTCACCGCCGCGGCGGATCCTGCAGGGTTCGCCTCAGCTCCCGTTCATGGGGTGTGGTGGCTGCAATAGTTCCTTTCTGCTCACAGTCCCGCTTGCTGCCTCGTTTGTTCTTGTGGGCCGTTTTGGTTTGTTGTTTCCTCCTCTCTGCGGGTCGGAGAGTGCAGCCTCTGTGGGCGGGGGAGGGGAGCAGGGTTCTGCGCTTCCCTCCCTTCTAGTCCTCTTTTATGGCCAGTTTCTTCTTCGGGTAGTTTGCTGGCGTCACCCGTTTATCTTCCGTGTCCCAGTTCTCACTGGGACCTGCCGCTTTTCCTCCCTATTCACTTTTTTTAATGGGAGATCTTACTCGCAGCGTCTCCTTGCCGCCATGTTGCTCCGCCCCCCTCCCATCAGCTCAGTTTTATTCAACAACTTCTTATTAGTTATTAATAGTCTGTACCAGATACCAGTTATGGACAGAATATGCAAAGCTGAATAAAATATGGCCTTATTCTTCTTTTAGTGCAGGTTCTGTTGGATGAGGAAAAATTATTCACAGATTATTTTGATGCAGTGTGGTAAACTCAGCCATAGCAATGTCTGTCACGCTGGGGCTGCCTAACCAATCTGCAGGTGAAGAGGATGAGGTCGGGCAGGGTTTCCTGGAGGAGGGACTACCAGAAGTGAGTAATTGAAAAGAAAACAGGACTTAGTTGAACAGGGAAGGCAAATGCTGGGAGGCAGGAAACACCATGAGTGTGTGGGCAACCTGTTCCAATTAAAAAAAAAAAGTTGAAATTTTTAGCAATTGAAGAGTGAGGTAAAGTATGGAGCAGATGAAGGTAAAAAAGTAGTTAGAGACAAATCCAGGAGATTCTTGTGTGCCATTCTCAAGAAGCTTGATCCTATAGGTAGTGGTGTGGGATTGACTATTAAAAGTCATAAAGTGAATGACTAGTCTGGTTAATTTGGACTTTGCAGCCTGCATAGAATGGATTTGAGGAAGGTAAAACTGGAGGAAGAACACATGAGACACTTCAGTAGTTCAGAGGAGAACATATGAGGACGGGGAAGGACAGCAGGAGAGAGGGGGTGGGTGGATGCAGGAAACGTTCTTGAGATGAAGCTCAGAGGAGGGTCCAGACTGGAGGTGGAGAGGTGGAGCTCACCTCTGTGTGGGCTGTGGTCAAGGTCAGATAAAGCCTGATCAACATTTTCATATGGAGTGTGTGCAGCAAGAACAAGAAGCTAAGTTCAGTCTTCTGCGGATACAGTCTCTTTGAAGGACGGAAGAGAATGCCAGTAAAGGGGACTGAGAAGAGAGAAAAAATGAGAATAGGCAAAGCATGGTGGGACAGAAGCCAGGGGAGCAGAATTAGAGATAATTCAACAAGATGAGGCATTTTAACCATGATGCTGACTCTTCACATCTGGCAATGTGCTGCTAAAAATAGGGTTAACTGATTAATCCAGCAGCGTTTTAATGAGTATCAACTATATATCATGTACATGATAGTTTACAGTATTTTTCATTTATGAGTTTGCTAAGGTCTACTTGCAAAATGCCAGCTACGCAATTAGTTGTTGGATCCTACTCTGTCAAGTATTTCTCTGCTCTTTTGTTTTGATCCCACCATAGATTTTAGTTTATTTCCACTTCTAACTTTGAGATCATTTTTATAGTACAACAAGGCAGGAACTTCCATTTGAGCATGGCATTCAGAAGGGCAATGGCAGAGATGTTGACTGCTGGTGAAATAAGCACAGTAGAATGAGAAAAGCATTGTTCTTTCCATTTCTCAAAATAAGCAGGCTGGACCATGTGGGAATATGGAGTTTTCTTTCTGTTTAATGAAAAAGGTTGCTCTTCAGTAGAGAGTCTCTCTGTCTCTGTCTCTGTCTCTCTCTGTCTCTCTCTCTCTCTCTCTCTCTTTCGCTCTCTCACTACCCCATAATAGTTTCCATAATGGTAATGTAAAATGCCTCATTCTTTCAACAGTATCACATGCAAACATAAACTAAGTTCATAATGCAGGGCACTGAAACCCAACTTAATCAGGTCAATCTTCATGCCAGACCTGTGAATTTTGCTTCTTTTATTTATTTTTAAAGATTTATTTATTTATTTATACAAGCACTGGCTACAGTCAGGAGCGCGGGAGGGTGAGAGAATTCACCAGAGCCAGAGCGGGGAACAGAACAGGGAGACTAACGAAATACCCTGCTGAGGGGAGCAGCGGGCACAGCAGGAGAGGTCTGAGTGCCATGTGGGACCCCCCGCCAGCGGCCAGGGATTGAACCAGCACTGCAGAGGCTGCGGGCAGCTTCGCAGCCCAGCGCTCAACCACTATGCCGCCAGGAGAGGCCCGAATTTACTTCATTTAAATCATCTCCTCTTGTGGCAGGGATGGTCTCTGGGCTATACATAGATAGTCAGTGATGTTTATAGTTAGTGTTTATCCCTTGGCATGACCAAGCTACATTGTAAAGTAAAAGAATCAACACATATCTGTTGATCGATGAGACCAGTCATTGTCTTTAGTCAATAGACTTCAGCTGAATAACCTGTTAGACACCACATTGGGAGTTGGGGTAACAAAGAAGGATTAGCTTTAGCTTCAGTCTTTGAATGTTTCATAGTTAATTAAGGTAATTCATATATGTCAGAGTTGTTTGTAAACTCTTAAATTCTTTCTCTTTACCACCTGGCCCTGAGATATTGCACGTCCTAATATGCAGATAAAAGCAAGAAGGCAAGAGGGTGTACATGAAAAACACAGTATCTTCTGCAGGCTGTCGCTGATCTTTGCCATGGCATCCTTATTTTGGCAACTGACTTTGGCTGCTCCCTTCAGACTTTCATTTCTTGTATAGTTCCTGGCTCTGTCCTCTAGGTTGGGGGCCCCTAAACTGTCATGGATGTGATGTTCTCTGCTCTGCCTTGTCCTCACGGCCCTTCCACTGAGAGAACTGAGCTCCAAGATTCATATTTCTGTATAAACATTAACTTCAGTAATTGTACATCAAGTCCCAATATAATCACTGCATTTGAGCATTTGTAATTTCATGATGACCAATATCATATTAATTAGTAAAAGATGTCTAATATAATATTCTCAGCAATATTCCCCATCCTCTTCCTAGCTAAGTGTTTATGTATATGGATTTGTTTTATGGTTAAAAATCTTATAATTACATTCTCTTCATGCTCTCAAAATACCATTTGGCTTAAAGAACTGATGTTTTCTCTGGTAACTTCCACATGGCATCTGCTCAAACTACCCTTCAAACTACTGCATTAATTTGCTAAATGTTTATCTCTGTACTTGCCTTGTGGAAACTTATCTTTTACTAATTCCCTTTTGCCTAAGTCAGCAAAACCTTAGTCTATTCCATCTGGCAAGATTGTTTCCCATTTGACAGCATGGTGCAGTGGTTATGAGCGTGGTCTTTAGAGTGCCTCAGGTCTAGGTATGTGTCCCAGTTCTAGAACTTTATTCCAGCTCTCTGGATTTAAGCCCCCATTTATAAAATGGAATGTTAACCATCCTGTAGGTTTATGGTAAAGTATCTCATCCAGAACAAGAGTTTCATAAAATCTTCTTTTCCTTGTTATTGTTATAATTTTCTTGGCATAGTTAGAGGTACACAGTTATGGAAATCAGATAGACTAGTTCAAACTAGGTCATGAGGAAAGTTAGTTGTCTTTCTGAGTTTCAGTTTCCTCATTTGGTAAATGAAAATAGCATACTTTACAGGGCTACCATGCTATTACATGAGCTTATTAAGATAAAAAACATCCATCATGCTAACTGGCAAGATAAAAATGATAAATATTACTTATCAAATACTGTCTTGGATTTCTGTTGTGACTCAATATCCACACCTAAAGCATCTGGACTTATAACAAATCTCTTGCCCAAACTACAATATATTAAGTACCATGGAAGATTTTAGTACATGTAAAATATATGGTCCTCTTGATTGGTGTTACATGCTACTCAGTTATCATGGAACCCTTTTTTAGTTATTTCTTCTTAGGCACATTTATAAAGGTTTTAATAGAGAATAGTTTCTTTTAAGTAACTTTGAAGTTGTCTCTAGTTTATGCTCTATTATTTGACTACTTTGAAGCATTGTTGTGTGTGTTCATTCACTCATTCAACATTATTTGTTGTACACCTACTATGCCTTCAACAATCTCTAGTTGTTTGGAATAATCACTGAACAAAACAAACAAGCATGTCTTTCTTTTTGAAGTTATAGTCCAGTGAGAGAAGACAGACAATAAGCAACTACAAATTTCAGTGATATAGAATATTGACACTTGTATTGATAGGTTTTATGGAAAAAGTAAGAGTAAGGAAGATTAAGGGAGTCAGGAACTTGGGGTGGAGTTTCAATTTTATTTTAATTTTTAAAATTTTTTTTAAAGATTTATTTATGCATACAAGAGCTGGGGTACAGGCCAGAGGTGTGGGGGGTGAGAGGATTCACCAGAGACAGGGTGGGGAACAGAACAGGCAGACTGACCGAAGTACACTGCTGAGGGGAGCAGTGGGCGAGTCAGGAGAGGTCTGCTGCACCATGTGGGTTGCTCCCTGGCCAGCCAGTGATCAAACTTGTGCTGCAGAGGCTGCAGACAGATCCATAGGTTGGGTCTTAACCCCTTCACCACCAGGGAGGCCCAGAGTTTCAATTTTAAATGGAGTAGTTAGTAGTTAAAAGTGACCTCATTGAGAAGGTGAAAATTAGACAAGATTCAAATATAAATTACTTAGTAACAATTTGGAGTATGCTATATTTTTTCTAACTACATGAATCCTCAAACCTTTTGACCACATTGCTTCATTCTTCCATGAATGCTGCTCTGCCTTTGTGTTACTTGGATGTCATTGTTTCAGTTTTGCTACCTTATGCTCTCCCTGTCTCCAACCCTGGTTCTCTATAATCAATAGTTACAGTTTACCTCAAAATAATATTCCAAAATTATAGCCTGAAGCCCTCCTTGAAAAATCTGGTGCCTCCCTATCAGAGTCAAGGCCATGATCCTGAGCTGTCCCATCATGGCCCTGGGTTGTTTCTCCAGCCTTCTCTGTGCCCTGTTACTCTCTAGAGCCATGCTTGATCTACTCTGGACTCCCTTCTATTTACACTTATTTCATTTTGCCATCATTATCATCAAAAATAGTCTTTTTCTGGGCCTCCCTTGTGGTGCAAGGGGTTAAGTCTCAGCACTATGAAGCTATTAGCAGCCACAGCAGCATGAGTTATATCCCTAGCCAGGGAGATAACCACATGGTGCAGCAGACCTCTCCTGTCTTGCCTGCTCCCCTCAGCAGTGTATTTCAGCAAATCTGCCAGTTCTGCTCCCTACTCTGTCTCTGGTGAATCCTCTCACCACCCCCCACCCCCTGCCCCACATCTCTGGCCTACACCCCTGCATAAAAAGAATAAATGATAGCCTGAAGCATAAATAGAATTGTATGCATAAATAGAATAAATCTTTTAAAAAATATTTTTTTCTACCTCTTATTTATCACAAATTGTACTTATCTTTCAAGTCCTGGCTATAATAGCGTCTCCTTCATGGAGTTGTATGCTTCTATATCAGTTTACGTGTTCCATGAATTTCTCCATTTCCCATGCTCTGAATGCTCTTTGGTTAGTTGATCAGGTGGCTGCCTTCTCTTGAAATTACTAATTCTTCTTCTAAAAAAAATGGTTCTTGTTTACCATGGAATCATCTCAGTTTCCTCACCTTAATGTGGGCTAATGATATATTTTCACGAGAAATGAAAAAGAAATAATGAGATAATGTCTCATTATTTGAATGCTCCTTGTGGTGGCTGGCATTTAGCATGCATTCAACAACTATTCTATGAATGACTGTTCACTAGATTACTATGTTGCCTTTTAATAATAATGGGGATCCACCATCCATTCTTGTTTCTTTTCTTTTTTTTTTTAAGTCTGCATTTTTTTAAAAGATTTATTTATTTATTATTTATTTATTTATATAAGCACTGGGTACAGTCAGAAGCGCGGGAGGGTGAGAGAATTCACCAGAGCCAGAGTGGGGAGCACAGCAGGCAGAAGGACCAAAGTACACTGCTGAGGGGAGGAGTGAGCATGGCAGGAGAGGTCTGCGCACCATGTGGGACCCTCCTCTGGTGGCCGGGGAGCAGCCAGGGATTGAACCGGCATTGCAGAAGCTGTGGGCAGCTTTGCAACCCAGCGCTCAACCGCTGTGCTACCAGGGAGGCCCTTTCTTACTCCTTTTCATTGAATAATTGTTTCATAAAAGTTACCATTCTTGGTTTTTATTTCTAGAGGAATTTATTTCTTCAGTTTTCTGTTTCTAAGCAACTTGCAATATTCGCTTTTTAAATTAATGATTTTATTTTTTAAAGCAGTTTTAGATTCATGGCAATGTCATGCAGAAAGTACAGAGACTTTCCATGTTCTCCCCCTCTCCAAAACCTCCCTTATTATCAACATCCCATACCAGAATAGTATATTTTTACAATCATTGAACCTACATTGACACATTTTTAACACCCGAAGTCCATAGTTTATGTTAGGGTTCATTCTTGATGCTTACATTTTGTGAGTTTGTATAAATAAATAATGACATGTTCCTACTATTATAGCATCCTTCAGAAAGAATACTTTCCCTTCCGTAAAAATCCTCTGTACTCTGCCTGATCATTCCTTCTTCCCTCAAATCATTGAAACCCACTGATATGTTTACTATCTTCATGATTTTGTTTTTTTCCAAAATGCCGTATGCTTGGAAACATTTACTAGGTAGACTTTTCAGGTCAGTTTCTTTCCCTTAACAGTGTGCATTTAAAATTCTTCTTTTCATGACTTGATAGCTTATTTCTTTGATCTTGGATTTACCAGCCTCCAAAACTATGATATCTATGTTGTTTATGAATCACTCAGTCTATGGTATTTTTGTTATAGCATCCTGAGTGAATTAAGTCACTAATCATCTATATACTACTGCCATAACACATCGGACATTTGTTCATTGGCTTTAGAAAACATTTTATATTTAAGAGACATTAGTTAAGAGGGAAAATTCTCTATGCAGGGAAGACATGGTTATAACTTAAGTGTTCATCCATTCTTTCATGTAATCTTCCTTTTTTTATTCAACAATTATATATTGGGTCTTGCCTAAGGCAAGCATTATGCTGGATTATGGATTTAAAAGCTGAATAGGCTGTAACCTCTCCCTCAAGTAGCTCAGGAGTTATGAGAAAGGCAGAGGTATGTGCACCAATGATCAGGATCCAATATGGTTCATGCCATTTTCCAGATAGAAGAGGGTGATGGAGGATAATGTAGCTCTTGGAGTAATGTGTGGCCAGAGGGGCACAGGAGTTGCCCACATGGACAGGAAGGAAGAGGGTTTCACCTTCTTTTTCATTGTCTTTCCCCTTTACTTGCCTTACTAAACACGTCTTCAATGTCTTGGTGGGGGAGATGAAGCTTATTAAGTGTCTTTGGGAGGTGCAAGGGAATCTATGCCCTTCCAACCAGGGGAGGAATGTGTCTACGACCATCTAGGATGGGATGTTGGTGCATAAGTGAGAACACCAGACTGCCCCACAGGGATGTGCCCTAGTGTAGGGGTAAGGACTTAAGCACAGGAGCCAGGTGTCTCCCAAAGACATATTAGTAGTGGCTATAATGATTGCTCAATAAGTAATATATTCTGAATAACATGAGGCAGAATAATGTGAGGCAGATTCCCTTTACTGCTGGAGAAAGGAATTTCACGTATAGAAATGAGAGAATAAATAAACATAAACTTTGTAATGTTGTATTAGAATTGAGGTCAAATGTGAACATGTGATTTTCAATATATAAAGAGATAAACAGAAAATAAAATAAATATAGGAGTGTGTGTTGTTTTGTTCCTGGTTTTGGGTGTGCATGTGTGTGTGTTGCGTGCACGCATTTCCCTGTTCCTATATTTAGGGTGTCTGAGATCACTGACAAAGCAGTGTTGATTAGCACATCAAATACTCAGATCTTTGACTGACTTAATAATTGGGACAGGGAAATTATAAGATGAAACAGCAAAATCTTGATCTGGAAGTGACAGGGCTGAAAGTATGATGAGAACATGTCAGACGTACACAGGATCCAGTTGGAAGGGCTTACTCTGGCCAATCCTGGAGTAATTTGCACATCAAAATAAATAACAATAAAAACAGATTGTAACCTGTTGAATAAGATAGGAATCTATATGTTCATATAGAGAGGATAGGATAGGCTAAGATAGGATGCTCATAAGATAGGAATCTATATGATCAACTTATGATATAAATTACTGGATAAATACATAGAAAGTTTGATGAGGAATGGGATAGCTACATAAATAAAAATAATTCCAAACAGAATACTTAACTGCAAAAGGAAAAAAGCAACTTCAATGGAGAAACCTGGCAGAAAATACCTTAATTAAGTCACCAGTGCTAACACCATCAAAAATAAGAAAATTCAAAATCATGTGTGACCTGATAAGGTGCAATGAGACACAATATCATTTCTGGGTGTTCTGCCAAAAGTGTAAGTAGCTGACTCTAATCATGGACAACATCAGATAAAGATACAATGAGATGGAGTCTGCAAAAACTTTCCCATAATCTTCAAAAGTGTTGAGATTTGAAAGTCAAATAAACACTGTGAAACTCTTCTACTTCGGATGAGAATATGATAACTCAATATTTTATGTGATTCCTGACCAAATTTTTCTGTGACAAAGGAGGTTTTGGGGAAAGTAGGAAATTTAATGGGGATTTGTGAATTGGATGGTAGTAATGTATCAAGGTTAATGTTCTGATTTTGATGATGATTGTATTGATAATAAAGGAGAAATATATTGTGGTTTTAAAATAATAATATGGGAAATTATCTTTGTTTATTAGATATATAGATTATAGTATATAGGGATCAGGAGATAGCAATTTACTCTCAAATGGTTTAAGGAAAACAGTTCTGTGTACTGGATGAACTATATTTTTACAAGTTTGAGATTATTAAAAAAAACAAAACTGGGGTGAGAAGCTGTTAGGAAGAGGCCTAAAAACATATTAGCTATCACGTTAGCAAGAGCCCCTTTGATCATCATTGAAAATACAGCTCTGGACAGTATCACACCTGGGTTTATGGAAGAGCAGGATTTGGGATTGTAGGGGTGAGTCCAGGACCAGCTTTGAAATTTCAAGGCAGAATGTCTTCAGAGAAAACACCCAATTTCTCTGGAGGGCCACATCCTCATCTGCAAAGTGAGGGGTTGATGTAGCGCCCTTCCAGTTCTGAAATCTGACACTGTGGTTCTACCTTTTAACATATTCTAGCTCAACACTGACTCTGTGGGTGTCTTTGTTGTGAAGTTCCCGGTTCTCTGTATCTGTGCCTGACTATGGTCAGCCCCAGGGAGGTCTCTGACTAATGTGCTGTCTCCTCGCTCGGCGGCTTGGTCACCTTGACCTAGTTTAATTTCTCGTCAAGCAGGAGGATTAGTGTCTCTGACATGCAGAGCTCCAGGAAGGGTGCACACCCTAGTCTAATAATACAGTGATGGTCTTCGAGATAAAGCCATGTTCTCTTCTGGCCTGTATAAATCCAGCAGCGTGACTTGAGGCTTAATTCGGTATTGCCACAGGCAATGTTTCCTTGGAGGGCCTCCAAGTGTTAATTCTGGAGATGATGGTGGAGCCAGAAGGTGACAAAACAGATGGTCAACACTGGCTCAGGATGAGAGGCTTGTCTCCCTACACTCAGACCCATCTGAGTTTTGGAACACACGAGGAAACTTTAGCAACCTCTGCACACATACATGTCAGCCACACATAAAGAACAGTCATTCCAGTTGACATTTTGCCAATGGAAATTAATATGCTGCAGTGCACTGAGAATGTTCTCTACTGGATAATAACCAGACTTAAGTGCATGAGGACAAGATGCAAGACTACTGAAAAATGAAGGGTAATAATCTGTATGTTATATTTTCTCATATTGTGTAACTTTTCAAATCCTAGATTTTAGATGTAATTTCATTTATAATGTAATTGGGGATTTCGTTTTATGTAATTATATATGTCATTTATAGATTTTATATATAATTGGGGATTTTCCCATCAGGTATTTGTTATTAAAAATCAGTGATATGTCAGGAGGATTTGGTTGTTTCAGAAAACACAAGCAGGATTTAGGAATTTCCTTGCCAAATGACTCAGGTGCCTGGCATGTAATTGATGCTCAATAAACAGTCACTGAATGAAGGTATAAAAGGATATTTTACCTGTGACAATGATATTAATGGAGGTGGGCTCAGACAGTTAGCTATATTTTAAAAACATTGTGAAATTAGGTTCTCTGTAGAATTCCAAACCAAATAGAGATTTAATAAAAATTGGTTAAAATTAAAGATAAATGTTTCCTGTGTGAAGCAGAGAGCTCAACCTGAGAGATCTTTTTCTGTTAATTGGATTTTGGTTTCCCATTTCAATTTCTTAGCTTCAGATAAGACAGTTTGGGAAAGACTTCCTTCTCCACACACTGCCTCTCCAATCCTGCAGGTAAGAGCCCCATAAACTAAAATGATGCTTCCCTGCGCATGCACTGCTATTTCTTTAGTGCAGCTCAGTCCTGCCACAGAAATAGTGGTTTGCTTATAAAGCTTGGGTAATGAATAGCCCAAGATTTATTTTCACATTTATTAGGACAATCTTCTCACAGTCTCTGTGCCAACATCATGAGCACAACTAGATGTTACATGAAAAAGTACCAGCTTTGGGGAAAATGAAAAAAATTCTGAATTTAAATGTGTACTCTTTCCTCTCATCAATCACATGAACTTTGGCTAGTTATTGAACATATTTGAGCTTCATTTTCCTTGCAGGGTTATTGTCCCGGTCAAACGAGATCACATCTATACAGAACCTGACACCTAGTAGGCCAGTGATGTTAATTTCCTCTGGGCCCTCTTTGCTTCTCATTACCTTAGCTTTCTTGTTTCCTGCCTGTCCTTCCCTTGTGCTCTCTTTTCTCTTGGCTCCAACCTGAGGCTAATATATTATCCCTAGTTCACTGTAGTGCTGAACCAATCCTGTGACTCTGTTACTTGGAAAGCATCTCCTTGTCTATTTCATCAGAAAGATGAGAGTGGGAATTTAGAGATATCCTAGGATGCTTTCTTCCAGAACAGAAGTCTATTATTTTGCACCATGACAGCTTCAATAGAAATGCATATAAATTTTCAGTTCATATTCCTGACTTAAGTTCACATGCTGGCTCAATTAGTAGAGCTTCACCTTAAGATGATTCCCTTCGGGCCACTTTAAAAATGAGCTTGTCTCAGTTTCGGTGGGTACTGCGGGTGGAGACACTAACAATCACTGCAGTTGACATTCAGCACCATGGTCACCTCCAAACCACTAAGTGGCTGTCACCTATCATTAGCATCATTAGTTATTATGATCTATTTCTGACACAGCAGCCAAAGCAATTCTTTAAAACATGTTGGAAAATAAACAACACTGTCCTGCTCATTGCCATGCAGTGGTCTCTCTCTTACCTAGAATAAAAACCAGCCCCCTATATCCTATGGCCCGGGTGGGCGGATAAGACCTGGTATTTCAAACTTATGACCACACTCACTCCTTTATACGCTGTGTGTTGACCACACAGACCTCTTTGCTATTTCCCCACCAGGCAGAACTCAAGGCCTCATTTCAAGACTTGTGCAAGTATTCCCCATTCCTGGATGCTTGTCCCCAGATACCCTTGCTATTCCACTAAGAGTCACCTGTTCAGGGAGGTCTTCCCTGACTACCCTGTCTAAAATAAGGCCAGTGAACAATACTCTCTCTCTCTTTACAAGCTTAGTTTTCTGCACACACAAACATGTGCTTGTTATTTGTTTAAAACTCTTCTCTCCCTCTAGAATATGGGACCTTTAGACTGTAGAGACTTTATTTCACTGCAGTATTTCCAGAGCCTAGTACAATGCCTGGTCCAGAGAATAGATTCAGCAAATTGAGTCTAACTTCATTCCTACTGAATGAAGGAATTAGCCCTGCAGCTGTTCTGTGGGCTGGTAAAAAAAAGGACTGTGAAAGCAGTTTTGCTCTAAAGATACTGAGATGTCTACCTCCATATAAAAACAAGAACAGTCGCAAAGTAATAGCTTCAATTTGTTAATATTATGATGCCTTGCTTGGTAACAATCTATAAGTTGCTTGTGATCATTCACAAGCTTATAATTTTATCACTTTGGTCTATGGGAAAATGTGCAATAGTTTATTATAAGGCTGTTATAAAGAAAATATGCACTTTTTGAACGATTAGACTAAGATAGTATGTGATGAAAATGATGCAGTCATCTATTGATCTACATAGATTGTTGTGTGACAAGAAGTTCTTTTACTCTCTCAGTGCTTCCCTTAAATACCCTCCAACACTCTACCCTGATATAGGCCCATTCACGTCCAGACAAATCTAGACAAAGAATTCAGGAGCATAAAACTGAAATTCTAAAACTTGAGTTCTAATACAATACAAATGTGGTTCAAACATGTCTGACCTTGAATAAGTTTCTTTTTTTTAAGATCCATTCATCTATGCATACAAAAGTTGGGGTACAGGATAGAGATGTGGGGGATGAGAGGATTCACCAGAGACAGAGTGGGGAGCAGAACAAGCAGATTGAATGAAATACACTGCTGAGGGGAGCAGTGAGAGAGACAAGAGAGGTCTGCTGTGCCATGTGGGCAGCTCCCTGGCCAGGGATCTAACTCATGCTGCAGTGGCTGTAGATAGCTTCTTAGTGCTGATGCTTAACCCCTTGTGCCACCAGGGAGGCCCCTGATTAAGTTTCTTAAAGGAGCTGTGCCTCATCTTCCTCACCTATTAAATGGGGAGAATAGTACTCTCACCTGAAGTACATACTATTTGAAGAGTAAATGAAATAATACATAAAGCAATTAGCATGAAGTCATCATTTAGCAATTACCAACATTAAAAAAGGGGGTTAAGGGCCTCCCCTGGTGGCGCAGCAGTTGAGCACTGGGCTGCGAAGCTGCCCGCAGCCTCTGCAGTGCTGGTTCGATCCCGGGCCACCGGGTGAGGGTGCCACATGGTGCGACAGACCTCTCCTGCCATGCCCGCTGCTCCCCTCAGCAGTGTACTTCGTCATCGGCCTGCTCTGCTCTCTGCTCTGGCTCTGATGAATTCTCTCACCCTCCCGCGCTTCTGACTATTCCCAGTGCTTGTATAAATAAATAAATCTTTAAAAAAAAAAAAAAGGGAGTTAACTATTGGTGGCTTAAGAGAGGTAGATCTTACTTCCCCCAAAGAATTTTTTTCTGAAGAGGTAATGAGATCATTTTCTTCAGGATATTTAATATTATACCAAGCTGCAGAAAGTTGTACAAATTGTCAGTATGCAAATTTGATTGATGATCTCTGCTGTATAAAATGCCTTTAAATATAAAGTGTAATGGTATTCATAGCTGTCCCTGGGGTCAGCTACATGCTTCAGGATCCTCAAGTCTCAACCTGTGGATAGGGTGAGTGAATTTTAGAGATTTGTTTTGTTAAGCCATTTTCATTGATTGCCCACCTGATCTTTTTTCAGCACAAGTTGTGCCAATTGTCTTTCAGAAAACCTTTCATTCCTCCTCAATAATGTAAGAGGACCATTGGCAGCAGTAGTCCTGGGGAGTGACTGGTTTGCCTGAATATAGGGGCAGATGTGCAAGAACTCCACTAGGGACAGATTCATATTAGGGGCTTTTGTGTCACTCAGAGGGAGCTGTTAAGAGCTCACGCCCTTCTCTTAAGCTGTAGCTATTGATCTTAAGCCAAATGCAAAAGATTGCATTACTGACCTCACCTAGGCACTAGAGTAATTTGATTAGTACTTTATTGAGCGTGAAATTTGGTCTAAAGAATGAATATATATTATTTCAAATGGCTACAAACACACACACACATTTATGTGCGTGTACGTGAACATCTGAAGCTGGGGAAGATTCAGAGAGTCCCCAAAAAGGTAAAATAATCTAACCACATAAATCTCAAATGATCTTGAGTCAACTTTTGGAGGCAAAAAAAAATTGCTCAGTAACAGCCCTTTGTCCCACTGGGGTCAATTTTATAGTCACATAGGAAATGTTAGTGCAGAGGTCTGCAGGAGCCCAGGTGTATATGTGTGTACGGCTGGAGGTGGGGGACAGGGGCACACGGATAAGGGAGAGGACAAGCAACAGATATTACTCCAACAAAAATAATTTCCTATTTCTTGCATGTCCTCCCACTCACAATAAAATATACTTTTCCAAATTACACATCAGCTGTTTGCAGTGTCTGAGACAGAATGCCTGGGCTGTGATTTTTCTTTTTCAAGCAGGAAACTAGGAAATGAGTCATAAAACATTAATACTGCCTTAAAATAACTTAGAGTAGGGTGATCCCAAGATGAACTCGAGTTGAGCACCAGAGGGAAGCTGCACCTCCAGAGGAGAAATTTCATTAAAGAGGACTTGCCCTTTCCCACGGAGAGTTCTGGGTCTGACTTCTTGAAGCTGGGAGGGCTGTGTCATGCTGAGTGGGAATCTGAGCTGCTTCACACATCTGTGGGATGCTCCTCTTCTTAGAAACTGAAATGACCGGAAAGGTGAGCCAATCTCTCTATTCTAAACAAAGGGTTTCGAACACATCAGCTGAGTCCATTATGAAGTGTTTTAAAGTTTCCACAAGCTCAACCAAATTTAGGCCTGCACTAATTTGGACATGTGATGACTTAGGCAGAGCCAGACTGAGCTGTAGAGTAGCAGTTAAGTGTTCAGGTTTAGGAGTCAGACAGACCTGGATTACAATCTAGCTTTACCTCTTCATGCCTGTGGCCTTGAACTATTTATTTACTCCCTTTTCCATCTGTTTTCTCTTTTGTAAAACTGGGACTTAATGTTGAATTATAAAGACGTTTTGAGGATTAAATGAGAATGAATGCATTGCACTCCATGGTTAAAAAATAAAGCAAATAGCCTTTCATATTTAAAGTTCCAAAAGCCCTTCTCCTGCTGATTATAGAAAGTTAAATTTTGCACTAGATGCCTCTTCCCCAAGTTATTTCTGGAAATAGCAGAAAAAAATACCTACAAATTCATTTTGCAAAATTTATTTCCTTGAAAGGTTTCTTCTCCAGCTGTTCGTGTAACCTCATGCCATTGCATATCTCAATACTCTAGGCCTGAATCAATTAAAATAAAGTAACAGGTAGCCCGTCTTGTGCTTTTGGGTGAATCAGAAGAGATGCCCCTCCAGATGACTTCCTGAGCAGACTAGGCCTATGGATGAGTTAGAAAATTATGTCCTTTTTATCCCAGTGAATTCAGTCCCCTAGCAGGATCCAAAGTGTGTTGTTTTCTGTTCTCAACCTCTTAACTCAACCAGATGCTTTGGGCAATAAAAAACCAACATAACCATGAGCTATAGTAGTTTTGACTGAACGCAATAGAAAATCCCCAAACAATACTGACTCAAACAAAATAAAAGAAGAAACCATGGAGCAGTAGAGATTACAGAAAGGACTCAGCTCTATGAGAGTGTGTCCACAGCATCCAATTTCCATGTCTTTTGGCCACAAGTGAACAGTCTGGACTCCCTGACAACATGGTTGTATGTAGATGATATAAATGCTCATGATCTTCATTTTTTTATGCTGAGCCAAGAATTCTAGAGAGAAATATAATGGGCCAGTATTGTGACTAGTAACATTAAATGGTTTAGATGTATTTATAAAAATCATACTGCTGAACTGAGAGAAAATCTTCAATAAATGTTCAGTAAAGACATAAGATGATGATATCTACTACTGCTACCATTGATCCTTTTGGGATTTATAGGTGCTGACATCCATTTGAAGGTCCTAGTTTTGTTTCTACTGGCTCCCAAATAGCAGAGACCCTTCTCGTGAGAATCTCTAGATTTTACCATCCTCTCATTTTCATCCCACTGTCTCTGTCCTCAGAATATGTAATTGGTGGGGGCTTTCCCCTCCTGTTGTTTTAAAATAAGATTTTATTTTGTTATTTTTACTTAGAAGAACTGGGGTGTAAGTCAGAGGTGGGGGGCCATGAGAGGATTCATCAGAGACAGAGTGGGGAACAGAACAGGCAGATTTACTGAAATACACTGCTGAGGGGAGCAGCCGGTGAGATAGGAGAGATATGCTGTGCCATGTGGGTTAGTTCCCTGGCTGGGGATTGAACTCAGGCTGTAGCAGTGGTAGTGCTGAGACATAACCCCTAGGCCACAAGGGAAGCCCCCTTTTCCCTCCTTCTCTCTAAGGCCATTTTGTTTCCCACCTGAGCATGACTGATGGTGGAAACTCATTTCCTTCAGGGAAAGCACCTAACCCCACCTAGAGGCATGATCTGAATTCATTGTGCTGACAAGACAATCACAAAAGTTGAGAGCACACTGTTCAAAAAAGTAGGGTTTATTTCCAACTTAAGTATAACCATGTGTAGGTTCTAAAAGCCTAAATCCATATTTTGCAAACACATTCCTCTACATCTGCAGATATAGCATAGTTGAAGTTTGATCTAGTTCATATAGTAGCAATAAATAAAGCACTTACTATCTTAGTCTATAACATCATCCTTAAGATTTATGATGTGTCACTTTTTCCCCCAAAAATACTATGGCTAGGAATTTGCTTTGCATTATTAAGTTTTTCTGAAAATCATCTCAATATTCAACACCGAAAAGCATTTCCCAAGGGTTTCCATGTGGAGAAACAGAAAACTGTCATACACTTACAAATTACATTACTGTTACTTAAAAGGAAAAAATTCTTCTTTCACTGGGGACATCACCATATATATGTGTGTGTATACATTATGTAGTATATATATGTATATATAATGTATAATTGCACATATATGTGTGCATATACCTGTATATGCATATATGAATATATAGAGATATGGAGATTTTGCCAGTGTTTAATATATGACAATCACTGAAATAGCAGCTTTCCTCCCTACCTGTTTCTTTGTAAAAGAGGCTGTTTTATGACTTTTAGTAAAGGACTTATGTAAAATAAGATACAATGTTGTGATATCAAGATCATGTAAAAGAAAAGACCTATGTTAATTGCCAAAGATAATATTTTTGTGTGAATTTCCTTGTAGCCAGGATAAAGTTATGTCAAATATCATAACTCAGAAATGACCTAAAATCACCAGTTCTTCAGGGGAGCAAATTTTTTATGAAAGTGCATTCGAAAAGGTATTTTCCCAATAGTCTCTTCTATAGAAGAACCTCAGAGACATCGTTTACTGTGTCCTTAAAAACAGATTTACAGATTCTATACTAACAGGTTTCATGTAGCTATTTCTTGTAAGAACTGAAAAAAAAGCTAAAGGGGCTGCATTTTGGTAGATTTTAAGCTGATTCTAAGGGTGGCTAGGATAATGAGGAGGGTCAGCTGAACTGATGAGTAGCATAAGAGTGTCTCAGAAAGCAAAGGCACAGTTTGTGCTTTGGATTTGTGCCCCCTAATATTCCTCCTACTTAGTGGTTTGACAGATATTTGAGGATGAACTCTATCTAAGGTCTTCTGTTTTCAGAAGATGTTATAAAGACCAGAAACATAGTTGCTAGAGTAAAATTTAATGTTTGGATTTTTTAAAAAGTTAACTGAATGTATTGAAATAGAGAGATTGTATATATATATATATGTATATATATATATATATATATATGCTTGAATACCAGTTTATCATTTCAAGTTTTTCATTATAAAAATAAAGAATACTAAAAAACTAAATTAAAGAGATATGTGTACTCCTTTGTGTTACTGCAGCATTATTCATAATACCCAAGATCTGGAAACAAACTAAGTGTCATTGACATTTGTCAATGTGGTATAAATCTTTATCCAATGTGCATAAAGATATGGTATACATACACAATGGAATATTAGTCATCCCTAAAAGGGGAATACTGCCATTTATAACAACACTGATGAAACTAGAGGATGTTGTGCATAGTGGAGTAAGAAAGATAAACATTCTATGATTTCACTCATATGTGGTGGATAAAGAAACAAAATGAATGAACTAAATACAACAAGAACAAACTTTTCCGCTATAAAAACAAAATAGTGGTTACAAGAGGGGTTGGGTGAATTGCTTAAAATGTGTCAATTATATGGTGATGGATAGAAAAAAGAATTTTGGTGGGGAACATAATGTGTAATATATACAGATGTTGATTTAAAGAGCTGTACACCTGAAGCTTGTATAATATAATGTTATAAACCAACATTATTTCAATAAAAAAATACCAAAATTGGGCAATAAAGGAAACATTTGTTCATGTAAGGCTATAATTATCATATGGTTACTGAGGTGATTTAAAAACATATCTATAATTTTGGGGATAGTTCCCATTCAAAAAAAAAATGGAAGTTATTCCTCCCACCTTACATGAAGGCTGAATTTAGTGACTTGATTCTGACAAGTGGAGCGGTGGTAGTTAAACTGTGGGAATTTCCAGCCAAGGTCCTAAAAACTGTATGGTTTTCTTCTTGTTCTAGGATCAGTTGCTTTGGAGGATGCCAGCTGCTGCTTTGTAAGGACACTTTGGAAGCCCTATGGAGGGTCCCACATGGTGAGGAACTGATTCTATCAACACACAACAAGAAATTTTAGGCCCCCTGCCATCAGTGCTGTGAGTCTTCTTGGAAGTAGATACCTTCGCCCCCATAAAGTTTTTGGAGGGCTGCAGCCCTAGCCAACAGTTTGATTGCAGCCTTATGAGAGATCCTGAGACAGAAGTATTCTGGGTAGGGAAAACCATGAGATAATAAATGCTCATGACTTTAAACTGCTAAGTTTTAGGACTAATTTAATTATGCAACAAGTAACTAATACAATCATCATCATGCACTTTGGTTTGTTCACTTCTATTTTTTTCTCTTCTGCAGAGAAATTTTGCTCTATAGGCCCAATCAAAATATACTTCAAGGGGCCTTCCCTGGTGGCCTAAGGGTAAGGTCTAACCCCTATGGCCTGAGTTTGATCCCCAATCAGGGGGCTAACCCACATGGCACAGCAGACCTTTCCTGTCTCACCAACTGCTCCCCTCAGCAGTGTATTTCAGTAGATCTTCCTGTTCTGCTCCCCACTCTGTCTCTGGTGAATCCTCTCACCCCCCGCACCTCTGGCCTACACCCCCATTCTTCTATGCTCAATAAACATCTAAAAAAATAATAAAAATAAAACAAACTGATATGTACATAAAGGTGTCTTATACTTTTTACTTAGTCTTTGAGAGGCAATATAGTGGAATGATTTGAGAATGCAATTGATAGGGCCAACCTAAGTTTGAATCCTGCATCCTTTCCTTCTATGTGATTTAGAGTTTGCCACTTCTTTGTTGTGACTTTTCTCCTATATAAATTGGGTATGATAGTAGTATATAAGGTAATTGTGACAAGTGAGTTAATATGTAGAAAATGATTTGAAGAATGTCTGGTGCCTACTAAGCTCTATAGAAAAGTGAGTGATTACTATGCTATGTAACTACTAACATTTACTTTCCCCCTCAATTTTTCATATTTTGGTGAAAATCACATAACGTGAAAATTGCTGTATTAACCATTTTTAAGCGTATGGTCAATGGAATTAAGTATGTTAATATTGTGTAACCATCACCATCTTGCAAAAAAATAATTCTGTGTGCCCATTCAACAATAATTCCCCATTCTCTTCTCCACACAGCCTCTGACAACTGATTCTACTTCTGACTGTGACTACTCAGAGTACCTCCTGTAAGTGAACTCATACTGCATTTGTTATTTGTGACTGACTTATTCACTTAGGATGAGGTCCCCAAACTTCATCCATGTTGTAGCCTATGTCAATATTTTGTTCCTTTTTAAAGGTTAAATAATATTCCATTTATGTATATATCACATTTTATTTTATGTATCCATTACTCTGTGAATAATGCTGCTATAAACATGGATGTAGGCTATATTTGAGATCTTGATTTCAATTCTTTTGAAATGAAATAGAATTTCTGTATTATATGATAATTCTGTCAGGAATCATATTATTTTCCACAGTGTTTATATCATTTTACACTTTTCCCAAATATATATGTGTTCCAATATCTCCACATCATACTAAAACACAACACTTGTTTCTTTTTTTTGTGATAGAGCTGAGACTAAACCCTTAGACTACTAGGAGGCCCCTTTTTTTTTTTCTTTTTTTTGGTAATAGTCATCCTGTGTATACTTTGATTAACATTTCCTTAATGATTAGTGATGTTGAGCATCTTTTCATATGCTTATTGAATCATTTGTATATCTTCATTGGAGAAATGTCTGTTCAAGTCCTTTGCCCTTTTTTTGGATGAGGTTATTTTTTTGTCACTGAGTTTTAGGAGTTCTCTATATGTTCTGGGTGTTAATATCTTACCAGACATATAACTTGCAAATATTATGTCCTATTCTTTGGGTTGGCTTTTTCACTCTGTTTTCTAGAGTCTTTTGATGTATAATTTAAAAAAAAAAATCATGAAGGAATTTATTTTCTCTTTTGTTAGCTGTGCCTTTGATCATATCTAAGAAATCATTACAAAGTATAATGCGATAAAACTTTTGCCCTATTTTTTTACCCAGAGTTTTATAGCTCTATGTTTCACATAGGTCATGGGCCATTTTGAGTTAATTTTTGAATATGTGTTATGTGAAGGTCCAACTTCATACTTTTTTTTACAAATATCTAATTTTCCCAATACCATTTATTGAAAATATTGTCTTCTTTCTACTGAGTTGCCTTGGCACCACAGTTAAAAAATCATTTGACTACATAATTGAGGGTGCATTTCTGGATTCTATTCGATTTCATTGGTCTTTATGCCAACTGTACCTTTTTGATTACTGTAGCTTTTCTTTTTAAAAAGTTGTATTTTTTATGGAGCAAATGTTGGTTAACAACTCTGTGAATTTTGTGTGTAAGTTTACACCTCTTCAGAGTTATATGTTAATATACCACACCAACCAAAAAATCACCCATATTCCTCCACCCTAGTCCATTGAGTCCCCTCACAAGTTTGCTCCCTAGCCCACTCTCTTCTACTAGCTTCAATTCTACAGTCAGGTTTCTGGGGTTGATTCTGGTTTTGTTTTGCCCGTTCCTTTGTTTTGTTTCTCAAAATTCCCCATGCATAAAAATATCTAATACTTGTCTTTTTTCTTTGAGGAAGTTTTACTTCTCTTCTAATTTGGATTCTTTTTTATCTTTCTCCTATCTAATTGCTCAAGCTAAAATCGCTAAATTTATATTGAATTATAGTGGGGAAAGCCTTTTAACTTGGCCTTGAGTCATAACTGTACATTCGTCATACATGTCCTTACTGTAACTTTGTAGGAAATTTTTATGTCAAGAAATGTGAGCCTTCCAGACTTGTTCTTTTTTTAGGATAGTTTTGGCTATTTGCAGCCACCTCTTGAGAGTCTATATATATTTTGGGATGAGTTTTTCCATTTCTACAAAAAGCATTTTTGGAATTTTAATAGGGTTAGATGAAATCTGGAGACTGCTTTGTGTAATAGTATTGATATCTTAATAATGTTGCCTCCCAACCCATGAAGAGGGATTCTCCTTCCATTTATTTATGTCTTCTTTCATTTCATTTAGAAATGTCTCATTGTGTTCATTATAAATAACTTTCACCTGCATGGTGAAGTTAATTCCTATGTATTTATTTTTTTTTGATGCTATTACAAATGGAATTGTTTCCTTAATATCCTTTTTGGGTTGTTCCTTGTTCGTGTATAGAAATGTAACAGATTTTTGTATATTGTCTATGAATCTTCCTTTGCTGAATTTATTCATTTGTCCTTTTAGAATTTCTTTAGAATTCTATATGAAAGGTCACATCATCCGTGAAGAGATAATTTTACTTTTTCCTTTCCAAGTTGGATGTCTTTTTTTCTTGCCCAAATATTTTGGTTAGGATTTCCAACATTATGTTCATTAGATGTGGTGAAAGCAGATCTTACCTTGTTCCTGATATTAGAGGAAATATTGTTTTTTTTAAATTTTATTTTAACACTTATCATTTTTTACATTTTTTAGACAATATTTGCTTCCCCCTACCCCCTCAGATTGAGTCCCCATAGAATCTCCTTCCCCAAGGCACCCGTGCACCATCACCACAGTCCCCTGTGCTCCTCCCTCCCTCCCACCCCTCTCCCTCCTCCTCCCCTGCAGGATGTCTCTGGTTTATAATTGTCTGTTTTTGTTTTGTTGTGGTTTGTACTGTTATTATTTTTTTTACACTGATGTCTTATTTGGTTCCCCTATATTCCTGTTATGAGTGAAACCATCCAATATTGTTCTTTTTCCTTCTGGCTTATTTCACTG
Organism: Talpa occidentalis; assembly: GCF_014898055.3. Lineage (NCBI taxonomy): Eukaryota > Metazoa > Chordata > Mammalia > Eulipotyphla > Talpidae > Talpa > Talpa occidentalis. The sequence continues at coordinate 43,082,012 of NW_023605305.1, forward strand.
AGCATAATTCCTTCTAGCTCCATCCACGTTACTGCGAATGACATGAGTTTATCTTTTTTGATTGCCGAATAATATTCCATTGTGTATATATATCACATCTTTAGAGGAAATACTTTTAGCCTCTCATCATTAAGAGAGATATTCTCTGTGGGATTTTTATATATTGCATGTGTGATGTTGAGCCATACAAACACTTCTATTCCTAGATTTGAATGTTTTTATCATGAAAGGGTGTTTTGTTTTGTCAAATGCTTTTTCTGTATCAATTGAGATGATTATATGGCCGTTTTCCCTTCATTTTGTTAATGTGGTACATTACACTGATCATTTTCCCTATGTTTAAAAATTCTTGCACTGCTGGAATAAAGTACACTTGTTCATAGTACATAATTCTTTTAGAATGCTGCTTAATTTGGTTTGCTAAAATTTTGTTTAGAGTATTTGCATCGATATTACTAAGGCATATTGAGCTGTAGCTTTCTTTTCTTGTGTCTTTGTCTAACTTTGGTATCATAGTATTGTTGGCTTCATACATTGAGTTAGGGAGTGTCACTCCCTTTTCAATATTTTGGAAATATCTATTAAATGGTTGTTTGAATTTGGACCTCCCTGGTGGCGCAGTGGTTGAGCGCTGGGCTGCGAAGCTGCCTGCAGCCTCTGCAGCACCAGTTCGATCCCTGGCCACCAAGCGAGGGTCCCACATGGTGTGCATACCTCTCCTGCCGCCCATTACTCCCCTCAGCAGTGTACTTGGTCAGTCTGCCTGCTCTGCTCTACCCTCTGGCTCTGGTGAATTCTCTCACTCTCCTGCGCTTCTGACTATACCCAGTGCTTGTATAAATAAATAAATCTTTAAAAAAAAGATTAAAAAAAATGGTTGTTTGAATTCACCAGTGAAGTCATAAGACTAAGTGATAATCCTTTGGCAGGAGATTTTTGACTATTGATTAAATACTTTTGCTAGTTATAGATTTATTCAGATTTTCTATTTCTTTGTGGTATAGTTATGATAAGTTTTGTGTTTCTAGGACTTTTAAAAATCTATGTTATCCAATTTGTTGATATATGGTTGCTCATAATACTTTCTCAAAATCCTTAATATTGATTTTAATAATTTGAATATTCTCTCTTTTATTCTTAGTTCATTCAGCTAAAGTTTTGCCTCCTTAAATTATTTTTTCAAATAATCAATCTTTGGGATTGATGGTTTTCTCTATTACTACTCTATTCTCTATTTCATTTCTCTCTACTCTCCTCTACTCTTTATTATTATTTTCCCTGTATTGGTTTTGAGTTTAGTTCTTCTTTTTCTAGTTTATTAAATTGTAAAGTCAAGTTGCTGTTTTGAGCTCTTTCTTGTCTTGTTTTGTATCTCTTCTTGAATCTCTGTAGTAAGTTGGCATAGCCTGAGTGCAGACAGCTGAGTGGAATCTTGGAGACCGCAGGTATTAATTTCAGTTGACTTTTGCTGCATCAAAATTCACAATTGTGCCAAGATCCAGATATCAGGGGAATGGTGTCCTCAGGACCAGGAAATCTGAACTAAATTTTTGTCATTGTTGCTGACCAGCTGCATGAACTTGAGCAAGGTCAAAGTGTAAGTTTATTTTCCTCAGTTATAAATGTATGAGATTATTATTCTCTTCTCCCAAGAATTATAGTGAGGGTACAATAAAATAGCTTTTGTCAAAGTACAAAATAAAAAATATAAAGATAGCTATTTCTCCTAGAATTGTGAACTTCTTGGAGGCCAAGAACTGTGCCTTTTCTCCTTTTAGTGAATGAATTCATAGCAGCTATAACTGTGTTTGAATTACATATAGGGGCCCTGTAGCTCTATCATTTAGCACATAATGGGCACTCAGCAAATGTCAATTGAAAGAATGAACTAATTATTCTTACCTTGAATGGTAACTTGTGTGACCTTTGGCAAGTCATTCACCATCTGGAGCCCTCAGTTCTGCCTCTTATTTGTGCTGTTCTTGCATCAACAGGAATTCCTTTAGGGGTCAGTTCTTCCCCGCTAAAACCAGACCCAATACTAACTATCCTGAAAGAAGCCCTAAGACTTCACTAGATATGGTCACACCGGGATGACTGAGCCAAAATAGGAGCAAAAGAAGAGGAAGGAGTAGTATTGGTTTACCTTGGTGTTTCTTTGTTTGCTTCTTATCATCGTTCTTGCTTCACTAACACACACACACTCACACATGCACACACTGAAAACGCAGACACATACATACACACACCGTCTGCTCTCTTCTATTCAGCAAGATACACGTGCACCTCCCAAGCGTTATTTTAGGGTTGGAATCCAACATCTTCTTTTATCTGAAATTCACTGTGCACTTGCCACTTGGCAGAGCCTGCAAACATCTCAGTGGGTGTTTTATAGTCAGCACTAAGAAAAAAAATTGCCACAACTCTAATAAAGTTTTCCTTATTGTTGTAACTGTTGGCAAAGGCAAATGTCTGGGGAGATTGACTGCCTGAAAAGCTTCATTATACTGCAAGAATATTTTTGATAGAATTTCAACAGTTCCTGACTGACTTGTCAACTTCATTGTGTAGATTTTTAAAGTCATCCTTTACCCCACCCTAATTGGTTCTCAAACTCACAAAAAACATTTAGGTCAGTTGTTGAGTATCTGAAACTCTCCAAGTCATTAGTAGGTGGAATTACTAGGTAGCAGGCAGTGTTTGCTTATAATCCATCAACAAGGGCTGCAGTGGGGGTAATTGTCGTCTTGAGTGGCCCTGCAAATCATGTCTAATTTAAAGTGTCAATAGAGAGTTTATTTCTGCCTTTTTTCTCATGGCCAGATTGTGGGTAATCCAGGCTTAAAGTAAGACTTTAGAAATCCAGGCTCAAAGTAAGACAGATATTTGGAACATGAATTTTAAGGAAAAATGTTCCCCAGCAACCCAAAATATGTGAAAAAGCATTTAGGAACAATTCATCTATCTATGTGACTTGATTGATTATTATATTCAAGGTAAATAAATAATATTTGAGAAAAGCAAGCGAGACTTTAAGTCTTTTACCAAGCAGCAAAGCTACACTTTACCAACTGCATTGGGGATAGGGGGGCATAGATGAGGGTCTTTTAATGCTGGTTAATGCTTGCTTGGTAATATCAGTGGCTGCTACTGATGGAGGATAAGGATAGGAAAATTGGAAAGGAGGTGCCACAAGATCAGAAAACTGGCTCACACAATACCAAGAGCTGGAGGTGGGGGTAGAAGGGATTAACATAGCCATTCACACAGCTGAAGGAACTAAGATCCTTAAGCGCCAATGCCTAGATCACAAAGCATAAGACCCAAGCAGGTATCAGACTTCTGGAGCAGGTGTCAGGAACACAGAGCTGAAGGGGAAGATATGGAGATTGAGGGCCATTATAGAAATCTGGCCCCTTTCAAATTCCACATAGTTTATTTAAAGTCAATAACAAGCACACTGCTCCATGAAGGAGTGAGCCCCTCCCAAAGAGAAGAATATATCAGTGCAGTTTCTGCAGTGGGACGGGAGAGCAGTCCTTCTGCCCATCTGTGCCTATGCAGGTGCTCCTTTTTGCCAACACTCTGTCCCTCTGTAGGGCAGCAGCCTTCCTGTCTGCCTGTGACCTGTACCATGCAGGGTCTTCTCTTCACTGACCTCCCTCAGCAGAGGCAGCCCTCCTGAAGGCCGCTCACCTGCAACCATGCAGGCCTCTCTCTTAGCAAACCTGTAACTTTGGGGCAGCCCTTTCTGCCCATTTGTGTCTATGCAAGTGTCCTTTATTCTTCTGCCTCTTTAATAATAAACCTGCCCTTCTGGATATAACTAATGTCTCTCTGTTGTGGAGAAACTTGCTTGGGAACTCACTGTTGCTGGTGAAAGGGGAGCTTTGGTGAAACTGTTAGGGGGAAAGGATGTCCTAAACTAATCCCATACAGGCTTTGTGGACTCCACCCCCACTCCAGACCAAAACCATCAGGATATTGGGAAAGACAAATCCCGTCACCACCAAAGGGAAGGTTGCTGGGACCTGAGGGTGGAGTTAAGCAGCTAGGTTCAGTATAAAACCAGACATGTGGGTCTTGGGGGCGCTTTTTGGCTTCACAGCTCTTGGCTTGCGGCCAGCTCTCAGAGTGCCATTGGGTTTCCAGGTCGTTGGATCGGGTAGGACGCATTTAAGACTTTATTTCCCTATTTTCTCCCTGAGTTGTACATTTCCTCATTTCCCCTTCCCTTGTAAATAAACCTTCTATTAACCTTTTGTGTGTGTCTGCAGTGGCGTATTAATAAGCCCCTTTAAGCGCGCGGGTGAGGACCCACAGCCAGGCAACCCGTTTTATATCGGGACTGCCCTGTAACAAGACCTTTCCCAGAGCAAACCCAAGGACCTCACTCTCGGAACCCAACAACTCCAAAAAAAATGACACCACTACCATATCGAGGCTTCTGCTTTTGACTATCATCCTTCCTCTCTTAATTCTGCACTGAACTGTTTCCAGTTTAAGATAGATTTGCCAAAACAACAGAGCCTATATTGCATATAAAACATGTCTAGATTTATAGAGTGCCAGTTCAGGAGCACATTTTTCCATCAGCATAGTCTGGATCTTGGCCGACTTCAAATTTTGAGACTGCTTGTGGGGAATAGTCCTGGTTCAAGCCCTTGTGAGTTCCCCTGACTGCTTCACTCTCACAAATACCTTCTCTCTTTGAAGTAACTCTTGATTGGAGAAAATTATCCCTGTTTTATATTTAAAGACAGGTCCCATTTTCTTCTTTCTTTTTTTTTTTTCTTCTATTCTTCTGGCTCACATATAGAACCAAGATGTTGGGTTCCAGAAGCCCATATGCTAATTCACAGATGGCTTTTAAGGATGATTTTTTTTTCTTGCCATTTGAATCATTGAGGTAATGTTCTTTATTTTCCAATACAGAATAAAAAACACTCTAAATAGACACCAGTGTCATATGGTGCCTAACAATTTCCTCAGGTACTGCAATCAATGTAGCTTGGTAATGGTACAGAGTGAAACACAAATTTTACTATGAGGTTTTTCTTGGACTTGCTTTCTTGAAGATTTCATTTTAAAGTTGAATTCTAAAAATGCTGCTGATACAACAGCTGGTATGCAGCATTTGTTTTGAATTTATTTCTAATCAAGATAAATAGATTCTCTTCACAGATAGAAGAAAAAAGTATTCTGGAAAAAAGTAGTACACATATAAAAAACATTCCTTTAATATATTTTAACTTTAAGTAAGGTATAATCAGTTTTTCTTTAGTAAGCAAATAGAGTGTGCAGAGAAATGTGTTTTTATGTGGCATTGTTGTTGACATTCAGTAATCTATTTGGGTTTAGTAGGTCATCACACAAAGGGAGAACCAAACTTGAGAAAGCAATTCCATTGGAAACTTACCTCTATAACATTCAGATGATTAAAAATCTAGCCCCCTTCCCCACTCCTTTTATTAAGCAGCCATCAGCAAATACAAGGTGATCCCTGTAACTTTTGGGGTAAAGAACAGAAAATGTGTTACAAGCCTATCTATGTTATAACTAAGCTTCATTGCTTAAGTCCCACGCTGATGGGGATTTCTGATAAATTCTGAGGCAACTTGACAGATGTGTCATAATGTCTAATCCCTTTAAACACCCAAAGCTCTTGGAAAGTGGATGTTTTAAAAGAGTAAATTGGAAAACATGCTGTTCTTGTATTGAGCTTTTTCCTTCAGTGTGCAACTGCCTTGAAATCCTTCCTTCAGCCAAGTACCAGGAACAGGCAACATGTAAATCTAGGCATCAAATAGTAACAGGGAAACAGGAGCTAGATGGTATTTCCCTGCAGCTGAAACAATAAAAATATAGAGAGGTGAACCTAAATGAGTCTTTCCTCAATTCAAGCCCCAAAGCTCTACCATTTTAGTAACGAGGCCTCCTTCCCCTAGCTGCACAGCGGCAGCAGCCAGCGTACCTGCCTGGAAAAACGCATTCGGGATTGGTGCCTTGGAGGGTCAGAGAATAAAAGTGGGGATATTCTAAATATCCCCTCATAATGAAAGAAATAAGAGCTGCCTCCTAAGGATCCTCCCAAACCTGCTGGGTGTTTTTGAGCTCTGGTCTGCATTTCTGGATTGTAGGAACCCGCTCTCAGGGCGTGGAGCAGTGCCAGATTCCGTGGAGGCCAGGAGGTGCTTTCACAGGCACGGGGACACCCTCGGAATTGCACACAGTTGTGAGGTCTGGTTCTCAGACATTTGGACAACTGCCATGAGGAAGGGAGGGAGGTAATCGGGCCAGTTTGCATTCTGTTGCAGACCAGACTTTTGGATGACAGAATTCTTTCCAATCAAAATGCCACGGATTACTCCCTGCTGTGAGCTAATAGGGTGCTAATTAGCATATTTCATTTATTTACTTAACTGGAATAGAAACCATTGGGCATGTGGCCCACTTAGAATGGTTTCCTGGGGAAGCCAGGAGCTGCTGTAGGCACTACCTCCATGTCTTAAGGACGCCAGTTCACAAACACACAGCCCCAGCCCCTCTCACGCCTGCATTTCTCTTCTCCCTTTCACACATCGGTTTCCTCCAAATGCTCACACAGAACACAGACAAGCACTTGAATCTAATCTGGTTTCACTTCAATAAGAATCCAAAATGAGAAATGAAATTGCGTGGTCATTTCCAATGGTTCATCTCCATGGATGCTTTTTGGCAACCGCCTGGGCCGCTCTTGACTTGCTGCTTCACCTGTAATAATGACTCTTGGGCATCAGCGGAAGCAGAAGCCTCTCCTGATCTCTTAATCACTCTTTCAGACCGACATCTGAACTCACAGAAGCGAGTAATGACCATTGCTGGGTTTCAGGGTCCTCTCTGGACTGCTACTTAGGGAATCTTAAAACACCTCTTTGCCGTGGCTTCCTCCTTACTCTGGGAAGAAATTACTTAGCAATTCTCACACTGCACTAAAGTACTTTTAGGTTCTTTGGAGTTCCATGTTTGTTAATATCCCTAATGGAATATTTTCAGTTTGTTCTGGGGCAAGCCATTAAACATGTGCAATGAAAACAAAGCAGCCAAAACCCACTAGGGAAAGAGAAATGAATCTCAAAATGCTTCGCTGGATGGAGGGGACAGTACCCTGGGCATAACATGAATGGCTGAAACAGGGGCTGCTGGAGCACTCCAAAAAACTCTGCCCGAAGGGGCCAAAAGAACTCAAAATGCAACATCATACAGTAGGACTATATCTCAATAACTTGGTAGAAATAAATCCGTGGAAAGGATCTGGTGGCATTCCTGCAAAAATCTCTGACTGAGGACTCTGTTGAAGGCACCTGGATGATCTACTCTATGATCCAATCCTAAAAAATCCTAGAGATATGATTATTTCTTCTTACCCCATTTAGTCACTCATTCTTGTCATTTATACTTCTTGTCTATTTTTTAGCCAACTATTCTATTCTGCTTTTCCCTGTCACTACTTAGTTAGATTACCTGTTGCCTAGATCTCTGCTGCTCCAAACATTGCTCCATAAACTAGAACATCAGCCTTAACTGGGGATTTTTTAGAAATACATAATTCAGTGACTCGCTCAGCCCAGGACAAGTCAGAGTTTGCATTTTATAATGTCCCTAAATGATTTGTCTGCACAACAAGATTTGAGGATTCAGGGGAGGGGGAAAGGAGAGGGATCAAAACAGAAAGGAAGAGCAGAGGGTCTATAGCTATGGTTCATGGGTGTCTTGGTGGTGGTAATTTTATGGGGACAACACCTGAGAGAAGAAATCAAACATTGTACAAAAATGAACAATGATGTAAAAATATATAAATAAGTAAATTAAAAATCAAGTAAATCAGATTTGAGGATTGTAGAGCTAGACTACCACAGGCTATTAGTATCCATTTGTTCTCTGTCGGCAAACTCCACATGCTTTTTTTTTTAATGGTTCATAGATTTGATTTGATCTTTTATCCACAGAATGAAATCTTGTAGCAGATATATATTATTTTCAGTCTATAATATCAGGTAGCCCATACAAGTTTATTTTTGTATACAGAACATAGCTGCTGTGTCAGGTTTTCTTTCTTTTTATGTATATATATATATTTCTTAAGATTTATTTTATTTATACAAGAACCAGGGTATAGGCCAGATGTGCAGGAGGATGAGATGATTCACCAGAGACAGAGCGGGGAACAGAACGGGCAGAATGACCAAAATACACTGCTGAGGGGAGCAGCGGGTAAGACAGGAGAGGTCTGCTGTGCCATGTGGGTAGCTCTTTGGCTGGCCAGGGATCGAACTCGTACTACAGAGGCCGCTCCATGGGGGTTGCTCCGCAGCTGGCGCGGATCGAACCGGCACTGCAGAGGCTGCGGACAGCTTCACAGTGCTGCGCTCAACCGCCTGCTACACCAGGGAGGCCCCCTATGTCAGGTATTCTATACTGTCTGATGATGGAAACTTTTTCTAGTCAATTCTAGCTGACCTCCATCTCTTCATGTTTTCCTCAGTCATTTCATATTTAAACTTAGTCAACCATTCTTTGCCATTCTTCACTTTTCCCCTTACAGTAGCATCGCAACTCCTAGGGACCTACAGAGTTTTATGGCATCATCTGGGAGTCAGTGGGATGGCGAAAGTCCTGTTGGAGGAGGTCTTCAGGTGTGCTCATTGTTCCATGCTGGTGTTCACAGAGCAGCTGGATCTCCATGTTTGCATACTGTCCCTGATTTCATTGTCCTTGCCCGTCTTTCTTGTGGCACTTTGTGACAACCATTGAAGTTACCTTTGGGTCAGTGACTTTCTTTCAGCTAATTTATGGATAGTGGAAGATCAAGAAAAGCTTGACTGATTTTTGTCCCTGAGAGAGATGCAGTGGGGCTGTCTAGATTCTCTGTAAGCCAAATGCTACCACAGCTTCTCTACCATATGCTGGCATTTAGACCTGGTACCTGAGGTGGTTTTTTTTTTAACCTACTTTTCAACTCCTTTTTGTTTTTTTTTTTTTAAGATTTATTTATTTATGCATATAAGAACTGGGGTACTGGGTAAGAGGATTCACCATAGACAAGGTGGGGAACAGAACAGGCAGATTGACTGAAATACACTGCTGAGGGGAGCAGCGGGCAAGATAGGAGTGGTCTGCTGCGCCATGTGGGTAGCTCCCTGGCCAGCTGGGGATTGATCTGGTGCTGCAGAGGCTGGGGATAGCTTCACAGTGCTGTGCTTAACCCCTTGCGCCACCAGGGAGGCCCTACTTTGAAACTCTTCTTGCTTCTTTTGCTACCCCTCAATTTTGTATTGTGCTTATTGAATTCTTATCAACTGGACACTTAAGAAGTAAGTAAGGTAGAAACCCTGGAATGTCATATCCAGATAGAAACCCTATTTCAGAGATGTTAAGTAACTTTCTTGAATCACTTGGTGCCTAAGAATTAGAGGAAAAAATAACCTGAGACCTTCTGACTCTGGATCTACCAATATTCCTTGCAATATTCCATAAAGCAAACTTATTTCTAGTTCTCTCACTGAACTCATATGGTTTTTATGCAGATCATTTAGATTCTCTACATCCCTGCCAATCACATTGTAAAATGCTTATGAGAATGATACTCTCAGCCAGGTAATTATGATGTGCTTTGAGCCCTCTGGGAGAGAGAAGACTGTATGGAGAATTTGCATTTCTCAATTTCTCATATTTTGTCCAGAAGTTTTCTCCTATTTCATTTTTACATATCTTATTTCTCCTAAAAGATACAAGGCAACTTGTCAGAAAGACTTTGTCATTTACTTCTTTTATTTCTTTGTAGAAATTATTACAATAGGGAGCAGAGAGTTGGTACCTAAGGAATGAGTATCAAGTTAATAAATAGAATCCTACTCCTGCATTTGTGGGATCTTGTGAAAGTCTCCATATCGCTATAAAGTTTGTGATATGTCTTGTAGCTTTGTTTCAAAAGTGTTTTAATTTTAATATCACAATTGTTTCTTAATTTAAACCACGGCACTTGACTTCAGAGTTCCAGCTGTATCTTGCCACAGGGTAACATCAAGTGTTCTTGTTGAGGAAATCATCCTTCTAAATTAAACAGCTGAAAAGTTTCACATATTTAGTAGCAATTTATTGTTCTCTCATTTAGGAATTTCTTAGTGAAGTTGTTAACATAACATCATTTGTCAACGAACGAACTTAGTCCCTCATTGTCTTATTTAAAGTCTTCCCAGAGTGCTCCTTTTGGAAATCTTCCTTTGTTTATCAAATCCCGAGTTGAAGTTTCCATCTGCATAAAGCCTGACTTCTTTTCTGTTGGTCTCAAATTGATGTGATCCTCTTAATTTTTTTTAACAATATTCTAACTTTTACATAACTTTATTATTTTTTCCTCATCAGAATGAAAGTTCTTTTAAGATCAGAAACAGTATACTCCTTCATTTTTGGCCAACAAAATTCCCTACATAATTGCCCAGTAACTATTTAAGTATGGTTAACTGAAATAATAAGACATTCTAGTTTTATTTTTAAACATGAGAAAGAGACCATTTCTTGTAGGAAATATTATGGCAATTATCAATTAACATTTTAATATTGTAGCCTCCTTCTCCTATGATTTCATCTTAGTAACGGAACTGTAGGGTAAAGAAAATGTCAGGCTTTTCTGCCCTCCCGCCATCAGGATAGATGATGGATCCTTGTCCTGAATGCATGCCTGATGGCGGGCACCTGGAATAGGGTGTGGGCATAGGTAGATGGGATTCAGCTGAGCTAAGACTGTGCTTTTTAAGGGCAGCATCACCGGGACACCAGCAGAAGCTGAGAAAGAAGCCGAAGAGAAGCAAAGCAGTAGAAGCAGAGAACACCAGAGAGCCCTTGAGTGAGGACTTGCTGGGGGGCTGGGAGGCTGGCAGGCACCAGCCAGCACCCCTGCCTGCCATATGCCTGGTGAACCCCAATAAAAAACCTGCAAAACCACTGAGGACACTGACTCCTCCTTTACCCGGTCTGCATGGGATCAGAAAACCTGCACTGTGGCCTGTTCTGCCTTACAGGAACTCTCCAAAAACATCAGTGAGACTGTTATTTGCAAGAAAATTACAGGAAGAAGGGAAAGAAGAGCCTCTGATTTATTTTTTTTATTAATGCCAGAGTGATCTGAGCTTAAGTGATTGAATTTATGATTCATTCAAAGTTGTTCACATACTAATACAATTATTTATATACCTTTCATTGCTAAGACCTTTAATCATAAATGTATCTACATCTGATATCCATTCTGTCCCTTGGAGCATCTTCCTTCTTTCAGTTGGAAAAATTAGTCATGGATCAAGCTAGTAAGAAGTAGCCTGATTGAAGACCCAAATAGAGAAAATGTTCCCTAGAGAGTGAAAGCTACCATCAGTTATGGATACATAACCCTAGTGAATATACTTCAGAATTAGATTGGGAATATATTTTCAATGTTATGAAACATTGAAGAGCATTTGTGACTATCTTTCATACATTACAGATGAGATAAGGTAAGCTTAGGGTAAGTAGTGGACATAAGAATGTAGTTATTGAAAGTACTGAGCTTGCACAAAGGTATAAATGAACTGGAATTTCCCTGATTTACTTAGAGAAAAACCTGATAAGCAACAATATGAAAGTAGGAGTCAAGTTCCTAAGGCTAGCTCTCTGTGCTACACTCTTTCCGAAGGACCCAATATTAAAGCAGGTCTTGACATCTGTATGAATCTTGATGTTATGAACTGAATGTTTATTCCTCTTCCCAATTCATGTTAATACTATTGCTGCAATGTGAAGGTATTACGAGGTGAGGCCTTTGGGGAATAAATTAGAAGAACTCCAGAACGTGAGGAATAAATTTCTATTGTTTATAAGCTGTCAGCCTGTAGAACTTTGTCACAGCAGCCTGAACAGACTAAGATACCAGCACTCCCTTCCTTGAAATGCTGGTTCTAAGCAGAATATGGTAAACAGAATATGAGGAGGCTGTTCAAAAAACAGTGCACTTGAAAGATTATAAACTGAGGGATATATCTTATATATATATATATCTCCCCAACTTCTTCCTGGGACTCAGAGAAAAGCCAGACTCTCTCTTCTGAAATCCAAGAGCTTCTGTTAAATGATGATCCCCTTCCTTGGCTACCCTATGATTTCCTAAAGGTCATTTTGAAGACATGTTATTTCTATATTGCGAAATATAAGGAGAAGGAGGGGTTCTCAGCTGTAGCTATATTTTCTGTAAATGGGGGTGTTGTGCTATTAGCAGGGCTGTGGGTTACTTAAGCCAAGGACGCAGCCCAGGCATGTGGTCCTCAGGAGATGGGCAGTGGTTATTCTTCAAGGGCCCAGTTTATTAATATAATAATCATTAGTCTGAGGACTGTGGGCAATACATGGGTAAATAAAATCTTGGAAAATATTAAACAGTTCTCTTGTGAACTTAGAGATTTCTAGGAGCTGAGTTGAATATTTTATGGCACAATATTACATGGAATCAGAGATTTTCATTAAGCAAGGAATGCAGTGTCAGTGTGGGGAAGATAAAGTACTTTTCAAAAGAGGGGTCATGGGGCCTCCCTGGTGGCACAAGGGGTTAAGTCTCAGCACAATGAAGCCACTGCAGCACGAGTTCAATCCCTGGCCAGGGAGTTAACCCACATGGTGCAGCAGACCTCCCCTGTCTCAAATGCTGCTCCCCTCAGTAGTGTATATCAGTAGATCCACCTGTTCTGCTCCCCACTCTATCTCTGGTGAATTCTCTCACCTATACCCCACACCTCTGGTCTATACCCCAGTTCTTGGATCCATAAATAAATCTTTAAAAAACAAACAAAACAAAACAACAACAAAAACAGAGGGGTCATATCCTGGGTACCTGATTTTTTTAAAGATTTATTTATTTATGCATCCAAGAACTGGGGTACAGGCCAGAGGTGTGGGAGGTGAGAGGATCCACCAGAGACAGAGTGGGGAACAGAACAGGCAGAGTGATTGAAATACATTGCTGAGGGTAGCAGTGGGCAAGTTAGGAGAGGTCTGCTCCGCCATGTGGCTAACTCCCTGGCTGGGGATCAAACTCGCACTGCAGATTCTGCAGACAGCTTCACAGCACTGTGCTCAATCCCTTACACCTCCAGGGAGGCCCAGGGTGCCTGAATCTTGTGAAATGGATAGGGAAGAGTGCTCAAAAAATGATTATTTCTCCATTCCCTTTCCTTCCAGGAAAATTCCACCTGCTACAGTCTGATAGACTGCAAAATTATGGGGGCAAAATAAAGAAAACAATGCAGGCTAAGTGGTTGGAAGACAGACTTAGTTTGGAGTCACTGGGTGCTTTTGGTTGTCCTGAGCTTGCTTACTCCAGAGCTATTAACATCTGGGGCAGAGCTCCCTCCCCAGATGTTTCAGTAAACAGATTATATTTCACAGTCTCAGAGTTTTCAAATAAGCACGTTGAAGAGTTGACCTAAAATGGAGGGCATCAGGTAGATAAAGACTCTGATTTATGGCAAATCAACTAGACTCATCATATTTGGCAAATCATCAGATACACTATGGCTCCTTAGTTTGAGTTACCATTCCAGATGTTGTTCAGTGAGAAATGGATGGTGATAAACTTAAAAGATCACCTTTGCTCATCATCAGACACAGATGAGGTTCTAAGTATCCTGAGTGTCTCATTTGGTAAAAGCTATATTCTTTGGAGCTGATGAATGACTGGGAACTGGTAATATTCTAAGACAGGTGATGTTCACATGGATAATTGCAGTTTTACTGGCAGAAATAGAGTACTTGATTAACATTTAAAAAAAAAAAACTTGACACTACTGAAAATGGAGCTACCATATAACCCTGCAATTCCAATCTACCCAAAGGACACAGAAACATTAATTCAAAAGGATACCTGCACCTCTATGTTTATTGCAGCAATAGAATACCACTCAGCAATCAAAAAAGCCTGCTCAGTGAAAGGAGAGATTATTGAATAGTCAATATGGGACCAAATCCTCAGGTTTATTGCTAAACAAACCTATTAGAACAGGGGGTATTCAAGATTCAGCAGGACAGGTAAACAAAGCTGGCAGCAGGTAGCTGAGATCCTGGAAAAGCCTGGGTCTTCTAGAGTATGGGTCAGGGAAAGACCTAGAAACAAAGGGAAGTATGGGCATCAGGTAATGTAAAATACCTGTTTCTTGCAAGGCCCACCTGATGACAGTAGTTTTCTAGATTATTGATATCCTAGAAAAGGAGGAAAAAGTTTAAGACAGGATAGGCAACTTGTGAAATGGCCTCATTTGTTTTTCATACCTGCCATTAGCCCCTGAGATTATTACTACTCATCTCTGGAGCAGATGCAGTCAACTGGCCACTCTGAGCAGTTTTTCCCTTCTGGTGGCTAAGGACTGAAGTGTGGCAGGGGCTGGAGCTAACAGCTTTCTGTTAGGATAACAGAAAGAAAAATATATCACACTTCTCTCCACTTTCTTGGAAAGGTCATATATGGGCAATGGTGCCTTCCCATTGCAATCATGGAACAGCTACCCAATCTGGAGGCACATCTCATCCCTCGGCATCAGTTAATTGGTGTGAATGACTGGCAGAAATGAGAGTTTTCTGTCTCTAGGTCATGGTGGACATCAATCTTTGGCAGCCTAATTGACTAGTTCCTTAAGGCCTTTGTAGCAAAGCTTGGGTTTTCCATATCCTTTATGTTACAGGACAATTGGGTAAGTGAAAAAATGGAATCCAGAGAGGGGGCAAACCTCCCCTTCTCTTTTCCCAGGCAGTCCCAAGAGATACTGCTTAGTAATATCACATGACAATGACCTGTGTGGATAGAGAAAGACATGATCCCTCTCTCTTCTTCTGCTGACTTATGGAAAACCCACCACTCCCTGCATGAACACACACACACACACACACACACACACACACACACAGACATTGCAGACAAATTGTAATATCAGAATTACTTAAAATTTAAGGGCATTTACTGACTCAGTAACTTAAAGGTGAATAAATAGAAGGTGTTTTCAACAAACTGACATCAACCACTTCACCAAACAACTGGGTTTGTTGTTGCGTCCCTAAATTCTAATGTTGGCTTTAGCTGAAGACTGGCAGACTCAAAATGGTTTTGAACAGTTCTTGAGGTGATATGCTTTTCTTGCAAAACCAACAAAATTCTCTTTCCACAGAAGCCCTAGAAACCATCTGGTGTTGCCTCATTGGTCCAAATTGGGTTACAAGCCCTTCACCGATCCAATCACTGTAGCCTACAAGATGAGCTAATGAGTGCTCTTTGTATGTATTTAAACCATTAATAATTTTCAGTACTTGATTAGTTTTTCTATTCTGTTTCATTGAACTGTTGACTATTTTTACAACATTTTTTGTTGACACATTTATATTTAATTACACTCAACTTTCTCATTTATTTTTATCATTTCTTTCTTTAAAATTAAAAAAAAAACCTTTCCTACCACCATCTCATATATTCCTTTGACACTTCTTTTTTCTGCCTCCTCTTAATCTCAAAAGCCTCACTTCATTTATTAATGTCCACTAGTTTTTATAAGTATTTTGCTTTGTCAAATTGTCTGCTCTGTAAATGTTCAATATTTGCCCTTGTTATTCTGACTTGCTTTACTGCACATAATTCCCTGGAACTCCTTCCATTTTGCTA
The DNA here is from genome assembly GCF_014898055.3 of Talpa occidentalis. Classification (NCBI taxonomy): domain Eukaryota; kingdom Metazoa; phylum Chordata; class Mammalia; order Eulipotyphla; family Talpidae; genus Talpa; species Talpa occidentalis. The sequence continues at coordinate 43,097,718 of NW_023605305.1, forward strand.
TAAGGACATTTTGTCTTACCTAATGGCTAAATAATATTTTATAGTGTGTATGTGTACCATATCTTTTTAATTCAATTCTCCATCAGTGGGTAATTAGGTTGTTTCTATATCCTAGCTACTGTAAATAATGTTATAATAAACATTGTAGGGCTTATAATTTTTTGAGTTGATGGCTTCATGTTCTACAGATATGTGCCCAAGAGTGGAATGGCTGGATCATATGATATTTCCATTTTTAATTTTTTAAGGTAAATGCAAATTGCTTTCCAAATGGTTTACATTAGTTTATTTGGGCCAACGATGTCACAGGGTTCTTTCTCCACACCCTCCCCCTCACTTGTTGGTGGGTCATTTTAATGTCTGTTAGTCTCACAGGCATGAGCTGATCTCACGGTGGTTTTGATCTGTATCTCCCTTTTTAAAAGTGATAATGAACATTTTTCTATGTATCTGGTCACCTTCTTTGGTGATATGGTGATTTTTCTACTTATGTCTGTTGCCCATTTGTTAATTGGGTTATTTGTTTTAATTGTTAAATGGAATGTTTTATATATCATGGATTATTTTTGTAACTTTAAAGTGTATATTGATCCTTAAGTATACACATCACTTTTAAAATACCTAAATTGTTTTGAATTAAAATATAAAAGAAACTTAAATTTCCTTTTAATGCCATGAAACACATTAGGTAGAGCATAAACTACTTGCTCATTTGGTTAAATTATATTTTAAAAAATATATTGTGCATGAGGTTGACTGAAACCACATTCCTTGATGATTTTGTAAAACACTGTAGGTAGATGCCTGGTTTGCCAGATAAGACCTATGTAAAATCCTGCATCAATACAGAGGATGGAAAGATAAAAGCACAAAGGTCCTTTCTTCCAAACATACTAGGAATATGCACAGTAAGTGTTCTACATTCATCCTGCCACAAAACAAACAAAAAAGTCACACTTGAAACATAGTATTTTTTTTCAGTAATTTTATTTTATTTATTTTTTAATATATTTTTTACATTGGTCTTCATTTTTTTTTTTTACAATGTGTGTTTTCTCATCTCAGTTATAGTCCCTGTGAAATTCCCACCACCAATTCACCTGTGTACCATCACCATAGTCCCTTGTGTTCTTCCCACCCATTTTGATCCTACTCCCTTCTCCCCCACTGCAGAATGTCTCTGATTTACAGTGAAATAAGCCAGAAAGAAAAAGAAAAAATATGGGATGGTTTCACTTATAGCAGGAATGTAGAGGATCCAAATAAGGGTTCGGGGGAAAAAAAAGTTATTATAGTAAAGTGAAAATCAAAATCAACAAGAAACACAATATCTTAGTTGATACTAACTGCTATTACAGAATCCTACAGACTATATAGCTTATAAATAACAAAAAGCTATTTCTTATGGTTCTGAAACATCCAAGATCAAGGTACCAATATGGCTCACTTTGGTGACGGGTTTGTTTCTTGTGGGTACCTTCTTGCTGGGTCTGCACATGGTAGAAAGGACTAGGGAGTTATTTGGAACTTCTTATAATTCACTATTCCCATTCATAAGAGTTTCTCCTTCATGACTTAAGTACCTGCTAAAGCTTCCACCTCTTAATACAATCAATATCAGCACCCTTGAAGCTCAACATTTCAACCTAAGTATTTGGATGGGGGAAGGGACACATTCAGACCTATTCTTCTGATACAATACAGAACTATTCTTCTGATACAAAATCTCCCTTGACTAACAAAAGGGTTATTTTTCAACACAGTCAACCTAAATTGAAAATATTGTTATATTAAATTTCATCTCTTCTCACCTGAAATAGGAGATACAGCTGGGCAATTTGTAGACATGATGAGATGCAAAAACACAAAACGTAATACAATCAAGCATCACATAACAAGATTTAGGTCAATGACAGACTACATATATGATTGCAGACCCTAAATTCTTATTGTCTAGTGACATCATAGCAGTCATAATGTAGTGTTTTATGCTGATAGCAAGCTTACACACCTCGCATTAACCAATTCTTTTGAAAGCATCATTTTCCCCTGTGCTTGACTTAAACTCATGTTGTTTTGTTCATTGTGATCCCTACACATGCCAAATCCACTGCTAATGTTGCCAGTTAGAAGCCACGTCAATTGATTGACCTGGAAACAAAATTAAAATAATTACAGACTATGAAAGTGGAAAAAAGTGATGGTTTTTGCTCTCCAATCAAGCATATCCCATTCCACTGTAGCTCCAATCCAGAAGAACAAGAACAAAGCACTGAAAGTTGTTAAAAAAAATCTGCTTCAATAAAAGCAATGAAACAAAAAAAAATTTGAGAAGGTTTTGATCAGGTATGGAGGTGCTTCTAATGACCTGATTGAAGGCCAGGCACAGAAGCATATCCCTCCCACTAACATGACAATCACGACCAAAGGAAAACATTTGTTTGCAATGTTGAAAGAAAAGTCTGGACCTGATGACAGTGCTGAATTTATACCCTGATAACTCAGGGTGGTTTAAATGATTGAAGAATCATTATTCATTACATAATGTGAAAGCAAGTCTGTGAGTGTTGATATAAAGGCAGCTAAAGATTGTTTGAGAGCTTGGACCCTGGAGAAAATTATTTGCCACAGCAAGTCCTCTATTTGAATGAAATCTTCTTATTCTGGAAATGGATGCCTGAATGGACTTTCATTCACAAGGAGGCCAAGTTACTGTCAGGTTTTAGACTTTTAAGGATAGGATAACCGTCTTGCTTAGGGGTAATGTTGCAAATTACCAATTAAAACCCTTTGTAGTCTATCACAGTGAGAACCCCAATTGCCTTTGAGCATATAGAGAAGCTCACACTGCCAATGTATTGCAATAAGAAATATCTTATATTATCAAATTATTAACAAAGATGTGAATCAATGGTACTTTATTAATAATAATATGAAAATAATAAAAATTCACAGATGACCCAGCCCCTCTTCCATGATGACTTCCTGAATTTTTATGAAAGGAAATGGAGACATACTGTTTGAAAAATAAGGTATCTTTTAAAAAGTTGCTTGTTTTTAAGAATGTTTCTGGACATCCTTCTTTTATGGGTGATCTTCACCCCAACATTAAAGTAGTGTGTCTTCCTCCAAATACCTCCTTTTTGAACCAACCAATGTACCAAAGAGTCACTAAGTTCCTTGAAGGTCTTTAAGCCCTTTTAAGACTTACTATTTAAGAAAACTTAATATTTGCCAAAGATATTCCTGCAATTGAGGAAGACACTGATCCAACACTGGAAGCATCACTACATCTGTCACTGACTGCAGCAGGGAGCTTGCTCGGGTCTGGGGTAAGGTTACCAAGGACTGTATGAGTGCATGTGTTGGAAGAAGATAACCAAGAAGTTCATCCATGATTTTGAAGATTTGCCTGGGACAATGAGGTTGAAAAAATTGTCATGTACTCTATGACAAAATCACTTAATGACCCATGTCTCATAACTTATCCTTAACATGTTCCTGCAGAATGCTGGCAACGCAATACACTGTGGCCCTTGGTTGTATACCCTCATGGTTATGTGGTTAATTGGTACTGCAGCTTATTCCCACTGTCCTACATCATATGAGATTGCTTGCCTGGGAGACAATCCAAATTCAAAATGTGAAGTACAATTTCTGCTGAATGTGTATTGCTTTTCCATCATCATAAACACAAATAATCTTAAGTCCATCCATAGTAAATGGAAGCATATTAAGTCAAACCATCATTAGTTGGGGACATGTATCAATGAGTTGATTTTGTAGTTTAAGAGATTAAAAACCACACATACACACACCAAAACCAGGGGATGGGAAAATAGAAGGAACTGGTTTCTGATCTCAGCTCTGCTACATACAAACTTTGTTTCTTTGGATGAATCATTTTACTTCTGTAAGTTTATTTTCTCTCTGTAAAATGTGGATAATAACACTTATTCTCTTTCTACCTCAGCATTTGCCATTAGGATTAAATAAGGTAATATGTCTAAAAGTGCTCTCTAAGCTATAAGAACTTTCTGGATATAGGGTTTTTTATTATTACTATTGCCATTACAAGGCTGCTAAATGTATCTAAAATAAATTTATGACTGTAGCCATCTTATTCAATAGCTTTTACGGTTCTTAAAAAATTTGAGAATGTCAGATGATCTCTAATATCTCTTCCAGGTAACTTTTGAAGTCCTTTAATTATATATACATTTTATTTTATGATGACTACTCTACAATGCTTGCACAATGGAGAGAATGTTAAGGGGGCATGATTTACAGTGGCTATCTTTGACCAGTACTGCTAGGGGTTAACTACAGCTACATCCTAGATGTAGTTTCTTAGAATTTTAATAATATTAGCTGCAATTTATATAGGGTGTTTCTTCAGTGCCCTAAGTTGTTTTTTTTACAGACAGACTTGAATGTATATAACTTTACAGGTTAGTTTGTGGATATACTGTTGACAAAGAATGGGCACAACTTGGAAAACTGGTAAGTTAGCTAGGGATATTTAATTTAGTGCAATTTCAAGAACTGAACTCTCTATCTTGATCTTCATAGGGAAGGATTTTCGGTTACTTTATTATATTTTTTTGTTTTAAAGAAATAACTGAATTAGTAAGAAATTAGCGTCCAAAGATAATGAGGATGAGTTGCCTTTGATGGTAAAAAGCTTAAATTCTCTAGATGGATAGAAATAAAAACACAGCTCAGAGCATTTGAAACAGTGAACTATTAGATTTGTGAACTAAAGGAATGTTATTTGAGAATCTTGCCTATGTGTTCATTATAGAGAAGGCTTTTATCTGTTTATATTTTGAGACTATAAATATGAATTCCTTTGGCAGAGGTGATGATGATGTTGCTAACTACTGCACAATGACAATAATAGTGAACATTCATTACTTGCTTATTCTCTGCAGGGCCCTAATCTAAGTGCTTTACATGTATTCTCTCATTTGAGCCTAAGTACAATTTCATGTGATAGGTACTATTATTATTTTCTCTTTGCGTATGAGGAGATTGAGGCACAGAATGGTAAACTAAATATAGCAAATAATGGGCAGAGCTGGGATTCAAACCTATGTAACATTGAAAGCACACTCTCCAAGTTGGGTATAGTGATTAATGTCATGACCAATATTTACTAAGTACCTATATATTGTATACCATTTGAGATGTGTCCATGGTTTCCCAGGTGGCATGTAAAATAGTGCCCAATATTTTCTCAACCATAGAAAGCCTCTAGAAGATAAACAAATGGTGGCAAAGATCTTTAAGTAAAGGTAGCCTGATAATGATCATTTTAGGCTTGATCTTAGAAAAAATTAACTGATTCCATTTTAAAACAAAAGATTTAAGTTTTCAAGTAGCAATAAGAAATCCACAAAAATATATAAAAGCAGATCAGGATAACTTAAAGAATTTCAAATACTTCCATAAAGAATCTCCTTCCAGGGCTTCCCCAGTGGCGCAGCGGTTGAGTGCTGGGTTGCGAAGCTGCCCACAGCCTCTGCAGCACCAGTTCGATCCCCGGCCAATGGGCAAGGGTCCCACATGGCGCGCAGACCTCTCCTGCCTCCCGCTGCTCCCCTCAGCAGTGTACTTTGTCAGTCTGCCTGTTCTGCTCTCTGCTCTGGCTCTGGTGAATTCTCTCACCCTCCCACGCTTCTGACTGTACCCAGTGCTTGTATAAATAAATAAAATAAATCTTAAAAAAAATCTCTTTCCATTAATGCAATAATTAAATGAGTAAAAATGAAAGAGGATTACCTCATGCCATGTTTTGAAAGAATATTAAATAGCTTCCTCCACTATGTTACTTGCAGAGGGAGTATTAATTGGATAAGGCCATTGTCTGTGGGATGGAAACTTGTTGGGAGCAAATAACTGACAAGAGTCATGGCCATTAGTCACTTTATGACTAGAACGGATCACAGGTCATCCTAGCCAAAGGATCTTTCTGTGATCTACCTTACTCTAACTCTCTTGTTGACCTTTTATTTACTTCTGGTGTATTCTGCCTGCTTGAATGCACTGAATTCCTCATTTCAAGGAGACATTTATCGGCAGGTCTTTAGTTGTTGCCTTTTCCTTCTGATTTTTTTTAAAAAAATTATTTATTTATGCATACAAGAGCTGGGGTACAGGCCAGAGATGTGGGGGGTGAGAGAATTCACCAGAGACAGGATGGGGAACAGAACAGGCAGATTGACTGAAATACATTGCTGAGGGGAGCATTGGGCGAGACAGGAGAGGTCTGCTGTGCCATGTAGTTTCCTCCCTGGCAGGGGATCTGACTCGTGCTGCAGAGGCTGGGGATTGCCTCATATTGGGATGCATAACCCCTTGCGCCACCAGGAAGGGGCTTTTTCTTCTGATTTTTAAGAACAAAAATATTTCCTAATTACTTAATATTGTGAATATATAGGTGAATTAAAACTTCTGTAACTAATGCCTATAAAAATAGGGCTATATGGTTAAAAGGTGTATCTATCTACCTTCCTCTGAATTTCAAAAAAATTTCACTGTATGACTACTAAAGGGTAGGTTTTCAAAACATTCTTGTTGAATTCGAATTTTTAAGTTTTACTTGAAAAGTAACTGGCATTAATGAAATGAACATATCTCAGTTATTCGTCTGCCGAATTTTGACAATTCTTTCCAACCATTACCAAATGTATAGCATTTTCACCACCCTGAAAGTTTTTATATCTCTTCTAGTTAGTCCTATCCCTAACAATGTTATTTAATGTAGAATTGGATGTCTTAACCAGAGCAATTAAGTAAGAAAAATAAATAAAAGATATCTAAATTGGAAAGGGAGAACTAAAATCATCACTCTTGCAAATGACACAATATTATACAAAGAAAGACTCTTTTGAAGTCTCCATCAAAAAAAAATGTTAGAAGTAATAAGTAACTGCAGTAAAGTTACAGACTACAAAATCCATATACAAAAATTCATTGTGTTTCTATACACAATGAACTAGCAGAAAGAGAAATTAAGAAAAAATACCATTTATGATCACATAAAAAAGAATAAAAAGTTTAGGGTAATTTTTAAAAAAAGATTTTATTTTATTTATTTATACATACGAGAGCTGGGTTGTAGGCCAGAGATGCGGGGAGGGGGTGTGAGAGGATTCACCAGAGACAGAGTGGGGAGCAAAACAGGCAGATTTACTAAAATACACTGCTGAGGGGAGCTGTGGGTAAGACAGGAGAGGGCTGCTGCACCATATGAGTTGCTCCCTGGCTGGGGATGGAAATCGTTTTGCAGTGACTGCAGATAGCTTCATAGTACTGAGAGTAACCCCTTGCACCACCAGGGAGGCACCTTAGCAAAAAAGTTAGGTAAGGAAGTGAAAGATCTGTATACAGAAAGCTTTAGACATTGTCCAAAGAAATTAAAGATGACACCAAGAAATGGAAAGACATTTTGTGCTCACGGAATAAAAGAGTTGACATTGTTAAAATGGCTATGTGATTCAATGTCCTGATGGCATTCTTTACAAAAAACAGAATAAAAAATCCTAAAAATATTAGGAGCCAATAGACAAGGTAATTTTGCGTAACAAAACAAAAACAAAAGTAGAGATACTAGGCTACCCAACTTCAAAGTAAAATACAATGATATAGTAATAGTTTTGGAATAGAAACAGACATATTATAGATCAATGTGAATATATAATCAAATATATAAACAATTCATAAAGAAAGTTGAGATCCTAGATATTCACCCACACACATATGGACAACTAATTTATGACCAGGGAACTCAAACCATATAATGGAGAAAGGAAAACCTCTTTAGTAAATGGTGTTGGGAAGACTGGAAACCACACATGTAAAAGAATAAAACTTGGTCACTATTTTACACCATACATAAAAGGCAACTAAAAATAGTTTAAACACTTGAAACTATACATAGAAGAAAACATAGGTGATGAGTCTTAGAGACGTTTGTGGATTAGTCTCCAAGGGCAAGGGAGACAAAACCAAAAGTAAATAAATGAGACTTTATCAAATTAAAAAGTTACTGTACAGTGAAAGAAACCATCATTAAAACAAAAAATGAAACCTACAGAATGGGAGATGATATTTGTAAGTCATGGGGTTAATAACCAAAATACATAAACAACTCATTAAATTGCAGCATAAAAGCAAATAACGCCATTAATAATTGGGCAGAAATCCAAACAGACGTTTGTTTCACTAAAGAAGATATACAGATGTTTTCTAAATTCCTGCTATGAGTCATGTTTTCTAAATTCCTGCTATGAGTCATCCGGTCATTTTCTTTTTCTTTCTGGCTTATTTCACTGAGCATGATCCCTTCCAGCTCCATCCATGTTGCTGCAAATTGCATGAGCTTATCTTTTTTGATTGCTGAGTAATATTCCATTGTGTATATGTACCACATCTTCTTGATCCAGTAAATAAGGGACCAGGAAAAAGACTAATTATAATAAAATCAAAATCAAAATCAACAGGGGGTGGGGGAGAGAAGGGAGTAGGATCAGAACGAGGGTGGTGGGAATTATATGGAGACTATAACCAAGATAAAATGTATACGTTGTATAAAAATGAAAAATTATGTAAAAATATATAAAATTAAAAAAAATAAAAATAACCCCCTCCAAAAAAAGAAGATATCCAGATGGCCAAAATATATGAAAAGTTGTTCTTCACTACCATTAGAGAATTGGAAATCAAAACCACATTGAGATATCCACTCACACTTAGTAGAATGGCTATTATCAAAAAGACAAAAAAACCACAATGCTTTGGGTAGGATGTAGAGAAAAATCCCTCATATACATTTGGTGGGAATATAAATTAGTATAGAGACTGTGGAGAACGACATGGAGTGTCTTCAAAAATTTTAAAATAGAGCTACCATATGATCCAGCAAGACTACACTAGGTATTTATCCAAAGAGATGTGAATAACAATTCAAAAAGATACTTGCATCCTATGTTCTTTGCAGCACTATTCAGAATAGCCAAGATAGGGCAACAACCTAAATGCCCATGATACATGAGTAGATGAAGAAATTGTGTATAGGGCCTCCCTGGTGGTGCAAGGGGTTAAGACGCTATTCACAGCCTGTGCAGCACAAGTTCGATCTTTGGTCAGGGAGCTACCCACATGTTGCAGCAGAACTCTCCTGCCTCCATCACTGCTCCCCTCAGCAGTGTATTTCAATCAGTCTGCCTGTTCTGTTCCCCACTCTGTCTCTGGTGAATCCTCTCAACCCCCCACACCTCTGGTCTGTACCCTAGTTCTTGTATACATAAGTAAATAAATCTTTTAAAAAAAGTGTGTATGTACACAATTGAATACAACTAAGTTATAAAAACTATTAAAGCTTGCCATTTGTGACAACATGGATGAAAGAATTATGCTAAACCTTGAAAGAATTATGCTAAATGCAGTTAAGTCAGATGGAGAAAGACAAATACCTTATGATTTTACTTATGTGGAAGATAAAGAATCAAAGGAAACAATCAAAACAAAACAAAGGCAAAAATCTTAGAATCTGACAATAAAATGGTGGTTAGTGGGGTGGGGGAAAGAGAGATGTAGTGTCAGTGGAATGGATAGAGGAGATCAATTGGTTACTGGTGGATGGAAACCAGACCTTTGGTGGTAGGTGTGGTGTGATATATGCTGATGTGTAGATATGAAGTGGTATACCCGAAACTTACAGTGTAAAATCACTGTTACCTCAATAAAGAAAAAGAAGGAAAGGGCCTCCCTGGTGGCGCATGGGGTTAAGATGCAACCTATGATGCTATCCGCAGCCACTGCAGCACGAGTTTGATCCCTGGCCAGGGAGCTACCCACATGGCACAGCAGACCTCTCCTGACTCACCCACTGCTCCCCTCGGCAGTGTATTTCATTCAATCTGCCTGTTCTGTTCCCCACTCTGTCTCTGGTGAATCTCTCACCCTCCATACCTCTGGCCTGTACCCCAGTTCTTGTATGAATAAATAAATATTTAAAAAAAAGAAAGACAAAGATTTAAAATTAAAGCTACAGGTTCTAAATACTCCTTTACAGTCTGTGGTTGGCTATTAATTTTGTTAATGGTGTCTTTTGATAAGCAGAAAATATCATTTTGAAAAAGCCTAATTTATCGTTTTTTTCCCTTGTGGTTATCGCTTTTTGTGTCCTATCCAAGAAATCTTTGCTTAAACTCAAGATTGTAAATACACTGTGTGTATGGTTTCTTTTAGAAACTTCATGTTTCTGGGTTTTTTGTTTAGGTCTGTAGTCCATATAGAATTAATTTTTTATATGTGGTAGGAAATAGGAATTCAGGTTATCGTTTTTTTCATATAGTTGTTTCAGCCTCATTTGCTAAAAAGATGTCTTCTCTCCATTAACTTGGTGGTATGGTGAAAAATCAATTGTCTTTACATATTAGGGTCTGTTTCTTGACTCGTTTTTCCATTGATTTGCTATCCTATGTTAGCACCACACAATCTTGATTACTATGGTTTATAAGTCTTGGACTCAAGCAATGTAAGTTCTGAAATTTATTCTTATTTTCAAGATCTATTGCATTCCGTATAAAGTTTAGAATTGTCAATTGCTTCATTAAAACTTACTCAGATTTTGATAGGGAATGCATTGAAGACATAAATAAATTTGAGAAGAATAAGCATAGAAACACTATTGAGTCTTTTAATTCATGACTATGATACATTTCTCCATCTGTTTCTTTTTTTCAGCTTTGCAAACTATGGAATGCTTGCATACTTATTTTTCCCCTAGGTATTTGATTTTTTGGTTTCTTTTATAAACTGTATTTTTATTTATTTTATAAATTATTTTCAAGAGTTTAATGATCCAATTATTCATTGCTCATTAATAGATATGAAAATGATCTTTAAATATTGATATTGCATTCTGCAACCTTATAAATTCACCTATAATTTGTCTTTTTTTTTTTTTGTAGATTCTGTAGGACTCTCTATGAATGTAGCCATATTGTATGTGAATAATCCAGTTTTACTATTTTTCAATATTTATGTATTTTAAATACTTATCTTCCTTTGTTGTAATAGTTAGAATTTCCAATAAAATGTTGAAAAGTAGAATTGTAACTAACCACAAACTTAGCAGCTTAAAATATCACCTATTTGTTATTGTACAACTTCTGCGAGTCAAGAATCCAGGCATGGCTTAGCTGATTTCTCTGTCTCTCACAGGGGCGTAATTGAGGTCTTAGAAGGACATGGCTCTCATCTGTGGTTCAAATGGGGCAAGATCTGTTTCCAATCTTATATGGTTATTGATGAAATTTAGCTTTTTAAGGGACCTCCCTGGTGGTGCAGGGGTTAGTCTCAGCACTAGCAAGCTATCAGCACCACTGCAGCCTGAGGTTGATTCCCAGCCAGGGAGCTGACCCACATGGTGCAGCAGACCTTTCCTGTCTTGCCCGCTCCTCCCCTCAACAGTATATATTTTTTTAAGATTTATTTTATTTTTATACAAGACCCGGGGTACAGGCCAGATGTGCGGGAGGGTGAAAGGATTCACCAGAGACAGAGTGGGGAACAGAACAGACAGACTGACTGAAATACACTGCTGAGGGGAGCAGTGGGCGAGACAGGAGAGGTCTGTAGTACCATGTGGGATTATCACCGGCTGGCTGGGATCGAACCTGCACTGCAGAGGCTCTGGACAGCTTCACAGTGTTGCGCTCAACTGCCTGTGCCACCAAGGAGGCCCTCAACAGTAGATCCACCTCTTCTGCTTCCCACTCTGTCTCTGGTGAATTCTCTTACCACCACCCCCACCTCTGGCCTATACCCCAATTCTTGTGTGCATAAATAAATAAAAATAAAATCTTTAGAAAAATTTAGCTTTTTCAGAGAATATAGACCTTAATTTTTGCTGGCTGCAGGGGTTCCTCAGTTCCTTGTCATATGAGCTTCTCCACATGGCAACTTCATCAAAAGCAGCAAGGGAAAGTGTCAGTTACAGTCACATGTAACATAATCTTGGAAGTGACATCCTTGAACACTCTTGTATATTATTAGAAATAAGCACAGGTGCCAGCCACTGTCAAGGGAAGGAAATTTCATAAGGGCATGAATACTAGCAGGCGGGTAATTGTTAAGTTTGTCCAAGACATATAGGGCTCTTTTAGGCTTTCTATTTATTCCGATGTCAGCTTTGGGAAATTGTGTTTCTTCTTTTTTCATTGACATAATATTGATTCACAACACTGTATTTTAAAGATTTTTCCCATTTAATTTGTCAAAATTATTGGCTGAGAGTTATTCAGAGTGTCTTCCTATTATCTTTTAAAATATTTGTAAAGTGATGTTCCATTTTTCATTCTTGATATTAATGATTTGAATTTTCACTCATTTTAACTAGGAAATTATCAGTTTTATAAATTTTCAAGCAATCAACTTTGAGTTTGTTATTATTTTCTTTTAGCAGAACCATTTTCTAGTTCACAAGTATCTTATTTATTGTTGTTTTTTACTTTTAGCTTAGTTTGCTCTTCTTTTTCTTTACATAGACACTTAGATCACCAATTTTGTTATTTTTACTAAATAGATGGAAAAAATTAAAAACAATGTGACTATGTGAATACATAACTAGGGCCCCTCAGGAGGCTTTGGAGAAGACGTAGAAATTGAGAGGCCCTGATGCTCAAGCTTTCTCAGGATCGCCGTAAATCACCTCTTCCATGATTGCATTTTATTACTTTCAGATGCATTTTTTTTCACATTTTAGCATTTCTGAAAATGGAATATATCTTTTACATGATAGCATTTTATAATTGCTACCAGTCAGACAGAAATCATGGTAGCCATTATTGCCTGTGTGTGCACAAACGTGGTTATGAAAGTACATATTGTCTTCATTCCAGTTGAATCACATGCATTTTGGGTGCCTATGTTGAGTTTTAGTGTTAAAAAGTAATAAAAATAATTACAATATGATTCATCACTGAAACCAGAAGATAATGTATGTTCAGTAAGGCAGGAAAAGGCAATAAAATTTAACAGTGAAACAAATGTTATAGGAGGAATGCTCATAATTTAATGTTTTCTCACAAAGCAACAGTTGATTTAGTTCATTGATATTTCCCTTTTTATGTGTGTATGATAGTAGATAGTAATGTTGGAGAAAAACTGTGTCTAAATTGGAGCTAAACTAAAATTTAAGTGCCAACACACACTGAGTCATAGTGTAATATGTATTATTTTCCTTTTTCTTATGTATCTTGCAGCTGACAAGAGCCCGGATTTGATGAACTACAGATAGCTCATTTAATTATTGCATAAAGCCCATAAAGTTGCTATTATGCATTTTTGGAGATAAGTAAATTGAGATATGGTGGGTTGACTTGTCTAAGGTCACACAGCTAGTAGGTGGCAGGTCTAGGGTTAGACTGTAGGAATATGGGACATAAGTCTATGCTCTATTGCTTCAGTACATATGAAGAAAGGAGAAGTTTCTCTTTCAAGATATTCATGAACTAAAAATATTAGATTTTCCAGATGACTCTCTTATTTAAAACATTTCATTAGGGGCCTCCCTGGTGGTGCAGGGGTTAAAGTTGGCGCTACCAAGCTGTCAGCAGCCACTGCAACCTGAGCTTGATCCCCGGCCAGGGAGCTACCTACATGGTACAGCAGACCTCTCTTGTCTTGCCTACTACTCCCTTCAGCAGTGTATTTCAATAGGTCTGCCTGTTCTGCTCCCTACTCTGTCTCTGGTGAATCCTCTCATCCCCTGCACTTTTGGCCTACACCCCAGTTCCTGTATGCATAAATAAAAAAATGAATTTTTTTTAAAAGATTTATTTATTTATTTCATACATGAACCGGGGTACAGGCCAGATACATGGGAGGGTGAGAGGATTCACCAGAGATAGAGTGGGAAACAGAACAGGCAGACTGATGAAATACACTGCTGAGGGGAGTAGTCGGTGAGACAGGAGAGGTCTGCTGAGTCATGTGGGACCCTCACCGGCCGGCTGGAATGGAACCGGTGCTGTAGAGGCTGCAGACAGCTTTACAGTGCTGCACTCAACCACCTGCGCCACCAGGGGAGGCCCTAAAAAAATGAACCTTAAAAAAAAAAACAAAACCCTTCAATAGTTTACCACCACCATGGATAAACTTTTTAAATTTGAAACTTTCCATAATCTAACCTCAGTCAACATTTGCCTGACTCATGACTTCTAGCAACAAGTTGTCTCATATATTCATACCCAGGGTATTTCCTATCTTAGCCTTATATTTAATTTATTTTCACTCTGAAAAGCCACAAATATATTTATTTATTTATATATATATCTTTGTTTATCTGAGGTTATTCATATCAGCACTTTGTGCAATATAGGACAATATAGGTTAACATAGGAGGTTAACAACATAGGAGGTGATATAGGTTAACATAGGAGGCATTATTGCTGTCTTTTGAAAAGTCTACTTAGAAGGTGGTCCTTGGCTGGTGTCTGGAAATTAGGGTTTCAGGTGGTGATGGGTGGTTCCAACAATTTCTAGAACTGAAATGAGTGGTTAAACTGCTTATGCAAATAGTATGATTTATGCTGAACACATATTTTCCTTCTGAGAATCTGGCATTTTGGTATGTTCTAGGCAAAAGATGTCTACATGACTATTTCCCAGTAAAAACTGTGGGCTCTGAGTCTCTAAAAAGCTTCCCTGATTGGCAATGATTCACATGTGACATCATAGTCATTGCTGGGAGAATTAAATGTGTCTTGTGTGAGTCAGTTGGGAGAAGATTCTTGGAAACTCATTTGTGGTTTTCTCTGAACTCCCATGCACCTTTTCCCTTTACCAATTTTACTTTGTATCCTTTCACTGTGATAAATCATAGCTGTGAGTATATTCTGAGTTTGTACATCCTCCTAGAGAATCATAAAATGTGAGGGTAGCCTTGGGGACCCCTGACAATCACCCTCCCCTTGGAATTTCTTCCTGTGCTCATCCCCTTCCCTCTTCATCTGGATAACTTATTCTAGGAAGCAATATCTGAATCTCTCCCATACCATCTTCCTGTCATTTGGTGCTCTCTCTTGGAAAAACTATAATATACTAGGATTGTCTCTAACATTACATTTATCAGGATTTTATAATTTTGGGACATTATCTTGTAGCCTCTTAAGCTGTGAGTTTCTTGAAGGCAGAAACTATGTTGTGTTCATCTTTGTATCTATATACCTACCACACATGGTGGCCAATTTAGGATGGTTTTTGATTGTCAGTAGCATCCATAATTAAAGTAACAGAGAGAACATTTGGAATGGGCTGTGAGAACCCATTCTTTATGTACCTTAGCCAACACAGTAATTAAGTTGTTTCCTTATTCAGCAGACACTAAGGAAATAGCTACTGCATGTTACATATTAAGTAAGGGTTTTGGGTGGGTATTAGAAAAAACAGACAAAAGATGCTGACTTGATGTTAAGAATTTAAATAGAGGTCTCAGCTTTGTGACTCTAAAATGGTGCTAAGAATACCTATTCTTCTACATATATGACATTAAATAAAGTATCCTAGGGTGATCCTAGGGTGAGAGAAAGGTGTTAGGCAATTCCAAGTATTTATCAGCAACATGTGCTTCATTACTTCCAAAGATAATGCATCTAGTTTCTTTTGTGGATTACTTACTCATTGGTTGGAAACTTACGTTTTTATTCTGGTGCAATTCATTTCTTTATACATTCATAAAGATGGTATTTAGATTTATTTTTTTCTTCCTTCATTGTTTGCTAATGCCTTACTTTTCCCTCCCACAGTTATACAATCAGCTATAAAAATTGCTATTTTTAATACTGCTTTTCTGACAAAACCTAGTCTAAGCTTTAACAGATATACGTTTTCATATCTTGAAAGTTGCCTCAATGATTCACTCTGCTATGAACTGAATATATTATACATCTTTTTGATTGTTCTTACTCTTAAAAAGGATATTGGGTTTCCTGGGATGTGATTTTCCAAGCTAAAATTAGAACTAAGAAGAGAGTCCCTCCTTTTGGGTGTTGGGGGGAGTGTACAGCAAAGAGTGGAAGTTGTTGGTAACTCAGGATGGAAACAGTCCCAGCCAGTGCAATCAACACTGTAATTAAAACTTCTGTTTTATTTAAGTTTATATTTATATCTATTCACATTATGGATGTACATGTGGGAACGACTGGTATTGAATTGACCAATGTCTGCATCATTTAGTTTGTAGGACCCTAAGCTGATCTCAGACTACTCAAAACATCTTTCTATGTACTATTCCTGAGCCATTAATTCCCCTTATCCTGTAAGAAGAAAACTGTATGTCGGACCTTCTTTTGGGACACACACATAAGGCTCATGAAACTGATTGCATTAGACAATTGCTTAGCTCTTCTATTTACCTTAGCTTTTCTACCAGTTTGCCTGAATCATAAAACTTTTTAAAAATATAGGTGATACATGGGAGTATTTTGGATTATTGTTTTAATATTAGCAAAAATATATATTTCAATATAGAAAGTCCAGATTGAAACTGAATAATTCAGACATGAACTTGCAAGTTTCTCCTGAGAAAATCTTTTAAAAGAACATTATTTGAATTTTTGCATCACTCAAACTTTATTTAATTTTTACCAGATTAAAAAAATGTGACCAAATCAAGTGCCATTCAACTGAGGAAAAAAAAATCCACAGAGGCTAAATAATAAATTGGATTTTAGAATGAATCGGCAGCCTCACTCCCAGATATTCCTGCTCTTGCATTTTCTTATTCTCCTCTCAATGAAATTTATTAAAGAATCTTTAAATTATCTGTTTTCTAATCATGGGCTTTTCCTTCCTAAAAAACACAAAGTTAGCATATTTTCAATAATGCTTTGATTTTAAATTCTGAGGTAGTTGAGGGGGTTTGTGCTCTCACTAGTCCTATATACTGGCCCACATTTTAGATACATGATTCTATCTAAAGCTATTGAAAGATGCCTAAGTATTACAGCTTAGTATAATCCTTTTCAGATATATTTATTTTGATACTGTTACATTGCTTGTTGTTCTCTTGTGTTAAGTCCTATTTTCAAGATGTTCCCTTTATAAAAGAAACAACTTCCTAAATTCTGAGATGGCAACATAAAATTACAGTCTTACATCAGAACAAGAACTAAACCAGCCTTACAAATTGCTTGGTGAAGAGAATACAGTGTAAGAGCCGAACGGTGCCATCATTCTGCTTCCTTATTTCTACTGTTCTTTTCCCGTTGCTATTGCTCAGCCCCGTAAAGAAGCAGGAACAAAGACCTATCCTATTAGCATAGTTTCTCTTCTATGGAATGTTCAACATCTTAGTGTGAAAATAACTATTGGGAGAACAAAAGAATCAAAGTAAGAATCTGTGATTTACACAAGAAGAAACAGTTTAGCAATGAAGTTCAGGCTGCATTATTAACCTGATTTCTTTTTGGTACTAAATACTGGTCTGTGGGCCAATAAACACAATTCTGAACATTATTGTCGCCTGTGCAAAGATTTCTCATTCTGGCCTTACATTTCTGATTTCTTATCAGAATTCCAAGCCTTTGAGGTAGATTGTGTGAGCCCTGACAGCTCTGGGAAACTGAGCAGTGTCTGAACATAAAATGATTGATTCTTGCTCTAATTGAGATAGCTTTTGAATGAAAAGTTACTGGATAAAAAACATGACTTATTTTCAAACAACCCAAATAGTCATATTTTCAAGAACACACTGGCTTGATCATCATCATTTTTCTGCAGTTGCAATATAACTATAAGTGTTGAAAATAAAGACATCGGGTAAAGACTAATTGAAATGTAAAGATATGCGTCTATTATTGGAGTAGCCAATTTATTATTTTTCACCACTTGTTTTATTAACATACATCTTATGTTACATGTTGCTTTAATCTCCTTTATTAAGACTAACTGAAAGGTCCTGTCATTATTTATCGTTTCAATGCCGTGGGTCCAATGTTTTGTTCTGAATTTTCGATGCCAACTTCTTTTGACATGAAAGTGAAATATTGTTGTTTGGGTAGATGTGCGAATGGGTCTAGGGTGGGTGTTTTATATAAAAACAATCACAGAAAATCAGTTGTGTGAGCAAATTCTATCTTCAGGCAAAATAACACTTTTGCTGCAAATGATATCCCACTGTAAATGTTCTCTGATCATAGCTTTCTCTGGGCTAATGTGCTCCTTTCTCATTGTCCCCCTCCCTTTCATGGCCCCCAACTCCAATAAAACTAGAAATACTGTTGTGCAAATGGAGAAACACACATATTTCTCCTTTCCAGGGGCACTTTTATCGAAAAGGGAATACACCACAAACTGTTTTACCACTTTGACGCAGCTTCTGTAAAGAAGAAAGAGTTAACTTCTCAGTCTGCAGCTGATCCGTGCTTAAGCAGTTCACTGGGGCATCATGGTTATAAATGTGATAGAGTATCCCAGGAGCCCTGCATGATTTTATACTATTTTTCATAAATAAGTAAAAATGCATCACCAGGCATTCCCACTTTCAAGGAACGCACAATTAAAGAAAGAGAAAAACAAGACCTAGAATATGGGACTCTGGCTTCAGCCCTGTGGAGGAAAATGCTTTCACTTTTTTTTTTTTTTTTTTTGCTTTTGCTTTCCTCAGTCCTCTGATTGAGTAATGACAATAGTTCAGTGGGAAAGCGCACAGAAAGAAAATAATGCCCCAGAGCACATCAGTAGTAAAAGTAATTAGCTCATTGTTAACATCAGGGTGCTGTTAACAAGCACGCAGGCCCTGCTCTCTGACTAAGCTGCCACATATTATGAGAGTCAACTCCAAAATAAAAATTATTTTGTGCAGAAGGAAGGAGAGCAGGGATTATAAGCTTGGAAAAGACTAAATTTGGGGATCGAGGATATTTTTCAAAGGCATAATCAGAATCCACAAATGCAGCCTTGCCTCCCAGATCTGGTCATTATGCACCACATGTGTATTCAAAGCATGCGTGCTTAGGAGCAACACAGAGACACCGAGAGAAAGCGAGAGAGCGCGCCAGAGTGAGCTAGCGAGTGCGAGAGACTGAGCAAAAACCATTATAATACACAGCACCTAGGGAACACAAGATCTAATTGGAGAATCAATAACTGAAACCCCATTTTAAATATTCTGCTCTATTAATTCTTCAGGTTAATAAAAACTGCCCGCGTGATGATATTTTGGGATATAGATATTCAGAGTTGGATTACTTTTGACAAGAGCGTAAGGAATCTATTCAAAGCTGATTTTCCCCCCTTTTGTTCACTGAGGACCTGCAGAATCTAAGATAAAAATGGCAGTTGTCCTGAGGGCACCCTGAGGCATGTCATTAAAATCGGAATTTGATCCTCTTTTCATGGTTACTTGGGACAATCAAGCACAGGAAACCTGAAAACTCATCAGTTTTCCAAAATATGACATGCCCTTGACTTTGTCAGTTTGGCTGCCATACAGCAGGCCTGGCTATTTCAAAATCCCTTTAGATGTCACTCTGTCTTCAAGAATGCACGCCGCTGCGCTGGTGTGAGAGACGGTCTCCGTGCTTCCTCTTGGAGCCTTTGCCCCGTTGAAGCACTTGTTTCTCTGCTTCCCATCAAAGAGAAATTCCATCACATTTCCAGTAAAGGGCCTGTAAAAATCTTGCATTTTCAAAGAAATGAAGCAATTGACTAATTGTAATTAATATTAGTCTGAGAAGAGTTTTCAATCTACTTGTTCAAGCATTCCAGGTAATGGTTATTTTGGTTTTTAAAGCTATGTGTGTGATAGATTATGGGGCCACAGAGAATTCTGGAGATAATTTGTTGCCAGATAAAATTAGGGGAGCTGGTTTTATCCATTTGCTTTTGTTTTCTTTGTTTTTTAAAGTTTCCATTTCCATTTATGAAGGTTTTCTTTATTGTTTGAAGTATGCTAAGTTAGAGATTCCACAGAACTAGAAATTTGTCCAACTTGGATTGCTAGGAAAATGAAAAATGTTATTTGCAAGGCAATCTCCAGGAACAGCATTTTCTTTTAACTGTAATTTAATAAATTCTTCAAGAAATCTGAACCGAGGCACTTTTCTACCTACTATCCTAACACTTGTTTTTTCCTGGATGAATGGCAAAGAGCACCTCCAAGTCCAAGCTGTGTATATTGCCTCAGCCTTAGTGACATTTCAGTATTCCTAGCCCTGAGAACAGCTTTTCATGAGGAAAGGCCAAAACTCTAACCCCAGGGCAAACAGGAGGTTTTTCCAAGCAGGAAGCACATGGGTTATCTGTTTTCCCACATGCCTTGCAACAAACTTTTCTTTCTATAAAGATGAAAATAAGAAAAGAGATTTGGCTACTGAACTTTACCTGCCCACTGAAGCCAGCTGCATTCTGATAGATGTTTCCTGCTGCAAGTGCTGTCAGTTAGACTGTACAGGGGGGCCATGTGACTAACCAGTGGGTACTTCACAATGAAAGTCATTCAGCATCACTGGCAAGTCTAGGAGATTCTTGCTGCACTTGTCTTGTACTTGGGATATTCCTCTGCTTAGAATTTTACTTCATGGAATGGTTGTACGTTAAAACTATTTAACAACAGGAAATTTCTTCATCAGTTTAACTCCTTTGTTGCTCTTAATCTACTACCTGTCATGTAAATTTTGCCTTTGGCAGATGTGTTTAGTAAAATCCATTTCCACAAATCATCTCATTTCACAAGACTAGCTTTTTAGAGCTTTTTTTTTTTCAGACTACAATTCTAGCTCTCAAGTTAAATAATGTACAAAAAACAGGAGTAATTTTCAGTAAGCAAGATCTTGTATAAATCTTTGACATTATTTTTGTTATTATTTTGTTATTATTTTTGTTACCGACATAACTGTTTCATGTAAGCTGATTAACTTGTTTTTACTTTGCTTTGTTCTATGACTTTGCATATATTTTTTCCTCCTACCTGGGATGCCTTTTCTTTGCTCTCTACCTCTATATTTCCTGTGTGTGCGCGCATGCGTGCCCGCTCGCGCTCGCTCGCGCGCACTCTCTCTCTCTGTCTTTCAAAAAGTATCTCTAAAATCCTGTCCCTCCAAACGCTTTTCCTGATATGTTCAACTTGACAAGGATCATTGGTATGTGCGTCTTCTCATTTTGTCATTGGTGACCTGTTTTATCTCATAGTTCATTATAACATAAATTATGCAACCCAGGGGCCAAATTTGGTCAGCCATTTATTTTTTCAATAAAGTTTTATTGACACTTAGCTAAACTCATTCAGTGACATCTTGTCTGGCTGATTTTGTAATACAACAGCTGAGTTGGGTAGTTTGGACAGAGACCAAATGACCCACAAGATTAAGTATTTATTTTCCAGCCCTTTATAGAAAAGGTTTGCTCACCCCTGCTATAAATCTTGGCGTTTGGGATAGTAAGAAGAAAATTAGTGACTTAAAGTGTAAAAAAGGCATAAAAAATCAATGTAGATAAACTGCTAGCATATAAATGATACAAATGTATAATATGTAAACATAAATTTATAACAGACAAGTTATACAAATGTACATTGTTGCACAGCTTACAAAGACAACTTCATTCTATAAATATATGTTTAGCAACTTATATTTTTAATGGGAGAAAATGTCCAAAATACAAAAAAACAAAACCTAGGGATAAAGGTTATCATTCCTCAAATTTATTTAGCATAAGCACTACTTCTATAATTGCCTGCGAGGTAGTCATTTAATTTATTGATGCAACAAATATTTGTTGAAAATTTGCTTTTTTTCTGGGTTCTAATGCCTGGAATCTAGGGGCAGCCAAAATGGAAGTAGGTCCTTTAATCCCCATTTCTTATATGAGAAAATGGAGTCTCTGCTATAAGTGGCATAGCCAGAACAGAAACCCAAATCTCTGACCTAACATGTATATGCTCAAGTCAGTTCTTATTACATGAGAGACACAGTGGAGAAAAATTATGCAGATTCATAATGATCATCCTTTTTCTTTTCAGTGGTAAATTTATTGGTTAGTGGTACCCTGACTATATTTTCTGGTAAGTCTCAAATATGAGATAATCTCAGAAGACATCTAAGTGTAACCTTGGTACTGAGGTTTATCATCTATTTGAACATATTTTCTGAGAACCTCAATGTTTTCATTGGTACAATTGAGAGTAAATAATATCTAACTTTTAGGTGATGGAAGGTAATTTGGTAGGATATCATACACTGAAACTAAATGCCAAAGTCTTCAGCAGCTTAAGGATAAAAATCCTAATTTTAAATCCTAGCATAGAGAATCTCTGTGTGGTATCATTTACATATTTACTAACAAATATTTACTGAGAACCTAGTTTACTAATATAGCCTAGTATGCCCATTTTCTAGCTTGTGACTTTGCTTGCTTAACTCTGAGTCACACTTTTCTTCATTATAAAAATGGGGAGAAACAATATTGATCTAACAGATGTAAGAGTTGCCATAAACTATGTGAAGGCATCTAGCAATATATCTACTGTGTACTAAGGATTCAAGATGTATTAGTCCCCTTCTCTCTGTACTATCTTGAATATTAAAATTCAATCAGGGTAATACTACTATAACTAAGGAAGCAAATTAACTTATAAAAATACTCTATCCAGACACAAGATGAAGCTGGTCTTACTTTTCAAAGTGGTGATGTTGAAAATGGCAGGAAAGTTCATCTGATGAAAATCTGTTACCACATACCATGAAAAATTCTTTCTTTGCCTTGGTTTAAAATTTAAGGAGAGAAGAGAATCCCTTTTATTGCTTAGTCATCAGAAATGATTGGACAAATTATACATAAAATAATATTTAAGCACCAAGTAATAATTTTAGTAGTTTTGGGAGGGGTAATCATGGTAAGAAAAGAGATGCTCTCTTATCTTTTCTTATTTCTGAAATCTAAAGTTCTTGAGTGCCAGGCTGCTTTAAAATCAGATGCCACTGCTGCTGGCTGTCGTTCCAGGATGTTCGAGAAAGTGCTGAGCACTTAATGAATTCAGGGGTGTACTTCCAGTGATGAGCAGTGCTGTCTTGTGTTAAGTGTCAGTGTGAGAGAGACTTGAAGGCACAAAAGACTATGTTTATGTAGGTGCTCTTTCATGTCGGGTGATACACTTATTGCTTTTGATTAAGATGTATGATTGAGTTACTGGATATGACATTTGTTGAGAGAAGGAAGATTACCATGGGTGAAGTGCTAGAGAGTAAAGAATGAGGTGGTGGATGAAGTGTGAATGAAAGGTTACAAGCATTGATGTCTTGTTTATTTGATTTAGGACTTTAAGATAGAATTAATCCATTTCATTTTTTAGCATGTTAGGAGAGCTATCTTCAAAATGTGCTTTCCAATACATAATCAAAATATATCATAATAGACTTTGGCAGGTAACTTGAAGTCAGTTTTAGTTGTGTAAAAGTGTGTGTTGGGAATGGGGATGAGAGCTGGGAATGGCTTTCTTAGGAGAAGCTTAACCTTCTCCCACATACATTGTTCTATTTATATTTATAACACTCCCGTGCAATAGGTAAAGCCAGATTTTTTTTTTCATGAAGTTTAAATGCTTCAATGAAAAACCATTTTATCTGTTATTTTTCTGAAACACTGTGAATGCAAACCAAAACTCATCATCTCTCAACACAGAAATTAAAGAATGAAATGGACTATAAACTGAAGCTGAACAATCTAATTTCACTGTTGCAGTTAATATGGTGAGAAAAACCTCAAAATCATGGGCATTTAAAGGGCAGAAAATAAAAAATGCAATGTTTGAGGTTGAATTCTCTAAATAGCACCTGGATTTTGGCAGCTGAAAACGATGCTAGAATTCACAATGAAGAACTGAAATTCTCCCAGAACTAATCACACGCTGAATGTACACACTGTCATTTCTCTGACTATTTGCTAATTCTGTTGTGCTAAAGGGTATGCTGGGCATATTATTAACTCCATTTTACAGATGCAGAAAAAGCAAAGAATGAAGTTCCAAATTGTCTGGCTTCACAAAGTGATTGAGTGGCTGGGTCAGAAATAGAACCTAGACTCTTTTGCTTCTGCATCAGAGCTCTATTCCCTAAGCCAAATTCCCACTCTCCAGTCATTCTAAATCCTTTTGTTTATTAGTATCTACGGAATACAACACAAGTATCCAAATAAACGCCAGAATTGAAATTATTAGCGGTTTTCAACTGACCTGAGCTGGCTTCCCGCCCCTGAGGGTTGATTGCCACTAAGGAGACCTTTTTTATGCTTCCTTCTGCTTTCTAATAAGACCGGAGACTGCATAGCAGTCTCTTGCTGCCTTGAAACCTGTATGCTTCCTTTTTTGAAAAAAATGTATTATTGAATGACTAAATATTTCTTACTAAATTTAAAGAAAAACTTTAAAAAGTGGAATCTATTTTATTCAGCTATGTATGTCTTCATTTTAGAAAAATATAAAAGTAGAAACAAAGTCTCACTGTTCACTAAGCAATGTTAATGCCTATTAAGAACAAAATAAAAGGACTACTTTAATTTCCATTTTAACTAATTTAGATTATTTTCCTCCTTGCTTTAAAATGGTAAGCTTTTATTGTATATATGTGTGTGTGTGTATATACACTGCATAGATATGTTTGTATATATATATATGTAGATACACAATCAAAGGAAATATTTACTCTTCTTTCCATAATTATTATTTTTTCTCTATTTTTATATGCTTTTATAATTAAGAGTATGGTGTTGCTAAATGTGAGAGGGAGCACAGTCAGTCTGGTGGTGAACTTCCTTCTGGAATCCCAGGAAACAGAGATGAGCCCTAATAAAAACCTCATGTTCCCTTGTCTCCCACACATGATAATTTAAAATTGCATTCATTTAAGATTTCTATTGAAACTCACAGAACCAAAGGACTGAAACTGTCTATCAGAACTGTCTGGAGTTTAGCAATGCCAGCCTTGCTCAGATGCCTGTCTGACTCACTGGGACCCCTGATCAAGTGATGTGCTAGAGGGCATGGACGGAATCTGATATTAAGGCAGCCTATTGATTCTTTAGATTACCTCCTTGGGAAACTAATTATCGTTTAATCATTATAAGGGTTGATTTTGTATTTTAAAATCAACTTTTTTTTTTTTGGCCAACAAGAGAAATATTAGTTTTGATCCTCAAAGTTCTCTTCTCTGATTTTAAAGGGATATTGCTTTCGCACTCCATCCTTTATGGTATCAATAAGCCAGTGGAAATGGTGGCGAATAAATCCCATAGAAAGTAGTTAAAGAAGATCAAACATAACCTTCACTGCAGACACAGAGGTGCCTATTCTTCTTTACTCAAAAAAAGATCCTGACTTGGAGATGCCCTCTTCTTTCAGAAAGCCAACATATCATTTTCTTCTTTCACTAATATTTACACAGAATATACTGCCCTTTTATAGTCCACTACAATTGAGCGGGAGCTTCAATAAATAGGGGGCAGATTTAAACACAGACCAAAATGCTTCATTAGATCATTCGTAACCCAACTGTCATTATAAACCTAGATATAATACCCTATATTTGGTGACCAGGGAAGGAATAATAATAAATGATTAATTTTTAATGAATGAGATCACTAAAACTCTTTTAACATAATTTAATCTTGCCACAGTGTTGAATCATGTTAAGAGATTACTATCCGACTTTGATATTTTGGGGGTGGTATGTCATTTTTCAATGTCATGAGCAGAGATTTAAAATATTTAGGAGACATTATTCTTTGCAGTGTATTTCACTGACCTTTCTTATAAACATGAAAAATGAATTTTTCATTTATTTTTGGCTTTGAAATTTCTGAATGCTCACATTGTAGCTGCAATATCATAATATTATTCCAGTTAGAGTTTTCATGACAGAAATAACTTAGTACCTTGACTAGAAATGTTATCTTGAAGATCTGTATGCTAACGTGGCAATTGGGTAATGAGGGGTTTGTAAACCGAGTCAGCGCATGTAATTCTCCTCATAGGTTGCTCTCTATCTCGATTTTATGACTTTAAGTACTTCATGATCAGTAAATAATAAATTCAATTTACCGGATAGAAGTTTTGTCACTTAGAAATACTCACTTGGAATATATATTTCTTAATTGGCATCAATGGCACATTTCCCAGGAAGCATAACAAAATGGATCATTTAATAGATGCCCAATCTCTCCATCCATCTATCTATCAGTGCGACACATGATGTTTTGACTTTAATATGGTAATTATCTCAGGCTGACTTCAGAGCAGGAAGCTGCCTCCCACACCGCAGTGCTTAATTACTTTAGACTTCAGCTTGCCAAGTGAAAAATTGACTGTTTTTTTGCACATTGCATGGAATTGAAATGATTTCATTGTCATTTCAGTTGAAATACAGCCTGACATCAGCATAGAATCTTGGGAAAGATAATGCAAAATTTCTCTGAAATTCTAAAATGGTCTGAAAGCTGCCTTATTTTTTTATGAAGCTGCATTTCATTTTCAGAATGTTAATGAAGAGCCACTTCATCTTGAGAGAAGCAAACTTTTAGGAATTCACTTCTGTGAATACATCCCGATAGTAACTCAGTAAAGGGCAACATCCTTAGGTAGCTACCACTGAACACGAATTTTGGCAATTAGGGGGCAGAAGTGTGATTGGAAGTGGTGTTGACTTAAATAGTAGTAAAAATGGACCAAAACTAATAAAATAAAAATGATAATCACCACCCCAGTCAGACAATTTAAGAAAGTGCATTTTATAAAGATGTTGGATAATGGTACCTTTCATGAGCTATCGCATTAAATAAACGGAACATTCGTACAATAAAGTTGTAAAGTAAATCCAGGCTCTTTGTGTTCAAATAGATCAAAATAGCTTTTTCCCCCTTCAGATGCTTTTTTTCTTCTTCTTTTAGCTGTCAATCACATACTACTAATTGAACAATTTTCAAGACACCAAGGATAAATTTCATGAAAAAAAGTCCACAAAAACGTGTTATTAGATAGATGGAGAACATAAAACTAGGAGGGAAGGCTTTGGTATAATGGAGCAAATCATACTCAAGCTTTCACTTTGGCCAGAAGCGCTCCGCGAGTAGCAATGACACCTTTGCCATGTAAACCGCAGGGGAAAGTAATTAAATTTAACAGAAGCTGCCCTTGATTTAAAGCCACAGGGGAAGTAATTAAATTTAATAGAAGCTACTACTTCTAAACAAAGATATATGGTATTTCTATCACCAAATGTTATTTTTTTAATGTGCCTATAGCTTCTAGTAGCCTGCTGAAGAAGCCAGTTTCAGAACATCTGGTGGACAATACGTGATTGAATATTTGAGTCACATTGGGTAGTAATCTCTAGTGTGAACACATCTGAGCTGCAGTTCACGAAAAGGCATGGTGCTGTCTCCATAACAGCCTACTCACAAACAATATGGGCCTCAAGATGGAGATACAAAATTTTTGGGAAAAAAAAAGTAGACTTGTAATTTGGGGGGTCAACTTTGATGCATTTCACACATCTGCTTAAACTGTTCATAATCACAGCCCCTGAGGCTGTCACTGATTTGTTGTGCTGACTCAGTATCCTGACTTGGGTAGAAAAAAAATTCTCCTTTCCTAAAATATGTGTTCTTGTCATATGGGCTCCCCAGACATGGCCACAGGGACCCACATGTTTTCTTTTACCTTGGACCAGAGCAGTTGAAGCTGGTCCCAGTGTCACCAGGGTTACCAATGGATACCTGTGTCAGATGCTCCCTGCAAATGAAAGTCACTTACCCAGACTTGTACCCCAGCTTTGATCATCTGAAAGAAAGGGAGTTTTTCAAATGTTGTGTGAATATCTCCTATTTGTCAAGTTGTGCTCCTTCTTGGTTTTGTCATAAACCTCACAAAGGTCTATAAAGACACACAGAGGGTGGCCCCTGTCTTCCTTTCCACTTTTTGTTAAGAACATCAACAATCAACAATGAATATTTCTTGACTATTTTGACCTAATCAGAGAGGAAGGGGTAAAACTGATTTGAGGGTACGAGGATTCATTTTCTGTTCTGAATTTAAGATGAAAGATAGTCAGAGGCCCTCCCTGGTGGCACAAGGGGTTAAGCACAGCACTGTGAAGCTATCCACAGCCTCTGCAGCACAAGTTCAATCCCCTGCTGGCCAGGGAGCTACCCACATGGCACAGCAGACCTCTCCTGTCTCGCCCTCTGCTCCCCTCAGCAGTGTATTTCAGTCAGTCTGCCTGTTCTGCTCCCCACTCTGTCTCTGGTGAAACCTCTCCCCCCCTGCACCTCTGGCCTGTACCCCAGCTCTTGTATGCATAAACAAATAAATCTTTAAAAAATATATAGAGATCTTTTGCTTATGTAGAATACCAGGGGTGAAGAAGCAGTGGAATGAACAGGTGTCATTCAGATTAGTGGCCCCAATGGCTAGGACAATTTCAGCCTTAATACAACACTATTTACAGGGGCAGAATGAACTGTCAGAGCTGGACTCTGCTTAGATGACCTGACTTTGAATTTGACCCATTCATACTAGTTGGGTGATAATGGTAAGTCACTATTCTGCATCTTAGTTTTATTATCTATAATGTGAGGACAAAAATAATAGCTGCCTTGGAGAATTGTAGAAAGGATTGAATAGGTTCATTTATGAAAGTGGCTGGGATGGCACCTGACACATAGTAAACACTGTCTAAATATTGACTCTCATTATAAACAATATATGATGAAGTTCATTGCCTATTGACAGAAACAATTCCACATCATATGCAGTGTCATAAAAGAATATCCCCCATGGTTTTATTTGAATTCCACACTCCAAACTACATTGTAAACATGGATCATTGTATATTATGTTTTAAGTAGAGGCTATGTAGCACAATTCCTACTGCTCAGATAGAAGAGTGGTGGTGGTCTAGCTGAAAAATTGGGGTGGGGCTTTGGGGTTTGGAGGTATTGAGGGGATGGAAGAGAAAATAAAGTTAGCAAGGAGGATTAGTGGTGAGGGACATGGTATCTCTTGCTGAATCACCAACAAAAGCCCAAATAATGCCTCCCTTGCAGTTGTGGATTATACCAGTTTTCCTGGTTAGCCCAGGACTGGCATCACAATGAATAAAATTAGTCACTCTTCCTTCCAGGACTGAAGCCATCATCACTATTTATCTGAACTCTATGTTTTCCTGTCAAGTAGTTGTTGGGTAGAAAGCCACCAAAAAAAGAATTTTTCTTTGTCATATAAACTTTTCACAATAGAAGAATGTAGTGAAGGCTTTTGAAATAAATCTAGTGGCACTGGGGAGTTTACAAATACTAGCATATTAATATACAGCTAAAATAATAATAAAAAACACCATGCTGCTAAAGATGTTTAGTATTATCAGCTCACTGCAGGAGTTTATTAGAAACTCCTGCTTTCTTTTATTAAAATTTCAATTGGCTTGGTGAATGAGATCCTATGTTAGTGTCATAAAGTGAGAAGCCAGAAGGAGAGGATATTGGCATTTAAGTGCAGATTTCATTTTAAAAACACTTTACATTATAAAAGAAGATTGCATATTGTAAATATTACATATAATGTGAGTGGTGTTAAGAGTAGTGTTTGTAATTTTTTTAAAATTCATCAAATTGTCTTTGTTTATGATGATATCTAGCAGATTTTATATTTCTGGGTAAAGGAAAGTTTTAAATTTATCCCAAGATGTTTCTAGTTATAAGCAGTGAACATGGTTTTAAAAAAGTTTTCATAAAAAATGATGCATACGTGTAATTTAATGGGAATCCTCTTTGGCAGTAGCACATGACAACTGCTTAATTTTATAATTAGCTGATTATATTCCCTCAGCATTTTGGAAGCTCTTGTTAAAGTAACTTGGTTTAGCTGGGCAGCTGGATAGATTGCAAACCTAGGCTATGGTTGAATATTTGGGTCAGCATTGCTGAGGTAAATTGCATGGAACACCTTTAGAAGTAAGTCTGTGATTTTCTTTCCCGGTATTAAATGGCCACTGCTTCTTTAACTAATGAAAAGCTGTTTAAGAAGATGGCGGCAGGCAAAGTTCTAAGGTGCAACAGCTGGGGAGCCAAGATGAAAACCTTGCTTCCCTGTCTCAACATCTGGAGTCTTCGTGGAAGTGAGAAGTTTGCAGGTTTGCAGCTGCAGCCCTTTCATGACAAGTTCGGTAAATTTTACACATGGTTGCTTGCTTAGAAAATATTTTCCAGATTTAACATGTTTACAGCATTGACATTTGAAGCTGAAGGCCCTTCCTTCTTGATTAGAGCAGCGCATACTCACAGACTGCATTCTAACTTTATGGGGTTGGAAATCTGGGAATGGGTCATTTACAATTTTCAAACAAATCAAAATGCACTTTGATCTCTAGTCCAAGTTTCTATAATAATAAATTAGCCCAACATAGCTATTTTCCCTTTAAATATGGTCATTTTTAATGTAATCATTTTATTGCATTTTAGAATCCAACCAACATATTTAATCCATCATATTCAAAGTATATGTTTTCTGAGAAGGAACATTAACTTAGTGAACTATGTAGAGCAGAGACTGTGTGTGTGTGTGTATTTGCATGTATTTATTTTTATATGAAAAGCTATATCACATTCTCTGAAATGATTTATTAATAATAAAAAACAGCATTTCTCTTTACACAGTTTCTAATTGAAATTTTTATTTTATTTACAAATTTTCATGTGCATTGTGTATTGTCAAAGCATTATATGGAACATTTCAACAATAAGATACATTCAAAACAAAGAGAATGTGCTTTTGGAGGGTTTAACTAAGATTCCTAATTTAAAATTTATCTTAGCAGATTAATCTTACACTAATGTAGTTTTGTTTAACATTGATTTTGATCATAACTTTGAAATAAGATGAAAAACAATTTGCATTGATACAATCTTTTTTTAAGCATCATAAACATTCCATTGACTGCCAAAATGCTCTTAGGTTATTAACAATAAAGTAAAAAACATTCATATAATGTGGCACATTTTACCATCCTCATCTCCACAAATGTAAACCCTGTTGCTTTAAAGTGGATTTACTAGAGTCTTAATGCATAATCCTAAGAATTTTCTTTAACGTTTGTCACAATGTTGAATACACTACTCGTGATTTAAGAGAAATGATGGCACACACCACATGAAAAAGCCTTTCATAGAATAGAATTTAGGTCATGATATTTCAAATACAAAACCAAATCCACTTCTATCCCTCCAACAAAACAAATCAAAACAAAATGCCTCACCATTGTGAAAAAATGCACTGGGTGGATATCAATATTGTTCCTAGAATTTGTAAGAGGCAAGGGCAGTTTGTATTTTATCATCCATAAAAAAAATGCTAGAGGTTTGCTTGGAGTAATATTTAACTCAGACCAGGGATAACTGACATAATCATTCAAATGGCATGTATTGATTTGATCTTTATTTGTTGAAAGATAGTTTAACAAGTTTTTTTTTTTTGCAAGAATAAAGTATTCAAAATCAAATCCATTGGGATTAATTGCAGAATCAAACATTTTAATTGTAACTGGAAAAAGACAGGAACAAATGAAAAATATGAAGATTCGTAATGAAAAGCAGTAAAATAATCTAAGTGAATCATTTTATTAAAATGTTTGTTTCACTATAAATAAGGAACCATAAAAATACAATTTGTATTTTCTGTTACAAAAAGCCTCACTCTAGGCAGCCAGCTACTAAAATTTTATACGAAAAAAAAATGCCCCCCTAAGGAAGCTGTGCATAGCTGCTATTTCTTTTTAACAAAGATTGAGATGCTTATAAAGAACTTAGCAAAGACTTCTAAAAATAAAACCTCTTTTGCTGTCCCTTACCCCCTCCGCGGCACACACGGTATATATAAGGGATTTTTTTTTCTATCCGATTCACGCTGAATTGTCTGATTCCAATTTAAATTGCTAGTCAGTGTTTCACAGCTTTGCACAGCACTTTCTAACCTTTACATCTTGGGCATCTCTATTTGAAATGAAGCTTTACTCTCTCTCCTATATCCGAAACAAACAAGTGTACCTTGATGGTTTAATCGTATCTGGCTAAGCTCAAAAAATGAGCAGCAAGTTCAGGAAAAATGCACGAGATTCAATCAGCCAACAAAACCAAAACCCTCAGCAGAGATGCAAATGATAATTTATTATTTGAAACAGCTGCTTGTAGCCTCAGACAATTATTTTTCCTTTACAGATTTTTCCTGAATAAACTTCATACTGGTGTGGTATATCTTTTCATGCTTTCCCCGGTGACCAAAGCTCTGATGCCGTTTACCTTGCTCCAGGTAATTTGGGGAAATACCACAGACGTGTATTATTACAGAATCTGTATAGTTGTTTAGCTGCTAATTGATTCTCAAAGGAAGCAGACGGATGCTGTCACTGTAACTGGATGTTAAAAATTCTTCTATTTAAGCATGCGCATAGTAGTAAAATTAAAAACTGCTAGCTATCCTGGATACTTGACTGCAGAAAGATTTAACAGAAAAGGTTATGATAAATATTGCTGCTACTAGCCAAAAAAAAAAAAAAAGAAAGAAAGAAAGAAAGAAAGAAACTGTGCAAGATTTTAGGACTGAAATGCCCTTTCTGTATTTTTAAATTTTATTAAAGTTTCAACTTTGAAATACTTGACATGTTCTTTAAAAAAAAATAAATCTGGAAGCTTTTCAAAGATTTCGTGCCCTATAATCAGAATCTTAGAAGAACAGTGTAAAGAATACTTGCTTTAAAAGTGGTTTCATGACTCCTAAGTCCCTACCAGTTAACCCTGTTGTCAGAGTCTGTATGGTAATGAACGCTGTGATATAATAGCAACTTTTACAAATAAAGTGTTCTTACTTTAAAAACAGAGTGGGGTGTTGATTTTTTAAAGGTACACTATATCTGTGAATGGGTTTATCAGCAGTACAACATTACAAGACAAGCTAAGCCATAAAAAGGATTAAGTGGTGCTGTGTAATACTGATTAAGTAACAGAGCAATACACGAGAGCTGTGAGAGTAACCAGGGCTCCAAGTCTTCTGAAACCACGCAGTAATAAAAGTTTACTTTCCTTGCAGACCCAGCTCTTTCCTTTGGGATCTTCTCTAACAATATTCAAATATCAGCTCTTCTCTAGTCACTACATTCTGCTTGCATTAGAAACAGTCATCAACCAAAAAAACCCTTTTTGGGTCTTTCTGTTTTATTAATGCTTCTGGAATAAAGAGACAAACCTGGCTTTGTCAGTTACTTTAAAGCATGATTTTTAAGCTCTTTTGGCAGCTGCCTTACCTGTGAAATGGGGTTAATAAGACTACCTTAAAAAAATTGATGGTCAAACAGATAAATACATATAAATTGCTTACAATAGTATCTAACATTTTAAGCTAAAATTATTGTTAACTGTTATTAGGCAACCAACTGATAAATATGTTTTGGGAAAGAGACCTGCTTTTGTTTTTTTCAAATCTACAGAGATTTTATTCTTTTATTCTTATTATAACATAAAATGGTTGGGCAGATCCTGCAAGAATTC
The DNA here is from genome assembly GCF_014898055.3 of Talpa occidentalis. Lineage (NCBI taxonomy): Eukaryota > Metazoa > Chordata > Mammalia > Eulipotyphla > Talpidae > Talpa > Talpa occidentalis. The sequence continues at coordinate 43,131,318 of NW_023605305.1, forward strand.
TTTATAATGCTGTGCCCTGAAGTTTAGGATAGGTGCAAAAGGAGATTTCATAAGCACACACTTTAAAAATGTTTTTTACAAATAACTTGGATAATTTGCCCAAATAATATATTCAATGTGAAGAATATTCCAAAACTAAAGTTAAATCATTGAAGATTCCTTACCTATCAGCTGCTTCTGAGAAGGACTGCCTCCATTCAATTTTTATGGAGAAATTAGTTTCAGGAGATAATTTTATCCTATCACTTGAAATGCTTTGCACATGGCTACAGAGTATTATAAATTCTAACTTAATATATAAGGCAAAGGAAAAAAAGGAAGTCTCTGGATTTCACACACGGAATCCATTCTACATTGTTTTTGCTGGTTTTTCCAAGACCCTGAGGGAATCTAATAAGAATAGGTTGTATGGAGTGCAATTAGAATCATAATGCAGAAGCGAGTAAATTAGGACAGATGTTGATACTTCAAAACTAGTCTGCTTTCCTTATACCTGGACAAAATCCATGGATGCATTGGGAAGTAACAATGTTTCCTCTTCAATACATCAAAATTATTTTCAGAAAACAGGAAGAAACACCTATTTATGCAGCTCCAAAATCTCACTTCAACTATTGTTCTATAATATTAGCAAATGTTGATGATGTAGCGACACCTAAACTTGGAACCCTAGATTTAAATGTGTAAACCTGGCTTTGTATGTTCCCTCTCTGGTTGTGCTGTATACAGGTAGGGGCTGCAGTGGGGTCGCTGGGGGCTGAGGCCTGGACACCATAGGGAAAGGATGAGGAGCTCTGAGCTATGCTTTATTAGCCAGCTTTGTGCTGAGCACAGCTGCTTTTGATTTGGGAAGACTCTGCCTGGGCTGGAGAGAACCAAAGAAGGGGCCACTGTGGGAGTAAATGTGGGGTGAGGAGGGGCTTAGGATGCCAGCTACCTCCACAGAGAAGGAGGGTTCCTGTTAAGAGGAAGCAAGCTGATGTGGCACAAGTGCAACTGGGAGGCAAGCGAGGAAGAGCCCAGCTTTGAGTCCCAGAGGGCTTCCTAGAAAATGGCTCTCTAGTCTTTTGTCAAAACAGAGAACAACCGTAGAGGGAATCAACCCCAGAGGACCTCTTCAGCCAAAGAAACTCTGAGCAGCTTCGTGGGTGTATTTTATTTATATTTATTATCACAACACAGACTATAAATTTTAAAACTTGTTTGAGTAATTTCCCTGAGGAGGTGGGCTGACCCCATTCCCACAGACTCCCTTTTCTCAGAGTGCTAAGTGTGCCACAAAGCATTTGGACTGCTTTGTTAAAGTTCCAGATCATTCCATTGCTCCCACTGTGGCAAGTCTCTCAGTCTGATAATATGCTGGCGGCAGTGGACAGGCAGCTGCTCCGCTACCCCCTGTCCCAGGAGATTTGTGGCAGGTGGAGGTAGAGGGGGAGATAATGACCATTGGAGACAACCTATTTAAACAACTGTTTGTTCTACAATAAAAATTACTCCTTGGCTCTGAGCATGAACTCTCCAAGGGAGGGTGCCGTGGGAGGCAGTTGGAGACTTTGTTTTAGCCAAATGAGCAAACAGGAGCTCTGGGCTCTGTTGTGAGAAAGGCTGGCTTTGTGGCGGCCTTCCTCACTTCCTTGGCTTCATTTGCCTGTGAGGCAACAGAGCTGCCCTGGAGGGACTCCGGGGTGAGGCAGCTGTGGCGAGAACACAGGCTGGAAAGCTTTGGGAAGGGGTACACATCTCTCAAAAACTGTTGGAGGGGTTGAACAGAATACAGCTTCTGAACCACCTTTCCAAACATACCAAAACATTTGTCTCCTTAATATAACACACATATTCACATTAACAGGAGCAAATAAGATTCACCTCATTCCTTAAAGTACAGAGTCTGAACTGTGGCAACTGACACAAATAGTAATTTCCACAGCCCAGGGCCCCAGAGAATAGAATGTCAAAGGCCTCTGAGAGAAGGGGAGCAAGGAGCACCAGTGGCCCCAAGAACCGTGCTCCCAGGTAGCCTCCCACTGTCACTCCAGAGACAGGGGGCCCTGAGAGTCCCGGGCACCTGGGTATGTCTGAATGTTGAGGGGAAGAGTTGATATCTCAAATTCTGATACTGGTCCTCTGATCCCCCCCATAACTAGAGTGTTTTTAAACATATGCTATTTGCTTATTTCAGGGTAAAGCATCAAGCTTTCCTACAGCAGGGTTTGCTTATGGGTTTTTATACTGAACAAAAGACGAACAGCCAGTGCAAAAGAGAAAGGGAGTTGATGACAAAGAGTGGACCTGTCTGGCCATCGGAGTTGCAGGCAGGACAGCTGTGAGGGTGAGTTGGACTATGCAGGAGTTATGTTTTCTTCGTGTCTAGGGATGCCTTTCAGGGCTACCCACCAGCCTGTCAATCTCAGTGCATGTAAAATTGCTGATTAGAGGACTCGACTTCCACAGCTCATCTCTTTGAAGCAGACTCCTGGCTCAGAGAATCAATCTCCCTGCTGTAGAGACCGGGGAGTCTTCTGCAGGTCTCTCTTGCAAGCTGCTTGCCCTGCTTTGTATTAGCTCCCGGCGTTTGTACGTTCTCTGCTTGCAGCCAATGTATATTTATTCTCAAGGACCAGGAGCCTCAGCAGGTAACTGAAGTTTAAGGGAGTGAGTGGCACAGCGTAAGTGGAGGAGATTCATTATCCGTACATTTCTAGGTTACCTGAGGTGGGAGATTTTAAGCAGTTTACGTGGTGAGAAGAAGGCACAGTGACAATGTGGGAACCTCTTACGATATGCCAAAATGTGCAGCTGACACAGGATGGCCATTTATTGTATAATAAATGTGATGCCAAATATTTCTAAAGAGCAGCAGGGAAATAAATACTCAGACATGGGCCAAAGTCCAGGGATGAGTGCTGGGCCCCTATCTATGGCTCTCGGGCCTCCTGGGGACTTCATTTCTCTAGATGAGATTCAGCTCTCTTAGCAGCACCATTATGAGGCAGGGTACTAATACGACTCCTTTGAATATGAAAAACAGAAAGAAACCCCTTTTTAATCTTTGTTTTTATGGCTGCAAACATGATTACATAGAGGAAAATCAATCCCAATGGAACACAATGGATAATACAAAGTAATTGATTGGCCTTTATCATTTTCCGTTACGATATTAAAATAACACCATAATATCAAGCAGCAGTCACTGATACATAAAGGAAAACAGGAGTTGATTATGTCTAAGGGTAATCAGGTCAGGGAAGTGTGAAGGTAAGATAAATAAGGTAAATACAAAAATGGAAAAAGGTTTAAAAGAAGCAAAAGGGAGTTGGTGGCAGAGTCTACATGATAGAAGGGAGGGCTGGTGTTCAGAATATCATTAAGCAGTAAGCCACGAGAGACAGTCTATTGCAGCTGTGTGATTGCAGTATGTCTCGGTTGGTGTCCCAAGCCACGGGGGCAAAAGCTGAGTGACTTGAACTTCTCAGGAAGGGCAATAATCCTTTCAGAATACAATGCCTGCAGCCTGACTGCTATCAGGCTATGAAATTTAGAAAATGAAATAGGGACGCATTTAGCTTTTGGTATTTCCCGGCACTAATGCCACCAGCATGGCATTGCAAGCAGCCACTTAGAAAACCTCCATTTGCAGACAACTCTCCAAACTGCCAGAGACCAGTGCAGCTTTATCAGACCCCCCCAATGCTGTGGTTTGTGCCCTGGTGACAGACAGTTAAAGAGAAAAATCACATCAGTACAATAACTAGATACACTATTGCATATTCGTGCCTGTTTTATCATTCTGTGTATATTTATTCTCTTTCAGCACCATACTCATACTAACACATGCAGAAATATTATGCAGTATACCATTTTACATAAGAATATGACCATATTTTAATTCCTACCAACATTTTTCTTCTTTGATATTGCTTTTTCTATAAAAAATACATATAGGTATTCTGTGTCTGACCAATAAACAAACACATTTAGGAGTTACTTCATTAAAAATGCACAAAATATTTACTGTGGTCTCTGTGCACTATATAGCATGATTTTTAATTTAGATTCCACATCACAGCACCGTTCGTGTTAAGCATTCTTTGTGAACAACCATGTTAGAGGGGAAATCAGTTTCTTTGGCATTCACACTGGTGTAAAAATGTCATGCCCACCACTGTGATCCAGTCCTTTGGATAAGTAGTAATCAGGAATATAGCTTCAGGTGACAGAATAAATCACTCTATGGGTTGGGTGTATTAGAGAACTGGTTAGCTGTGATACCCTCAAGAGATGAGGGAAGTAGTTGCTTACTCAGCAGAAGGACACTAGATAGTACCAAATTTATTCTCTGACTTTTATTTTTAATACCTGGGGGTTTGAACTCATTTGTCCATTGATTCATTTGTTTGTTTCACTAATGGAATGCTTACTTTTGGTCTGGAACACAGCTTTGGTGCTATGGTTACAGAGAGGGTCTCAAGGAACATATGGACTATTCAAGAGCATCGACAAGGTCCTAGTAGTTTTAACAGAGGTGCAAGGAAATAGGAGTCAGGGAAAGTTCCAAAGAACTTGATAAGAATGGAGAAGATTTCCAGACAGAAAAGGTGGAGAAGGGCACTTTATGTGGCATTGCCTTCACATGAAGGGTCTAAAAGACCCAAATGGTGATAGTCGGGGGCTAATTTGTTGGGGAACATACGGAAGGCCCGATGGTGTACCTGGTGCATGGATGTGGTGGTAGGAAACTGAATGGATGGCAGATAGTAGCCAGATCCTCAAGGTTCTTGTTTGCCATAATAGAGAGGTGCCCCTTTAGAGAATCAAAAATCTGCATTGGTAGTTATGCAGGGAAACAATCTTGGATTGCTTTGGAGTCATGACCCTTTGGTATAAAGAGTAGATAGGGGGCCTCCCTGGTGGCAGCGGGTTGAGCGCTATGCTGTGAAGCTGTCTGCAGCCTCTGCAGTGTGGGCCCCATTCCCGCGCATCTGGCCTGTACCCCAGTTCTTATATAAAAATAAATAAATCTTAAAAAAAAAAGTAGATAGGAGTGGGGATCCCAAGGGCTTTCATATCATGTATTGATCACTTTCCTGACTGAAGCCCACATGAACAAACTCTGCTAACTGCAGGATGATGTCACACCTACTCAGTCAAACCTCATACATCAAAACCTCTTGGCAGCAAGTGACAAAAAACTGAAACTCAGCATCTCTTCCTACCAGAAGTTCGGAAGACAATGGCTCTGTGAGTGGTCTGTCAGGATTTCAGCGCATTTTCTTTTCTTTCTTTTTTTTTTTTAAAGATTTATTTTTTATTTATACAATAGCTGGGGTACAGGCCAGAGGCACGGGAGGGTGAGAGGATTCACCAGAGACAGAGTGGGGAGTAGAACAGGCAGACAGACAAAAAGCACTCTGAGTGGAGCAGTGGTTGAGACAGGAGAGGTCTGCCTCGCCATGTGGGTTTCTCCGCGGCCAGCGGGGATCAAACTGGCATTGCAGAGGCTGCGGACAGCTTCACAGGGCTGTGCTCAACTTGCTGCGCCACTGGGGAGGCCCTTCAGTGCATTTTCTCAGCCATCCTCTTAGCTATGCCTTTTGCATGTTTTGACTTTGTCCTTGGGCTTTGTCCATCATTGCAACAGTTCTAGCCATCTCCTCCAGACACCATGTACAGAGGGAGAAGGATCAGCTCTTCCTTTGATGTCTCTTTCAAAAGAAAGGGGAATCCTTTAAAAGAAATATCCAGGATATTAAATATCCAAGGATATTAAATATCCTTTAATAAGAAATACCCCTCATTTTTTATTAGCCACATCAAGTTAGATATCCATTCCCAAACCAACTATAAAGCTTTTACAATAGACATTAGAAAGTCAACTACTATGCATGTTCTTTAAATATCTTTCCTCTTCCATTTGCCTATCTCCACTGAAATGATAACATCTTGGTAGTTCTATAATAGATACATCCTGTGTATCAGTACTGCTTCAATTCTTTAGCAAAATCAAATTAAATCTGCTTTATCTCCACCCATGGGAACTGGTGAGATATCTTCTATCAGTCAATGCTTATGACTTCCTTTCCTCCCCTTATGTTGATGGGTGGTATTTACACAGATTTAAAGGCACACCCTGACCCTCAAATCAGGATGCTTGCCGTGATGCTTGTTCCACAGACCTATGAAGTTTAAGATCCTCAAACCCTCTCAGAACCTGCAAATCTCATGCTAGTCCCAGACCCTGGGGAACAAAAGTCCTTCTGGTATAGGGAGTTAACTTTGTCAGACAAATTCAACTTAATTATCTCAACGAATAATTAGTTAATAATTAGTTAATAATTATCTCAATGAATAATGGTTATCTGCTCAGATCCATCCCCCCACAGCTTGAGGACCCAAATACCTGGTGACTTAGCTGGGGTAATGGGACATGCACAAGGGAAATTCATTTCAACTCTTCCTAATGAGCCTAGAGTCACCAACTACTCAATTGTCCATTCCACTGCAGTCAGTATTCTTAAATGTCCTGAGACAGTGCCTCAGTGCATTGAAGAAGTAAATGCACCTATCTTGCTTGGTCCAACCTGAGTCTTAATTGGTTTTTTGAAGAGGTCTGATTTGGGGCATTCTTTAATCCTGTTGACTTTTCTCCTCAAGCTCTCCTCCATTGCCCCATCCCCCCAAATTTCCTGAGTTTATTTACTTGAGATACTTCTTAGCTGGAAATAATCTAATTGATTAATTCACACAAAACATTAAGAACCAACAATCCTGATTAAAGTGATATGATATTATCATCAGAGTATTTGAAAAATTGAAAGGGTTATCTTCCAGTCCAAATGAAGCAACCTGTAATGGCACATTTAGGCAATATAAAGTAACAAATTTATTGGCAGAATTGCAGGTGTGACCTCTTAAATTCACACTAAATGTTTGAATAACACCCTTTACAAATCTCTATTGCTTTATTTTATTTTACTTGTCTGCCAAAGGGACTTTCTTCTTCATAGAACAGTGACTTCCTTGAGGGCAAGTCAATGCCTCATTTATTGTTTTGGCCTTAGCCCCAAGCACAATTCCTATGACAGAGCAGATTAATGTTTTTTTTTTTTTTTTGGGGTGGGGGACCCTCGCTGGTGGCCGGGGACGAACCGGCGCTGTGGAGGCTGCGGGCAGCCTCGCAGCCCAGCGCTCAACCGCTGCGCCACCAGGGGAGACCCGCAGCTAATGTTTTCTGATGGTTGCTTTAAGCGTCTTTATATAATTAACTGTGACTTGGGTTCTTAGGGTATGGAAATGAAAATGAAATGATCATTTTTTCCTTTTCTATCCATGAAATAATCCAGATTTTCCTAATCTTTCACTGTATTTATAGCCTGCAAATCCCTATTGGCCTGTTTGGAACTGACTTAAATTCCTCATGATTCCCTTAAAAATACAGAACTTCTGGACCTCCCCTGGTGGTGCAGTGGTTGAGCGCTGGGCTGCAAGGCTGCCTGCAGCTGGTTCGTTCCCCAGCCGCAGGCGAGGTCCCACAAAAAACAAACAAACAAACAAAAAACACAGAATTTCTCTCCAGTTTTAGTATTTTACTGAGTGCTTAAGCAACAAGTTACTCCCATAGATGAGGTATTCATGTATTGACTTCGTGAGTCAGAGGATATAACTTGCCTCCTAACTTCTTTGGATGTCGTGTGTTTCGTAGAATGAGAGTTCTCTGATTTTCCTGTCATTTTTTTTCTAGACGGTTAGTAACCTCTATTTTAGTTTGAGCCCCTGTTTCTGTTTTAACTTTTCAGTGGCTCTTTCCCTTTGAGCTGGAGTAAGATGGTAAGTCCATACAGGTCCTAGGGAATAGTTCACACTTATTCTTATATATTTTTTTAGATTTATTTATTTATGCATACAAGAATTGGGGTACAGGCCAGAGGTGTGGGGGCAGGGATGAGAGGATTCACCAGAGAAAGAGTGGGGAACAACCAAAATGAAATGCATACATTGTGCAAAAATAAAAAATAATGTAAGAATTATATAAAATAAAATAATTCATAAAAATAAAATACAAATGTCATTTAAAATATTAAAAAAAAGAGTGGGGAACAGAACAGGCAGATTGGCTAAAACACACTGCCGAGGTTGAGGGGAGCAGTGGGCGAGTCAGGAGAGTTCTGCTACATCATGTGGGTAGGGGATCAAACTCATGCTGCAATGGCTGTGGATAGCTTCATAGTGCTGCATCTTAACCCCTGGAACCACCAGGGAAGCCCCCACACTCATTCTCAAGCAGAAGTGATCCTCTTGCATGCTGACAAGCAATAAGGTATCTCACACTCAGATACTTTTCTGGTCTAACTCAAAAATGAATAATGTATGATTGTTTCATATGATGAATTGTTATGCTGTCTGCTAACATCTTTTTCTTTTAGCAATTGTCCTTCCAACTTGGTGAAGGTGTTGCTCACAGCTCTGATGGTGGGTATGTGACTCAACTAGCCAATCAGGTTACTCTGCTCTCCTCTACTCTTGTGATTGTCCCACAGATGGGACAATCCATTTTATTCTATTTAAGTTAATCTGAATTAAGCTTCTGTAAGTATATCCAGAAGACTCCCAATAAACAAATATATTTCTAATTTATTTATACAAGTATACATTATATAGGCTTTATAAAATAAGATGCCTATGTTTTTAGTCATTTAAAATTTTTATTTTGAAAGTTGCCATCTAAATCTCTTGAGCTGGACATTATTAAATATTAACTTTGAACAAATTTTGAAAAATGATACGTGCTTTGTGCTGTAAAATGTGCATGACATTACATCAATATAAGTAGCAATTTCTACAGTGTTCACATAGATGAATATGGAATTATTTCAGGAACTAATAACTTCTGTGGAATTCAGCTAAATAACTAGTTGGTAATAGCTTTATCAGCAACTGAGAAGAATTGAGAAAGAAAACAAACTGTGGTTCAAGACTAAAAATAAAATTATACTCAGCAAAAAATTATCTAAGGGAGAATGAACATGATAAATACAGATATTTTGAACCAAATTATACAGAATACAAAGTAGATAATTTCCTCATGGATGAACAAGCAATGGGTGGCTTGAGGAGCATCACTGTTCTTCAGATCTCAAATTGGATACTATTACTTCTGAGGAAACCCTCTTTTATGGCACCTAGAACTTACCGCTTGGCCAGCAGTTAGTATGCCAAACACATTTACCTCTTGATTCTCAACTAGAAACAATCATCTTGACTGCAAGCACAATCTTGTTCCCTGCTATATCTATCTTATATTGTTCAAAGCGCAACATCTGTGTCACTGCCAAGGCATACTGGCAATGGGACATGTCTGTTGATAATGTTCCTGGGTTGACAGTGTAGAGGACCTGTATTCTGGGACTTTGTCCTCTGGGCCCCCTACTATTGTTTCTTGATCCTCTACCATCTCCCTTAAGTTGATTTTTTTTTTTAAGATTTATTTATTTCTGCATACAAGACCTGGGGTACAGGCCAGAGGTGTGGGGGGTGAGAGGATTCACCTGTGACGGAGTGGGGAGCAAAACGGGCAGATTGACCAAAGTACACTGCTGAGGGGAGCAGTGGGAGAGTGGGTGGCTCCCTGGCAGGGGATCAAACTCATGCTGCAGTGGCTGCGGATAGCTTCCTAAGTTGCACCTTAACCCCTTGCGCCACAAAGAAGGCCCCTCCCTTGAGTTGATTTTTACCCTCTATTTCTTATGTGTAATATGTAGGTGACTCAGAGTTCAAAGCTCAGACAAAATCATGACCATACAATGGACACTGTGAAGATTTCTGACCTTGGCTACTCTCCCTCCTACATACATACATGTTAAGCTGCTGTTGTTAGATCTAGTTTCCAGGGTTGGAGAGAAAGAGTACTCTAGAAATGCCAAGAATGATTTCAGTCAGTTACCACAAGCTTAATTTTACTTAGACCTATTGACTATGCAACAAGTAATAGTATTTCCATTTTATAGACAATCGAGTAAGACTGAGAGTCACTTCCCTAAAATAAAAAGCTCACATTGAGGCAGAATTCAAACCTAGTACTTATCCTCAAATAGTGGCTTTTTCCACAACAATATTTACACTACTTAGAAGAGTAGTGTTTAAAAATGCCCAGGATTTTTCAAGTAAATGTTAGAGTAAAATTAATTTGTTTAGAATAGCATACTGTTTGACCCTAAGAACAATGCATGATAAAGTGAATTCAATAATACATTTCAATTATCAGCCATAAAAAATGTTTATGGGAAAAGCAGATCACTACAAATATTTTGTGCATAAAACTCTTAGGTAATATGTGAATAACTGACAGCTGCCATCAGAACACATTTTCAACTATAAAAAGAGTCTGGTTAGAGGAAAGTGTGATGATTACCATGTTAGGTCAACTTATTCCTCCAGAGTTTATGGCAAATAATAATTTACCAGATGGAAATTTCCCTGAGAAATTTCATTGATTTGACTTTCTCTTCACTTATCCTATTTCTTCATAAGGTGTAGTCTACTTAAAAATAACTTCTGGGATACTGTTTGCTAGAGCAGCATGCAGTTATTTTGTTTCCAGAGGGAAAACAAAACATTGTCTAAACATCAGCTTAATCCATAGCATAGAGTGGAGGCACTATGTCTATTATCCATGAGGAAGTCTGGGAGAACAGAATAAATATTGTGTGGAAAATCCAGAAGGGACCTCTGTCGTAGAGTCTAAATTATGAGGTGTTTTCAGGAAACATGCATTTTATCCCAGGTCAAGGCCAGCTGGGCTGGAAAGGCAATCTCCAGTGACTTGACATTTCCCTGATACCTCCTGGAGGAAATATTCAGGTTCCTAGAGGGGAGAATGTGTTCTGGTTGACAGCTTATGTCTATTTTTAAGGCACCATTACCTATGTCAGGTGATGAAATACTCTGTAAATTTTGACATGGTGAAGGTTGGAATAACTCAAAAGAGGCTTGCTCTGATAGGCTGAGATTACTGTATTCCCTATGAGTCTTGACAGACCCTTACCTCATGTGTACAGACACAGAGAGCCATTCAAATGTGTGTGCACATGCGCAGTCACTGCTAACTTCCTAACTTTGCACCTTTAAAAAGTCTTTCAATTTTGATGCATGGTCATAGAGATAATATTTTGTAAATATTAAGCTATGTCTTTTATTGCCTCTTCAATCATGTTCCCTTGATGCCTTCTACCTTCAAGACTGAGCATGAATCATATGGTCCTTCGGAAGGTGTGGTTTAGGGGATATAACACACAGGACAAAGAGCTGCAAACTATGATTGTGCCCCTCCAAATGTGTGCACCCTTCCAAATTTCATATGTGTAAACCCAAATTTCCAGTGGTGGTATTTGGAGGTGGAGTCTTTGGAAATTAATTAGGTCGTGGTGTAGAGTCTTTATGATGAGATCAATGCTCAGATGAGAAGAAACTTGAGAGAACTTGCTCTCTCTCTCTCTCTCTGCTATATGAGAATACAAGGAGAAGATGGTTGTCTGCAAACCAATAAGAAGCAACTTACTAGGAAATAAATACCAAGACTTTGACATTGGACTTCCCATTCTTCCAGAACTGTAAGAAACAAGTGTTTGCTCTCTCAGTCTCACAGTCTACAGTAATTTGTTTGCAGTAGCCTGATCTAGCTAAGACAACGATGAAAGGGCTGTCCCAGCTATGGAAGAAAAGAAAATGGAAAGATTGTGCCCACTGTCTTGTGGATGATAGAAGAAAAAGTGGATGCAGGGAAAACAATTATTGGTAGAATATTCTCTGAGTACTGATCTAAAGAAAAAAAAGCTTGGAGGTCACCAGATCTAGGTCACAGACATCAATATAGATTCAATTTTGGCTGGTGGAACCCAATTTTGGAGTCAGTCATCAAGGTTGATGACCTAGTTCTCCAACAACTTTATGGATTATAGTTGCTCGTTTCAAAGGTGAATATAATAGGGTATCTGGCTATCGTGAGTTTGGGCCTTGGTACCAGCATGAAACCAGGACATCTCCATCCCCAAATCACAAGGACTACAACATATCTCCTATATCTAAGCATCATACAATGAAAGAAGAGGAGGGATGGGGAAGGGTTGATTCTCACTAGAGAGTGAATTTTGAACTGACTGAAAAATTATCCCAGAGGTTAAGCAACCCTGCAAATGGAAACATCATTAATAGGCAAATTCAAAGTTAGAACTTGTTGCTCCTCCTCCTTCACCCTTGTCAACTACTCAGCAGGACTTGAGAAGGATTCTATCACTTGTAGAAAATAAAGAAATTACTTTCTCTTTGCACATCTGGTATGTTAATTGTGACCTTACCAACATAAGTAATATCTGTCACACAGTATTGGAATCCCTGCTAGGACAAGTATCATTTTCTGGGTCTGTCATTCTCTGGGTGCCGGAAAAGCATCACCTAATAAAACTTATCCCGGCAACCCCATATTTTGGTTCTTTAAATTCAACAGCCTCCTAAGCTTGGTTGGTGCTTGTTCAGAAAATGAAAAATGCCTTTTGGCCTATGTTTCTCGGTGCAGATAAAGATCCTAATTGTGCCATTACAAGCTGGTACATAAATCTGTGTCAGGTTTCTCATAATATTATATCTGCAAATGAGATCTTGAAGGTATTGTTTTCCCTTTCACTTGATGGTAGAACAGAATGCTTCATTGAAAAGTGGTAAAGAAGGATGATTGATTTCAATTCAGACTGAGCGTTTGAGTTTGTATATTTTAGAGGACCTGGGTGTAGAAAACAGCAGATTTTTCAAACACACCAAGAAGACTGGTTGAAACATCTGGAAAAATCGCTTTGCGATTGAATGCATGTGATGTACATCAAAGGCAACAATGAAGGCTCAATCTTCATATTTTTATAGTTTCTTGATTGAAGTGGAAAAGCTGAGTTGCCAGCAATCTTCGGATTCTAAATTGGTCCTTGTTAATACCTGGTATTATTTGCCAGGATATTGAAAAACCTTGAAACAGTGAGAAAATAAGATGCTAAATACCTAATACACTTCTTACAAATTTAAAGGAGTCAGAAAAAAATAATCAAAGCATCGAGAATAATTGGATTAGGAGTTAGTAGATTTCACCCAAATCTTGTTTTTATTGTGGCTTTTTTTCCCCCTTGGCAGGATATTTACTAAAGTTAATAAGAAGCCTTTGTGTTTATTAGCATATTTATCCCAAGTAGCTCAGAGACTCAACAGACATTCTTTTTTTATTTCTCACAACATCTCTACAAGGTTTTTGGCAAGAGGATAGGTATTATCCTTAAACGTGGTGTAGGGAAAGTAACCGTCTTCAAATGTAATTTACAAAAAGTACCTCTTTGACTGAAATCTAAATTGCTGTTAAGGGATTCTCTCTGGGGAATGTTTTTCTCCCCTTTTCTCTTTAATTTAAAGTATGAGACTGTCATTTCTGTCATTAGTTATTGCAGTAACTTTTTCTTCTTCAGACCAAGGTCAAAAGTCTCCCGCTGTTAGTCTAGCCATGAAAGTGCTCGAACATCCACAGCAGCAGATCATGCATATTTATGCTGCACAAGTATTAGAGTAAACATAAGAGGGATGAATTATTAAGGGCAAAGTAAGACTGATGAAATGCTGTGAGTTTGGATATTTGACTGATTTGTACATTTATGAGCTTTCACGAAGCAATTGGAGGCAAAGGAAACAAACTTGGTCTTTCTGCTAAGCACATTCCTTTATATATTTATGGGTGAGTGGATTATTTCAAGAAATGCCCAAGAGTTTCCACTCCACATTTTCAGGGTGCCTTAGGCCCTCTGGTCTTTATGCCCCATGTGCGCTCCCAGTGTGTTTTAGTTCTCCTGGGGATCTTTAGTTGCATTGGGTTTTCTTTTTGAAAAAACTTTAGAGTTAGTATTTACTTCCAACGCCACTTATGCTCAACCACCAGTGCCCCTGTCTGGAATAAAGGTTCCATATCCAGATCCTTAGCTATGATGTGGATAGCAAAATGTCAAACCTCAGGTGGCTTTTTAGAGGCAATTCTTTTGCCGTGTTAAAAAGACCCAATTGGTTGGTGTTTAAGGTCATCATGCTTTAAAAAGCCGTAAGTCAACTCTATTGGATACTAAGACTCTGATAAACAAGCCACCAGAGATTTCAAGGGAAAATAGTCTTGTTCTCCCTTTGTATGATAATGCTGTTCTGCCTTCTTTTGTTGTGGATCCTCACTGATTGCAACAGGTGGGTTGGGTAAAGGCTGCTGAGTGGTGTAGACCCCAGTAGCAGTTTATTATAACCTATGCAATGGGTTGGCAAAGTTGGAAAGAAATATAGTGAGAGACAAATTTTCCCTTATCCTCTTGGTGAACTAGGTGCTGAAATGAAATCGAGGACTGGGAGATGTGGAGATGTGCTTAAAGCTAGGATCTGGAATTTATCTAGCGATATGAATTTTAGGCTCAAGAAGAGAAGGCCAGATTCTAACTACAAGAGCTGTTTTTTTGTTTTTGTTTTTTGTTGTTGTTGTTTAAAAGATTTATTTATTTATGCATACAAGAACTGGGGTACAGGCCAGAGGTGTGGGGGTAGGGGGTGGTGGATGGGTGAGAGGATTCACTAGAGACAGAGTGGGGAACAGAACAGGCAGATTGTCTGAAATATACTGCTGAGGTGAGCAGTGGTGAGACAGGGGAGGTTTGCTGTACCATATGCGTAGCTCCCTGGCCAGCCAGGGATTGAACTCTGCTGCAGATAGCTTCATAGTGCTGAGACTTAACCCCTTGCGCGACCATCGAGGCCCAAGAGTCTTGTTTTTGATGTTATCTCTTGGTTATTTCTCTTTCTGTGATGGGAGGTTTGTAAGTTGTCAAAAGGAAAAAAAAATCGCAAATTAAAACACGTCACTGAAAGTCATTATCTGCAAAAGATTTTACCCTTCAATTTTGCATAAAGAGAATCAGAATCCTTTAAAAAAAAAAACTGTGGTTGGTTACTATTGTCGTAAGAGAGAACAAAGAGGTCCTTCCACTATGCTCTTTAGGAAAATCATAACAGCAGTCAACACCTTATTGCTTGATGTGATTTGATTCTTAAAATTATTTTTCACACTGACAGACTCATGGCATCCAGAGTGGGAGAACCATGTACCTACTAAATAACCACATTTCACAAAGTTACATTGAAATTGTCATATTGTCCAGGTAGTGCTTATCATTTAAAAAATAATTATTTCTTCCCCATTGCTTATAATGACTACTTGAAAGCTCAAAAGTGAAATCTATTTCCTCACCTCAATTTTCTCTCCTCCATCAGGTTTGTACACACCGTGGGACTCTTGGTGACTGCTGGGCTGCTCACATTGATCTTTTTCCTTTCCTGGTGAAGAAAAAGCGGTCTTGAAATTTTTTCTTTGGGGTAAAATATCACACCTTTTGTAAGATAACCGGGTTTTCTCTTCTTTCTTCTGATTTGGGTTATTTTGTATTATTAAACAGGCTCATGCTGACTTAACAGTGATTTATATATCCTTTCATATATTTATATACTGAAATGTTTATTCACAGATTTTGATGCCTCTCTTGTGTCATGCATCATGCGAGGTGTTTGAGGTGCTGCAGTGACTGTAGCACATGTTGCACATACATTCATAGGGTCCATCAGGTTCTGTTACAGTGTGGGTTGAGGGGGCCCCCGATACCCCCAAACCTGCCTGTTCTAAATAGGTTCTGCCATCCACTGCATTGAGACAAAACATGCTCTAGTGTGTAAGACCATTAATGGAAAAAAACTTTAATACGATTATGTGCAATAAGGAGAAGAGAAGAAAAAGACAAAGAATATAGTTTCCAAATCAAACACCCAGGGCCCCCCCTCGTGGTGCAAGGGGTTAAGATGCAGCACTATGAAGCTATCTGCAGCCACTGCAGCACCACGAGTTCGATCCCCTGCCAGGTTGCTGACCCACATGGTGCAGCAGACCTCTCCTGACTTGCCCGCTGCTCCCCTCAGCAGTGTATTTCAGTCAGTCTGCCTGTTCTGTTCCCCACTCTGTCTCTGGTGAATCCTCTCACCTTCACACCTCTGGCCTGTACCCCAGTTCTTGTATGCATACATAAATAAATCTTAAAAAAAAATCAAACATCCAAAGTTACCCATCCCCATATGGGTAAATGTCCAGCCAAACAGGTTTGATCCAAATCAGGACCACTGCCTGCCACAAGTCTAGGCACTTTCTGGTCAGAACACAGAAAAGCGGCCAGACAAGTCTGGAAGGAAAATAGCAAAATCAAAGTCAAGATAAAGGCTGCTATTGTTAACCTCCCCCTGGGTCTCTCATTCACATCTGTTTCAAGTGTCTCCTTCCATGTCCCCCAAGTCCCTGGTACAAGCCCAAGGCTGAGGAGCAAGTGTAGTTTCTTCTCATGTCTCTCTGCTCCATGTACCTCCTCCAGGTCTCTTTCTCAATCTTTCCTCTTTGCAGCTTCCTTCTCCCTTTCTCTTCTCAGTCTTCTCTTCCCCACTCAGTTCCACCTTTCCTTGGGTGGGGCAGAGAAGCTGGAACCTTCCTTTACCCTGGGGACTGCCCTGTTACAGTTCCATTAAATTGGGGGGAACATCGTACCTACTATATTGATTGTGTGATTGGTTGTTCTCATTTCCATAAAAAAATCATAAAAATATATTTTCACCACAGAAGATAGCTGTGATAGTTTGCTTTTGGATTCACTAATCTTAAAAATATTTTACTAATTACTTTTTTCAGTTCTTCTACTATGTAGTGGACTCAAAGAGGTATTAGAACAATTCTGAAAGGTGAAAAAAATAAGTCATGCTAAATCTGTGTTTGGGACTAGGAATCAATATGGCATATTAACTACTCACTCAGTCCACCTGGTCAGTGAAGAACATTCAGTCATTTCATTCTGTATGTTCTCGTAGGTCAGGGCAAGAAGAAACATCCGAAATTTTCACAGGAGTTTGCCACCTTAGACCTAGATAAATCATGGTGTTTCAGCAATGAGAAAAAACTAAGTTCTGTTAATTAAAATGAACAGCTACATAGTCTGGCGTCTGAGCTCCTTGAATACTTTTGAATTCTGTACATCAAATCCGGGTCATGTAGGATGGTCTGGTCTTCTAGGTGTGAAATTTGGTGAATTTACTATGTCAGAGGTCTGTGGTTTCGCTGAATATATATTATCTGTTGCAACCTGAACATAGACCAGAGGAAGAGATTATGGACAAAAGTGCCAAGAGATTATGGACAAAAGTGGCCCAATACTTTCTTCACCTTTCACTTTTAAGCCCTTCACCTCTGTTTCATTGCTTTTTCAACACTGTATCAAAGCAGGAAACTTTAAAATCTCAGTGATCCGCTTTTCCAGGGTCCAAGGTAATTTTAATTAAAAGTGGGTTTTATTTTGAATTTTTTACTTTGTAATTCAACCAAAAAGAAATGAAGGGGACAGAGAAAAAAGTAGAGCAGTTGATCATTTGCTTAATGGCAAAACGATTAATCAATTTACAATGAGAAACAAAGAACTGCATTACAGATTTACAAAATGTTCATTTTCTATGGACTTTGGATATGAACCATCATCAGCCTAATATTCAAGGCAGAGATCTGACAGTTCCAACCCTGAATTCAGGGACCAGTTGATAAATTAAAAATCATTTTAAAATTTAATATTAAAATTGATAATTGCTCTGTGGGAAATAGATTTTTCTGAACTTATACCCTTTTCCTGCAGTGCTGAGCAAATGCAAAGCGATAAACTGTCCATTTGTCACAATGATAGATCGACAAATCCTACTTTTACCCTTGTTCCACAGTACTCATACATTTCAATTAAGGAGAATAAGTGCTACCATTTGTAACACACATCCATATTGTCTTATTAGCTCTTTGGGGATTAAAAAATTCTCTTTAGCCATAGCAAAAATTCTCCCCAAATAAATAAAACTATTGGGGTAATTTATTTGAGGAACACAGCAGGGGTCCAGAAAAAAAGGTTGGTTCTTACTAACATCTTAGACATGTGGCATAGAAAATGTGTTGGTGAATAACTTCTCATCTACATCCAGGGAACAACTAATTTATGTTCTAGTGAGTTTTTCCCCTACCTGACTAATGCTGGTGTATATGTACTTCAAGCTTCAGTGCAATTGTCACTTGAGGTATATTGTATTACTCTTCTGTGTTCTTCACTTATTCCCTTTGCCATGTGCCTTTGCAAAGAGTTAAAGAAAACATGACATGTGTTAAAGAACAGGAAGACAGATGTTATTCAGAATTATACAGTAAGCTATATAAGGAGTGCTACAATGAACATGGCAGGAAGGGTTGGGCTCAGTCGTGAATAACACAAGCAAACGTGAAAATTTGTAATCTAGTAGGAGAGGGATGCAAGTAGGCAGGAAATTACTAAAAGGAAACATAAGACCTAAAGACCTAAATATCAAACTCTAAAGGGGTTTGATTCTGACTAAACTGACATGAAAAGATTGCCGGTGAAGGCAGGGCAGGCTGGAGGAGAGTGGAGGATGAGAAAATTGATTAAATAGGGAGAGTGGTCAGTCACTGAGGATGGAAAATTCTGGCTAAACTGGTGTAGGATTCTTGCTAAAAGTGGATGTATTCAGAGATTGACACATATTTCCAAAAGTTAGAAAATTTCAGAAGATAATTCAGGGAGTCTTATTAAAGTTTGATCAAGAAAAACCTTTTTGTCAAGAGAACTAGAGTAGGTAAGGCATATTGCCTGTTGAAGCTAGGCTTGGTCACATGAATTGCTTTAAGCCATTGGACCCTTAGGAGATAATACAGATTAATAAGTGCTCTGAGAAAGAAGTGTTTGGAGAGAATAAAGTTTGGGAACTGAACTCAGACTGATGATGAGATCATTTGGGAAGGAGAATGTAAGATGCCCCAGTAGACTTCCTAGGGAAGAAATATTTGAGTCATTTTGGAGATGTTGATGCCAAATTTTGAAGCCGACAATATTAGGCTGTTGCTTTATGTGCTTTTACATGCATTGTCTCACTTGTGAAAAGTATGGTGATTTTTCTCTTTTACAAATGCTAAAACTAAAGCTCTATGACATTCAGTAATCTGCCTGAGTTCAAAAAGTTAGCATGTGGGGGAGAGGGGAGATAAGGTTTATATACAGGACTCCTTGACTACTATATAGTAAATTCAACCAAAAAATGCCATCAATGCCACCATCATGTCCTGGGTCTCCTGCCCCAAGCTACCAGTTCCCTAGATCCCTGCTTTTATTTCCCTCGCTTGGTTCATCATCTCCTCCTTCCCTTGCCCTGAAACAAATTCATTCATAACTATAGTTGTGGGTGAAGAGAGAGGAGCTCTTGTTTGTGTCACAGAGAGAAGAGAATATGCAGGAAGGGGGCCACTAATTAGTTGGTCCCAGCCCTTCACGACGCTAGCATGGTTTCTTTATTTCTAAGGCTTCAAGGCAGGGGCCGGGCTGGGCAAAGAACAATGAGTAAGTCATAGAGGTGATGCTTTTAATGATATATCCGCTAATGAAATGGCACTCCATGGGTTCACTTATTAGTAACTTAGCTCAAACAGCCATGTCCTACTGTCAGCTTGCCATTGACGACCCGGTGTGACCTCAGCATTGTCAGCTCCCCCTGAAAAAGAGCAAATGTAGCAGAAAATACAGACGCAGCAGCATAATTTGGAGTGGAAAGATTAGCAACCACAGGGAAAGCTCTTGAAACTCGGTATTTCTAGTTTGCTATGAAATTATGCCAGAAGTGTAGCTATTTGAAGAACAGACTAACCTTGCGGTATTTGGGTTAGCATCTGATTTGTAAACAATAGGATGACTTGATTGAATGTTTTCAGAGGCTGCATGACAGTGTTTGCACTGGAGGAGTGACTAGCACAACTCTATTCTCAACTAATTATATAGTTTGGAGCTTCTTTATGTTTTCCAGGGCACTGGGGTTTTTAACTTTATGTCCAGAAAATGATTTATGGGAAAATACGTTTGTACAGATTTTGCTTAATGATTGGGGGAATCACAAATGATATATGAATGTCGAAGTTTATGATACTTCCTATTTATATAACCTCATTTATTCAAATAACTCAATGCCCTTCATGTCAATTATTGAATTAAACCTTTTAATAGTCCTCTGTCAAATAGAAAGTGTGTATTTATTCTTCATCTTAAAGTTGGACAGATAGGATTGTGGCAAAAGGACTGTCTCACTTGGGGGATGAGCAAGATCTTACATTCATGCTGTGCATGGGTGGTTAAAAGCTACTCTCTAAATGGGACACTCATAAATGAACTGTCCCATTTTTATGCCTCTATATATTCTCATTAACAAATCACAATCCTGTGCATTTGGTACTTTCTTTGTCACACACACGGCTGACACATGTTAGGGCTGATCCTTTGCCATTGTGTCCTATCGAAGCCTCTAGATCACAGCTTTCCAGATCCTTATGTCCTTCCACCTCACCTCACCAGTTTCTCAGTTTGTCTCCTGTGACATTAGAGTAATCAGCTCATTTCTCTCAGAATCTACAACAGCTCCATTCACCAGTAGCTTCTGAACCCTCCCTGCCTTTGGCTATCTAGTCACGAAGCCAAGCAGTAATGAAAATGGGTTTCATTAAACAGGAATCCTACTTATTTTCTCAAACCACTATGCTAATAATCTCCCTTCTCAATATAAAGGCTTAAACACATACCAATATAACTAGTTTTTTTCAGCTGTTTTTTCTAAAGAAGATTATTTCCTGGGGATAAAAATATCCCTCTTCAAAATCCAGGACTTTGTTGTTAGAAATGAAGATCTAAAGTATAGAGAACTCTTTTTTGCTCCAGAAGCGAATGGAGCTTGAAACTCCCACCTTTTAGTCATTCAGTTTTGAAAATGACCACAAAAGAGATATGAAGAGCTAAAACATTTCCTCACTAAAGCATGAATTTTGCAGGCCCTTATGAATAAATCAAGATGAATATTAGAATACAGTTATAGGCATATGAATATGGATAATAGAAATACAATTTTTTCCCCTGGAACAACTAAAACATGTGCTAGGACATGATATTGAAGGAACAGTCTGAAACTCTGATGGGCATTGTGTCTTTCTTAGAGAAAGTCATCCACACAGCAGAGGTCACCCTTCTGACTTGGAATCTGATGTTGCAACCCCATCTTAGTTGGGGTTGTTCTTCAGCCTCCCACCCTCTATCTAATGTCTGTAGTTTCTAGCCGAGGACCTAACTTCCTATTTATCTGCAGACCTGTTGTGAAATCATCCTCCTTGGTAGTTATCCTGCCATTCTGCATCACAGCCTCAATCTCCCTTTCTTCCTTTTCCCCTGTCACAAAATTTGTGATCATCAGCAAGAAGTCGATTTTGACTCTTTTCACTCTCTGGGGCTTTTAGAGCTCTTTGCAAATACAAGGAGCATGACCCTGGAAATTTCTTTTCCCCCAGTAAAGGAAAAAGCTCCACTTGTCAATCAGTCATCCTGAGCAGAAGTCCTCACAAAGGAACTCAGAGCAGCGCTTGTCGAAATCCATCAAGGTGGAGGGGGTGGGGAAGATGAGGGTCAAGTTACTAAATAACTGTGCTCAGCTTTAAAGTCTAGCTTCAGGGTTATTACTTGCATTGCTTTTCAGACTACTCAACACAGCAAAGATACACTAAGGAATGAAAGAACACCAAATCCTTTGTTGCTGAACAAGTTTGAGGAGCAAGGTATTCTGAATAATGGAATTTCTGGTTAATTGAATGTTAACCTATGTGTAAACAGATCTTACCTAGGGCAGGGTACTGGCTGAAAGCACAGAAAGAGGAATGCCTGCTTTCAGATGCTCACACGACTTAATGAATCACCCCACACTACTTTCGATCTTCCTTCTGGTTCTTAGATTTGTTTTATTTCATAGTGAGTTGTGCATATATTTCTCTCACTCAGTAGGTTATAAGCAGTTTTAGAGCAGAAGTGTTTTTTTTCCTGTCTTTGTAAAACCTGTAAAATATCTCACATTGTGGATGTTCATTAATTCTTTGCTGAGTTGAATTGATTTTGCCTCTCTACAGTATTTTCAGACATAGTGCTTTACCAGCTACAAATGCCCACTTATGCATGCCTTAAGTACAAAAAAAGAGGTCAGAAAAACATGAAGTTAGAGTATATATTGATGACTTTTATAAAACTTAAAAGCAAAACTTTTTCTTAAAACTTCACATGTTCAGAAAACAATACCTGAAATCTCTACACCCACCCACACACAAACACACACACAAAATCTGACATATTTTCTACCAGAAATGATAAAAGATAAAAAAAAGGATCATAAAACAACAAAGCCCCTTGAAAACAATAGATATATAATTTTAAAGAGACTGAAACAGACTCAACAACAAACATTTATTCAACACCTCCTGTCAATGCGGTATTAGGTGCTCTGATGGTACAATTAGGAAGTCAAATATTGTGCCCCTACTTCATTTTACATGCTGTTCTAGGTCCACAGGATACATCAGGGAACAACAAAATATGCTGCCCTCATAAATCTGGAGGGGAGAGCTCAATAATCAGCAATTAACTTAGCACCTAAATTATATAGCACCCAGAAGGGAATAAATGCAATAGATAAAGAAACAGAGCAGGGAGCGAGCGGCTGGGCAGCAAGTTAAATAGTGCAACTGAGTTGGTTTCAATAAGAAGGTGATATCTGAAGTAAGACTTAAAAGAGGCGAGGAAAGGAGTCAAGCAGATATTTGGGGAAGAGCATTCTGGGTAAATGGAATGATCAGAGCAAAGGATGAGAGCAAGCCTGCCTGTTGAGGGACAAGATCAGGGCAGTTTGGTTAAGGCAAAATAATAGGAGAAGGGTAGATGGTGAGGTTAGTTTTGCAGAGGCAGAGGGTACAAAGTCTCGTAGGCCACTGAAATGAAAACTGAGTAAAATGGAGATTTTTAGCATAATTCTTAAGAGAGAAGTAGTATGATCTGAGATATATATATATATATATATATTTTTTTTTTTTTTTTTTGAAGGCTCTTTCTAGCTCCTTGCTGAGGAAAGAGTACAGAGGTGTCAGAAGCAGGAACATTGCTTCAGAGGCTTTTGTATAACCCGCGTGAGATGTGTTGATGCCTGAATATTCTGTTTCCCCCATTAAACTCCAAACTCCTATAGGGAAGGCACATTCTGTCCTTTCCAACATGGCTTTCACCATAAAGTAGGTACAAACACATGTATTTTGAGGTGTCTGGATATGGAACTTGAGTATATCACAGAAAAAAATCACTAAAATCTTCCCCAAAGGATGATATAGAGCTGTAGACAGAGGAGGGTAAAATCATTTGTGTCTTTTAAGCTTTGTAATGGAGGAAACATTTCAATAAGACTGCAGGGACTGATCATGATGGGAACAGTAGCAGTGAAAATAATAGCAGCTACTATTTATTGAGGACATATTGCATTCCAGACTATGCGCAAAATGCTTTGCATGTATTTTGAAAGGTTGAGGTAAGTGGAGACATTTTAAAATGGAACTGGGGCAGTCATATCAGAGGAATTGTCTTACATCACTAGTCAAACTGCCAGCCCTTCAAGAAGCTAGAAAGAACCAGAATATTCTGTTTGAAAAGAGTGATAAAAGGGAAGTTTTACTTACTTTTTTTTTGACCTTGTGACCCCTTCATCTGGCCGTTACTCCTCTGTTACCTACTTCCTTTTCTTTTTATGAAAATCCCTCACTGTCATCTCTCTTTGGGGGCATGTTTTAAGTTTTTGCCTAAATCTGTGTACCCTGAATTGTAATTCCCTGCTATTCCCAAATAAACACATTTTGGCTTGCTTCCTAACCGTGTTGTTTTCTTCTTAAAGGTTAACAGTATCATTGATAGCAAAGGCCAGAGTAACAAATCTCCAGGACAGAAAGAAGCAAAATTTATGGTTTAAATAGAAGATTGGCTAGTTATTTTGCTTTATTGAAAACCTGGTGCAGACTATATAATGAGAAATAAAATTGGAAAGGTAAGTTGAGGTTACCTAGATTGTGGAAGATCCAGAAATTCATACATCATGCAAGTGTTCTGGATATTATTCAAGTTTCTGAAGTTTATTTGTTTATTCAGCAGGGGAGTGATAAGTTTAAAGCTGAGCTTGGGGAAGATTAATATAACTTTCAGATTACCTCTGGATCATTTAGCTAGAGAATAAAACTAGAGGAGCAGTTGTTTCTAAGGTCAAAATTACAGTTTTATCATTTGGAAGCACTGATGTGGAAAACAGAAAAATGACACACCCTCATATTTGTATGAACTTGTACAGTTTGCAAAGCTCTCTCATTTGTATTATCCCACTTGATCATCACAGCAACCCTGCTAGGTGGCATCCTTATCACATTTTACAAATTGAGATGATTTATGCAAAAGCGATCAGTGTGGTCTGGCCTGTAGTAGATACTCAAGAAATGTTAGTTGAAGTGGAAAAATAAGGAAGCACTGGTTTAGAAAGTCTAAGCATATTGCCCAAGGTCGTATAGCTGAACATAAATGACAGAGCCAAAACTTAAAGCCAGTTTGTCTGAGTCTGAGTCTAATTCTCTTTGCTGAAACTCTAACTGCTTCCCTGCCACACATCACAGGGCCTCAGAAGTTTTTGGAATATGACAGGTGAAGAAATCAAGCATAACTTCTAGTTAGCTAACCTAATTCAACCTCCCAATATGGAAAATATTACTTAGTATAACATTTTATTTGTAGGGTTTCTGACATATGCTTATATATTTATATTATGTATGTGTATGTGTTACCATTATGTTACATGCATACATGACTGTATGATGTGAAGAGAGAGAGCCTTTTAAAGGGAGGATTTCCATATTCTGAGGTACTGGAGGTTAGAGCTTCAACATATGAATTTTTTAAGGAAACACAATATACCCAAAACATAACACACACACACACACACACACACACATACACATATACACATATATGCATTTGAATTTATCTGAGTTTTTGCTTGGAGGTCTTTTAGTTGGTACATCCAATTTATTCCCTCAAATTTTAACATGTGGTATTTGTACATTAAAAACAAAGTCCCAGGGACAATGACATAAAGCATGTCCATCAGTGACACACCAGACTTTATACCTCTGTAATCTTGCTTATATTAAATATCTTTATTCACTTACTATTTTCCACCTGTGTGGCCATGGGCTAGTTATTTAACTTCAGATTTTTATCTGTAAATTGTGGATGAGGGGACTTTCTTGGCACATGTGGGTGAAGATTAAAAATAATACATGTGGACATATTTTGCATAGAACCTGCCCCTTTGAAGGAGCTCAGTTCTGGTAGCCCAGTTCTCATCACCAATCTGACGGTGCACACAGATCCACAGATAACGCCACTAGAACTGGATATGCGCTGCCTGCCACAAGGGATCATATGACAAAAGACTGCATTTGCTTGAGTGTCCCGGTATTTGCTTATCCAGGATATTTCTGTAATAAATACAATAGGCAACTAACTGTCAAGTCTATAGATAGATCATTACCTAAGCTAAAAATTAAATTAAAAAAAGGTATATTATGTTCAAACTATTAAAGAGTCTTTGTGGGTCAGGACGACCTGGTATTGTAACATAATTTTTCTTTAAAAATATCAGCCACCTGAGTGATGATGAGGAAGTGGACCTTGCGAGTCCTCTAGCAGCCGTGTGAGCGGGCTTAGAAGCAGACTCTCTAGCCCTGGGAGAATCTTGAGACCATAGCCCCAGCTGACAGCTTGCCTGTGTTTTGAGCCAGAGGCGCTCAGTTAAGATGCACCTGATTCCTCACCCACAAAGACTCTGACATGATAAATGTTTGTTGTTTTAAGTTGCTAAGTTTCAGAGTAATTTGCCACATACACAGTAAATAAGTACTATTACACCTAGCTTGGAACAAATGGGTGTTTTTTAAGCACAGGTATGATTATTTGAATGACATTACAGAAATGCATGTTTTATTTCTTTGCACTCAGGTATCGTGTGTGTACATATATACATGATGCAGTGAAACAGGATGGGTCTCTCTTCCTGCCCCATCAGATAAGCATTCCTATCTATTGCATCTAACAAGTTTGTCTTCTTGAATTCTAAGGAAAAGGAAAGATATCCCTAGGAGGATACTAAGTTAAACATCAAGTGTTTAACAAAGCAAGCTGGTGCCCACCTGAAATCTCCACTGCCTGCATCAAAAGGACATGCCGACCCTTACCTCTCTCCTTTTTGTTTTACTCCTTTGTATAAACAACCCTGCCCTCTTCCAAAGAGTAGGACGGTGATCTTTCAGACACAAGTCTGCTGCCCTCCTCAATTTGTCTACAATTTGCCCTCCTCAATTTGTCTACTTTCCTTCTCCTCAAAGTCTGTTTCCTTTTATTGGCTTAGGGAAACTGAGGCTGGAGTTTGGTATCATTCAAGCCGTATTTAAAAAGAGGAAGACTTCAGAATCTTTGGGTGAGATTTTGTTAGATGTAATAAAATAAAAAATAAACAGAGGTATTTTATTTTTACCCACTGGTAAAGAAGTCAGGCATGACATTGCTGAAAACCACTTTGAATACCACAGTAATAAATCACAGCACCATTTAGGATCAAAGCTCACAAATGAGATATGTGCGAGGAACTCTGGCTGCTTAGAAAGGTGCTGGATGAAAGCAGAATAATGGGATCAGGAAAAGAAGGAACTGTATAACTGAAAGTAAACATATTTAATTTTTACTCTACTAGATAAAACTGCAAATTGATACATCATCCACTTTTTTAAAGTCAGGGTACAAATACATAATAGCATTGATGAATTGAATTTATAGGGCACTTCTATATCTGTTTTACCTATCTGTGGTGTCAGTCTTGTAGTTCAGTTGTGAAATAGGCCAGAATAAACATTTTCTACCCAAATTTTATATAAGGAAAATAGATTTTTTTTTTAGCGTTTTCTTCCCCCTCCCTTTATTGAGGGGTTAATAGTTTACAACACTGTGTATGACTTGGGGGAATAGGCTTACATCTCCTCGAATGTAGGTTACCATCCAAGTACCCATATCCCTCTCCTGTGGATCATTATGTCCTCTTACAATTTTGTCCCCACTCCCCCATCTTTTCTCTCTCTCTCTCTAGTAGCCTCAATTCTGCAGTCTTATTTCTAGGGTTTATTGTGCTTTAGTTTTGTCAGTTCCTTTGTAGCTTTTGGTGGTGGTTGTTTGTTTTATCTATATTTCACATATGCTTGAACTCATCCAGTATTTTTTCCTCTAATAACTTATTTCACTTAGCCTAATCTCCTCCAGGCCCATCCAAGTTGTCATATGGCAAGAGTTTATCTTTTTCATAGCTGAGTAGTATTCCATCATGTACATATACCACATCCACTCCTCTGTCAATGGGCATTTAGGGTGTTTCCCTAACTCGGTTATTATAAATACTGCTTCAAGGAACATAAGAGTGCATATATCCTTTTGAATTAGTGATTTTGTGTTCTTCAGGTAGACACATAGGAGTGAAATTCTTGGATTTTATGTGGGAGATCTACTTTTAATATTTTGAGGAAACTGCATACTGAGGAAAACAGAGATTTGACTCTCTCACTTTCAGGGTGCACAATGACTAAGTTATCTTTCTTTGCAAAAATTTGAAAATTTTAGTTCATACCTCATAAACTGGTATCTGGTTATGATCTGCCTATGATCTGTATCTGTTTATGATCTGTATCTGTTTATAAACTGGTATCTGTTTATTATCTCTCCATCCATCCTTTATTATACATTTTTTCTATCTATGTCACCCATTCATCCACTCATCCATCTATCTTCTGTTCTTGTCTAAGATCAGCCATCTGACCATCATATCCCTCAGGAAGAGTCCTGAGTCTGGAAGTAAGGCAAAATGTCTCAGCATATTGACTCAAACAACTACCGAAGACATGTCCACTAAAACCTAAACTCTGAAATGGGAATAATTAACTATTGAAGTTTATTTCAACTATATAAGTTTTTCTGTGAAAAACCTATGGATGTTTATTTTAAATATGATGTTAACAAGCTTGGTTTTTGTTCATTTGTTTCTAAGACTTTAAGACCAGAACAGATTGAAAGTGAGACTGAGAAATCATAGTGGGAGGCTGACACCCTGACAGTAGCCAGAATTACTAACAGCGAGGGGAGATAAAGAAGAGAAATTAAAAGTCAACCGTGGGACTGAAGAAAACAGGTTTTGGACAATTTAAGGTGGTGATAAACAATGTGACTAGTTTCAAAGCGGCCTACAGTAATGAATGCTCATAATTATCACCTTCAAGCCATAAAAATGTCAAAATAAGATCAGCATCTTTAAAGAGACAAAGTGATTGTAGCTGGCATATTTTGAGTATTTATTTTTGTAGCAAGAGCCATGCTAGGTGCTTTACATACATTATCTCTAATCCTCTCAACCCTAAAGGTTTTGGAGAGAGAAAAATAAGTCTTTTAGAGTTTAAGCCACTTCCTTAAGGTCATGCAGGTGCTAATAAATGTATGAGCAAGGATTTAAACTCAGATTTCTCTGATTAAAAACCCTCATCTCTGTCCAGTATTCCACACTAACCAAAAGATGCCTATCAAAAAAACTGCTTAAGGTTAAAAAAAAAGAAAAGAAAAAGTGTTTTAGTGCCTCAGGGTATAGTTTGCTTATCTGGAAAATAAATCAATTTTGTTCTACCTGTCATTCCCTCAAAGATCACATAAGTGAAGGGTTAATCTTTGTGTACTTTTGGCCAGGGAGAGTACATTTTCTGCTAGAGATGAACAGGATTAAAAAATAATTAAAGCTGTGCAGCAACAGAACAGGTTGCAGTTTAGGGAGTAAGTTTCTCATGTCTGAGAACATTACTGTTTAACATTTTCCAAGGATGTTAGAAACATTATTTTTACAAAGAAAAAGAAATGGATCGCTGAGGACCTGCCTCATTTCTAAGAATTGGTATCTTGAAAATCCCATTTTATCCTAATATGCAGCATTTCTAACAACTCAAACTGGTGAAGAAAGATATGCTTCTAGATGAATTGCCATTCCTTAGAGCACAAAAATAGTGAGTTCAACCCTCTTGGCAGTTGCATTTAGTTAAGCAATTTTTTGCGTCTTTAATTCTTTGGTGTCAAATGGATCACTGTATGCTCAATGCTTAATTACCGAATCTTCATCATCCCCAAATACTTCTGTGCTTAATATTTATTAAAACCCCTTTTTCAGTGAGACAAACCTCATCTACCATCTGAAATCTAATTTTCATGACATTTTGTAGATAGTAGTAAGAACTAATAATATACAGTGCTGTTTGAAATCATCATTTCTTATGTTATACAATGAAATTAATTTTTCCTTTTGATTTTTAATATGTTTCTCTTGTTCTAGTCAAAGAATGGTAGGGTGCCTTCCAAGTGATAATTTTGACCAGTCATTTTAAATTGCTATTCAAAATAGACTGAGTAGAGTTTCACGTGAATATTTCTATTAAATTTCCCATGATGTTACTTATGATTCAAAATAGCTATTATGGTTAAAAAGAAAACCTAAAGGAATATGTAATCAAATATTTTATAGGTTACTCAAAACGGATGAAATGAACTTCAATTAGCTAATGTAAGTAATGATAAATATTTGTAAGAAGAGTTTCATTGATTAATACATTTGGCCATTCATTCCAGAGCTGGCTTATCTATTGGGTTCAGTTGTAGAAGCTTGAAATTCACAATAATTCTAGGGGCATACAAAAATGTTTTATTTTCAAGTCAGAAGAAAAAAGAACTTCTAGATAAAATGTTTTGATATATGTATATTATTAATATACTCATATTTATAGCAATGCAAATATAAAAATATATGTGTGTATATATTAACTACTTTAATAGAGATAGTGACACATGAAGGCAAAAGTGCCCAGGGCTCATGCAAGATATAATGCCACCCAGATTCACTCATTTTAATAAATTTAGCTGAGCTCTCTGATATTTGTCAGTAATTATGCTAGATCTGATGTATGTGTAGGATGGGAGGAAAGTGAGGGGAAGAGTTAGATTGGACAAAATGAATTTTTGTTTTTGTCTTCATGGAATGCATGAACTCCTTTCTAATGGGTAGAGGGAGTATGTGAATTGATCATTACAATACAATATGGTAAGTGATATTACAGTTATAGATAAGTTGCAAGGGAAGCTCAGAGGATACAGTGACCAGCTCTTCTGGTGGGAGTGGTGGGAGTGGGTGGTAGTTACACTGAGCCTTAAACAGTGCAGGGTAAGGAAAAACGTCAGGCTTTTCTGCCCTCCCACCATCAGGATAGATGGATCCTTGCGGTCCTGAATGCATGCCTGATGGCGGGCACCTGGAATAGGGTGTGGGCAGATGTAGATAGGGTTCACCTGGGCTAAGACAGTGCTTTTTTTTTAAGGGCAGCGTCATGGGGACGCCAGTAGAAGCCGAAAGAGAAGCCAAGAGAAAAGCAAGAGAAGCAGAAGCCGAGAGAAGGCCGGAGAGCCCATGGAGTGAAGACCTGCTTGTGGGCTGGGAGGCCTGCCTGCCGTGTACCTGGTAATCCCAATAAAAACCAGCAAAACCACTGAGGACTCTGACTCCTCCTTTACCCGGTCTGCATGGGATCCTAGAAAACCTGACCTGTGTCCATCTGTAAGGGCAGGACTGGATACAGTGCAGATCCCATGCAGAGAAAAGGAAGAGAGTAGCAGGGGCACCAGGCATATGGCAGGCAGGGCCTGGGGGGCTGGGAGGCTGGCATGCCTCCCAGCCCCCAGCAAGTCTTCACTCTATCTGGGCTCTCTGGCGTTCTCTGCTTCTGCTTCGGCTTCTCTTCAGGTTCTGCTGCTGCTGGCTGGGGCTGCTCGCGTCCCCCCCGTGACGCTGCCCTTAAAAGCACAGTCTTAGCTCAGCTGAATCCCATCTACCTATGCCCACACCCTACTCCAGGTGCCCGCCATCAGGCATGCATTCAGGACAAGGATCCATCATCTATCCTGATGGCGGAAGGGCAGAAAAGCCTGATATTTTCTTTACCCTACACCATCCCTGCCACTACAAACAGTGAAATGATTAATAAGGAGATAAGAAGGGAGGCTATATTATAAACAAATGGATGGCATGCGCAAAAGCCTTGGGGGTGATATGTATGGGCATTTTACAAAGCTTCAGACAGATCTTTGTGGTTGCACAGAGTATATGAAGAAAAGGTAAGCAGGGTTCAAAACAGGAAATGGTGTGGGTGCCATTCTTGTCCAGCCAATGAGATTGTGGTTGCATTTTACTCTACACAAGAGGGTTTACTACTCTTAACCTTGGCATTAAGTACTTTTACCATCTAATCTGCACTTATATACCCTCTCCCAAGATGCTCTACCAGGATACTCTAATGTCAACCATCCATTTGCATTTACTTTCCTATTTTTGCTCTTTTGCACTTGTTCTCCCTTTACCTTGAATGTACTCCATTCTCTCAAAAGGACCATGTAGGGTAAAGGAAGATTGCTCAGGCTTTTATGCCATTGGCCTCTGTGGCTCTCACCTGAGGCCTTGAATGCAGGAGGCACTTGAGAGCAGGGGTGCAGGGCATGCATGCTTGATGGCAGACACCTGGAGTATGGGTGGGCCTGCATAAGTGGGCACACCTAAGCCTAGGAAGTCAGGCATCTAAGGGCAGTGTCACAGAGGACAGAGGGCAGCAGAACAATGGCTACAAGAGGAAGAGGCCACAAAATGATGCCAGGAGAGCCCAGAGAGAGTAAAGATTCACTGGGGGCTGGGAGGCCGACCAGTTTCCCGACCACCTGCCTGCCCTGCACCTGTTTGCTGCACTACAAATGGTGTAGAAAGAGCATTAACAGCTCAAAAAAGCTACTGAGGGCTCCAGGACTTTCCTTTTGTGCCTTCCAGGCACAACAGACCATCTCCACAACATCAACTTCCTCCCTGAAGCCACCTCAGCCCAAGGCAGCATATTCACAAGGTCAGTACAGTTCAAATTGAGGAGGCCCTTTAGGATGATGTAGTCTTTAACCTTCATTTTGTTGTTAACTGAGGTTCAGAGGGACGGAGAAACTTGTGCACATTACCAGCTTATAAGAAATGGAAGCAAAATGGCACTAAATTCATAGGACTTTGGTAGGAAACAGTATCTGTTACAATTGTCTTCACAATTCACTTGGCGATTAATCAATCATGTGTTGTCTTAACATCACTGGAGTTTCAGCTATTCAAATTTTACCATTTGATTTGTTTATACCGTGTTGAATTTTCCCAACCAAATGCTACTGTCCTGTGGGCTAGAACTGCCTCTTGCGGTGATTTCCCACAGGACCTAAAGCAGTGATGCGAGTCAACATATCAGGAAGTCTACATATTTAATAATCTAATTGAGTTGCCTCATCATCATGAAATTATGTCTACATTATAGAGATTATGAAACCTATGGCAAAATAGAAAACAGCACCTGCCTTGGGCTTACAAGCAGCAGGGCCTGTGACATAGATCCTATGTTCTTGATTTATTGAGTGTACACTTCAGAAAAAAATCCTGTGAGAGTGAGGATAGAGAAGAGGAAAGAGCCAGGTCTTGTCTGGGACACTTGATCTGCTGTGGGGAGGGAGGGCGTCTGGTATCTAAATCCCTGCAGAATCATCCTGACTTGAGCAAGGGGAACTGATTGTCTGAATGTCTTTCTGAAAGCAAGTCTCTGCTTATGGGCTGCCCAAGGGTGAGGCAGGAGAGAGGAGGGTAAGTGCAACCTCCTTGGAAGGGTGCTCTTTTCTGCTAAGAATGCTCTGTCAAGAGAAGGCAGCTGTGAATCATTAGGCAACAACAAATCACTTCAGTTTGGGATGAGGATACCCACTCAGTCACGGGAACCTCGGTAGAGCACCAATAACATCTATTACTACTTTCATCTGGGGAGCCAAAAAGACCCAACCAAAGAATAAAACAAGAAGGCCGGATGGTCAAACCAAAGTGCTGATCTTCTCCACTAAAGTCTGGCCTCTCTGGTAGGTGATAAATTTTATCAAGCTATTCCCATAGAGGCTTACTAGCCAATATCCATATTGACCCCAATTTTAATAAAAACAGATTTAATGCACAAACAAATGATTCAGCTCTTCCAATGGTCTGACTTACTCTCTCAGAGGAATGCAGTTACTGCTGAGAAAAAAAAATGCCCACAGATCATCAGATGTGAGATCATTTCCAAGGGTTTGAAGAACAAATATTCACAGTTCCTATTTTGCCTCCAAAGAGTCACACTGACTGAGGAAAGTGCCAAGCCCCAGAAGTAATCCCCCCAATGCCAAGTAATTTTCCCTACAGATAACGTTGGAGAAAGAAAGGAAAGAAGAAGGGGAGGAAGAGGCCTATATAAATGAATACTTTCCTCAGAGATCTCATCTGACACACAAATATCTATGGGGTACAGAGACCCAGCTCTGGAATTAAAAAATACAGTCTGCCCAGTAGCATGGAGTCTGGCTGTATTTGACAGGCCCTAAAGACACTCTCCCTCTGGGCTTTGAGAGTAATTTACTGACTCTAATCTTAATTTGAGTTCAGCAATTAGGATTCCATCAACTCTCTGCTACTTCAAATGGCCTCTGTTCTTATCGCATCATTCTCACAAAAGGAAGTTTCATTTTTTCAAGCCTTGGATTCCTCAGTTTATGCCAGTCAATCTGTGTTGCCTCCCATGGGAAGCCCAGCTGTGCATCTGAATCCGGACTTAGTAACCAAAGGAGGCTTTCTGCTTCCCAAAGCATCGCCCAGTGAAGCCAGGAAGCAAGGAAAACGCCTGGACCCCTTTGGTGGTTTCTTTCACTGCAATCATCTACGCACTGCTCTGGGGTGATTTTTTATCTTTTTTTTATTTGGTAGACCTCTTACAGTGTTTGATATAGAATTATTCGGCATTCCACTGCAAAGATATAGCGGGTGGTTCTTACAGATTTACTTGAGCACCTTGAAGCTTAGCTGCCAGCCCGGCCCCTGTGCTGTTTCTGTTATTAGCCCCCAATCAGACCAGATGCCTGGCATTCCCAATGGCTTTGCACAGGATGTTATGAATATAAATTTGGAGAAAATAATTAGCAATAATAATTTGTAAGAAAACTGAGGTCAGAACTTCCATAATGTCTACTTTTCTCTTGAATTTATACCTAATTACATTATATTTAAAATATGACAAACTCTTAATGCACTTGGCATAGAAAGAAAAACCAATTAGCAAACGGGCACTCAAAAATGTTTTTCTGAAAAACCATTTTATCATGCAACCTCTGTAATTACAACTTTTAACCCTCAGATAGTGTTGGAACTCATAACAGGAGAAGTTAAATAAGCAGTCAAAATGCATCCCCATCCTCCAAACCTTCCAAGCTTTCACTTCACTTTGCATTTTTTTTAATTAATTAAAAAAAGAATCATTTAATGTGGGTGGATTTTTCCATCCCCTATTAACAACTACTAATAAATGAGCTTTAACTAGAAGATCATGGAAGTGAGGAGAGTCTCAGGTGAATTTTCCAACCAGGGAAGTGGGGAGAAGGGGGGCAACATAAATGGCAATTTGGGAAAGAGAACTGTTTTGGTAGGAAGGAAATGTTGATTTTGTCCATGGTATATTGGGACACTCACAAGGAGATTTCATTGGGACTGTGAGCAGCTGATGAGACATAAGACATGATGAAAAATTAGGGAGTTGTTCTCATCTTTAGCACCTGTGGCTGTCTCCTAAATGACACAGATTTATTGCCCCTGTTCACCTGTATGTGAGAGAAAGAATGTGCTAGGTATCCTGGGGATGCCCGGGAGATGCCAGCACGGGGGCTGGGTGCTGGGTCTGTGAACTATCACACAACCTCCCTCTCACTACATCCTTGAGGGCAAGGGGCCCTCCTCACTCTATATGCTAATGCTTTTTAATGGGTTTGTCCTGATGAGAATTCAGGAGCTAGAAATTGGCCAATTTTCATTCCCATTTAACTGATAAGGGGTGGTCAGTGAGACAGTTTGAACCCCAGGAGATTATGGGTTTTGGCTTCACTGCCCACATGACTAAAGAAAACCACAATTTCTGAAAATGTCTTCTCCCAGAGAGTAGAGAAAGGGAATGAGGAAACTGTTAATCTGGTCCTAATTCTGAACCACCAGGGGAAATTGGTTGATGAAGTGGAAGTGCTTGAAACCAGGGGTGAGAAGCGCCCACACCATGCCATCCTAATGAGATAACTAAGAGTGAGAGATAACTAAGGCCTTGTGGGCTGTGTTCCTGGACGTCAGGAGGACAGGTTTTTTTTTTTTTTTTTTAAGATTTATTTTTATTCAAGAGCTGGGGTTACAGGCCAGAGGCGCAGGAGGGTGAGAGGATTCACCAGAGACAGCAGGGAGCAGAACAGGCAGACTGATGAAATACACTGCTGAGGGGAGCAGTGGGTGCGACAGGAGATGTCTGCCCCGCCATGTGGGAATCTCCCTGGCCATCTGGGATCGAACCCGCACTGTAGAGGCTGCGGACAGCTTCACAGCTCAGCGCCCAACCTGCTGCGCCACCGGGGTGGCCCCTATTTATTTTATTTTTTAATGTATTTATATATTTTTTATATCATTGTTTATTTTTGTACAATGTTTGATTTCTCCTCTCACTTGTAGTCCCCCACAATTCCCACCACCAAGTCACCTGTGAACCTCCTGTTTTGATGTCTCTCCCCCTCTCTCCTGCTGCATGTCTCCAATTTATAGTTTGCTGCTAGTTTTGTCTTTTGTTTTTTCTTTATACCTTGTTTGATTCTCCTATATTCCTCCTATAAGTGAAACCATCTGATATTTTTCTTTTTCCTTCTGACTTATTTTGCTAAGCATAATCCCTTCCAGTTCCATCCATGTTGCTGCAATAGGCATGAGTTTATCTTTTTAAATTGCTGAATAGCATTCCATTGTGTATATATACCACCTCTTCTTGATGCAGACTAGCATTTTTTAAAGCAGAGAACAGACAGCAAAAATTCGAAAGGAAAGAAATTTGAAGAGAATTGGAAAATAATCAAGAATAGGATTCTAACTCTGTAGTTTCTTTCTTTCCCCTCAGCTTTATTGAGGCATAATCGACAAATAAAATTGTAAGATATTTAAAGCATACAACGTGATGACTTGATATACATAGACATTGTTGAAAGGATTCTCCCCACTGAGTTAATTAACACATCCATCACCTCATATCTTTTTTTGTGGGAACATTTAAGTTTTACTCTCTGAGTAAATTTCAATTCTGCTATATAGTATTATCAACTGTAATCTCCAGGTTAGATCTCAGACTGTTTTCATCTGATAACTGAAAGTTTGTATTAATTTACTAGCCTCTCCTTATTTCCCCCAACTTCACTCCTGGCAACTATTTTTCTGTTTCTGTTTATAATAGTTTTGACTTTTTTTCTTAGAATTTTATTTTTTTTTTGACTCTATGTATAAATGTTGCCAGGTAGTATTTGCCTTTTTCTTCTGACTTATTTCACTCAGCACAAGTGCCCTTTAGGTCCCTCCATATCTTTGCAAAAGACAGCATTTCCTTTATCATGCTTGAATAATATTCCTTTGTATATACATACCGCATTTTGTTTATTTTCATCCCTGCTGGGCTGCTAAGATTGTTTCAATTCCTTCACTCTTGTGAATAAAATCTGTATAGTTTCAGGGCTTCCCTGGTGGCACAGGCGGTTGAGTGCCACACTGTGAAGCTGTCCGCAGCCTCTACACCATGGGTTCGATCCTGGCCGGCTGGGGAGAAACCCACATGGCATAGCAGACCTCTCCTGTCTCGCCTGCTGCTCCCCTTTGCAGTGTGTTTCATCAGTCTGCCTATTCTGTCTCTGGTGAATCCTCTCACCCTCCCACACATCTGGCCTGTATCCTGGTTCTTGTATAAATAAATAAATCTTAAAAAAAAAAAAACAAGAAAAGCTACTTTAAAAATCTCTATAGTTTCAGATTGTCCTTAGAGATTAAAGATTGATGAAGCTAAGGATAAATCAGAGCATAGAAAATTTCTGACAAGTTTAGATTTTGAAAGAACTTGTACAAATTTTTACTAAAAGAGGAATAATTTGTCTAAATAAATAAACTTTGTTTTTCAGGATACTGAGATGTGTTTAGTTAGACTGAACCAGTCTTCCAAATGACTTACTCTACTTTTGTTAACTTCCCAGGGCAAGATTAAAGCTTAGAGCCACTGATGACTGGCTAGTCAGCTTCTTAGTGACACTACCATGACTGCCATCAAATGTTTCTGATTTTTAGCTTGTGCCATGTTGGTGGTTTCTAACCACTGATCTGAGGACTCCGAGGGATCCCAATAGTTTTTGGAGTGAAAGAAGACCCTGAATGAACAGTATTGCTTTAATATCCCACTGTTCACTATCTCAAGCCCCACTTTCAACCAAGGAGTTCACCTAATGTTTTTTAAGTATGGTTGATAATGTATGACTTCAATTTAAAGTGATTTCTGATAAAATGTTTGAAAAATTAAACTACCTTATGCCATTCCATGGGTTATAATTCCAAACATAAGAATAGTGGGCCATATGTGTGTGAGTAAGCAAAAAATGATTAAGATGGAGGCTCAAACACACACACATACATATATATGTGTGTATATATATATACACATATATATATATATATAAACTAAATACCAATAATAATCTAGGGAAAACGAAGGCATATAAGCAAGAGGAAGGAGGGAGCCCAGACCTATAAGAACCCCAGAAGCCTAGAGCTAGAAATTGATTAGTCCTTCTGAAAATGACAGTGAAAATGTAATTTTTAAATTGTATTTGGAAGATGATGATCAAGGATCACAGTTTGGCTAAATTTTCTTTTGTTATTCCTCGGTTCTGATAATAAACTGTTTATTCTTTTTAAATCACTTCTATCTATATAAATATCTAATTATACCTAATTATAATCTTAAATTAAACATACTTTAAAAATAGTTCACCATTATTTACCCTAAACCTAATGGGTTATAGTTTGGTGGTCTTTTCACCAAATTCTTTTGAAAAAATATGATTCAACTTTCAATGTTCAATAACAAACTGTTAGGCTAGAAAATTTATAAAGTTTGGTTCATTTTGAATCTTTTTTCTTCCTCTGCTCTCCTGAGTCCTTCATCTTTCAAAGTCTATGGTGGGCCCTAGGATTTGGAGCTGCTGTGCCATGTTAATGGTGAAATTTAGCCCAGCTGATTTATCTTTGCTTCTGGCTGCAGAGAATTCTCCAGGGTGTGCTATGACCTCCCAGCCACTTGCTTTCTGCTGAATCTGCTTGTGCAGAGGTTGATGGTGTCGAATCCTGGTGTTACCTGGCTGCTTTCAAAACTTCTTGCTCAGCACCTCTTAGACTTGCTCATGTTTGTTTTGAAAATAATTTGGGTTCAACCAAAATAAAAAATTGTCTGCGACATATGCAAGCAGAATCTTCATGGGGATGATGGTTAGATTCCTGCCTCAGAAAGAAAAGGTACTTGGATGCTGCTACAGGGCATCATAGCCAAGTCGTTCCATTTTGTTTTTTTCCAGATTGTCATTCCTCCCTTTGCATTGAACGGGTGCCTAATGTACTCAGAGGTTTGCTTGCGTGAAATGAGGGCTGAAGCCTCAGCAATGTACCCTGTGCTTTTCCAGCTTTTGTGGGCTTCATTCCCCTGGCTCAGATTCTGTCCATGTCTCATTAATTTGACTCCCAGTTTTCCCCCTTGAAATGTTTAATTCATGCAGTTGCTAACCCTAAACTATATCTGCAGTCTCATTACCCTGTGCTTCAGCCATACTGAATTAATATCTGACCACTGAACTTATTAGACCTTGACATGGTTGTGCATGCCTGAGTGCTTTCCCCTGTAATGCCCTGCACCTTGCTTCACTGGGCAGTCCCTGTGACTTCTGCAGAGGCTGTTTTTGTTCTTCCCCTTTGTGAGACTTTGCTGAGTCCCTCTGGCAGTTCCTGTTCACATTTTGGTCTGTCCTAATATTTGACACATTTCTTCATCGCTTCAACACATTTATTAATCACTTACTCTGTGTCAACTATTCCAGGCACTGGGGACAGAGTGGCAAATAAGGCAGATACAGTCTCCAATAGTGATGATTTTTTCAGGGACAGAAGATTCTAAGTCTTGACATTTAAATTGATGCAAAGCATATCACATATGGGAACATACAGCAGAGGAGTAATGGAGTTGAGAGTGTGTCATTTAGGATCATGTTTAATCTGAGAGTCTAAACCCTGGCTAGAAGCAGGAATAGTGTATGAACCAGTATATCACCATACATTGTGCCTGGAAATCATCTGATAAAAGTTCATAGAACCTATAAATGACTACATGTACTGTACAGTGACAGTGGCAGTTTGGGGACCTCATTAGAATTTAATTTCTGCCAAGTCATTTTTTTTTAAAGATTTATTTATTTTTATACAAGAACCAGGGTACAGGCCAGATGCGTGGGTGGGTGAGAGGATTCACCAGACACAGAGCGGGGAACAGAGTAGGTAGACTGATGAAACACACTGCTGAGGGGAGTAGCAGGCAAGACAGGAGAGTCTGCTGCACCATGTGGGTTGCTCCCTCGTCAGGGATCGAACTCGTGCTGCAGAGGCTGCGGATTGCTTCACAGTGTGGTGCTTAACCCCTTGTGCCACCAGGGAGGCCTATGCCAAGTCATCTTAAGTTTATGGACTCTGTTAGTGTGAGATAAAATTGGGTGTGTGCATATGTATATTCAAAAAGAATTTAGTGAATATACACACACATGGTCATGGAAATCTTTTTGAATCTCCTCAGAAATAAAGCTGTTTGTCTATTCAAGCTGTTGTAAGAAACTCCATCCATGGAACATGTGTGAGTTTATACTGGACACTGTGCTAAAAAAAATCCTCATTTCAGGAATGATGGACAAAGTTTTTAGTCTATCTCCTGGTTTTGGGGAGATCTGTTGGCTGAAATGTCTCAGGTTGCAGTCCTCTCTGGAACACATCCTTCAATTAAAGAGAGATGAGTCATTCAGGTCCCTCTCCCTCCTCCTTCCTGAGCAGCCAATAACTGGTTCTTGGAGAGAACTGGGCTTGGAGTTATAAAAGTCCAGACCCCCTCAACCCCCTGAGTTTCAGGATAAGTCTGAAAGGACCACCCAAGAGACAGAACTCCTCGTATAGTTGGTTAAAGCCTTTCTAGCTCCTATGGCTGTTTGAGTGCCTGGATTCTCCCTGTGCTGGGTCCTGCTTCCTTCTCTTCTGCCAGAGGTGATATTCCCACAGCATTCCCTAAAAGAAATTGTTGCACACTGAGATATTCTCTGTCCAGAATCTGCTTTCCAGAGAAACTGATTTACCACAAGTTTCATTGGAGTCCATAAATCTCACCATTCTGCCCTGCATGAGTTCTGAGTATACCCTAAAATAAGGCAAAAGAATAAAAGAGATGTGACGACAGAATAGCACTGATATAATGGATAATGCTAATATTGAAAACTGTGGCATTTAACTATGGACTTCCCTGACTTAATTTGAACAATAGATTTAGACCCATTTATCCCCCTAACAGCACTGGAACAGGCTAGACTGATCCTCCCTGTGATGAAACAAATTCCTGTAAATGTCCAGCAAGGAGTGGCAGAGAGAGGGAAGGAAGGGCAGAGTTCCACTCTCCTAGACCCTGTACCTCTTCGTATCTTTAGAAATCTTTTTTTTAAAATATTTATTTATTTATTTACACAAGCACTGGGTACAGTCAGAAGTGCGGGAGGGTGAGCGAATTCACCAGAGCCAGAGCAGGGACCAGAACAGGCAGACGGACGAAATACACTGCTGAGGGGAGCAGTGGGCAGCAGGAGAGGTCTGTGCGCCATGTGCTGCAGAGGCTGTGGGCAGCTTTGCAACCCAGCGCTCAACCTCTGCGCCACCGGGGAGGCCCATATCTTTAGAAATCTTGCAGCACTTTCTGACTCTGGAAAAAGGGGTGGTTACCAGAGTGGGAGGAAGCAAGTACATAGAGCTGGTAATGAAGTGGGTAATGCCATGGGAGCTTGGTGGAGGGATAGTGAGGTGTGTGATCCTGGGGAGGTACAATTAAGACTCTATATTTATTATGGAGTTTTCTAAATGAATGGCAAATTAGTTAAATTTGAAAAAAAAGAAAATTTATGGCACCTTTTTGAAAAAGATTTACTTATTTATGCATTCAAGGACTGGGGTACAGCCCAGAGGTACAGGGGGTGAGAGGATTCACCAGAGACACAGTGGGGAACAGAACAGGCAGACTGACTGAAATACACTGCTGAGGGGAGCAGCAGGTGAGTCAGGAGAGGTCTGCTGCACCATGGGGGTAGCTCCCTGGCTGGGGATTGAACTTGAGCTGCAGTGGCTGTGGATAGCTTCATAGTGCTACATCTTAACCCCTTGTGCTAAAAGGGAGGCCCTTTTGTTGAGAGAAGTGAGGTAAACAGAGAGGCCATGTGGAACTCCCTTCCTGTGAGAGGGAGGGATCGCAGCAGCTTCTCACTTGGTCCGTAGCATAACCAGACTCAGGTTTCTGGATTCGGGAGCAGGAGAGCCCAGAGCTCTGGCGTGGTCGGGAGGCCATACTACAGGGTAGCTGAGGCTCTTTAGGTATTTGCCTTTGTTGTAGATATATTCAACAGGAATGGTGAAATTCCCTGCTGCACTCTTAGGAAGGGAAAGCACATAGACAAAGAGAATTTTCTGTGCCTAAGGGTCCAGGATGAATTCCTTTGCTACTTATTTTGGACTGGACTATTCCCATGTCCATTTTGAGAAGAACTATCTTTAATGGGGGAGAACTGACATAGATACA
This sequence comes from Talpa occidentalis, assembly GCF_014898055.3. Lineage (NCBI taxonomy): Eukaryota > Metazoa > Chordata > Mammalia > Eulipotyphla > Talpidae > Talpa > Talpa occidentalis. Next base: position 43,173,274 of record NW_023605305.1, read on the forward strand.
CATATTCACACAAGTAAAGACAAATGCTTATATATGTAATATACACACTCTGGATCTACAGTGGAAAAAATATATATATACATATACAGTAGAACAGAAAGAAATAAGAAAAATGGACTTCTATTTTTTCCTCCTAAATTTAGATTTATTACCAAAACATTCATATTAAAGGAAATTTTAAGAGGAAACAACCGTTTTGCCAAAATTTTTATCACTGCAACATATTTTGCATTTTCATCATGTTTTGTCCTTATATATTAGTACTTTTGCATACACACAATTAGGATCACTTTTCCGTTTTGCTACTTGGTCTTTTTAATGATTGCTTTTAATGCTACATTAATATTCCATCTCGTTAATTTACTGTAATTTATTTAACTATTCCTTTCCTACTAGATATTTAGAGTGCTTCTAAATTTTGCAATGATGATACATCTACTTTTAACATTAGCAGTCATAAATATAATGTAACCAGCAATTTTAAAAGCTACTCACTTTTATTATTTTTTTAAACAAATGCACAAGCCATAAATTCATCTGAAATCTTAGAATAATGGAGATTTGAGCTGGACTTTGGAAAATGGCAGAGGTCTGCTTAGCATCACTTAGATCTCTCTGTTATGTTCTGGTTGAGGAAAACATGAACTCTTAAGTGGCAGTGACCATATTGTATAACTTTATAACTGGAAGGCTTGAGGCAGTCAAAAAATGTTGGTACAATTAAATAATTTCATAAAAACTGAACATAGGGAGTAGGGACATGCCAGATAAATCTAGATAGTTCTACAGGCACAGTTCCTTCCTTCCTTTAAATAGTTTGGAGAGATCTGGCTCAGCTTATTCAGAAAAAAGGGCAGCTGATGTCAGTGGTCCTGCATGGATAAGTTGTTCTGAGGGCCTTCAGAATGGAGAATTTGACCTTAGTCCATTTACTCCTGAGCAGTATTTCTGAACCTGGAGTTCTTTTCCGTCTTTCTTAGAGATAGTGAACACAAATTAGGTGTTCACTACCCTCTCCTAGACTAACCTATAAACATGTATTACCGTGTGGGGCAAGGTTTATTCTCTCTTGCTATGCTCCTGGGACCAAGTCCACTTTGTTGGCTGAAGTTATTCCTTCTTTGCTGAAGCTTTTCCTATAGAACTTGTACACTACCTACCTCCACTGATGCAGGGACTAAATAGAGAGTCAGGGGGCAGCGTGTATTTTGCTGCTTATTTGCTTCTAATTTTTTTCCAAATAAATCATATACCATATCTGTGCTATGTGGCACTTGGGATTTCCTTACATAATGGGGAAAGGGAAAGTTATAGAAGAGAAATAATTTGTGTTTAGAGGTAGCATCACACACACACAAAAAACAAAAACAACAAAGGTACAGAAAGACAAGAGAAAGGTAATCATATAGAGTCAAATAGCAGACTTCAAGTTATACTAATAGTCACAAGACATAGAGTGTGGTGTTTATGCAAATGTGAACAAACAGACCAACGGAACTGAATACAGAATCCAGAAACATACCACATGGTCACCTAATCTACAACAAAGGGATCACTGTAATGGTCTATCAATGAAAGGTAATTGAATATTAATATGGAAAAATGACTTACATGAGACTTAAATTGGAAAGGCAAAGCAATGAAGCGTCTCAAAACCTGGGGAATAGGCAATGTTTTCATAAAGAGGACACACAATGTACTAACCACCAAACTGAAAGATCAATAAATTGGACCTCAATGAAAGTTAAAATTTCTTTTAAACAAAAACATTAGCAAACATGCAAGCCATAAAGAAAAGAAACTGATAATTACATATATTCAGCTATGACTTGTATCCATGATATATCATGAATCCCTAGGAAAGGAACAGAAGAATTGGGCCAAGAACTACAAAAGCATTTCACAAATTCAAATATCAAAAAATCCAACAGGGTTATAAAAAGCTGGGCCGAATCATTTGGAAAATGCAAATCAGAACCACAGTGAGATCCACTACATGTGATTTATAGTTAGACTGACACAGCAAGCAGAGAAAGAAGTGGTGCAACTGAAACATTCACATTTTTAGTGGGAGTGGAAATTGGTACAACTGCTTTGGAAATTGTTTGACAATATGCACTGAGATTAAGTGTACATTTATCTTATGATGCAACAATTCTATTCCTAGTTTTGTGTGCAAAGACTATGCTCTACCAGAATGCATGTACCATAATGCAACACACTGTTGAGAGCAGCTCTATAAATCATCACTACCACCATCAAAACAGGAAACAATCCAAAAGCCCATCAACAATTAAATGGATAAGGTGTAGTATTCATCTAATAGAATCCGACGCAGCACTCAGAACATGCACTATGGCTACCTGGAACAACAAGGGTAGTGACATAATGTTGAGTAGGACAAGCCAGATATGAAAGGGGGCATACTGTATGTCACTTCTATGAGGTGCAAAACCAGACAAAGTTAACTTATGCTAACAAAAATCAGAATAGTGATTATCTCAGAGGTGGAATATTGATGGTGAAGGGAAATGAGGGAGGCTTTGGTGATGCTGAAATATTCTATAGTTAATTCTTGATGAGGATTACATGATATATAAATACAATTTGTTGACCTATTCCTTAAGCAACAGAAGTTGTAAGGTTTTCCTTAGTCTCACACTGCAAATTTTCACTACTATGTACTGGATTAAGTATGAAGTACATACTTTTACTTAATATCTGACATTTTCACCACCATTCTCAGCCTCTTCTCTTTCTGTTTTTAGAACTGTGGGGTCTGCTTGCCTCTCCCTCATCACTGCTATGTGTGACTCCAGACCCAAGACCATGATTTCAACCTAGAGCTCTACTGATGAATTATTCAATGGATTTCACACACTGTCTTTCTTCCAGCCTCCATCTATAGTACTAATGTTGTATTCTCTTCTCTTAACATTGTTTAACCATCTGTTAACCCAGCCTGCTGCCCAAGGGGGTTAAGTGGGGAGGAATGATTTGAAGGTTCTGCCGAAGTGCTTTACAGTTGGGGATAGTCCATTAATTGTTGATTTTGTTTGTATTCAGCATTCTGCTTCTATCTGTGGTTTTAATTGATGTGAGCATGCCCAGGGGCTTGTGCTGGACCCAGCTGTATAAATCAAATAAATAAATAAATAAACAAACAAATAAATAAATAAATGAAGTAAATCTCTCCTGGAATAAATAGATAATACAGCTTTCTCAATCCTTTTTTTCCCCAACAGTGCTTGTAAATGTGCCCCGAGGCTTATATGCGAGGGATGTGTTCAAAGTTTAAAGAAATAAATAATAAGCATCCCTAGCTGGAGATATAACGACACAACCGTCTGCACCCTTTCATCATAGCATGGATGCTATGGGGGGATTTGGAACATTTCCATTCACCTCATTCCACTCATCCCTTTATTTCAGATTGGTCTGGGTTTGGCATTGTCTCTGGTAGTTTCTTTTGAAGGCAAAACAAAAGCAAAACAAAATGAACAAGCAAAAAGTAAAAGGAAACAAAATCTCAGTGGAGTCGTACTATTCCCCAGCCAATGGAGAATTCTTAAGAACTGGTTGTCTCCCCTAACAAAGGAAAGGTTGAATCTGCAGCAGTTCAATTTCAGGTTATTGAGTAGGCAGAGAGCAGAGGGTGAGCCAGTGATGATGCCTACATCAGAACAAGGGCTTTTGAATCTTTCTGCCCTGTTGTGGGAACAGCTTGTATCCCAGAGTGAGCGGCAATGTGATGCCCACTGGACTTTGACCTGGTATCAAACCTCACCTGGCCCTCCGACCAGTTGAGTGGGAAATAAAGGTTTTCTCTTGTAAGAAACTCAGTTTGGGTTGCATTGCACTGCGACAAAAATCACCCAATACAAAAACCACATCTTTGGTGAATTTCTAGAGATAGGATCATAAAACATCATCACCTTGCTGATGCCTGATTTTCTGTCTCTCCACTACCCCACCCTGTGGTTCGCCATGCTGTCTCCAAAGCCAGGTTTCAGAGGAAGCTTCTTACTACTAGAATCATTCTCCTTTAGTTGATTGCCATGTTTTTGGGAGGCAGTTTAGTGTAAAGAAATTTGATGTCAGACTTGAGTTTGAATAGTGGTTCTTCTGCTTGCTAGCTCTGTGACCTTGGGCTTTGAACCCCTACTTCCTTATGTGGTTGAATAGAAATAACACTATACTGCACATCCTAGAATTAAATGAGATGTCATATAAGCCTGGCACACAGTTAAGACTCAAGAAACGCTGCTTCTTCTTCCCTTGGACCTCATAATTAACCCATCTTCCACAGGGTGAGCTTTCAAATATTTGGACACCTTCGTTCAGGCCCTGTTCTCGCACAATCAGTTCTTTGAACTTTAGACTAATGTTGTATAGATTAAATCTGTTCTGGCTAGATGTGACTCACTGGGCCAGCCATTGGCTAGCTTTTTAGGTTCTAATTCCACTACCTAATGTATTCACCATATCTCTCAGCTTTGCATTAGCCACAAATTTAATCAGTATGTTGTCCGTCTCCTCATCCTAATTGCTAATAAATATAGTGCAGGTGTTTCATTAGACAAGCTCTTGGAGTCCTTTGGAATTGTAAACTTGTGTATCCACAGAACACTCAGATGTTCAGAGTAAATGTAGTTTCTTTATTCTCAGTAACTTACCGAAACTTTCTCATGAACATTCTACCCTTGTGGATTGCAGGCAAAAATGACTTTATTTTAAACTTTCCAATCCAAAATGTCTCAGTTTTTGTTAGTCCTAATGGTTTTTTCTTTGAAATCAGTCTAGAGGGGGTGAACAATCAGTTTTGGGGGCTGACTTTCTTCCCCTATCTTCCTTTCGTTGACATCCAGGTGGCATTTGTGACCATGTGGAATTGGATGGGAGAGATTTGGACCCTGCTAGCCATTGTATGCCCTTTGCTGAGGTGTGGTAGTTCTGGCCCCATCCTCACCCTTTGCTGGTATCCAGGCTGAAGCTGATGACTGATAAAACTTAATGTCTGCTCGCCTGCATAGTTAAGGTTAGAGCGCTCAGCCAACTCTGTGTAATCTTGAGTCCACTTCATTGCTCTTCGGCTCTGTAGACCTTTAAGATCTGGCTCAGACTCCTATTGGGTCTCAGCTTCAGAGACCCAGTCTGTACTCCTTGATCACAGGATCATTATGTAGCTGTAGCTCAATCCCCAGCTGATTTTCAGCTGAATTCTAAACCCCCGTCACAAAAATTGAAAACAAACAAACAAATACCACTTCTGATTCAGGAACCAGCCTCCCTATGTTTGATGTCCAATTCTGCCACTTACCCTGTGAGTGAACTCAGACAACCTTAATAGAACTGGGCCTCCATTTGCTTAACTGTAAATGGTACTAATAACATCTGCATTCTTGGTAGTATTGTGTGAGTGATATGTGTGTCAATATTATCGTAAAATACCATGCATTGTGCTTGGTAAGCACAGAATACCTAAGTGGTAAGTATTTGTTAGGAGAAAAATAGAAACTAGGATAGGGCAAGTTATTTAACCTCTGGGCCTAAGTATTCCTATAGGTAAAGCAAAGATCATAAAACTAACAACCCCTTTTTAGTGTTCTTGTGAATATTAAATGACTTATCGATAATATGAAAAGGAACCAGAACACATTTTGGCACATTATAAGCCCTCATCTTTGCTGTTACTTTGTTGTTCCCAGACCACAGGAGAGCTCCAGGCAAGTGGGAGTGATAACACAGAATCTTTTTCTGTCCTGTTGCAGCTGTGCTGTAGATGGCTAGCAATCTTGGAGAGAGTTCCTTTCTACTCTAATTCACCTTTCCCCTCAATCTGATATGTCACTCCCCTTCCAGACATCAGCCTGCAGTTGTGCCTATGTCTACTCTCAGTGGCCTTCTGTAGGGACCAGACGGGACAAGCTCTCTCCACTTTCTTTCTGGAAAGCACCTCCCTCATGTAAAATGGCATGATCAAGTTGTTCCTGTCTGACTCTGTTTGTTTGTTAATGGAAACTTAATAAAATTAGGATTCCTTTTTCTCTCCATATAAATTTCATTCTCAAGTTTATTTCCAGCCTGTTGAACCAAAACAGAAATCAGTTTTGAAATTATGACCCTCAATGGGTACATACCATTAATTCAATGAGGGAAATTCATAAGAAAATAGGATGTATGGACATTGGAAATATATATAGAAGTATTTTTTAAACATCCTGGTTTGACTATCAATGATGTTATTTAAGAATCCCTCTGAAGCCTTCTTTTTTGATCTTGCTGGATCACCCCTGGGGAAATATGTCCTAGAGTGGCTGACCATGGAGAGGAATGTGTTTTACAATCAAAGAACATCTGGGACTCAGAATTTATTTATTGTTTCTGCAATAAAGAAATGGCAAATAATGCTAAATGAGTACCTGTTCTGTGTCAGGCTTTGTACCTGGGAGTTTCCATATAATCATTCATTCAGGATCATTCATAGAGCTTCTTATATGTCCCAGGTGGTTTATAAGGGATGTGGTGGTAAAAAAGACATATTCCCATAGAACTAGCACTAGCTTCTTGGTGGTATTGTTATTTTTATTTAGAGGATGAAGAAATGAAAGTGTCAAAGAAGATAAGTGACTGTGTTAATTCCATGGAGTCAATTTCAGTTCAGGGTCCATGCTCTTTCCACATGGGGTAGCAGTAAGTTTGGTTATTGCAGCAGGTTGAGAGAGATCCCAGAAACCTATGTTCTGGAATCTGTGGAAGGATTGATTAAGGATGAAAAGAACATAGAAATTTAATGAAAATTATGCTGAAGTGTTGATAATCTTGTGATGTTTTCCTGAAGAAAAGATCTACAGCTTGTATTGGATTCTCATGAAAGTGCTGTAAGTGAAGAACTGGCTTTTCCATGAATGGTTATGGGAACTTCATCTTGACATTATATTTCTCTAAATAGGCATTTCCCCAGGCCCCTCTGGAGAGCACAATTCTAAGCAAATGAGGATGCTGGGCAGTAATGGAGAAACACAGAAGGTGGGGTGAAAGTGGTTCCTGAAATTGATGCGCCAATAAAGTACAGAGTCTTAAAGAGTTGAACAAACCACCCAAATTGTGGAACCACCACCTATCTTCCACATGCCACCTGCTTGAATGCTGCCCTCTGTGCTCATTGTAGCCTGGCTTCCCTACATAAAAAAAGTGTGGAATAAGTGTTGATTTGCAATGATGATAACAAAAACAACCATATGATTTGCTTCCCTTCCCACTCAGATTGGCTCTGGCCTATATTCTAGTAACTTTGTGATAGGCATGCGTGAAACCTTTTGGAAAAAATAAAGGTACTATGTCTGGGGCAGAAGACCAGGCACAATTGGCTGCTGGTCTTTCTCATATTGCCAAGAGCAACCCACTCAGCATCTGAAAGTGATTGACTATCCCCTCTTAAATATTACTCTGTCTGTGGACTGGGCATCAGGGGCTAATCAGGGAAGTGGAGGGAGTAATAATTTCTTCTCTGAGATGGGGAGGCCATGTCTGTAAACTTCCAGATGGAAAGAGAAAACCAGAACTGATTGTATATCTTGAGACCTCCTGGAGGGTTCCTCGTAGAGACCTGTTTATTATTGCTGTTATTCTTTAGATCTTCCAATTCCTTCCTTTTCCCTGGCACAGGGATCCAAGTTTGTGGATAATCCTCATACCTCACCAACTGACTTGTGATATTGTCTATCTTCTTTTTTATTTATTTTAAAAGATTTATTTATTTATATAAGAACTGGGGTATAGGTCAGAGGTGCGGGCAGGTGAGAGAATTCACCAGAGAGAGCGGGGAGCAGAACAGGCAGATGGACCGAAGACACTGATGAGGGGAGCAGCAGGCGAGACAGGAGAGGTCTGCCGCACCATGTAGGTATCTCCCTGGCTGGCTGGGAATTGAACCTGCGCTGCAGAGGCTGTGGACAGTTTCACAGCACTGCTCTCAACCTGCTGCACCACTGGGGAGGCCCTATTTTCTTTCTTACTTTATTTTTTTTTTTTTAAGATTTATTTATTTATTTATACAAGCACTGGGCACAGTCAGAAGCGCGGGAGGGTGAGAGAATTCACCAGAGCCAGAGCGGGGAACAGAGCAGGCAGACAGATGAAGTACACCGTTGAGGAGAGCAGCGGGTGGCAGGAGAGGTCTGCGCGCCATGTGGGACCCTCTCCGGGTGGCCGGGGATCGAACCGGCACTGCAGAGGCCGCGGGCAGCTTTGCAGCCCAGCGCTCAACCGCTGCGCCACCAGGGGAGGCCCAACTATCTTCTTTTTTAAATCCAAAATACAGTATCACTTGAGTGCTGAATATATTCATTTGGATGGGTAGCTTTTAAAAACAATATTACTGTAGTGTTCTCTATATTCCTCTAAATATAGGGAACAACAACAAAACCTTCACTCTTTTATTCTTGGAGCTATGATTTAACCAAGCCAATGTTTATCATAACCTAAGATCTAGAAACAATTAGAGATGTCACATATATTTGCATTTTTGATGACATTTGCAATGTAAATGATAGAATAATGGAAGACTTTGGGAGAGACCTTTGTTCCCCTCTGTGCCCTATGTACTTTTTCACACAGAGGACACTGATTTAAGGAAAAGCAGCTCCAAAAACAGAATAGATAATAGAGTTGAGAATGTTATTTTAATTTTGACTTTATGCATTTATTTTTCATTGGATGAGATGGGAAAGCAAAAAATAAATGTTACCCAAATGACAGGTGCTAAATGATTTTAAGGTATGTCTGAGCATGTGTCAGTAGTGGAGGGGTGTGTCTCTGGAGGTGTGTTCATCTCAGGGTGTCTATGGCTGCTTGTAGATGTACCTCTGACTACCTATTCACAGCTGTTCAGGTGGTAGAAGGGCCTTAGGTGGGCATCTAGGATACTATTTTTCTAGAATATCTGCATCTGTGGTAGTGGTAGCTTCTGTATGCATCTTTGTTTTCTGTGGGCATATGAGTGGGTGTTCATTGGGAATGAGGACTTTAAAATCATAATTTCTTATAATTAGAGAGTTCTTTATTGGTCGTTGGATGTGAACTCTTAAGGCAGAATCTTCTGTCAGTTGGAAGAGGAAAAGAGTAAGCTGGGAGAAATAGCCGAGGGATGAGGGCTACTCAGTGGGTGGAAATTTGAGAAGCATCACATTATATATCAGACACAGATCTTGACAAGGGAGGAGCCATGATGAATGAAGTGGCCCCAGTCCTCAGGAAGAGCTACAGCGAAGACAATTGTCATTTAACAAAAAAATCAGTTTTTAAATTATGTGTGTAAAGGGGCAGAGTGGAAAAGTACAGTATCCTAAGGAAGTGTGTAACAGGACATCCCACTTAGTGGGATTGGAGAAAGCTTATAAGAGAGTGACATTTAAATTGAGAAATCTCCAGCCAACCCCACCCCACCCCATGAGAATGTTGTCATTCACATTCAATAGTGGGAAATAATGCCACTCACAGTTGCTTCCCATCTGCATTACAATAGTAGTGTTCCATGCAGAGGCCTGAGATAACTTCTGTCTTACATAGCCTCATAGCCCACCGATTTTGGTAATATAAGTGAAGAGCATATACTGTAGGGTCAGCCAAGTGCCAAAGTCAAAACAACAACAACAACAAAAAAAACAAGCTAAAATCTCACAATAGAAGTTGCAACACCCAACAATGGGTGGTTCTGGTTTGGATCTCTCTTTGCAGTAGTGACTCAAAACCAGGCCCCTTAAATATTGAGCCTCTGCTGTACCCACAGTCCTCTGCTTGGAGTATGACCTGCAGGAGCCTTCAGGACCTGGAGATGGTCACTACTGCTCATTCTGCTTTAACTAGATGCTCAGTCACATGCCCCCTTCAGGGAAGAGTAGGGATTGAATAAGGCTGTCTGCCCAGGACGAAAAGGGTTTTTTTTTTTTTTAAAGATTTTTTATTTATTTATACAAGCACTTTGTACAGTCAGAAGCGTGGGAGGGTGAAAGAATTCACCAGAGCCAGAGCAGGCAACAGAACAGGCAGACTGACTGAAATACACTACTGAGGGGAGCAGCAGGCATGGCAGGAGAGGTCTGTTGCACCAGGTAGGACCCTCACAGGCGGCCGGGGATTGAAACAACCGGAGCTGCAGAGGCTGGGGGAAGCTTCTTCATAGCCCAGCGCTCAACCGCTGCGCCACAAGGGGAGGCCCAAGAGGGTTTTTTTTATGCATACAAGAACTGGGGTGGAGGCCAGAGGTGCGGGCAGTGGTTGGTGGGGAGGTAAGGGTGGGGCTGGTGAGAGAATTCACCAGAGACAGAATAGGGAGCAGAACAGGAAGAATGAAATGAATGAAATACATTGCTGAGTGGAACAGAGGGTGAGACAGGAGAGGTCTGCTGCGCCATGTGGGTTAGCTCTTTGGGCAGCTGGGGATCGAACTTGTGCTATGGTGGCTGGCAGTAGCTTGATGGCACTGTTTTTAACCACTGCACCACCAGGGAGGCCCCCAGGAAAAGGGTTTTGGTAATTACTTGGTAGCTTTTATTACCACACTGCAACTGTGTCTTTGCAATGTCTGAGGGAGATTGGAGCAGTGCCTGTAGTCTGAAATGATGAATCTGGTATCCTCTTTTTAGCAAGGGATGTAGATGACATAGGAAATCACGGATGAATAAAAAGACTTTTGATGCACTTAGACCTGGACAAATTACTGTGACACTGCAGATGCTATCTTAACTTTCAGATTATTCTTCTGTCCTGCACCTTGTAGGCATTACAATCTTTGGAAGGGGAAAACAATCATTTGTATCTCAAAATTGTGATACATCTGTGAATCTGCTGGGGAAAAAATCCACAATAAAAAAGGTAGTTATTGTAATATTCTACTAGTTTTGCTATAAATCTTATAACCAATCTACATCGCACCCACCTTCCTTCTGTTCTTTTTAGGATTATTGGCATACACACTAACCACTCTTCCAGGTTTTCAATTTATAAGCATTTCAAAGGAATATCGACATGTTGGTAATCTAGACCCTCCGAAGAAAAATGTTTTGTTTTAATAAGCAACACTTTTACCATCCATTCAACTCTTAGGTGGCACGGTATTCGTAATGCATTATTTAAAATGATACTACTGCTGCTACTAAGAGAGAAGGCGAGATGTGACCAGTCTAAGCAGAGAACCAACTTATTATTTCTTTGTCAAACCTGCTCTGAGCCACTTGGGCCAAGTTGAGCATTCCTTCCCTGGTGCCCACATTGTTTCTAGACCCACTGAACTGGAACAATTTATTTTTATGTTTGCTTTACAACAAACGTGAGCTCTCTCATAATAACAAAAATGTCTTTATTCCCCATTTAATATTCTGAATTCCTCTTTTGAGAAATGATTTCCTTTTTCAATGTCTGGTGTGGTAGGGCCTCAGTAAGTATTCTGATGAATAAATGAGTGGCCCGCTGAATGGAATAGAATGGTTGACATGCAGCTTTCATTGGGGAAAACAAGCATGCCTCAGATGTGTTCAGCCCTGTCTCTGCCCTTTCTCTGATTCCCTCTTTCCTTTAGGTACTGGACTGGGTTGGGAGGATCCACAGTTTCTGGAGGCCACTGCTTGCCCTGCATCTCTGGCTGCCTCACCTGTGCAAACAAATACACTGACAGCAGCTCCACGTGCATTTCCACTACCCCATCTGGCAAACCACGGCCAAGAGGCTTGACTTCACTAGCTAGGGCACTTCAGTAAAGAAAAATGCAAGGAGTGTGGCCTTTTTTCTGCAGATTTTTCTTTCAAGATGGTATGCGAGGTCTTGCCAGATTCGGATGCTGTCTGCCATAAAAATAGTAACCCCTAGCATAGGATTATTGCGAGAATGAAAACATGCAAAATGTTTAGCCTAAAACTTGGCATAAAGTAGACAGTCAATCAATGCTGGCCGTCCTTCTTCTGATGCTGTCACCACTGCTTGTTTTATTATTCGAATGCAGGCTTTATGCCAGAATCCTTTTCTAATCCAGCATACCCGGATTCCAGAGAGTGGGGAGAATGAAGTCAGGTTTCTCCATTGCATTAAATCAAATTTCGTGAGCATTAGTTATCGACCTCAATGATGTTCATTATCCACTGCAGTGAAAACCTTTCAGTAACAGACTGCAAAATGCAACTTTCTGATAGTCATCGGTTGGGCCTCTCAATATAACATTCTGAAACAAGAAGTTGGCTGTTCAAAATTCCACGAAATGGTTGTCTCTGGGTAGTCCGTGATTGTGTTGAAATATAGAAATTCTAGCTAGACCCAAAGTTAATAAAATTGTGTGA